>NW_026622786.1:50681437-51311937 GCF_023065955.2 Ursus arctos | reverse complement strand
AAAAAATAAATCCTGACGAAACTTGTCAGATTTCATTATTGACTCTGAGTGATCTTCTTCATCATCACGGATTTTAGTCAGAATTACATTTTCTATATCCATTAAAGAACTAGCTTCACTATCTGTAAAATACAAACATGATGCAATGATAAAATAATTTAAATAGCATTAGATGATACATGTATTACAAAAATCACATTGTCATTACTATTTGTTTTCCTCCAATATTCAGCAACTTCAATAAATACTTATTGAATATTTTTTATGTACCAAGCATATGGAAGATATACATATATTATCTCATTTTGGAATTCTTAACCACTCAAAAATGTACTGTTTATCAGAAGATAAGCAATGATAACCTCATAGGTAATTTATATCTCTATACATTGTTATTCAAATTGAAATAAAACTATTAGTCTTCAGATAGAGGTCTGATTTGATTATTGCTTTTCAGAAATGCTACACCACTGTGTTAACTTTTTATTGATGCTAAAATAAACTACCAAAAACTTAAGTGGATTAAAACCATGCAAATTTATTATTTTGGAGTTCAGTAGATTAGAAGTCTGACCCAGGTCTCATTGGGCTAAAACCAAAAAGTTAATAGCATCATGTTCTTTTCTGGAGGCTCTAGAGAATTCATTTCCAGATCTTTTTCAACTTCTAGAGGCCACCCACACCCTTCTTGAAAGACAACATCATCACATCTCTCCAACCTTCTTCTGTTATTACATATCTCTATGACCACAGCTCAGAAAGGTCTCTACTTTTAAGTACCCGTATGTTTAGATTGGGTTCTCCCATTCTACTAACAGAAACCACAACAAAGGCTCTTGGCCACATTTCCCCCTCATTCTTTCTGCCTCCTACCACCAACCCTGGTGCTTTTCTGTGTACCCCACAACATAGAATGTCCCCTCCTCTTGAGATCTGTGAATACAACAAGCTATCTTTTCAATGGCAATAGTGTCCCAATCTGTTGGCATTGCCATGCCTAAATAATAATAAAATCCACATTAAAAAAATCATCTACAAGAAATGCAATTTAAATGTAAAGACACAGATAGATTAAAGGTAAAGAAATAGAGCAATATATACTACGTTAACAGTAATCAAAAGAAGATGGAGTCTATATTTAATTTCAGACGAAGTAGACTTCAGAGCAAGGAAAATTATCAGAAATCAAGCGGAGCATTGCATCATAATAAGGAAATCAATTCTCCAAAAACACACAACAATCCTAATCATTTATGCAGCAGAAAACAAGACTACAAAATATTTAAGGCAAAAACTGATAGAACTGCAAGGAGAATCAGACACATCCACTGTTATAATTGGAGACTCTAACACTATTTTAATAGAATACATGTTTTTCTCAAGCTCACTTGGAATGCTCGCCAAGCTAGATCACATTCTGGGCTACAAAGCACACTTCAACAAATTTAGAAGAATAGAAATCATACAAAATATGCTCTCAGACCACAGTGGAATTAAACTAGAATTCAACAAAAAGATAGCTGGATAATCCCAAAATATTTGGAAATTTTTAAAAAATACATAAATAAAAAATAGGTCAAAGAAGTCTCAAATGAAAATTAAAAATATTTGAACTAAATTAAAATAAAATATAACTTATCAAAATGGGTGAGATGCAACAAAAAGAATGCTTAGAGGGAAATTTATAGCTTTGAATGCATATATTAGAAAATAAGAAAGATCTAAAAATTAGTAATCTAAGCTTCCATCTCAGGGCACTAGAGTAAGAAGAGCAATGTAAGCCTAAAGCTAGCAGAAAACAAATATATATAAAAATTAAAGCATAAATCAGTGAAATTGAAAACAGGAAATCATCAGAAACAATCAATGAAATTAAAAATTGTCTCTTTGAAAAGATCAATAAAATTCATAATCATCAGCCACGCTAACCAAGAAAAAAAAGTAGAATACATAAATTGCCAATACGAGCAATAATAGAGGTGTCATCACTACTGATCCCATAGACCAAAGGAATAATAAGGGAAAACTGTGCATAACTCTATGTCCACAGATTTGATTACTTAGATGAAATGGAAAAATTCCTTGAAAGACATAAATTGCCAAAACTCACACAAAGTGAAATATATCATCTGAATAGGCCTATCTCTCTTAAAGAAATTGAATCAATAATTAGTAAATTTCCAAAATAGAAATTGGCCCAGATGGTTTTACTGGTGAGTTATATCAAACATTTAAGACCTGCTTATATGATCTATTTCAGAAAGTAAGTAGAAGGAACACTTCCCAATTCATTTTGTTGGGCTGGCATTACTCTAACACTAAAACCAGATGAAGACATTACAAAAAAGGAGAATTAGAGAACAATATTACTAATGAAAACAACACAAAAATCCTCAACAAAATATTAGCAAATCAAATCTAACAGTGTATAAGAAGAATTATATACTCCAACAAAGTAGGGTTTTTCCAAGTATGCAAAGCTAGTGCAATACTTAAAAATCAATTAATGTAATTCATTCCATCAACAGGCTAAAGAAAGAAAATCACATTAGATTCAGAAAACTCTTGACAAAATCTAACACCCCTTATGATAAAAAGTTCCAGGAAACTGGGGCACCTGGGTGACTCAGTTGATTAGGCATCTGACTCCATTTCAGCTCTGGTCATGATCTCGGGGTCATGATCTCAGGGTCCTAGATTAAGCCTCGAGTCAGGCTCTGTGTTCACTAGGGGGTCTGCCTTTCTCCCTCTCCCTCTCCCTCTGCCTCTCCCCCCACTCACAATCAGGCTCTCCCTCTCTCTCTCTCTCTAAAATAAATAAGTACATCTTAAAAAAAAAAAAAAGCTCCCAGGAAACTAAGAATAGAAGTGAATTTCCTCAACTTGATTTTTAAAAAATCTATGAAAAACCTACAACTAACGTATCTAATGGTGAAAATGTGAAAATTTCCCTACTAAAGTAAGGAATAAGGTTAGGATGTCCCTCTCACCACCTTTATTCAACATCATACTAGAAGTCCTAGCTAACACAATAATTCAAGGAAAAGAAATGAAATTTATACAAATTGGAAAGGAAAAATCTTTGTAAATGACACAGTTGTTTATGTAGAAAATCCCCCCCAAAAATTGTCAAAAAGATAAAATTCTCCAACTAATAAGCAATTATAGCAAGGTCACAATATACAAGATTAATATAGAAAAGTCAATGCCTTTCATATAAATGAGTAATGAACAATTGAAAATTGAAATAAAAATCATAATACTATTCATATTAGTACTAAAAAGTTAAATGCTTAAGATATAAATCTAACAAAACATGTACAAAATCTGCATGAGGAAACTACAAATCTCTGATGAAAGAAATCAAAGGAGATCCAAACAAATACATTTTCATGAATAGGAAGTCTCTGTTTTGTTAAGATGCCAATGCTTTCCAATTTGATCTATAGATTCAATGCAATCCCAATCAAAATCCCACCAAGCTATTTTACAGATGTTGACAAACTGATTCTCAAGGTTATACAGAGAGTCAAAAGACCAAGAATAGCTGACACAATACTGAGGAAGAACAAAAGACTGACACTACCCAATTTTAAAAATTACTACATAGCTCCAGTTAACCAAAACAATGTGATATTGGAGAAAGAATAGACAAAATTGATCAGTGGAACAGAATAGAGTGCTCAGAAATAAGACCACACAAATATAGCCAACTGATATTTGACAAAGGAGCAAGAAAATTCAAGGAAGTCCTTTCAACAAATGAACTGGACATTCATGTGTCAAGAAAATGTAGACATAGAATTTGTGACTTTCACAAAAATTAACTGAAATTAACCTTAGACCTAAATATAAAATGCAAAACTATAGATTTTTGTAAGACACATAGGAGAAAATCTAAGTGGTTTTGGGTTTGGTGATAAATCTTTGGATACAAGTCCAAAAGTACAATCTGATAGAGAAAAATAATGTTAAATTGGACTTTATTAAAGTTGAAAATTTCTGGTCTGTGAAGGATTGCTAAGAAAATGAAAAGACAAGCCCCAAACTGGGAGAAATTTGGTTATCTGAAAAGGACTTATTTTGTAATTCAAAAACTCAACAATAAGAAAATAAACAGCCCAATTTTAAACAGGACAAAAATTCAAATAGACACTTCAGCAAAGAAGATCCACATATGCCAGTAAATATATGAAAAAATGTTCAACATCACATGTCATTAAGAATTTGCAAATTAAAACAATAATGAGATACCACTACACACTTGTTAGAACAGCTTAAAGATTTTTTAAAGTAACAATATCAAATGCTGACAAGAATGAGGAGCAACAGCCACACTCATTGCTGATGGTAATACAAAATGGTACAACCACTTTGGAAGACAGTTTCATAGTTTCTTAAGAGTCTAAGCATATTCCTACTGTATGATCCAGCAACTGTACTCCTAGGTATTAACCCAAATGAGGTGAAAAGTAATATCCATACAAAAACCTACACATGAATGTTTATAGCAGCTTTGTTCATAGTCAACAAAAACCAGAGTCAATCAAGAAATCCTTCAATAAATAAATAAACAAATCATGGTACACCCAGAATTTAACATTATCTACTGATAAAAATAAATGAGCTGTCAACTCATGAGAAGACACAGAGGAACCTTAAATGCATATTGTTCAGTGAAAGAAGCCAGTCTGAAAAAAGGCTACCTATTGTATGATTCCAACTACATAACATTTTGGGAAAAGCAAAACCATAGACATAATAAAAAGATCAGCAATGGTCAGAGCTACAGAGTAGGGAGGAATGATGAGTAGGTGGAACACAGGGGATATTCAGGTCAGTGAAACAATTCTGAATGCAACTGTAATGATAGAAACACGTCATTATGCATTTGCCAAAACTCATAGGACTGTATGTACAACACGAGGAGTGAAACTTGATGTAAATTAAGGATTTAAGTTAATAATAATATATCAATATTGATTCATCAATTGTAAAAAATGTACCACACTGATGCCGGATGTTAGGAATAGGGGAAGCTGTGGTGGGGGGAGGAATGAAGGAAGAAATTATAAGGATCTCTCAGTACTCTCTGCTCAACATTTCTGTAAATCTAAACCTGTGCTTGAAATGTCTATTACTTTTTCAAAATTTAAGCTCTCTGAAAGAAAAAAAAAAACCCATGAGAGAAAATAATTTTTCCCTGTGAACTGAGCTAGGATCTTACACATATTCAGAGATGAAAATCATGGTCCCTCCCCCACTCAATATAATAGAAGATTAAAATACAACCTGTACATTCAAAGTTTAAATGGAATAGAAACACTTCTTAAACCAAATATGGATCATATTTAACTTTTTTCTCTTTGTGTTTGAATTATAAAATCTCAGAGGCAAAAGGAACCCTGGAGGTGATCTAGTCCTAGTTTTTATCTGAATCTCCCTTACATTCTCCATAAATCTGATCGCTCAGCTCTGTTGCCAATCTTTGTCTATTTTTTATTTTCTCCCTTTTCCTAGTTCTGGTCTCCCCTACCACCTTAATTGGCTATAACACTAAAAGTATATTTTTATTTTGAATTGTAGTTCTTGAATATGGCTTTATTATCCCTTTTTGCTTTTAAAAACACAGCCATATATACAAGAAATAGAAAATCCACAAATTGAGACATTTTTCTTTGAGGATCTTCCACTTACACTTTTCTGTGTGTCAATGGCCTTAATAGAGGTGGAGTACATATATCCAATTTTGAAGTCCCAATGTAATTTTCAGTCTAAGATTGATGTTTTTCCTAGCAATTTTTGGTAGGAAAAATTTTAACTTCTAAAAGCAAAACTACTATATGGACATTAACATTTAAGCAAAAAAAATGTTTCTTTAGTAATAATTAATAATTCATTCTTCCCCTTCATTGTTCTCTAGGAAAATAAACTGATGTTCATTACAAACAACTTTAAGTAAAACATGGCTATAGTGTACAGGACTGTAAATATAATTTTTTTAAAAAACAAAAGAATAAAGATAACATAAAGTTTCAATTTTTTGAAATATTAAACTTAAGATACAATGATAGACCAACATTTTAGGTGGTAAGGCCTGAAGATCCAGAGTTCCTGAAGGAAATGTAGTCAGTTATAAATAAGGTAATTATTTTCTGAAAATTATTAATTCTCTTTAAACTTGATTTTTCAAATTTCCTCATTTATTATTTTTAAATATTACATTTGTCTTTGGGTAAAATGGGTGAAAATAGAAATATTTCAATTTAATTTATGAAAATTTACCAAAACTTTACCAAAACTTGCCAGGGTATAGTTATTCTGAAATAAGGACTACTTGTTATATGTAGCGATATCATTTTATAAGGAAAATGACTCAGAAGTTCAGAATAGGGAGAATAAAACTGTATAACTATATAACCAAAAACAATCAGAAATGGCACTTAACAAATTTCTTATAACTGGACTTTGTAAAAATTCTTCCATATTACTAAGTGTATTTGGAAAGTTAAAATTTTGTGTTGACTTTAATTAAAGCATTTAATCTCAAAACTTAGAATACTAAAAGCTAAAGTTGTAATGCAGGATTTCTCAACCTTGGTAGTATTACATTTTGGCCAGGTCATTTCTTGTTGTGGGGGCTGTTCTGTGTACCAAAGGATCGTTAGTAGTATCACTGGCATTAACCCAAAAGATATTCTCATAGTCATGACAACCAAAAATGTCTCTAGATATTGTCAAACATCTCCTGGGGGAGGTAAAATCATGCCCAATTAAAAGCTATGGTTGTTAATTTTATCTCCATTTTAAGTTGTCACAAAGTTAGCATACATTCTTTTTCTTAGAAACTGTACAGTCTACATAAAGAAAAAGAAAAGAGAAAATTATGGAACCCACATGTTCCCATATATATGAAAGAGAACTTAAGAGCAAGTAAAGAAGAAACAGAGGAAGACAGAATCCTTGAAACTCTTGACAGGTATCCAAGAAAAATTAAAATTTTTTAGTTCAGAGTCCAAGATGATGTGAAAGAGTAACCATGCTATTTTTGAGTAAAAGTTGTACTTTTATGTTCCACCAGAAAGTAAGTACCATACCTGTTAAGAAAGAATTTATTTATAACAGCATGTGAAAACATCATTTTTAAAAAAACTGAAAGAGGGGCGCCTGGGTGGTGCAGTCGTTAAGCGTCTGCCTGCTCAGGGCGTAATCCCAGCGTTCTGGGATCGAGCCCCATATCAGGCTTCTCCACTAGGAGCCTGCTTCTTCCTCTCCCACTCCCCCTGCTTGTGTTCCCTCTCTCGCTGGCTGTCTCTCTCTGTCAAATAAATAAATAAAATCTTAAAAAAAAAAACTGAAAGAGTGCTTGCTTCGGCAGCAACATAGTAATATTGGAATGGTACAGAAAAGATTAGCACAGCTCCTGTGCAAGGATGACATGGAAATTCATGAAGCATTACATTAAAAAAAAAAAAAACTAAATAAATGAAATCTTACTTTTTTCTATAGTACTCCCTGTTACTCTTTGCTCTCGATCTTTAGAAGGTATACTTGCTTTACTAGTTGATTCAAGCATAGATTGTTTTGTTGGTAAAGGTGAAAGATCCATAGCATTATAAGAATCATACAAATCCCAAGTGCTGGACATTACACCTAAATAAAGAGAAAGAAAGGTAAAAATTATTTTGAACCAAATTCTAATAGGTTAGCTTATACATAACTAGTTATAGCAAAATCTAAGATAAGAACATCAACTGTTTAAGAATACTATTTTTTACAATGGCAGGAAGTAAAGATGAAAAAGAAATAAATCATGAGGACAGGTTGAGATCCTTAGCTATCACACTTCTTGCATCTACATATATGTTAGTGTTTTCATGATGACTCCAAATTATCCTCACCATCCTTCTGATCCCCACACCTCTCTCCCCTCTATCCCAAGCTGATGGTGCATAATCTCATCCATCTGTCAGTATAGGTCTTCCCTGATGTGGATTTGGACAACCATGTCACAATAAGGATTTAATGTTCCTTTACTTACGGTTAACATGTTTATATTCTATAGAACTTTTAATTTATTATCATTTAATTCCACTTTTATCACAAAAAATCTCCTATATACTTATGAGAAAAGATTATACTTGGGAAATTGGTAGACTCTGTTCTCAAGAAACTTGTAGAGTAATATGGTTATTATCTTTCCTTCTAAAAATTTTTGTTTACATTGGCTACAATTTCTTCAAATGAGCAAATATAGCAATGGTCTCCAAACAAAAATTGGACATGTTATTTATCTCCAAATAAAAAAAAAAAGTTCCACCCTTTTCATTACTGATATAACAATGAAAGGTTCATGTAACAATTATTTTATCAGTGATCATGTAATAAAATACTCCTACTTGCTAAACTTGCAAAAGCTTAAAGTACAGTGATTTTCTCTGAAAATCAAAACAAGATCTGGGTATAAATGCAACCACTTCATTGTTATAACTTTTATTTTCATAAAATAAAATGAAGGAGGTCTGGATTTCACAATGCTTTCAATTAGTAAGAATGTTAACTCACATTTCATAATAACATTTCTATTTTATTGAACTTAATAATATCTAACAAAGTTATACACAGAATAAATACCTTGTCTATTTTGCTGAATTTAAAAGGGTACAATTTCCATGTTCATAAAGTAAAAGACCACAAAAAGAAATTGTCTTCGAATATTGAAATACCTAACCTTCTTTTTCTTCCTTTAACTGAAAGTTTAGTAATTTGGGTATATAGGAATATATTGTTACATCGTCAGCAATAATTGCTACATAAATAAGGGTACTGTGTTATAAATGAGCAATGTAAAATGCTAGGGTGATTTAAAGTTGTTTCTTGTTTGAAGATAAATAACATTGGTAAGTTTAGTTTGTGTACCATCATGAGATTTGTACATTTGAATAAATTAACCTAAGAAATAAAAAATCTCAAACCACATGCCATAATATCATGTATAAAATGAAACAATAAATAATGAGTGATTGTTTTTTGTTCATTTTTGGGGGGCATTGGAGTTTTTTAAGTTTTTATTAACAGTTAACATACGGTGTAATATTAGCTTCAAGTATACAATTTAGTAATTCAACACTTCCATACAACACCTGGTGCTCGTCACAAAAAGTGCATTCCTTAATCTTCATCACCCATTTAACCCATTCTCCCACACACCTCCCCTCTGATAATCGCAAGTTTGTTCTCTATAGTTGAGTCTGTTTCTTGAAAAAAAAAAATTGAATGATCGTGACTTTCCAATTTTATACTGCTATATTCTATTAAAGAAAGTTTTAACTAGTATCAGAAAAAAGTATTCCCAACTATACCTGTGTTTTGAGCATTTCTGAGTCAAGGATATGTCTAAATAGTTTTTACCCATCTTAAAATATTGTTTCTATCTACTAGTTTAATTCAGACTATAAAAAGAGAGTGATTAGCCATATAACATTTATAGAAAAATAATTTTTAGCTGAGTAAAAAGATATGCTCACTATTTAAAAAGAGAAAAAAAGATAAATATGACTTGCATATCCATCACCCAGAGATAATATCTGCTAACATTTTGGTGTATGTCCTTCCAGATTCACATATGAACAAATACATATGTGTATTTTTTTTAATAAAAATGAGCTCATAGCACATGTTTTATAAAAACACTTTATTGTAGTATAATATACATAGAAAACAAGCTGGCTTTATGAAATCTACAGTTGTAGGATTTAACTATATTTTTAAAAGTCAGCCAGGAATAGTAATACATTTATTGAATTATCCATTTATTTGAAATGTCACTTTTATCATAAATTACTATATGTATACTGTTAGACGGAAAACTTTACAGGGAATCTTTACAGGGAACCTCAACTAAATTAACACCTTGGCCTCTCTATGTCCCTCATTCACTCATTACCAGAGAAAAAGTGACTAATCCTATAGGAGAGTTTAGGAGAAGAAATTGCGCTCAGCCACTTTTAGATCCTTTTGTTAGGTCTGTTCAGTGGAAGAAAGCATGCTTTCTGGTCTGTTCTCACTCCTAAAAAGGAGGTCTGTGCTTGTGCAGCATTTCATTTTTTTGTCTTGAATAAAAACTATTCACTATTTAGTGAAGCAATTTCATATGGTCTTATTACTTCTATATACGAGATATGATCCCTTAATATTTAATTGGTTAGTATTGAAATTTTTAATATAAACTTTCATTATTTTAAATAAAATTTTTCTGTGAAATACATATCACTCACAGAAGAGTGTATAACACATATATGTGTAGTATAAAGAATTACTATCGTGTACTCACCACCCAGGATAAGAAATAAAACATTTCCAGGGGCTTAGAAGCCCTGGACACTCTTTTCTCTAGCCCACTTCTTTCTAGCTACCTCCAATAGCACATCCACTTTCCCTAACTTTTGGATAGGTCATTCTCCTGCTTTGTTTTAAGGTTTTTCTCCTGTGGTAGATGCTGTTGGTGCCCTGCCCATATCTGCTATGCATTACTTCTTACTCGCCAACCTCCAACTGCCAGCAGCTATATTGCTTTGCTTGGGGCTATCTTTGGCCACCAAGGCCACTTTGATGTCCACAAATTTGGCTAGAAGTGCCAACGAACTAACCAGTCCATCACCTTCAAACAATGATTTAGAAAGTTGGAACATGATAAAATAACTCTGACTCCCAAAATTCTCTAGCATTGAACTTCAGTTACCCAAAGAGGTGATTTGTTAGATAACATAACCTTTTCTGGCTGCCTACCCTTTCTTGTTTCATTTACTTACTCCCCTACCAATATTTCTTAGGATTACCTCCAAAATAAACTATGTGCACTCAGAACCTTTTTTAAGAGGTTTCTTCTTGGAAAACTTGTGAAGTTCAGAATCCACAGGCATGGAAGGCTCTCTGACATATGCATACGTACATAATATATTGTCTAGTTTTAAAAATTGGATAGCAAACACTACCATAGATGCATAAAAAAAAGAACAAAATAACCACTATTAGATGAGGACTACTAAAGGAGGACTCTCAGGAGAAGATCATCAGAACAGTCTGGGTCATGCTCCGACTTCAGCTTCCCTGCGAGTTTACAAGAGCCACTAATGAAGAAATCACATGGTGAGACCACAAATATGTCCTTGGAAACACAGAACTTAATCCACTGAGGGCATGTGACAAGCTAGGCATTGAATGTCCAATGAAAATATGGCCAGGTAATTTGGCTGCTCTGTATTTTCTGTTCACCATGGCTTCTCCACTGCTCTCAGGGTAAAACAGAACATATCTGTGCAGTGAAGTGAGTTTCCTCAACTTATCTAAGAAGGTCACTGGAAAGGAGAGCAGAACTACATTAACAACGGTAAAGGCAAGCTAGATATGAAAAAAATTGGCAGATTCAGCTGAGCATTCTGTACTCAAGAAGATAGGACTTGGTTTTCAGTTCCATAGAATGTAGTTTGGAGGTTACCATTCTGTCCTAAGAACAAGTGAAGAATTAACAGTCTGAAAAATCAACTTTTCTTTGGATCTGAAAGACAGGTAAGAACATAGGCCAAACCACTGACCCCAAGGGTCAGTGATGAGGTCAGTCATCAAGGATCAGTCATCTCCAAGGGGAGATGAACAATTAAATACAGGGAGTCATGGCTTATTGGAGTAGACTCAGGAGTGGAAACCACTGTGGGAACCAGTGCCAGGGTAGGAAACCTTAACTATAATTGATGAATTGCTGGAGGCTCACTGTCTATCTCAGACCCAATCTTAAGGAAGTCCCCAATTTTGTGAGCTTTATCTCCAGGAGCTTGACCAAATTCCCAGAATTAAAAAAAAAAAAAAAAATCCCCTTGTGGTTCTAGCAGGGGGAGGGGGAGAGGAACCATTTTGGAATATGCTAGAGTACTCTGTTCTTAACAAGGACCACATTCAAGAGAAACTAATTAACCAGAGGACAACCTGCTAGGGTATTATCAGACTATAATTAACCTGGGGGAAGGGAAATACCAAATACCAGCACCTTTGAGCCATTCTGTCCCACCTAAGGGGAGGAGAAGAAACAAACACTTGAGAAGTTCAGAATCCAGAGACATAGGCACACTAAAAGACTGAGACCAAATCAAAGGACTATTGAATACTTGCCTCCTCCACAACTCTTCAGACTTGTTCACAGTGAGCCTCCAGCAATTCATCAATTAGGGTTCAGGTTTCCTACCCTGGACTTATTGTAGTGATCATTTCACAATATACACAGGTTATCTATGTTATATGCTTGAAACTAATATAATGTTACATGTCAATTATATCTCAATTAAAAATTTAATTTAATTTAAAAGATTTAGAGCAAGAAATCAGTGAAATTGAAAACAGGAAGCCAATAGAGAAAAATCAATGAAACCAAAAACTGTTTCTTTGAAAAGATCAATAAAATCAATAAACCTCTAGACAGAATAAGAAAAAAGGATGAATATCATAAATGAAAGAGGGGACATCACTACAGATCCCATGGACATTAAAAGGGTAACAAAGGAATACTATGGACAATATATGCCCACAAATTTAATAACCTTGAGGAAATTCAGGATTAATTCCTTGAAAGACACAATCTGCCAAAATTTACACAAGAAGAAATAGAAAATCTGAATAGGCCTATAACAATTAAAGAAATTGAATTTTAAAAAAAGAAATGGAACCAATAATAACTTTCCAAATCAAAATACCAAGCTCAGATGGATTCACAGCTAAATTCTAACAGTAATTTAAGGAAAAAATTATACAGATTTTCTACAATCTCTGTCAGAAGATAGAAACAGAGGGAATACTTTCTAACTCATTCTTTGAGGCCAACATTGACTACCCAAAAGCAGACAAAAACATTACCAAAAAACCCCACAAAAAAACAAAACAAAAAACCAGCAGACAGATACAAGGACCACATTCAAGAGAAACTAATAGATACAAAATCTTCAATAAAATATTAGCAAATGAAATCCAACAATGTATAAAAAGAATTATACACCAAACCAAGTGGAATTTATCCCAGGTATGCACAAGTAGTTCAACATTCAAAAATTAAGTAATTCAATCTATCACAGCAATAGTCTAGAGAAGAAAAATACATAGCCATATCAGTAAATTCAGAAAAAAGCATTTGACAACACCTAATACCCACTTATGATAAAAACTTTCAGTAAACTAAGAATAGAAGGGAACTTCCTCAACTTGATCAAAACATCTACAAAAAAAGCTACAGATAGCATACTTAATGGTGAGAAACTAGAAGCCTTCTTGCTAAGACTAGGAATAAAGCAAGGCTATC
The DNA here is from genome assembly GCF_023065955.2 of Ursus arctos. Classification (NCBI taxonomy): domain Eukaryota; kingdom Metazoa; phylum Chordata; class Mammalia; order Carnivora; family Ursidae; genus Ursus; species Ursus arctos. The sequence goes on along the minus strand of NW_026622786.1, from coordinate 51,298,595 downwards.
CCCTCTCACCACTCCTTTTCAACATCGTATTGGAAGTCGAAGTTAATGCAGTAAGACAAGAAAAAGAAATAAAATACAGGCTGGGAAGGAAGAAATAAAACTGTCTTTGTTTACAGATGACATGTTAGTGTATATAGAAAATCCGAAAGAATGGACAAAAACTCCTAGAATTAATAAGTGATTAAAGAAAGGTTGCAGGATACAAGATAAATACATGAAAGCCAATACAAAATTCCTTTCCTAAATGCTGGCAATGAACAAATGGAATTTGAAATTCAAAACAATATAATTTACATTGGTGCCCCAGAAATGATTAGCTATAAACCTAACAAAATATATACAAATCTATACGAGAAAAACCACAAAACTTTAATGTACAAAATCATTCATGAAATGGAAAGACATTCTATGTTCATGTTTAGGAAGACTCAACATTGTCAAAATGTCAGTTATTCCCAAATTGATCTATAGATCAGTGCAATCTCAATTAAAATCCCAGCAAATTATTTTGTGAATATAAACAAGCTGATTCTAAGTTTATATGGAGAGAAAAAAGACTCAGAATAGCCAATAAATATTGAAGAAGAAGAAGAACAAATTTGGAGGACTAACGCTACCCAACTTGAAGACTTACTATAAAGTACAACAATCAAGACAATATGATATGGGTGAACTAACAGACAAATAGTTCAATGGAATAGAAAAGAGACCAGAAATGGACCCACATCAATACAGTCAATTGATCTTTGACAAAGAAGAACATACAATGGAACAAAGATAAGTCTTTTCAACAAGTGGTGCTGAAACAACAGGACATCCACATGCAAAAAATGAATCCAGACACAGATCTTTTATCCTTTATAAAAATTAACTCAAAATTGATTATAGACCTAAAGGTAAAAAGTGAAACTATGAAAATTCTAGAGGATAACATAGAAGAATATCTAGATGACCTTCACTATAATGATGACCTTTGGTATGGAAAGGTATGATTGCTAAAGCAAAAACTGATAAGTTGAACTTCATTAAAATTTAAAATGTCTGTTCTGTGAAAGGCAATATCAAGAGAATAACAAGACCAGCCACATACTGGAAGAAAACATTTGCTAAAGCTACATCTGATGAAGTACTGTTGACCAAAATATACATGTATTTCTTAAAACTCAACAAGAAGAAAAAATAATTCAAAATGGGCCAAGGAGCTTAACAGACACTTCACCAAAGATATACAGATGGCAAATATTATATGAAAATATGCTCCAGGGGCACCTGGGTGGCACAGCGGTTAAGCGTCTGCCTTTGGCTCAGGGCGTGATCCCGGCGTTCCGGGATCGAGCCCCGCATCAGGCTCCTCTGCTATGAGCCTGCTTCTTCCTCTCCCACTCCCCCTGCTTGTGTTCCCTCTCTCACTGGCTGTCTCTCTCTCTGTCGAATAAATAAATAAAATCTTTAAAAAAAAAAAAAGAAAAGAAAATATGCTCCACATGATATGTCATCATGGAAATACAAATTAGAATAACAATGAGATGCCACTGCACACCTATTAGAATGGTCAAAATCTGGAACACTGACAACACAAATTGTTGGTAAGGACACGGAGCAACAGGAACCCTCCATTATTGCTGACAGGAATGCAAAATGGTGCAACCACTTTGGAAGAAACTTTGTTCCTTACAAAACTAAAAACACTGTTACCATATGATTCAGCAATATGTTCCTTGATATTTACCCAAAGAAATTAAAAGCTTATTATGTCTACACAAAAACCTGCACAGAGATGTTTATACCATCTTTATTGATAATTGCCAAAACTGAGAAGCAATCAAGATACCCTTCTGTAGATGAATAGATTAGATTTTGTCCTCTTCAGAGAGAAACTTCTGACATCTTTTAGAGTAGAAGAGAGGAATTTGCTCAAAGCATGTATCTGTACTTGATTCCTTTTTGTAACTGAATGATATTTCATTGAATATATTTTACACATTATGTTTATCCACTCATCCACTTATGGACATCTTGGGTTGTTTCTACTTTTTATGATAAATACTGCTGCCATGAATATGTGTGTACCTGTATTTGATTACCTGTTTTCAATTCTCTGGGATACCTATCTATCTATCTATCTATCTATCATCTATCATCTAGGAATGGAATTGCTGGGTCATATGATAACTCTATTTAATTGAGGAACTACCAAACTGGTTTTCATGGCAGCTGCACCATTTTGCATTCCCACTGGCTGTGTATGATGGCTCCAATTTCTCCACATCCTTGTTAACAATTGTTATTTTCCATTTTTAATCATAGTCATCTTAATGGGTGAGAAATGGTAACTCGTGGTTTTGATTTGCATTTCTGTAATGATTAATGATGTTGAACACTTTCATGTGCTTATTGGCAATATGTATATATTCTTTGAAGAAATATCTATTTAAGTCCAATGTCCATTTTTTAATTAGGTTGCTTGTCTCTTTATTCTTGGATTATAAGTATTCCTTATATATTCTGGATACTGGAACTTTATGAGAGGTAGGATCTGCAAATATTTCCTCCCATTATGTAGGTTGTCCTTTCACTTTTTCAATAATGTTCTTTTATGTACAAAAAGCTTTTTGATGAAGGTCAATTTATCTATTTTTTTCCTTTGTTCTTTCTGCTTTTAGTGTCATATCTTATCAATGGACAAGAATCCATTGTAAAAGCAAAGGGTAAAAATATTTATCTCAGTGTTTTCTTGTAAGAGTTCTATCATTTTAGCTCTTAAATTTAAGTCACTGTTCCATTTTGAGTTAATTTTTGTAGATGGTATCAAGTACAACTTTATTCTTTTCATGTGGCTATCCAGTTGTACCAGTGCCATTTGTTGAAAAGACTATTTTTCCTCCATTTAATGGTCTTGGCACCTTTATAAAAAAATCAGTTGATCATATATGTGAGAGTTTATTTCTGGGCTCTCTGTTCTATTCTTTTGGTCTATATACCTGTGTTTATGCTAGTACAACCCTATTTTGATCACTGTAACTTAACAAGTTTTCAAAACAGGAAGTGTGGGAAAGAACTGTTCTTTTTCAAGATTGTTTTGGCTATTTGGAGGGTCCTTTGATATCCATAGAATGATTTACTTTTTTTATTTCTGCAAAACATCTTGGGGGGTTTTGATACGTATTGTGTTGAATCCGTAGATTGGTTTGAGGATTTAAATCTTAATACTATGTTGTTCAAACCATAAACACAGGATATCTTTTCACTTATTCAGGACTTCTTTAATTTCTTTAAGCAATGTTTTGTAGTTATCAGTATACAAGTCTTTCTCCTTTTTGGTTAGATTTATTCCTAGTATTTTATTATTCTAGATGCTACTGTAAGTGCAATTATTTTCTTAATTGCTTTTTTGAATTTTCATTGATAGTGTATAAAAATACAACTGAATTATTTGTGTTGATTTTGTATTCTGAAACTTACTGAACTTAATAGCTCTAATAGTTTTTGTGTGAATTCTTTAGGATTTTCTATACTTAAGATCATGTTATCTGTGAATAAAGATACTTTTATTTCTTCCTTTCTGACTTAATATCTTTTACTTCTTTTCCTTGCTTAATTGCTTACACTAGAACTTCCAGTACAATGTTGAATAGAAGTTGAGAAAACAGTCTGGATAGAATAGATTTTATCTATTTTATCTATTTTATCCTTGTTCTGTTCTTGATCTTATGGGGAAAGCTTCCAGTTTTTCACCATTGAGTATAACACTAGCTGTGGGGTTTTTAAAAATGCCATTTATCAGATTGGGAAAATTCTCTTCTATTCCTAATTTGTTGAGTATTTTTATCATAAGACTATGTGTATTATATTGATTGACTTATATATGTTGAATCACTCTTGCATCATTGGGATAAACACACTTGATCATAGTGTATAATCCATTTAATGTGGAGCTGATTCAGTGTACTAGTATTTTATTGAGGATTTTTGCATCCATATTCATAAGGAACACTGGTATTAGTTTTCTTTTCTTATGATGTTTTTGTCCGGCTTTGGTATCAGAGTAATGTTGGCCTCATGATTTGTAAGTGGTTCTCTTCCATTTTTTGGAAAACTATTTTTTGAAGGGTTGGTGTTGCTTCTCCTTTAAATGACTTGTAGAATTCACTAGAGAAACCATTTGGTCCTGGAATTTTCTTTTCTTTTTTTAAGATTTTATTTATTTATTTGAGAGAGAAATAGAGAGACAGAGAGCGAGCACAAGTTGGGGGAAGGGCAGCAAAAGAGGGGCACACAGATTCCCTGCTGCACAGTGAAGCCAATGTAGGGCTCAATCCCAGGACCCTGAGATCATGACCTATGCCAAAGTCAGCCAGCCCCTTAACCAACTGAGCCACCCAGGCGCTCCTGGGATTTTCTTTGTTAGGAAGTTTTTATTATTAATCCAGTCTCTTTATTTATTATAGCTCTGTTCAGATTTTATATTTCTTTTTGAGTCAGTTTTCACAAGTTGTGAGTTTCTAGAAATGTGTCTATTTCATTTAGTTATCTAATTTATTGACATATGATGTTCTTTTTTTTATCATCTATTTTAATTCTGTAAGGTCAGTAGTAATGTCCCCACTTCCATTTCTCATTTAGTAATTTAAATCTTCTCCTATTTTTTCTTAGTTTAACAAAAATTTTGGCAGTTTTGTTGATCATTTCAAAGTACTAACTTTTAGTTTCATTGATTTTTCTGTTTATTCTCATTTTGCTTATCTCCACTCTAATTTTTATTATCTCCTTCCTTATGTTGGCTTTTGATTTAATTTTGTCTTCTTTATCTTATTCCTTAAGGTGTAAAGTTTTTGATTTGAGATTTTAATTTTTTTATTGAAGTTGATACATAATGCTACATTAGTTTCAAATGGAGATCTTTTTTAATGTATCTACAGCTATAAATTTCTCTCTAAGCACTACTTCCACTATGTCTTTAAGTTTTGCTATGTTGTAGTTTCATTCTCATTCATCTCAAAATATTTTCTAATTTCCCTGTGCTTTCATCTTTGACTCACTGGTTGTTTAAGAGTATGTTGTTTAGGGGCGCCTGGGTGGCACAGCGGTTAAGCATCTGCCTTCGGCTCAGGGTGTGATCCCGGCGTTATGGGATCGAGCCCCACATCAGGCTCCTCCGCTGTGAGGAGGATAAGAATAAAATCTTAAAAAAAAAAAAGAGAGTATGTTGTTTAATATCCAAATATTTTAAAATTTTCCAGTTTTCCTTCTGTTATACATTATGAGTGTCATTACATTGTGGCAGAAAAGATTTCAATTTTTAAAATTTTATTACCTCTTGTTTTGTCATCTAACATAATGGTGTATTTTGGAGAGCTTTCCATGTGAATTAGAGAAAAAAATGTGTATTCTGCTGTTTGGAAATGGTGTGTTCTGTGTATGTATGTCATGTCTAGTTTCTATTATTATTCAAGTCCTCTATTTTCTTATTGATAATCTGTCTGGTTGTTCAGTCATTATTGACAGTGGAGTACTGAAGTGTCACAACTCTTTATTGCAGAACTGTCTATTTCTCCCTTCAATCCTGTCAATTTTTGCTTCATATCTTTGGAGGCTCTCTTGTTAAGTACATATATGTTTATAATTGTTATCTTCTTTATGGATTGAATCTTTTATCAATATATAATGTTCTTTGGCCCTTGTAACAATTTTATATAAAGTCTACTGTGTCTGATATTAGTAAAGCCATCTCAGCTTTCTTTAATTGCTATTTACAACCTTTCACTTTACATATTTTTGTCTGTGGATTTAAAGTGAGTCTCTTGTTAGACAGTATATACTTGGATCATGTTTAGTTTTTTTTTTTTGTAATCCATCCTATCAATATCTGTTTTTTATTTGGAGAGTTTAATCCATTTATTTAAAGTAATTATTGTTCAGGAAGGACTTCTGCCATTTTTCTGTCTTCCTTATGTCTTATGTCTTTGTTCCTTAATTCTCCCATTACTGTCTTCTTTTGTGTTTACTTGATTTTTTAATAGTGTTCTGCTTTGATTCCTTTCTAATTTTCTTTTTTGCAATTTTTAAGTTATTTTCTTGGTGGTTGCCTTGGAGATTACAAATACTTTCTTAAAATTTTAACAATCTATTGTGAATTAATATTACCTTACTTCAGTAGTATAAAGGAACTCCTATACAGCTCTATCACACCCACTTTGTTATGTCACAAATTACATCTTTTTTTTTTTAAGATTTTATTTATTTATTTGACAGAGATAGAGGCAGCCAGTGAGAGAGGGAACACAAGCAGGGGGAGTGGGAGAGGAAGAAGCAGGCTCATAGCGAAGGAGCCTGATGTGGAGCTCGATCCCATAATGCCGGGATCACGCCCCGAGCTGAAGGCAGACGCTTAATGACTGCGCTACCCAGGCGCCCCACAAATTACATCTTTATACACGGTGTGCCCATTAGTATAGATTTATAATTATTGTTTTTATGTATTTATTTGTTTTAGTTTATTTTTTATTTTTAGATTTTATTTATTTCTTTGACAGAGAGAGAGACAGCCAGCAAGAGAGGGAACACAAGCAGGGGGAGTGGGAGAGGAAGAAGCAGGCTCCCAGCAGAGGAGCCTGATGCGGGACTCATTCCCCGGACTCCAGGATCACGCCCTGAGCAGAAGGCAGATGCTTAATGACTGAGCCACCCAGGCACCGCTTATGTATTTACTTTAAATTATATTGCAAAAAAATAGAGGAGAGACAAACCAAAATTACAATACTGGCTTTTGTATTTACCTTTGTAGTTACCTTTACCAGTGTTGTTTGTTTCTTTACATGTCTTCAAGTTACTGTCTGGTGTCCTTTCATTTCTGCCTGAATGACTGACTCCTTTTAGCATTTCTCATAAGTCTATTCTCCTAGTGCTGAATTGCCTTAGCTTTTTTTAATCTGGGAATATCTTAATTTCTCCTTCATGGAAATATATTTAATCTTAATTATTTAACTTAATTTCTCCATCATGAGAATTATTTGAAGGATACAGAATTCTTGGTTGACAGTTTTCTCTTTCATCTTTTTTAGAATGGCATCCCACTGACCTCTGGACTCCATGGTTTTTGCTGAGAAGTTGGGTGTAATCCTATTGATGATTCCTTGTACATGATGGGTCACTTTTCTTTTGCTGCTTCTAAGATTCTCTTTCAACACTTAATTATAACGTGCCTGAGTGTAGATCTCCTTGTTTATTCTTTTTGGAGTTTGTTGAGCATCTTAGACATGCAGATTCATGACTTTTATCAAATTTTGGAAGTTTTTGGCGATTCTTTCCTCAAATACTTTTTGTTCTCCTTTGTCTCTTTTTTCCTTCTAGCATTCTGAAATTCCCTTTATGTGTATGTTGGTATGCTTGGTGGAGCCCCACAGGTCCTTTGAACTGTGTTCATTTTTCCTTATTCTTCTTTCTTTCTGCTCCTCAGACAGGATTATTTTAATTGACCTGTGTTTTAAGAATTGCTGATTCTTTCTTCTGTCTGCTCAAATCTGCTATTGATAACTCTAATGAGTTTTTCCATTTCAGTTATTGTACTTTTAATCTACAGAATTTGTTTGGCTTCTTTTTATAATTCCTATCTCTTTATTCATATTCTTTATTTGTTTGTCTGGTCTGCTTTCGCTCTTTGCCTACAGTTTCCTTTAGCCTTATCAGAATATTTAATACAATCGATATAAAGTTTTTGGCTAATAAATACAATGTCTGTACCTCCACAGGGAGAGTTTCCATTAATTTCTTATTTAAACAGGCTACACTTTCTTATTTCTTTCTATCCTTTGTAATTTTTTTTAGAACTGAACATTTTGAATATAATAATATGGTAACTCTGGATATCAGATTCTTCTTGATCCTTGGGTTTTGTTTTTGTAGTGTGCTGTGAGGCCTAGTTTGTTTGCTTAGTGATGTTTCTAAACTATTTTTATAAAGACTGTATTCTTTGTCATGTATCATCTTAGAAGTGTTTGCTTTCTGGCTTTTGGTCAGCAAATGTCTTGACAGAGATTTCCCTGAACACCTGAATTCCTCTCCCCATCAGAAAGAAAGGAGAGCAAAGAAAAACAAACAAAACAAAAGGGAAAAAACTCCCAGTCTTTGCAGATTAAGTCTGTGTTAAGGTACTCCTTTAATGCTTAGCCAGGCTGTTTCTAACTATGCCTTAGCCTTCACTTCCTGCTTGTACCGAGCCTACAGATCAGCCAGAGGTGAAAGATTAGGATCTTTTCAAGTCTTTTCTGAGCATGCATCCTGCCCTAGGCACGCACATGACTTTCTAAATTTCCCAGTATATGCAAGCCTTTTTCAATATCTTAATTTCCCAAAGAAACTCCCTCCCTAGCTTTTTCTCTCAGGCTTTTAGTATGTTTCTTGTTTGACTTCATTGTATTCTCTTTTCTCTAAGAGAGATGAGTGTTCACTTGCCTTTCGATATTTGTGGAGAATGCAGTATGCACAGCTGCTTTCCCACCTGAGCGAGTGATGAATTAAAAAAAAAACAAAACAATAATAAGGCAAGTGCTCTGTGTAAGTCCTTCAGGTAGCTCCCAAACAGGTTGAAACAGAGAAATCAACTCCGTTAAGAATAAAGTCTGCTCTGCTCCCTCTAGAACCAGAGGCCAGGGTCTCAAACTGGGAAGGCAGACTGCTGTCTTTAAGACCACCACCACATTGGGTAGGGGAGTAAGGCAAGAGTGAGTAAAGATGCCACTAAGCTTTCCTACTAATTGTAAGTTGCCCTTTTCTTGATTTAGTACTTGCTTAGAAGTTTGTCTATTTTAATCTTTCAAAAAAACTAGCTTATAGTTTTGCTGAACAACAAAGGCCATTAAAATTAAAAACTTTCTTCTAATTACCTTTTTGGCTCTACTTCACAGATTGTTGGCTATGCAGGGTTGTTAATTTATAAACATTGAAAGACAGTAAGTGTGAAGGACACAGGCTCTACAACCAGACTGTCTGAGGGTATTACTGTATGCCATACTAGCTGAGTGACCTTAGCAAGTTGGCTAACTTCTCTTTGCTTGTTTCTTCCTCCAAAATGGAGAGTAACAATAGTACCTACCTCATAGGGTTGTTGTGAGGATTAAACCAGTTAATAAATACGAAAGGCCTAGAATAGTATCTGGCACATTTTAAATGTTATTAGTTGTGATTGATAATCTTTGTGAAATAGTAAGCAGACAGTTTCTCTAAATGCTTTGTAAACATTTGAAAAGTATAAAATTCTACGATAGTTACTATAAAAATCAAAATTCATGTTATCTAAATCTTCTATATTTATACTTATTACTCATTTTTTTTGACTCATTATTTATCAAAGTATAAAAGCTGTAGATTACAGTGCCCAGCTACTATTGTGATTTGGCCAAAGTATTTCTATCTTTGCTCTATATGTTTCAATATTTATTTCTTAATTGAGACTCAAAGAATGTATATTAAAATATGGTCATTTATCAAGCAGAATAAAATATAAATTACCTTTGTCTTCCTTTACAATTTTGTCACATTGAACCTCTTTATTCTTCGGAGCTCCGTTAATAGTCTGCATCATCCTTTCAACATATAAGTCATTGCCTAATCTATTTCTACAAAGGGTCTCATAAATCTTGTTTCTCCGACTATAAAAAATAAAGTATATTCAACACATTAATAAAAATTATCACCACAGATATTGCTTCTTTATATTATGCTTTCTCTTTAAAATTACCTTCTTTAATGTAGATTGCACCAAACATGAAGTGAGAGTTCAAAAAACTCTTTAGGGAAAGACTGCACTCAACTACCTCCAAAGGACTCCATTTACTGTACCTCCCGACATCCCTACTACTTTCAGTGCCCACCAACAATGTGCTAGCACTATCTCCAAATAGGTTTTATGAACTTTGCTATAAACACTGAAAACTATACATTTCCCTTAAGGTACCATGTTTGTGTCATCCTGTAGTTACTATTTTCATAATTATTCAATTCTGAGTATTTCTTAAATTTCTATTACAGTTTTTTTCTTTGATTCATGAGGAATTTAGAAAATGTGCTTTTTAACTTCCAAATGTGTATGTGAATATGTATCTATGTTTTTACTAAGATTTACGTTATTCACTTTTAACTTAATTCCATTTGTGGCCAGAGAATTTAGTTTCTTCGAAATTTTTGAAATTTTTCTTCATGGCCTTGTGTGTGGATGATTTTTCTAAATGTTCTGTGTGTGCTTGAAAAGGGTGTATGTTCTCTAATTGTTGAGTGAAGAGTTGTGATCATTAAATTATGTTTTTGGTTCAAATTTTCTATATCTATATGAATTTTTTATCTGGTAGACATACAGTAATTAGGAGAGGTATGTTTAAATCTCCTACTTTAATAGGATACTTACCAAGTTTTTAATTTTTGCTTCATGTATGTTGAGGTTATTTTATTAGGAGTATTCAAGATTAGAATTATTTTTACCTTCCTGTCATTATGAAGTGAACTTCCTTATCCCTAATAATGCTGTTGGTTTAACTGTTTCTCTGTGGATGATATCTTTTTTCTTTCTTTTTTTCTTCTGATTTTAAAATCTTTTAATATTTGATACCCTGGAGTGTCAGTACAATGCACTGAATCCACTTCTTTTTTGTAGATTTTGTAAAAAATTTATTCCTGTTTCTGTGACATGGTGTCTTTTAAGAGCTTGGGAAAGTCCTTACTCACTCTTTTTGAATAGTTCCTCTCCTCCATTCTTCCTATTTTGACTTTTTGAAACTAACCACATGCATGTTGGACCTGTATTCTATTGACAATGTCTTTTTTAACTTCTCATTCATACTTTATATCACATTTTTCTCCCCAAGGTTTATTTTGTATAATTTATCCAGATCTATGTTTCAATTTATTAAATCTCTGCTCAATTATGCCTTGTTTAATTTAACATTTACTTTTTAATTTCAGCAATTATATAAGCATACTTTATTTTACAGTTCTTTTTAGATGTTTTTGCAAATATAAGTCATCACTTTGATAGTTTCTTAATGTTAGTAAGGTGTTAACTTTATCTTTTATTCAAATATCTCACATATATTTTACATTCTATATCTTATAATATAGCCCTACTAAAATCTTATTATCCACAGTCTTCACGATGTAGATTTAGGGTTTGTTGTTTCTTTTAATTCTCATTCATAATGGCTTCTTTATTGGTTTGGTGTATTTTTACCAAACTCAATCTGAGGGAATCTTAAGAACCTAAATAGGATATGATTTCCTCCAGAGAAAATTCATGTTTGCTTATGATAGTAGCTATGAGACCTGGGATCACTTGAGATATCTGCAATCCTTTTAAGTGTGTTTGATTAGTACAAAAATATCTCTTTCAGTTCTCTCAACTTGTGGGGGACCCAAGACTTAATGGACTCTAGATCCATGTGATGATTTTAACATTTGCTTCTAGCATCTCTCCCCTGATTTCAGATCATTTATTTATCCATTTGTTATTCTTTCCTTTTCTTTTTTTGGTGTCAAGGCTTTCCTTTATGTCTTATGAGGTTCAAAGTATGATATTCAGGATCTACTTGTATGATATTTTATAGTCCAAAAAAATTCTAGGTTATTTTATATTTGGATAAGAATAATGCCCTAAAAATATTTTAATGATGGATTTTTTAGTACTATGAATCATATTCAAATTACATTTGAATCTAAATAATCTGAATAACTATCAATAATCTCTTTATAGTAGCTAAATTAACTTCAGACAGAGCAGATTCCAGAGCAAGGCAAATTATCAGAGATAAAGAGAGGCATTACATAATGATAAAGGGGTCAATTCTCCCAAAAAGGCATAACAATCCTTCATGTGTATGTGTTTAACAACAAAGCTTCAAAATACACAAGGCAAAAACTAACAATCTATTTAAATTCATTAATAAGGAGAAATGGAAAATCTGTTCTAATGTAGTAAATTCAGTTATTTTCCCATTATTTTCCTTCTTAAGTTTTTAATATAAAAATGTCAGTCCTTTCTTCTTAAATGGAAATAATTTATATATGCATAGAAGAAAAAAATCATTAAAATCTATATTGAGACTTGGAAGCTTCCTTTATTTCTTTTATTATTTGACTTAGTAGTTTGCCTACTTTTTAAAGAATAAGGTAAAGCTATGGGTTCTTCCTCTAGGAAAAAAGTACATACAACACAAATACTTTACATATCATTTCATAGGGCATATATATAACTTTACATATAATTTCACCAAGCACATATGCCACCAGTATTTATCCAGGAATCCCCAAAAACAGAAACAAGGCTAAGAACCTCTGACTTAGCACTGAAATTACAGAAGCAAATAGACAATTGAGCCATACGTACATGACCTTCCCAGCTTCTTCAGATTCCACAGAAATCAAGACTGTTGGTAGGTTAAAAAAGCTTAGTGTTTCCGTCTCTGTGAGTGTTATCTCTACAGTCTTTTGTAGGTCTTCTTTTGTTACAATTTTTTCAGGCGTTGCCCTCACAACTCGTAAATCTAAAATACATGACTTATTAAAAATCATTTACTAATTGCTATTTTTAATTTTCATTTTACCAAAATATCATGATGGGTCATACATTGCAGGTGGCTTTATGTGGTCAAAGAACAGACTGTGTTGTGGGATGTATTCAATCACTCTGAAGCTAGGGGACATTATGATAATAATCCAGTCCTCCTGTCTTCCTCTGAGAGGATGCTCTTCCCTGCTGCAGCAGATTGCCTAAGTTTTCATTGCTGATTGCCTAAGTTTTCATTGCTAAGGCTTTCTCCCTTCCCTTGCTCTTTCCATTAAGAAAATCAAATGGTTAGCTTTCCTACCTCTCTTGAAGCTAGAGGTGACCATGTGGCAGAGTTCTGGCCAATGAGATAACAGCAGAAATATATAGGAAAGAAGGCTCCTGGGGAAGCTTTTACTTTTCTGATAAACGAGGATGATATGACTGAAGCTACTGCCTTTCTCCCTCTTTCTGCCTTTAATGTGGATATAATACCCACAGCTGGGGCAGATATTTTGAGAGCATGGAGAAAAAAGCAAGAAGTAAGAAGAAAAGTTTTAAGGAAAGAGAATAGCAGAGCTGCCAATGCAGAGTCTGACAGTCAAGCCACAAAATCAAATCCAAAAGCTATTGACCTTTTAAGTTCTTTTAATGTGAAAAAAACAGGTGATTGTTTAAGCTAACGGTAGTTGGGTATTCTGTTACTTGGCAGAGCATTCCTGTTACATATCTTAACACCAAAGACTCTATCAAGCACTTTTCCAACCTTATGAATACTTCCCTCAAACCTTCATTGTCATACCAGAGGAAGAGACACCCTTACTGCACTCCAAGGCAAATGTTCCTCAGGTAGGTACCCATTTCTTCCAGCACTTTTGATCATCCGTTATTTTATCATTCTTTTATCTTCATTTTCATAATCCCACACCTCATGTTTTATGCTCTGCCTGGAAGGAGCCACTCTTATTTGTTCTCCTGACAAATTACTAATCATCATTAAAAACCCAATTCAAAAGTCTATAATGCTCTCTATGAATTCTTTTTTTTTTTTTCCCCACCTGAAGTTGTTAATCTTCACTTTCAAAGTGCTCGCATAACATTCTGCATATGTCCTGTTAGGGCACTGGTCACAATGTATCAGAAGAACTTGCCTCCTGAGTTAAAAGCAGAGAACTTCTAAAACAGGGCTGTCATTCCTGAGGCTGGTGGTGCAAGAGAGTTACCTTGGGAAATTGAATGATACCCTGGTAATTCACATGTAGCTACTCCTCAGGCCAGCATTTGGGAATCATTACCATAGTTCTTTTATCTCAAGTACCTGACAAATAATACGCATATTTGCTAAGGAAATAATGGGCTGTTACTGAAATAAATGATATTATTTTCATTACCTGTAAAACTAGTTAGTTTTTCCCGTTTATAGGATGGTTCTTCTAGGTCTTCTGCTATTGATTCAGTAGTGGATACACTTGATTTAGAAACTGAACTGCTTCCTAAAACTGACCTTTAATAATGAAAAACAACATTATTCATTTATGTAGATGTTCTTGTGGGTAATTAAATATATAAATAAAAACCTTATCATACTGAGAAATCAAATATATTATAATCATCTAAGAAAAATTGATAAAAAGAAACTACTTCTTTAAACAGAGTTGGTTTGTAGTGTTCCCTTAAGTAAAAGTCATTATAAATGTATTTTAGAGATAAAACATGTCAAACCTAGGTCTAAAGTCCTTCGATGGGTTCCCAATATATTTAGAATAAAAAGCTGAAATACAGTCTACCTATCCAGTCTCTCTGTCTTCATTATCAGTCTTCCCCTTCCCCCCTTTTCCTCAATCTTGTGGTGCTCTGTTATTTTAGAGCCTTGGCCGGGAACTTCCATTTTTTACCAATTTTCTGCTCATCATTCAAATCCCATCTTAAATGTGATGTATTCAAATCCCATCTTAAATCCACCTTGAAAGGTCCTCTCAAGGCTTAATTAAAAGCAAATCTACATACTGGTTGGGAAATCCACAAATTGAAAAATATAAAAATAAGTTCTTTAAACATATGAACTTAATACTACTTCATGATATTATATACCTTTTTTCCCTTTCTATTTCTAAGTCCAACTGTCCTCCAAAAGGATAGGTTCAGTTTACTGGAATATTCTTTGTTTTGTAGAGCACTCCTATGGCTACTCTATGCAAATTTGGAGGCAGACTCTCGAACAGCCTATTTTCTCTTAAAATTTTGTGCTTAGTTAACATCTGGAAATTTTAATTTGTCAGATTGGAAATTACACACTCAAATATTTCCCCATAATCTTTAGATTATTTTAGGACATCCTGTTTTATTATTGCAAAGACTCTGAATTTCTCCACTATAAGCATTAATAAAATTTCAGTAATGTGTCTACATAATACACGCATAACATTTCATTTACAAAAAAATTATGAAACAGAAGAGAAACCAAACCCTAGGAGAACAGGGATATACATGGAAGAATGGGGAAGTGGTCACGGAGAAGGAAAGCTACTTCTTCCCTAAATGGCAACATAAAAGAAACTGAAGAAATATGTCTGTGGGTATGTGATGCAAGCCCCATCTTTTGGTTCCTCAGGAAATCTTGAATAAAATCTACATATATTTCTCACAAATGTTTTGGTGTGTCAGGGAACTCTTAAGTCATGCAAAGCTCTACATCTAAGTAAAACATGAGGGGAACATAGAGATGGCACACTAATGTAGAGTGGAGTTGGGAGTCTGAAGACAACTGAGATCTAAGTTACATATATGCAACTTAAATGAAAAGACAGTACACATGATATTAAAAAAAATAGAATAGTATACTCTACCTTGTAAACTGCCCTAACATACTAGGATTTATTGTGTTCTGATACAGGCTATAGGAAGATATATAGTCCGATGCATATGATCCTTCTTGTGATGTCAACAGTTTATTTGGCTTTGCTGTACCCATATGTGGGTCTTGATGGTAAAGAGGTCGGGGAGTAACATCAACTCCAAGTGCATTAATTACCTGTGGAAAATGGTTATTTAAAATGAAATAAGTAAAAAAAAAAATGTGGTTTCTGAATAATAGGTCCCAGAAAATAGGAATTAAAGTAGTAGAAAAAAGCAATACAATGTGTCTAGGATGGAATAAACATGAAAAATTGAATAAAAGATTTTATGCTTAAAAAATTTCTTAACTAGGCATACTTTTTAAAAATATCTTATACGTATTTTTACCGATATGCAAGTAATACATATTAATTTTGGGGAAATTCAGAAAGGTAGAAAGATAATTCATCCAGATTATTAATATTTTTGTATATTTAATTTTTTATGTATAAGCTTTAAAAAACCCACTATTATTTGTTCAACATTTTATTAGTAACATTTCCCAATTTTTATATATTGTTTTTGCCTAATTTTTAATCTTTTCAATTATGAAATTTAACACATACAGAATTACAGCTCTTACATTCAAGTTTTTTATCCATTGTGAGTTAATTTTTGTGTATGGTCTAAGATAGTGGTCCAGTTTCATTCTTTTGCAGGTGGCTTTCCAGTTTTCCTAACTCTACTTACTGAAGATACTGTTTCTCCCCAGCGTATACATTGCTCTTCCATTGTAAATTAATTGACCATATATGTGTGGGTTTATTTCTGGGCTCTCTGTTCAGTTCCATAAATCTTTTGTTTCTATTTTTGATGTATGTGTTTATGTACAAATACCATACTGTTTTAATTACTGTAGCTCTGCAATACAATTTGAAATCAGAGAGGGTGATGTCTCCAGCTTTATTCTTTCCTAAGATTGCTTTAGCTATTCAGGGTCTTTTGCTGGTCCATACAAATTTTAAGATTATTCTATTCTGTGAAAAATGCCATTGAAATTTTGCTAGGGTTTGCACTGACCCTGTGCATTGCTTTGGATAGTGTGGACATTTTAACAATATTGATTCTTCCAATCAATAAGCACGGAATATCTTTTTATGTATTTGTAACTTCAATTTTTTCATTAATGTCTTGTAATGTTCAATATACAGATCTTTTACCTCCTTTGTTAAATTTATTTCTAGGTATTTAATTTGTTTAGATGCAATTATAAATGGGATTTTTAAAAAATTTCTTTCTGAGCACTGGATATTAATGTATAGAAATGCGACAGGTTTCTGTATATTAATTTTGTTTCCATCAAATTTACTGAATTTATTATTCTAATTGTTTTTTGGTGGAGTCTTTAGGACTTTCTATATACAATATGTCATCTACAAATAGTGACAGTTTTACTTCTTCCTTTTCAACTTGGATAACTTTTATCTCTTTTTCTTGACTTATTACTCTGTCTAGGACCTCCAATACTATGTTGAATAAAAGTGGCAAGAGTGGGCATCCTTGTCTTGTTCTTGATCTTAGACGAAACGTTTTCGGATTTTTACCACTGAGTACATATGGCCTAATTAAGTGAGGTACATTCCCTCTATACCTGCTTTGTAGAGTTTTTATCATAAATGGATGTTGAATTTTGTCAAATGTTTTTTCTGCATCTATTCAAATGATCATATGATTTTTATCCTTCATTCTGTTAATGTGGTGTATCACATTGACTGATTTGTGAGCACTAAACCAACCTTGTATCCCTGGAATGAATTTTATTTGATCATAATCTATAATCCTTTTAATATATTGGTGAATTTGGTTTGCCAGTATTTTGTTTAGGGTTTCGTATCTACGTTTATCATAGATATTGGTGTATAATTTTCTTTCCTTGTGGTGCCCTTGTATGGTTTTGGTATAATAAAATGAGTTTTGAAGAGCTTCCCCCTCTTCCTTTATTGGAAAATTTTGAGAAGAATTGATATTAATTCTTCTTTGAATGTTTGGTATAATTCACCACTTAAAACTGTCTGGTTCTAGAATTTTGTTTGTTGGGAGGTTTTTGATTACCGATTTGATCTCCTTAATAGTAATTGGACTGTTCAGATCATCTATTTCATCAAATTCAGTCTTGATAGGTTGTTCATATCTAATGATTTGTACATTTCTTCTAGGTTGTCTAATTTGTTGGCATATATTTGTCCACAATATTCTCTTATGATCCTGTTATTTCTGTGGTATCAGTTGTAACATCTCTTTTATTTTCTTATTTCACTTAGCATAATACTCTGTAGCTCTAGCCATGTTGTTGCAAATGGCTAGATTTCACTCTTCTTATGGCTAATATTCCATTGTATATATACACCACATCTTCTTTATCCATTCATTAGTCAATGGACATTTAGGCTGCCTCCATAATTCATCTATTGTAGATAATGCTGCTATATACATTGCGGTGCATGTATCCTTTCAAATTAGTATTTTTGTATTCTTTGGGTAAATACCTAATAGTGCAATTGCTGGATTGTAGGGTAGCTCTATTTTTAACTTTTTGGGGAAATTTCATACTGTTTTCCAGAGTTGCTGCACCAGTTTGCATTTCCCACAATACAAGAGAGTTCCCCTTTCTCCACATCCTTGCCAAAAATAGTTATTCCTTATGTTGTTGATTTTAGCCATTCTGACAGGTGTGAGGTGATATCTCATTGTAGCTTTGATTCGTATTTTACTGATGATCAGTGATGTTGAGTCTCTTTATTGATATTTTCTGAATTGGATGTGACAGTCATCATACCTCTTTCTAATTCTTTAATCATGGTCTCTTTATTTTTTTAAAAATTTTTAAAGATTTTATTTATTTATTTGACAGAGACAGACAGACAGCGAGAGAGAGAAGACAAGCAGGGGGAGTGGGAGAGGAAGAAGCAGGCTCCAGTGGAGGAGCCTGATGTGGGGCTTGATCCCAGAATGCTGGGATCACGCCCTGAACCGAAGGCAGACGCTTAACGACTGCGTCACCCAGGCGCCCCAATCATGGTCTCTTTAGTTCTATGAAGGTATTTATAATGATTTCTTTTAAATCTCTTTTTGTTACATCTGACATCTGGTTCTTCCCACAGTTTCTATTGCCTGTCTTCTTTTTTGAATATGGGTCATATTTTTCTATTTCTTTGTATGCCCTATGTTTTGTTGGAAACTGGAGATTTTAGATAACATATTGTAGCAACTCTAGGTATTGATACCTCCCTCCTTTCTAAAACTTGTAATTTCTATTCGCTTGTTTATTTGTTTAGTGATTACCTAGATCACTTTTGTGAGATCAATTTCCCCATAATGGGTTGAACTATGTTCCCCCAAAGAAGATATGTTTAAGTCCTAACTCCCAGTACTTCAGATTGTGGAAACAGGGTCTTTGCTGACTTAATCAAATAAAGATGAGGTCATTAGGGTGAGAACTCTAATCTGGTATGTCTGATGTCTTTATAAAAAGGGGAAATTTGGACATAGCTACACAGAGGTAAAACATCATGAAAATACACGGGGAGAATACAATGCGAAGACAGAGGATTGGAATGATAGATCTACAAGCCAAAAAGTGTTTAGGACTACCAGAGCTAGAAGAGAAACAAATCCTTCCCTATCATATTCAGAGTGTGCATGTCCACACTAACACCTTGATTTCAGACTTCCATCCTCCAGAATTGTGAGACAATGAACTTCTATTGTTTTAAGTCATACAGTTTGTGGTACTTCGCTAATGCAGCTGTAGAAAACTAATATGCCCTCTCTAACACTTACCCCCACACAATGTTAAGCCTCTGATGTTGCCTCTGGGGGATAAGCAGCTTTGGGGTATCCCCACAGCCATCCTGGGATGACAATGGTACTGTTAGGGCTCTCTACTACTCTGGACTACACTCACTCAGCTGTTAAACTTCACTAATTGCCAGCTGATTGCTCTATTGTTTTCCACAATGTCCTGGGGCACAAATTCTCTACTCCAATCAAATTGTGGCTGCTTCCAGGGACTAACTTCTGAGATCAAGGTTTGGTATTCTCACTCTAAAATGCTCCTCCTAGCTGCCTTATTCCCAGGTTCCCAGTTAACTAGCTAGCCTACAGTCTAGCGTGTATCTTCATTCAACTAATTATTTTTTAAAAATTCATGAATCTAACTCAATTCCCTTTCGCCACAACCCCCTCTGTATTTGAGTATATTCTTAGTTTCAAACTTCTCCATGCTCTGTTGCAAATGAAGTCAGTTCCTTTTAGAAGATATTAGGAGCTATTTGCTTTATAGCTTGCTTCTGCCCCCAGATAAAATCTCTGCACCAGGTCTGTGGGCATGGCAGTGGAAACAAGGGTAAGCTTCTCTATGAATGACAACCTCACTCTAGATGTTGAGTGCTCCATGGAGGGGGCAGAGCAGTAACCTGAGATATTTTCAGCTTGCTTCTCCTGACATGGAACCATTACCTCATGATCCAGGGCAGGACCTCCGAATTCTCAATGTGCCACACTCAAGGTAGAGTTCATCAGTAGGGATTAGGCAGAAGAAAGCAGTCCGCACTTCTCAATCGCACCCACCCAGAAGTTAGCCTCAGCGACAGGCATTTGGGGGCAGCATGAGAAATGCTTAAGTTCTGCTTTGGGGAAAGAAAGCCCTATACATGGGAGCTAAGGGGAAAGGAAACCCTGTGCTCTTGGCTGCAAGCAGTCTAGAGTGGAATGTATGCCTTGCTAAGCTGGGAGGGAAGAAGTGGTAGTCTTGGCTTAAATACCACAACTTTCTTAGTAAATTGTCATAGATTTTCTTAAATGATTCTTCATTTACTGTTTGCCCTTAGGTCCATTTCTTGAGGCATTAAATAGTTGTTTTTAAAAAATAACTTTTACCAGTTTCAGTTGAGCTGGGCATTGGAGATCTTCATGCCATCTCGCTGGAAAAGTTGAACTAATTATTTTTTTAAAAAATTGTAGTAAATACACGGCATATAAAATTTATCATCTTAACCATTTTAAGTACTTCCACATTAACTACTTTCACATTGTTGTGCAACCAACACCACCATCCACCTCCAGAACCGCTTTCATCTCACAAAACTGAAACTGTACCCATTAAAAAAATAACTTCCCTTTAATAACCTTCCCTGGGATCCATCCTTCTATTTTGTGTCTCTGAATTTGACTAGACTACATATCTCATTTAAGTGGAATCATACACTATTTGCCCTTTTGTGACTGGCTTATTTCAATTAGTATATCTTCAAGGTTCTTCAAGGTTCATCCATATTGTAGCATATGTTAGAATTTCATTTCTTTTTAAAGCTAAAAATTTTCCATTATGTGTATACATATACACCAAATTTTGTTTACTTATTCATCTGCTGATGAAATTTCAGTTGCTTCCACCTTTTAGCTATTGTGAATAATGCTGCTATGAACATAGGTGTACACATATCTGTTCAAGTCTCTGCTTTCAATTCTTTTGGGTATAGACCAAGAAGTAGAATTACTGGATCATGGGGCAATTCTGGTTATACTTTTTTGAGGAATCACAATACTGTTTTCCATAGTGGCTACACCATTATACATTCTAATCAACAGGGCATGGAGTTTCCAAATTCTCTATAGATTCACCAACATTTGTTATTTTCCATTGTTCTGTTTTTAGCCATCCTAATGGGCCTTGGTTGGTATCTCATTGTAGTTCTGATCTGCATTTCCCTAATAATTAGTGATGTTGAGCATTTTTTCGTGTGCTGTTGGCTATCTGTATATCTTCTTTGGAAAAATATCAAGTTCTTTGTCCATTTTTTAATTTGGACCGCTTATTTGTTTATTGTTGAGTTGTAGAAATTCTTTGAATATTCTGAATATTAACCCTTTATCAGATATATGATTTTTAAATATATTTTCCTCATCTATAGGTTGCTTTTCACTGTGTTGTGTGTCCTTTGATGCACAGAAGTTTCTAATGTTTGATGTAGTTCATTATACCCCCTTTATTCTTTTGCTGTATGGTGTTTTTGGTGTTATATTTAAGAAATTATTGCCATATCCAGTGTCAAAAAGTTTTTCCCTTATATCGTTGTCATCTTCTTCTTCTTCTTTTTTAAAGATTTTATTTATTTGAGAAAGAGAGAGTGCACAGGAGCATACGTGAGGGATGGGGGAAGAGTAGAGGGGGAGGGAGAGGGAGAAGCAGTCTGCGCTAAGCATGGAGCCAGACTTGGGGCTCTATCCCAGGACCCTGATATCATGACTTGAGCCAAAACCAAGAGTTGGTTTTATAGTTTTAGCTGTAAGAGCTTGATACATCTGGAGTTATTTTTTTATATAAGGGTCCTACATCATTCTTTTGCATGTACATATCCAGTTTTTCCAACACCTTTGTTTAAAAGACTGTCCTGTCCCCATTGCATAGAATTGGCATCTTTGTTGAAAATCATTTGAACATATATGTAGAGGGTTATTTCTGGGTCCTCTATTCTATTCCACTGATCCATATATCTGTCTTTGTGCTGTGCACTGTATTGATTTTTATAGCTTCATAGCAACTTTTGAAATCAGTACATGTAAGACCTTCAACTTTGTGGTTCTTTTTCAAGATTGTTTTGACTATTTGGGGTCTCTTAATATTCCACACGAACTTTAGGATGGATTTTTTTATTTCCACAAAATATGTCATTGGGATTTTGATAGGGATTGCATTGAATCCGTATCTTGTTTTGGGTAGTATTGACATCTTAAAAAATATTCCAATGTATAAACAAGAGATGTTTTCCCATTTATTATCATCTTATTTCATTTCTTTTAGCAATTTTTGTAGTTATCAGTGTACAAGTCTTTCACTTACTTGGTTAAGTTTATTCCTAAGTACTTTATTCTTTTTGATACTATTGTAAATGGAGATCTTTTTTCTTAATTTTCTTTTTGGATTGTTCATTGCTAGTGTATAGAAACACAACGGATTTCTATGTGTTAATTTTCTATCCTACAACTTTACTGAATTGATTAGTTCAAAGTTGTTTTTTTTTTTTAATGTGGAATCTTTGGGGTTTTCTACATATAAGATCATGTCATCTGTGAACTGAGATTTACTTTGTCCTTTCCATTTTGGATGATTTTTATTTCTTCTTTTTCACTAATTGCTCTAGCAAGGACACCTACCACTATGCTGAGAAGTAGCAAAAGTGGGCATCCTTGTTTTGTTCCTGATCTGAGAGGAAAAGCTTTCAGTCTTTCATCACTGAGTCTGATGTTAGCTGTAGTTTTTTCAGAATGCCCTGAGGAAATCCTTTCTCTTTCAGATTAGCTAATCGGTTAAAATAATTTTTTAAAATAATGAATGGATATTGAATTTTTTCAAATGCTTTTTCTTTATCTGTTCTGATGATCCCATAGATTCTCCCCTCCTAGTCTATTAATATGGCAAGTAGTATTATTTTTAAATGTTGGAACAACCTTGCATGCATTATTCTCAGTTGGTCATATGCACTATCCCTTCTACATACTGTAATATCATATAATATGTATGTGTTGTATGTATAACATATACATAATACGTATAATGTATACACAATAATATATGATTGTCATGGACTGAATGTTCGTGTACACCCAAAATTCATGTTGGCCCCCTAATTCCAATGTGACAGTATTGGAAGGTAGAACCTTTGAAAAGTAACTGGGACATGAAGGTGGAGACCTCAAGGAATGGGATTAGTGAATGCTCTTCTGAAAAGAGGCCAGGGAGTTAGCTAAATCTCTTTCCACCATGTGATACATTGAGAATACATCGAAGATACATTGAGAAGTGAGCAGTCTGCAACCTGGAAGAGGATCCTCACCAGAACTCAACCATGCTGGCATTCTAATCTTGGGCTTCCAGCCCTAGAACTGTGAGAAATAAATTTGTTTATAAGCCATCCAGTCAATAGTACTTTGTTATAACAGCCTGAGTTGACCTAGATAACGGTACATGTAATATATATGCAAATATATAGTATTTATTTATTAAAATTATATTAGCTTGTTTTCATTTTTTGGCTACTATAAATAAAGACGCTATAAGCATTTGTGTACTAGTTTTTGTATAAACATGTACTTTCTTTTCTTTTGAGGAGATACCTAGAAGTGGAATGGCTGGATGGTATAGTAGGTATGTATTTAACATTGAATAAATTGCCAAATGGTTTTTCATTTTCTATTCCTACCAGCAGTGTATGAAAATTCTGCTTCCTCCACATACTTGCCCATATTTGCTATGATCAGTCTTTTAATTTTAGCCATTCTAATAGGTGTACAGCAGTATCTTAGAGTTCAATTTGCATTTCCCTAATGACTAATGCTGATCATCTTTTGATGTGCTCATTTGCTATCTGTATAGGTACCTTGTTGAAGTATTTGTAAAAATGTTTGCTCATGGGGTGCCTCGGTGGCTTAGTTGGTTAAGCGTCTACTTCGGCTCAGCTCATGATCTCAGGGTCCTGGGACTGAGCCTTGAGTTGGGGGGGGGGGGGGTCTCTGCTCAGCAGGGAGTCTATTTCTCCCTCTGTGCTCCTTCTCTTGCTCGCTCTCAAGTAAATAAAATCTTTTAAAAATGTTTTGATTGTTTTAAAAATTAGGTTGTCTTAATATTGTTTTGAGAATTGTTTATCTATTTTAGATATAAGTACTTTATCAGATATACGCTTTATGAATAATTTTTCCCACTGTATGGCTTCTTTTTTCATTCTTTTAGCAATGTCTTTCAAAGACCAGAAGCTTTCATTTTGATGGAGTCCAATTTACCAATTTTATCTTTAATGGACTGTGGGTTTTTTTGTGTCATATCTAAAAATATCATTGCCTAGATCATTCAGATTAATACACCACATAATTGTCTGCATATGTATTATACTTTTATTAAAAGTTTTAAAAATTCAATTCTTAGTTTTCTAATGAGGTAACTAATTTTGTGACAATTTATTTTATGATATTTTCTAGAGTACACTGCAAAGAAGAATGAATATTACCTTTATTATCTATATTATAGCTAGGTTAATTATTATTAATACCATAATCAACTAGTTCTGAAGGTCATGAGTAGACTTTCCTCACTCCGCGCTAATGTTCTCATTATTAGTAATGAATTATAGGGGCCAACAGCCAATATTATGCTATAAAATATGTTATGTGGTGAAGACTCTAACAAAACCAATATATCGATATAAGAAGTGAGTTGGTTATTTCAAAGCAGTGTATTTTCTACCTTTCACATTTCAGTCAAGTTCTTTAGGGTGCCATTTTCAAATACACTCAGAATTCTAAAGAATATTACCTGTATGACTGTCCTTGGGGTGGAAATATTCATTTTTTCCGTTTTTATCTCAGGTAGAACCATCAAGGTTTTTGACGTAGCCATTCTGCTTTGGTTTGCACCAATATATCCTTTTGTTTGACCTCCTTTTACTGTGTTAGTAAAGCTAATAGATTTCTTTGGCTGTGGGCCAACACTCCTATATCGGGAAAAGAAAACATAATACAAAGGATCCATGACTGAAGGAAAATTAACCAACAATAGAAAAAAGCGGACTTTCATTTAGAAACACGGAAACAATCTGAACATATAAACAATAAATAATAACAGCTACTTGAGAGCTCCTCACATGTAAGCAGAGTTTTAGAATGTTTACATGCATTATATAACTTTTTCCTCGCAACACTTAAGAGGCTGCTATAAATATCATTTTATATAAAATCACAGAGGCTTCAGAGGGAAATGTTCCTCCTAGAGTTGAAATTTGAAGCCAGGCAGTCCAATCCGAAGTCTACACTGATTTCTCTGGGTCTTAATTTCCTTATCTGTAAAATGGGGATATTTATAGTACCCTATTCATAGATTATTATGAGGATTAAATGGATTAATTTGTATATTATGGTTAGGAAGTCCCTGGCACATAGTAAGCATAAGTGAGTGTTCAGTACAGCTACATAGGCAGAATGAAACATGAGTAATAAAGCCTGGAAAGAATATTGTGTTCCTGCCTGAACAATTACATAATAATTTTTAATAATAAGAGAAGATAAAATCAAAATGTTTGCATCCTGGAGAAAAAAATATGATTTCACTTTTGTATGCTCCGCAAATTCCTTGACACAAAAACCTACCTTACCATTCCTTTGTTCTAGTACTCTGATCATGCTACGGATTTCTACAAAACAAGGATGATATTCCCTTAGATTATAAAAAGGAAATCTGTTTCCAAAGAAAACATTTTATTTATTATTATTATTTTTTAATTTTTATTTTAAGTAGGCTCCACACCCAACGTGGGGCTTGAACTCAGGACCCTGAGATCAAGCGTTGTGTGCTCTACTGACTGAGTCAGCCAGGTGCCCCAGCCCCTCAAAGAAAACATTTTAAATAATACTTTAACTTTTCAAATTATAAAAGATCAGACAAGAATGAAATATTTTTAAATGACAACCATCAATCCACTTTTCATATTTTATTTTTCTTCATAGCACTTACTACTTGATATTTTGTTCCTACTGTCCACTCCTTTCATAGTCCAACTCCTTAAATATTAGTCAATACTACTACTTCCTTATTCCTCTTATTTGTTCCATAATTCACTACAGTCTAGTTCTACCTCCCCTCTCCTACTGCATAGACTACTTTCATTAAAATCACCTAGTCCTTCAACTTGTGAAATCCATGGGACTCTTTTCAATACTTATCTTCGTAGCATCTAACATTGACCCTTCCCTCTTCTGTGACACCTCTTTGGGACCTCTAACCACCTGACCCCTTCATTTTCTACTAATTAGTACATTTTAGGTTTCTCTTCTTTCTCTATTTAATCCAGAATCCACAATTCATCAACTGAATCACTCTTTGACCATTACCCTCAACTTGTATTTTCTCTCTCCTTGACCTTTTGCCCTCCTATCCTTACAAAAGCTAGTCCTCCCATTTTATTTCTCCTTTATTAGTTTTCTCTTTTGAAGATTACACTTAGGCTCAAACCTCAGTTACTGGTTTGTTTTCTCTCTCTCTCTCTCCACACACACAACACACACTATCCCTGGGTAAATATAACAAAACCCACGGTTTCAATGACTACTTATATTCCACCTCCTGATGGCAGTCTACCATCATCACCACCACCTCCTTTCTCCCATTCCCTGAAAATTTTATATCCAAATTATTAACACACACTCTCTCTCTCTCTTTCTCTCAAATACTACTTCTGGCATAATTCCTGAGTATTTCAATAACCATGAAGATAATCCTTCTAATACTATGGCTTCTCAGCAACTTAAACCTTTCTCACATACATAACCTTGTCCTCCTTGCTATGTCAGCTACTTATTCCCATGGTCATACATTTGACCTTGTCCTTAGCAAGGTCAACGGTCACTTCCTATTTTTTCAGCTTATATGCCATCTTTTTTTTTTCCTTAAGTGCATTTTCTTGGATAGCTTACTCTTTTTTTTTTTTTTTTTTTTTTCTTTTTTTTGAGAGAGAAAGAGAGAGAACCCATGCAAGCAGGAGGTGGGGAGGGAGGAAGGGGCAAAGGGAGAGGGAGAGAGAGAATCTTAAGCAGGCTCCACGATCAGCACAGAGCCTGACACGGGGCTCGATCTCACAACCCTGAGATCATGACCTGAGCTGAAATCAAGAGTCGGATGCTTAGCTGATTGAGCCACCCAAGCACCCCTACACCCTCTTAATACCCAATTTCAAACAACTCTATTCAACTCCCTTCAACTCCATTATCACCTTCAAGCCCTTGATTCTATCATGTTTTACTGCTTCACCCACACCTCTCATGCAATCTCTTCTCTACTGAGCTTAAGGTTAATAAATATAATCCATAGGCATACTTCAGAGACGTTGCAAGTTCAGTTCCAGGCTACCACAATAAAGCAAGTATCACAATAAAAGTGAGTAAAATGAATTTTTTGGTTTCCCGGAGCATGTAAAATAATGTTTACACAAAACATTTGAAATATTCCAAGAATAACCAAAATGTAACAGAGCCACAAAGTGAGCAAATGCTGTTTGAAAAATGGTGCCGATATACTAGCTGGACACAGGGGTGCCACAAACCTTCAACTTGTAAAAAACATAGTAGCAACAAAGTGCCATAAAGTGCAATGAAATGAGGTATGCCTGTATTATAATCCTTACTTACACTCTCATTCTCCTTTTCCTTTTTTTAATTTACTGTACTTGCTGGCAAAACCAAAACTTTGATCAATTCCAATTATCTTCTTACTTTGAGCCTACATCTGCATATTAACCACATTTCTATATTCTGTAAACTTGATGCTTTATCATTTGTCACACATGTTTAGGCCCTACACGTCTTGTTCTGGACAAACTGATATCCTCAAGTCATTGTGCCTTGGTTTCCCACCTCTGTTGTCACACCCCTCCCCTCCCAGGGGCACAATTTCCCAATGCAAACCAGTCTATTCTCAACTGCCTCCGTTGTCAGGCCCTCACACTCTGGCCCGCTGTATACCTTTCCTCATCACCCTATAACCAGGTACCAGACAATTAAGGATGGCCCCTATGTTCCAGAACCCACAAAAATTACTCAAATTAGCTAATCTTATGCCTGCTTGCCATGCCTCATCTGTACCTTCCCACCAAAACCACAGAAAGAAAGGCCCACAGTTTCTCCGTTTCCCTCTGCCTGATGGCTTCCCCAGTGCTTCCCCATGTAGCCCTCTGTGGCATTGCCTGCCCCCTCTCCTCTTGGAAGCTATGAGTAATAAACTTTTTTTTTCAATGGCAGTTATCTCCTGATCTGTTGACCCTACTATACTTCAAATTTTCTACTAATATGCTATATTTTAATTCAACCTGTACAGCTAAATGAAGCTGGAGAAAAAACATCCAACCATGATGCCAGGTCTCATTTTAAATTATGGATCATTAACTTAAAGTGTCTTTAATGTGCCAGCAATCACACTGTATTTTCTTGGTTCACTTTTTACTATACCTTCTAAGGTCACTATTACATACTCCTCTCTTCTTGAATATCAACATCCACTCCCATCTTTATTTTCAACTGATTAAGTGAGAAAACTGTGCTAATCAAGTAACTTTTAAATATTCCTACTGTCACAACTATGCACTGATTATATCTATACTTACATCCTCTATTTCTCTCTCATTACTCTGGATGACTTACCTATGATTCCAGCTTAGGTCAACTCCTCTACTCATGTACTAGATTCCATTCCTTTCTGCCCATTCAAGGACATCGCTCTAGCAATTCTCTCATGCTTTTCTTGCTCTACTACATTATTCCTTTTAGCGGTAAACATGCTATTATTTCTCCTATCTTAAAGAATTTCTCTTGATTCGATCCACCTCTCCAGCTACCATCCATTCATCTTTCCTTTAACTACATCAACTCCTTTGAAAGCACGGTCTATAATTATTGTTTCTAATTTCCCTCTGTATATACTCTCTTGAGCCTGATCCAGTCAAGTTTTAGCCCTTATCATTCCACCAAAAGAATTCTTACCAAGGTCCAGTCACCTCTAAAATATTAATTGCCAATGTTCTCATCTTACTTATCAGCAGAATTTACCTAGCTGCTCCTTCTTTCTTTGACTGTTTTTTTTTTTTTTTTTAACTTGGATTGCAGGACACTTTCCTTATCTGGTTTTCCTTCTACTTTTTCTGCAGTGTTCATTCTTGGACTTCTTCCTCTATCTGTCTATACTCATAGCCTAGATCAACTCATACAATGCATGATTTAAATACCTTCTATTTGATAATGACTCCCAAATATATATCTCTAACTATACCTTTCCTCTGAACCCTAGACCTATATACCCACCTGTCTACTTGACATCTCTGACTCAAAATTAGCATGTCCAAAACTGAGCTCCTGACAATCTCGCCCTCACCTTGTCCGGCAAACCTACTCCTCTTGCAGTCCTCACCCATTTTTGTTAAAGGTAATGCTATTCTTTCAGTTGCTTGGGTGAGAAAACTTCAGAATATATCCTGAATCCAAACATGTTGTTATAACCCTTGCTGCCACCATCCTGGTACAAATAACTATCCTATTTCTCTTAGATTGTTGTGGCAGCCTTCTAACTCTTCTTGTTTAACCTGAATCCCCTGAAGTCTATTCTCCACATGGCAGCCAAGAGTGATCCTTTAAGACACAAATTATATCATATCACTACTCTGCTTAAAATCCTCCATTTATTTACTGTCTCATTTATAGTAAAAGCCTAAGTCCTTACTATGACCTAAGAAATTCTACATGCATTCTTATGTCTCTGACTTCATGTTCAATACTATTTCCCTTGTATACATTGCTCTTGTCACACTGGCATCCTTGATATTGCCAGGTGTATTTCCCTATCGGAGCCTTTGCCCTTGCAGTTCCCTTTGCCTGAATGCTCTTCCCAATAAATGTACATGTTTAGCATCCTCAGGTCTTTACATAAAACCACCTTCTTTGTGTGG
Source organism: Ursus arctos (assembly GCF_023065955.2). NCBI lineage: Eukaryota > Metazoa > Chordata > Mammalia > Carnivora > Ursidae > Ursus > Ursus arctos. The sequence continues at coordinate 51,268,694 of NW_026622786.1, read as the reverse complement.
CGTTCCCTGACTCCCCTACCTAAAATGTCAAATAACCTTTCAAATATTTCAGATTCCCTTGCTTTATTTTTCTTGTTAGGACTTACTAACAAACATAATGCATCTTTTACTTAAATATCTTATGAATTAGCTATCTCTCCCCCACTTAGAATTTAAGTTCAATGAGGGTAAGGATTTGGGGTGGTTTTGTTCCCTGCTGTATCCCTAATGCCCAGAATAGTACTAAACACACAGTAGCTGCTTAATGAATATTTGCTGAATAAATAATCCCTAAGTCATTAGCAACTCAAAACATGCAATCTTCATACTTAGATGTTTACCAGCCTCTGGGTGGCTCCAGCTAAACATCTATAAGACATCTCAAAGTGAACAGATGCATAATGAAATATCACATTTACTCATAAACCAGTTCTTCCTTTTGTACTCTTTATAGGACCCAAACAGAAATGAATTAGTGAATGATGTTACATTTATCAGTTAGGTAGTTACTGGGATCTCATGAGAGAGCATTATCAGTGAACTCCCCCACATCTTCGCACTGTAAGTTTTATGGGAAGGAACTATGTTTATCATGTCCACAGTTACAGCTCTAGCTCTTAGCACTCTGTCTGACAGAATAGGAAATCAGAAAATATAGACCACTTTTTGAAAGAAATTGAAAGAAGTACCTGTAGCCAATTATATGAGCAATTTATGGTACATCTCTAACTATAGTAGAAAATATATGTTTTCAAAAGAGACAAATTAGAGAAGGTAACCACTTTGAGGTTTCAGGAGGTAACCACTTTGAAAACCACTACACCTGAAAACAGAGTCATCATACAAGTGGTCATGTAGAGCTCTATCTACATTCTTGAGTTTCCCAAAGCAGGGACCTAATTTGTTTTCACTCCTACATCTTCAGTATCTAGGGCAATAACTGAAAAATATAAGGCATTCAATTGGTATCTATTGAGAGAACTCCTGATAATCGCTTCCATGAAAACAGGGGCAAATGACATTAAAAACATGCTATACATACACAAATCTCACTATGAAATAATCACAAGAGGAAAAGTAGGTGTGGCTTGTGAAAGTTTCTGTATTAGCCCTTTCTTATTTTATTTTATTTTTTATTTTTAAAAGATTTTATTTATTTATTTGACAGAGATAGAGGCAGCCAGCGACAGAGGGAACACAGGCAGGGTGAGTGGGAGAGGAAGAAGCAGGCTCCCAGCGGAGGAGCCTGATGTGGGGCTCAATCCCAGGACTCTGGGATCACGCCCTGAGCTGAAGGCAGACACTTAACGACTGAGCCACCCAGGTGCCCCTAGCCCTTTCTTATTTTTTTTTTTAAAGATTTTATTTATTTATGTGACAGAGAGACAGCCAGTGAGAGAAGGAACACCGCAGAGGAGTGGGAGAGGAAGAAGCAGGCTCATAGCGGAGGAGCCTGATGTGGGACTCGATCCGGGAACACCGGGATCACGCCCTGAGCCGAAGGCAGACGCTTAACCGCTGTGCCACCCAGGCGCCCCATAGCCCTTTCTTATTTTAATGGGATGACGGCAATTCCAATCTTAACCAAATATATTTCTTCCATTCATTCAAGTTATTTATAAAACACTTACTATACATAAGGCCCTGTGCTATACACTCGCAGGGATACAATATGAATCAGATAAAAGAGATAAAACATGTACCTGATTATAACGGAAGTACAAAATTTCATTTGCCTCAAAAGAAGCCAGAGTAAAGTGACCTGAACTATGCTTCAGAAAAATTTAGCTAATGCAGAAACATACTAGAAGACCATTAATTTGTTTCTATGGGAATAGTCCAGATGAGAAGTAATCAAGGTTTAACACGGGGTGGCAGATGTAGAAATAAAACAAATACAAGATACACCTGTGTTCGGCATGTCTATTTTTTGCATTTTGTTGCTTTGACATCAAAGAACTTGCTGATCCTGCAGGGACTGCCCCTCCCAAGGCTAATCAATTTCTATACATTGTAAGGGACTCACACCTGCTAGCACCCTGCAAGCACCCTTTCGTATGCAAACCAACCAATCCAGAGTCGAAACCTTTAACCAACTCCTTTTATCCGGCTCTCTCAGAGATCTCACTTTCTGGGCCACTATCCACCTGCCCTAATCACCCTTGGAACAGGAGCCAGACAACTAGAGATAGTCCCTACAACCAGAGCCTTTTGAAATTATCCAAAGGAGCCAATTCTAAACCTGCTTATTCTGCTTTGTCTGTTCCTCCCACGGAAACCACAATAAGGGTTCTTGCCCATGTTTTCCTCCTGCTTGTTCTACCTCCTGACTGGCCCTTGTGCTTTTCCAGGCCCTCCCGTGTAGTGAGGCATGCCATGCCCCCTGTTTCTATGGATCCATGAGTATTTAAAAAAGCTTCTCCCCTCATAATAGTGATTTCCATGTCTATAAAACATATCTCAAGCACCCTTAAAAAACAGCAGATACAGAACTGATAGGACTTGGTAACAGATAATAACAATGCTACTTAAACTTTAAATTTCAAAGAACTTCCACCTATATTTTCTAATTCAATTCTTTTAACTTTTAAGATACTTAATAGTCATAGTTTACAAGTAAGAAAGCTTAAACTCAAAGGTCAATTTAAATGCTCAAACTCAATAAATAAATAAATAAATAAATACTCAAATTCATCCAATAATTCACAGGCTATTAATCTGTTTCTTTTTTTGTACATAAAAGTTAGTAACAGTATGTATCTCATAAAGTTAAGGTGATGATTAAATTAAGTCTTCTAAGCTAAGTTAGGAGAAAGAAGTTAAATTGTAGACATGTTCAAATTAGATATCACTGATATCTTGGTGGAGCTGTCTGGTGGCAGCTGAAAATGCAAGAGTAAAGTGAATTTAAAGAAACAGAAGTGAGAGCTGGAGATTCAGATTTGAGAATCTTTCCATAGAGATGATAATAAATGAACAGAGTCCCAAAATAAAAACCCAAAGGCACAAAGAGAAGGCAACAGAGCTAAAGGGAGAAACTGGAGATAGTAAAAGAAATCAGAAAAGAGGCATTTAAACCAGTAATAAGTGAACCAGTAAAGTTCAGGGTTAAGGAGGGGAAGATCAATATTGTCAAATGCTGCAGAGGTAGAAAAGTTAAGAAAGCCCATTGAATTTGGTGACTTTTGAAACCTTTCAGTCACTTATTATTGACCTTTGAATAGTTTCTGTACAGAAATGGAGACAACAGACTGCAAGGGTTAAAGAGTGTACATAGACGTTTCTGGTCCAACATGTAAAGAACACAAAAGTCAGTAATCTTATTTTTATCACAAGTAAAAGGCTTAGCAAACTGAAAATCAATGGGGTTTTTTTAGATCCATCAGATCAGTTTATAGACACACCACTGGCCAGAAAGTTGGACAAGCAGGAGAAAACAGAGAATCACAACTTACTGGGAACAGACACCGCAACTGGGGCCAGGGAATGATAGGAAAACTTAAAGGGTAATTGACTAATTGCTGGTGACTGAGTGTAAAATAATTTGAAAGATAAAAAGTCCCGAGGGCTCAGCTGCACGGCGGCCTACCATGACACCCATCAGGCTCTTGGGAAGAAGATCAGAGAAAAACGCCGTCATAATTCCAGCAGGGAGATAGGACATACCCATTCTAAAATATACCCAGAATGTTCAGTTTTTCTTAACAAAGGTCTACCCTCATGGAAAACTATTTTAGCAGAGCCTAACCAAAATGGGGGATGGGAAATACACAACTCCAAGTCCCTCTAGACTTCTTGATTCACCCCAGGAAAAAAAAATCAGAGAAACTCTTATGAAGGTCACAGCCCAGGGTCAAAGGCCCACTAAAAAACTAAGACCTAATTATAGGATTATGGAACACTTCCTGTCCTCCCAACATCTTACCACCACACCAACAGGTCTTCTGTACAATAACAGGGGATTGAAATGGGAAGAACTACAAGGCTCAGACTCCATGAAGGAGTCTCTAGGGGAACCTAAAAAAAGAGACAAAAACAAGGACACTACAGGAAATTGAAGCCTCATAAACCTACTGCTACAGTAAACACAGCCTAATTCCTAGCCAGACAGACACAAAACCTCACTCTAAAGGCTCAGTTCATATTACCTGATGCAACATGTTCAGCTTTCAACAAAAAATTACAAAGCATATCAAAGGGAAAAAACAGTCTGAAGAAACAAACCAAGCATCAGAGCAGATGAAGATATGGCAGAAATTTTGAAATTGACAAGACTGGGAATTAAAGTAATTATGATTAATATGGTAAGGGCTCTAATGGAAAAAAAGTGGATAGATAACATGAAAACTCTTAAGGATCAAAAGGAAATGAATGAACATATAAGTAGAACAGAGGAACTGGGCAGAGAAGTGGGATAAAAGCACTGAAGAAAGAGTGGTTGTTTTACCACAATGGGAGATTGTTAAGCTAGCGAAAAGACCTAACACAGGAAAAACTGGAGAAAGTGGAAAATTGATAAATACATGTTTTATAAGATCCTTTCCAAGATCAGCATTAAGTCTTAAAAGGAGGAAAATGAGAAAAAACATATTAGGTCAAACCAATAGTTGTAAACTTTAAAGTATGTGAAATTTTATTTAACTGGATAACATAGCTATCTCAAAACGTGAAGGTTATACTACTTCCCATCTCCCGCCTGATTCTTTCCTTAATAGGTAATCTCTTTTGAATTTGTCATTATTTAAGAAATTCCCAATTCATGAATTCAACTTAATTTTACTTTGAGATTTCCAAACTTAGAAGTAAAAACAAAAACCAGGGGCGCCTGGGTGGCACAGCGGTTAAGCGTCTGCCTTCGGCTCAGGGCGTGATCCCGGCGTTATGGGATCGAGCCCCACGTCAGGCTCCTCCGCTGGGAGCCTGCTTCTTCCTCTCCCACTCCCCCTGCTTGTGTTCCCTCTCTCCCTGGCTGTCTCTGTCTCTAATAAATAAATAAAATCTTTAAAAAACAAAAACAAAAACAAAAACCAGACAGGATGCACAGTAACCAATATTACTGAAGTACATTATTCATTCGTTCTGTCAGTAAATATTGAGTGCCTTCTTCATTCAAGGCAATAGCAGTGAACAAAACAAAAATGTCTGCCCCATGGAGTACCACAGTTTGAGTGAAGACACACTGATGAACAAGTATATTATATACCAAGTAAGGATAAGTTTTATGGGTAAGTTTAAACCAAGGTTGAGGAACTGGAAGTGCTGGGAATTGTAAGTATTATTATTACTTGATGAGGGGTGGTTAGAGAAGGGCCTTTTGATAAGATGACATCTGAAGGAAGTGAGTCATGACACTATCTGGGGGTGCAGTATTCCAAAGAAGAGCAAATGCAAAACAACAACAACAACAACAAAACCCCCACAAATGCATAGGCCTTAAAGTGGGAAAATAATGTGCCTGATGTTGTTGTGGAACAATCAGCCAAAGGGAAGAGTCCAAGGTGAGATCCTGTGGGACTCTGTAATGATGTGAGCTTTTACTCTGAGTGAAATGGGGAAAAACTGGAGGGGTTTGAGAAGAGCCACAGTGACTACCATGTGTAGGATGTTAGTAAGAAGACCATGTAGGTGGTTACTGTAGTGTTACAGGGACTTCTATTACAGCGTAGTCTCAATTCACTTTGCAGATAGAAATAATAGAATCTGCTGATGGAGCGGGGTGTTAGAGAAGTCAAGGGAAACTCCGAGGTTTTTAACTGAGTAACCGAAGAGCAGAAATTGTCATTTACTGAAATGGCAAAGACTGCAGTGTAGATAAGAGGGAGAAATAAGCTTAGTTTTGCATAAGAATTTTGAGATGCCTATTAACTTCTAAGTGCAGATGTTGATTTTTTTTTAAAGTTTGGTTTTTGGAGGAGGTGCTGGCTAGAGATATAAACTTGTGAATCATCAGTGTATTGGTGATTTTTAAATGCATAAGACAATAGTGAAGAAAAGGGGTTTAAAGATTGACCCCAGCAACACTCCAGTATTTAGATATGGGAAAGAAGAAAAGGTACCAGCAAAGTATCTTGAAAAGAAGTAGCAATAAAACACGGAGAGAACTAGGGAGGAGTGGAGTCCCAGAAACCAAACGAAGTGATTTAAAGCTTGAGAAGTGGAAGGGTTAAGAAGAAACTGAGAAATGGCCATTGCATTTCGGCGGACGCTTATTGCTGACCGTCACAAAAACTATTTTGGTGGAGTAGTAAAATGGAAAAAAGACAGTGAGAACCATATTCAAGAGAGAATGTAAGGTTCTCTGCCAAGAATTTTCAACAGGTTCTGTTGAAGAAAGATTAGCTCAGCTGGAGATTGGAGGAGAGATGTTGAAGGTCTGAGAAGAGAGAACAAAAGTGGTCTGGAAGTGTGGGAGAGTGGATGAATGAGGAAACTTTAGTGCAATTGCTGGACAGCACTAGGGACCATTTGAAGTTATAATCAAAACAAGTCCACAGAGCTGTGTGCTCTTCCCCAGCCTCACTTTCAAGTGTTGTAGAAACGGCAGAACGTCGTGAGCAGGAATGGGTTTTAAGGCGCGATGGCATGAGAAGGAAGAAAAAACTCTGACTAAAGAGCATAGTCAAGTTCAGTTTGGTGGCTCACGGAACCCGAGGACTGAAAGGGGCAAGGATGACGCGGCTGACCGGAAAAACAACTCCAGGAGTATTAAGGAGGAAGAGCGGCTCTAAACAAAGCAGACCTTTTCCCGTAGAGCAAACACAGCAGCTGGGGGTTCAAAAAGTCTGTATTAGGCCAAGTTAGGGGACACTGCCGCATGAGAGCTTCGAGGACTGGCTGAACCCAGCCGCAGAAAGAGACAGAATCTAAAAGGGCTCCCTCCGGGACCCATTAGGGTGGACTAAGGTTTTAGCGCCGGAACTTACAACCAGAGGTTCTGCTGCTTGCGGCTGTTTACTGGAGAGATGGGCATGGTGGCGACACGCTGTGGAGTGGTCGGCCACCCCCCTCCCTAGCTGCTTCTGGAGTTCCTGTACCCAAACCCCGGCGTTAGCAGCTCCGGCGGAGGCTCGGGAATGTTTGCCGGGCGTCATGGAGACGGAGGAGCCCGGGCTCAACAAGCGGCCGCGCGGTTGGCTGGCGGTTGGAGACCGAGGAGGAGGGCGGAGGCGGAGGGGAGGGCAGAGGGTTGGTGGAGCAAGAGGAAGCTCCGGACGACGACTAGAAAAAGGAGGCGGGCGGCCCGGGCCCCAGGCCCCTCCCAGGTTCTGAGTCTCCCCGGCTGCAGGCGGATGGATGGGGCTTCTTCAGGCGGTGGCGGCAGCAGTGAAGGTGGCGGCGGCAGCAGCGGCAGCGGCTGTAAGTGCAGCCTCCATAAACCATCTCTCCTCTCCTAATCCTGATTGGGATGAGGGGCTCCTAGAGTGTCCTCGGTCCCTTTTCTCTCCTTCCCCTCCCCCACGGTAGAGTACCGCCCGGAAGACCCTTAACTTCCGGGGAGGGGCTGCAAAAGAACGCGCCCGGCCAGCTTCCCCCTGCCGGAGTGCGCCGGCCCCCCGAGGCGCATGCGCAGCTGCCCTCCACCGCGCGCCCCCTCCCAGCCCGGTCTTTTGCTTTGGCGGTGGCGACGGCGCGGATCTTCCCCGGCGTCCGCGGCGGCCCGGGAATCCGCTGCGGTGTGAGTTCGTCTCGCTCAGTTCGCTTCCGCCCCTTTCTCCTGGGGGCCCCGAATCCGGTCGGGGTGGGGCCAAGCTGACCATCCCCCTGTGGCTCCGCCTCTTTTCCCCTGTAGATCCGGGTTCGGTCCCAGCCCTTGGGAGGCTCCTGCTCGCATCGCAGTCCCCGTGGTGAGCGGGGTCCTGGGCGAGCCGGCCGTTTTCGGAGGGAGTGAGGGAGGGAAGAGAGACTGAAAGAGGGCATTAATATGAAGGAACGAGGTCCTCCTGGTCCGTGGGAAGATCCCTGGGGACAGATGCCCCCCCTCCTTGAAATGGCCTTGTTCTTGCAGCTTTTCGTGGAAAGATCTCTGCCTTGGAGCCCATCTCTGGTCCCCGTTTGCTGTGTGACCTTGGGCGAGTCATTACCCTTCTCCGGGCCCCTGTTAACCCTAAAGCTTCCTCCAACGCTAAAACTCTTAATTTTGCAGAAAAGCTTATGCAGTTACAAGATTGGCCCGTCTACTGAGGCCGCTTAGCCCAGATGACGTGGAGTTGACTGAACCTTCTTTCTTCAATCATGGATGGAATGAGGCGACCTATTTATTAGGTCGCTTTTATTCCTTTACCATCGGCTACAAATTGCATGTCTCAAGGCTCATTAATGTTTTCCTAAAATTGTCATGGGATCCTTGTCCTAATTCCTGGCCATCTTTTAAAAATTAGAGACAGGCTGAGAATTAGAGACATGGTGAGCTTGTGGTATCATCATCTCTGGTCTCGTTACTACTGAGGCTCTCTTTCCTTTGATCCAGATGGTGTGGTGGCTCGATTCTCCCAGTGCCTGGCTGAGTTTCGGACGTGGTTAAGAACCAACTGGTTGAGGTTCAATGCAGACAAGACGGATGTGATGCTGGTAGGCAGGGGCACACTTGGAGATTAAGGGAGGGAAAATCCAAACTCCCTCAAGTAATATAAATATTACATTACTCTTTCTGTATATTCCAGTGTTTGAGAACTGATGATGGGCCAATAATATCCAGCGTTTGGGTGAGATAAAAATAACATGTCAACAATATTAGGACTATAAAAATAACACTTTGTTATAATCTGATAAAATGGGGCCACTGGATAAAACTCTTTATGTAAAAATTATGAAAAAAACCAAACTGTTTTTTGAAGAACCAAAAGGCTATGTAAGTGTTTTGGGGTGGCATTAATAATAAAAACCAAACTAACAAAAAGATGATGCTGATTCTTGCATAGATGTGGGGCTTCCAAATGTAATGCATTACTGCTTTGTAACCATTCTGCCTACTAAAGTAAAAGTAAACTCAATTTATCAAAAACGTCCTTTTTAAGTTTTTTGATATTTAGGTATTTTCAACCAAATTAGTAGATATTTTTCAGTTTTTACCTGCACAGCTTGTGTAAGTTGACACTTTCAAATAAATATTTTAGTAAATAGGTTACCAAATAATCTCCAAAGGGACTCATGGACTCTGAAAATGGTTAGGTAGAGGATTTGTTTTTAGGGTTTTGAATGTGCTGCATTAATCCGTTTATTCAAATAGCCCTAGAGCCTAAATTGTTACAAATATTTTCTTGGAGCATTTTGAGAGGTTCCTGTGTTGCATAACATTTTGTTTATGTAGTATAGGTATATAGTACTTACATTTGAGTCAGGTATTGGTACTGAATAAAAGGTTATATTTCTTAGGTATATGTAAATTGCCAAAGACTTTTATTTATTGGTTAGTTTATGGTACTGAAGTAAAATTGTGGCCTTAAAATGCTTTTGTTAAAACAGAATAATAACTGAAGGGTGTATGTGTGTGTGTGTGTATGTGTGTGTATTTTAGCCTCTATAAAAATGTTTAGTAACTTTTTAATGGAGTATTTAGTAAATTGCTTAAAAATAATTTCCCAATATAATAGCAGTTTTGAGAAGCTTAAATGTGGTGAAAGTTAATGTTAGTTTGCCTGAAAATAAGGAAACATTTAGGTGGGGAATGGGAGCTCAAGAGGCATTTATTCAGGCTTTGTATAGTGATTTTTTTTTTGTTTTGGGACATTAGCCACAAACCTTGCATAAAATTGGAATTAACCACATTTTTTAGTTTAACTTTAAATATTTAACTATACAGTTCTAACAATACCATTTTGAAGATCACATTAATAAATACTATAAACGGTAATGATTTTAAATAGCTCATAGTTATTGGTGAATTTTCTCATACCTTTAACTCTGTCATGCCTTGTTTTTAGGTTGTCTAGTATCAGTAAGCATTAAAGATTTATATTTTGTTAACCCAAGTATAAATATTGATTGTTTGCACTTAAATACAAAGAAGACATCTGTTGAATTAATCAAAAGTGCTGAAAAACTCAGGGAGATGGATGGAAGTAACAGGGAGATAGATTCTAGTTTAATAAAAAGAATGTTCCAAACATACAGCTTTTTCTGAAAACAGCAGCCTCTTCATCAGACAGTTAAGTCAGTGGAGGTGTTTTAGCATAGGCAGAAAAGCCTGGTAGTGGGAACACATAATGAGGGATTCCTACCTAGACAGGGTAGAAATTGACTAAAAGACCTCTAAGGTCCCATCTACACTAAGTTAGATGAGCAGTTAATTTTTACATATTTGATACTGAGGACGTAAGCAAGAGTTTTTGAGAAAGACTGCTTTCCTTAAGGTGGCTTCTAAAATTTTGAAAGATAAGTATATCATGAGAATAAAATGGGAATAAGACCATACTGAATTCATTAGTAATGTGTTACTAATGACTTACAATATTAGAGCTATTTCTCTTTATTTTTAGAATATCTGAAGCTTAAAAAAAAGCACTGAGCCCACATTTATTAACAAAGGGAGGAAAAAATGTATAGAGGGAATTTTTCCCCCAAATGATAATGTCACTTAAAATTAGTAAAAATGATACACAATATTAATAAACTTAAAAAGTCATTTATCAATAAGAGGGAGACACATTCAAATATGTCCCAGATTCGATTTTCCAGACAGTTTCAGAATTCATTCAATAGCTTTAAGGGACCATGATCCCCAGCTTTTTCATCACAATTGGGATTTTTTGTTGAGGTTTCACTGAAGAATCAAAGAGTAAATGGGTTTAAGCAAGCAAGTTATTCCTGTACCTCGCATTTTGACAACAGTTTTTAATTTTCTTTTTGTGAACTAGCTAAATTTCATATATTACCTTTGGTAGTTAAATGGAAAATCCTCTATCCCCACTGTATTATAAAGCCTGAGTTTCTACCTCTAGGCCCCTTATTCTGTCTTAACCCACCCCAGGTCTATGCACATCAATTGTTCTTTGCCTTCAATTGTTTTCCACCAAACATCTCAAAGTCAAAACTATTTAAACACAAACTGACTTTTCAGAAAATGATTTTTATTTTGAGTCCAAAGGACTAAGGTAATTCAGTAGGGTAACTCTATGTTCCTATGCTAAAATATTTATTCCCCCAAGGAATCCTGAAAAACACTTTTATAGTATAAGTATTCTAAAAAAATAAAATGAAAATACTGTACAGTACAGTTAATGGTAAAAATTGTTTGTAGATTTGGGAACCTTAAAGTTTTCCTTTCTCTTCTTTCCCTTGCTTTTCTTTCAGTAGAAAATGTGCATCAGATGTTTATGTTTAATTGGTTTACAGACTGTCTGTGGACTCTTTTCCTGTCAAATTACCAGGTAATGTCCTTTCACTTAGCAGCTACTTCATATACCTGTAAATGCACAAATTATTCATGCGCAAATTATTATTGGACATAAGAATTTCAAGTTAACGTTGAATCATTGGAAAAAGGAAACTGCTTAATAGAGTCTAGAATTTTAAGGGAATACAAATAATTTAAGAAAACAGCCCATATTGCATTGTAAGTTAAGTATTAAAGAAAAATTGTAAATATGCACATTTATGCACTATATTGTAGTGCCGGCATCACATTATTTGGAAGGAATGACTTTATATTTGATTGGTTGATTTGGGTAGTCATTTTTGAAATTGCATTGAGAACCCTTGAACATTTTGGGGAAAACGGTCTTTTTGAAATTAAGATTTTTAAACTCCTGGTTGAGTAAAATATGTTAGTGCATGCTTTAATATCACCTTTGCATTAGCCAGTATCTGCCTTAGTAATGGAAGGGAAACAAGTTTGTTATTTTGCAGTCATTGGCCATGCAGTCATTAGAACTGGCATCAAGGCCAATTGGCAGTTCCAGGCCAGTATTTTAAAATAAACTTTCAAATTGCTGGCATTTCAGGCACTGCAAATAAGCAGGTTTTCCCTCTATGCAATCAAGTCAGAGATCCATCAAAGAGCAGCTTTTTAGTATTTCGTATTTTGAAATTTTCTCTAGTTGTGCAGAATTCAAACGTTGCACAATTATGTTGCTCCTGGCATCTCAGGAAATGTGTGTGGGAAAAGCAAATCAAATGTGAGGATGGCAGACTACCTATCCACAGTCCCTTTTCTTAATCTCTGCTCTGACCTCTAAGATTTGGGGATGTGGGATTTTACATTTCCTGTCAGGAATCAACCGAGAGAGAAATACTTGTCAAGAGACAGCCGCTTTCAAAGCGCGCTACTTCGCGCTGTTGCCGTTGTTGCATCACAGCAACATCCGTTTTCCAGCAAATGCACTTCAAAAAAGGCCTACATGTAAAATATAACGTATCTTTTCCCCAGCAATGTCAATGCTGGACGCTGATTTTTGGCACTTTTCCTTGACCTCTCTGGTCCCCTTAGGGCTCTCTCCAGTTGGAGTCGCGGATCCGCTAGGGCAGGGGAGGCGCCGGGCGCTTAGATGTCCACCTCCCCCCCCCACACCCACCTTGACTCCGCCCCCTCCGCGATCCTCCCGGGGAAGGCTGCCGCGGGGCCGCGCGCGCGCGCCCCTTGTCCCGCGCGCGCGCGCCGGCCTTTTCCCTCCAGTCCAGCTCAGCCGGGGCGCCGCGAGGGGGCGGAGTGGGGTGTGGTGGGCGCGCTCGGGCGGCTCCTGCGCGTTCCCGCCGAGGCAGCGGCGGCGGGAGCAGCAGAGACGGCGGCGGCGGCTGGAGTCCCGTTGCCGAGTCTCACATCCGGGTTCTGGCCGTGACCCAGCTGCGGCCGCCGCGGAGATGTGACCCGTCAGTACGGCAAATATGGCGGAGGTAAGGGAGCTAGCTCCCCCTCCCCGTCCCGGAGCCGGGCGCCCCCGGGCCCTGGCCGGGGAGGAGTGGAGTGGGCCTGGCTAGGAGAGGCCCAGCCCTGCTGGCGCCACTGCCCACCTGTTGTCCGGAACAGGCCGCGCTCTGGGCGGGAGCTTTCCCGGGAACTTAGTTGGGATGGGTCCGGGGGTAGGAGGAAACGGAGGCGTAGTTGGACTTCGGGGGCAGTTTGAAGGGTCGAGTGCTGCGTAGTTTTGCGTGTGGAGAGGGGTGAGGGGGAGTGGGCGCCCGCAGGGCAGGGGCGTCGGTGGCGCAACTTCGCCGGCCGGTGATAGGGGCCAAGAGAGGAGCTGCTGCTTCCTCTTCTTGCGAAGTTTCTTCCCTCCCTCGCCGAGATGCTGTTGCGCCCTTCCGCGTCACCCCCACCGGTTTGCTACTGACATCCAGTCTGTGTTAATGGGGAAAACGTAAGACAGAGTGGCCTTAAACTGTCGTTTTCCTGATGGTGCTAAGATGAGTGTGGAGAAATAAACCTGGCCTTTCGCAGGCCGGCCGTTTAGGTTGGGGGAGTCTCCCGGTATCTCCGGAACAGTTCCATTCCTCCTGGGATAGAACCTCTTTTTCTCTCCACATTTCAGAAGAGTTGCTTTCTACCTTTTCCTCTCTTCACTTTCCAAGCATTCCCCCACCCTTTTCATATTAAGGTTAGTATTGTCTTTCTCCTCATTTTTTTTTCCCTTGTGGAAGATTCTCCCCCCCCCCCGCTCTTTTTCCAGTAAACGAGTTACCAAAGCCCCCTTTCCTCGTTGGTAATTGTTTTATATTTTTGGGCTTCAAATCCTGGCGAACAGCCACTCTTAATGATTGTTTCGAACTTAGTGTTGTGCCACTGGAGATTTAAATTTTCGTTTCTGATTTAAACTTTTACACATTTGGTTTTTCTAAATACTCCCCCCCCCCTTACCCTCGGAAGAATTCCGTTATTCTTTACCCCCTGGAGTTCAAGAAGTGATAGTGTTGGGGGTTTTAAGTCTACTTTGAGTCAGAGCCTCACTAAATGATTGTTAAAGCATTTTCTTGTATGAATTACCATTTTCATGGGCTTAGAGACACCCCAAAACAGATTCAGGAATAAGTGTTTTTTTGTTTGTTTTTAACAATTCAGCCCGCAATTTTTGTGTTCATTATTTGCTAAATGAAGTCAGTGGTGAGTTAGGTGAGTACTTTTGGTAATACCATATTCTCTCCTTTTTAAACCTTGAAATACAGAAACGTGTAGATTATGGAAAAATATTAATTTCGATGCTTTTTATGTACCTGTTGAGTGGAGGGACCTAAAAGTTAACTGTTTTGTTCAGTTGCTTTTAGGGTGCTCCTTCTGCTTTCCTTATGGAAACTGACTTTATATTAATGTAGTGGAGTATTTGCTATTTTTAAAGGGGCAGATTTCACTATAGCAGGACTCTTCACTGCCAGTAATCTTTTTAAAACATTTAATACTTTTGATTTAAAACTAAATTTAGATCTTAGGTTTATTTCCATTTCTTTTGTTCTTTGTGGTTAAAGAATTGTATTTCAAGGTACAGAAGTTGGAGAAAACATAGTACTTTGTATTTCACTTAAATGTGACTGGATTCATTCCACTGGGCTGAAACAATTTTAGTCCTGGTAAGATTTTGTTTCTTTTTTTCATATGTAAGAGGGGGAAGGGGTTGTATGTGGCTAAATTTACCTACATTTTGTCAAATAGTTTTCATTGGATTCCCCTTTCGGTGAACGCCTGTTAGATAAGCAGCAGTGTAATAGGTGATAGGTTTCTTCCCTGGTGGTGCTGCTCACGATGGTTTGAGCTTTAAGTTCTGCAGTCATATTTTAAGGCAAGCTATTACAGAAGGAAAATAACTTAGTTTGCAAATACAGTAAAATTTAAGTTTAAGAAACTTTACCCATAAATTTTAACTGCCTGCACACTGAAAACTTAATATGTAAGTAGAAGTATATTAATATTTTTTCTTGTTTTAGAGATTAAAGATGATTGCATTAATGTAAGAGAGGAAAAGCAAAATTTGGAGTCACTAATCATTTCCTAAATATTTTCAAGGGTATGTTTTAGTTTTCTTAAAAATTACATCACTTGGAGAAGGGAATGCTCATATTCAGTAGGAACACATGGATGGTTCAGTTTCAAGAAGAGAAAACCTGAACTTTGTCTTCAGTGTATTTATTTAGTGACCTGAAATCTTTAAAAAGAAATTGGTCTTCTATAACTCCAGTTGCTTGTAGATGGTTTTATTTTTAGTGAATTTGGAGGAAGAATGGGGGATCCTTCTTCATTCATCTGTGTCCTGCAAAAAAATCTAAAGCAAGTGAAAAAGTGAAAAGTAAAATTAATTTGTATTTTTCTGATCTCAATATTTTAGTAATTAGGATGATTTTAGAGACTAGTCATTTAAAAAAATTTGGTGGAGAAATGCTTGGTGTATAGAGGGCTTTTACTTGCTATTGTGTGAGCTCTTGGGAGATTTGTTTTTTATGATGCCAGTGTAAAGTGTGTAGTAAAATAAATCAAATGTGCTATTGTACTTTTGGTGAAGTAGACTTGAGCATTGAAGCTAACTGGTGAAATAACGGAAAATGCAAAGCAACAGTATGCATTTATTTGATAAATCTGAGGGGAAAACAGGTTATTGAGGAAGTATGTCTCTGGAGAAAAATGTAGATATTATGCTTCTGGGTTTTTTTTTTATTGTTATTTTTTACACAGGAGAATGACACTGACCTTGTTTTTCCAGAGAAATGTTTAATTCCTGAATACAAACTGATTTAGATATAAATCAAATATATTGATTTTTCATACTTGATCTGATCATCTTAGGCAGTCCGTAGTAGGAAGTATGTATTTAATGGTTCCTCAAATCATGGTAACTTTAAAAACATATTTAATGTGCTTAAAAGAAATGGCACATACTCCCTATCTTAATAGTTTTTGTTAATATTTTTCTCATTACTTATTATCCCTTAGAATTATGTATCAACCTTCTAAAAGGAGGTTCTCCTAGTCACACTTATAGGAAGGAAATTACAGGGTAGTTGCAGTTTTACAAAGGCAATGAGAAAGAAAGCATAAGAGGAAGAAATCGTTGATCCTTTGGGTTTTGTAAGGAATGTGGTGTAGGGACCTTTGGGAATGAACAATTTGTCTGTTATTTCAGAGTTTGTAAACACAGAAGGGACTTTTCTTCTCCAGGAAAAAAAAAAGCCACAACATAGTGCAAGACCTATCTTTTCACCTAGGTCATATTGCTGTTTATAAAGAGAAGAAAATTTAATGAACTTGCTTTTCTGTATTAGTTTTAAGTATTTAAAAATTCCCAAAAATGATTATACGTGATCTGTTTATTCACTATCACATCTATTCATTTATTTCTCTTGCAAACAGACTGCTTGCTTAGTGGTTTTTTAGTGTATTTGAATTTAATTTTTTTAAGGAAATAGGATCGTCTTGACTACTATTCTTGATAATGTTAATTTCAATTGTAAACAAAACTTGTTTCACTGTGATGGATTTAGGCCTTAAATAATTCTCTGTAGTGGTAATAAATTTTTTAAAATATATATACTTAAGTGTATTTAGGATTTATCCAGAGTAATTAAGAACACCAATGTATGAGAGTCTAATAAAGTTTAATTCAGAAGGAGTAATAAAGTACTTGATAAGGTGGGAAAGGTTAGTTGGAGGAAATACAGAAGTGGATTACTTTTAGAGAATTTTTGTACAGAAAGGCTAATCGGTTTCTCAAATCAAAAATAAAACAGAGCCATTGAAGCAAGAAACTGATTAGTAAACGTAGAAAAGTAATCACCTATATAGAAATTTCTTGCTTGTTGTTAGCTTGAGTCCCTGTATATTTCAAAAGATTTGCAAATGTTTTCGAAATTCATTGCAGTGATTAAACTGTTCAAATACTGGTCATCACTTGGGACCCATTCTGTTTGACTTATTCTATGGCTTATTAAGAATGATTGTTAAAATTATGTTTGTGTAGACAGGAAATTCATAAAGTAGCACCCCTCAGAAAGCTTTTTGTAAATTGAGATAATTTTTTCCCCAAAAGTCCTAGATTAAAACAAAAAAAATTGTAAGAGGCTGTTAAACATATCCTATCCCTTTAGCTAAGTATTCCTTGATAGTAATATGTCTTTTGAGCAAATCATAAGAAAAGTAAAGAACTTAGATCTCAAAGGAAATTGAACTTAAAAGAAGTCTAAATCTTTCTGTCTTAGGGAAAATGAAACTGAGAGTTAATGCATTTTGTCCTAGTTGTGCAGTTAGGCTGTGGCACAATTAAGAGTGGGACCTAGGCTTCTGAATTCCTAGTGCTTAATAATAGCAATTTATCCTCTGAATTATTATTACTGTAGTCAGTTTGCTAGTTTTACCACCAAGATTTTCCTAATCTTTTTTATGCCCCAGAATTCCTCAGGGGAAAGAAGTGATTTAGTTTTGTATGGAGGAAGAGAAATGGTGAGCACTGTTGCTCTGTCTTTTCCACCTGGAAGAAGGCCTCTAACTCCTTCCTGGCTTCTGTCCCCATAACTGAGAATCTCTGATTTAGTGTCTAAATTACTAAGTAAGTGGATAACAAAGAAATGGTGATGGAATTGGTTTGAGGGGAGAAATTAGTTCGGACAGTTATGTTCATTGAAAATACGCTTTTGATTGCCTGGAATATAGGAGTCGAATGATTACTTCATGTTTTTACTACCTTACTTTTTTAATGGTAATATTCTAGATTACCATGTTCTACAAAAATACGAAAAAACATTTGAACAAATCTGAGGCATTGAATTTGTTACAACTATCAGCAACTTGATATACTAAATCATATATATGGGTGAAGGTATAAAAGTTAACAATTTCATTTTTTAGTTTGACCTAGCCTACTCATACTCTGTGTGACTGTCTAGTGTTATGTTTTCCATCTCAGATAATTATGTATGCACCTAAAAGAAAAAACTAGGTTATTTTATAAATTACACACTTGTTAAAAAAAAAAAAAGAGGTGGCAAGTACTAAGTTTTCTTAAAAATCTAGAAGTAGAGGAAAAAAATGAAAGTAGCTAATAATTCCACAAGATAATCTCCACTGACTTTCTTTAAAAAACAAAACAGTAATGTTAGCAAGTGGTTAGAAAATTCCAACAGGGTAGAAAGGTATAAAATGAAAAAAACCTTCTCTCCCTTACCTGTTTCCTAGAGGTAATTACTGTTAACAGATTCTTATATATACTTTCGGAGAAAAAAATTTTCATGTGTATTCCAGCCCAGTTTACCCCCTCCTCTGCACTTTTTTTTTTCATTTCTAATATATGCATGAATAAATACGTGTATCTGTTTTTTACATTTTTTCCCCCTCATCACAAACAGATTTTTGTCTCCTTCTTTTTAATGGATTAATAGTGTTTAAATGTTTGGAGGGCTTGTATTTCATTTCTAACTAGTTAAATGATAGACTTTAAAAATTTTTCCCAACTTTTTGCTATGAACCACTTTATGGTAGTGACTATTACAGATACATCTTGGTATGCTTTTTTAGGCGTATCAGTAGGGTAATTTCATATTAGCAAAATGATCACTAGAACGATTAAACCAATTCGTTTTTCTACCAGTAATGTATGACTGCATTTTAAAGACATTTTGATCTCCAATGAAAAATCTTTACTACTTTCATTTTATAATTTGTGCTTTTTCTAAAAATAGATACTGTTACAAATGAGTACCTGTTTAGCAGCTTTAGTTTTATTTTTCCTCTCCTTCCCCCTTTCCAATTTACTGTGTCATTAATGGTAGATGTTTCAGGTTTTCCTGGAGAGTATTGTTAGAGATACCAGTTCCTAATGAGACATAAATGATAGTCTGACATGACAGATGACAACTTGCAGTCACATCTTAAACATGTTTTGAACAGATGAAAACCATTTTAAAAAGAGAGAAAGTAGAGGGGAGGAAGGAGAGAGGTAAAGAGAAAACATTTTTAATATAGTTGTTTCCTTGGAAGGTAACGGAAGCATTCAGGTCCTAGACTTCAGTTCCACCTTCACCACCTACCATGGAAGCTTGATCAAGTCACTTTATCTCCTTGGGTTTGCTAATCTATGAAATGAGGTAGGCAGGGCAAGTGTTATTGCCAGGTATATAGTTATGATCAAGTAACTTTACTCATTTGAAAAAAGGTAGTACTATATAAATGTAAGCTGGTTCTGCTATTCTCTTAAATACCTAAATAAAAAGTGTCCTCATTTCATACTGAAATTTCCTGTATTATGATACTAAACTCTTATTTTGAAAAATAACTGTTTTGTCTGTTGGCTGGGCAAAGGTTATGTTTATAGTATAAACTGTTGACAAATGCCAGGTTTCTAGAACTTCAATTTTTAATTTAACTAAATAGAATTAACTTTCAAGAAACTAATCTCACTGTCACCCTCCCCAAACTGAAACAGTGGAATTTTATTTTGAACATAGAATACTAAAATGTATGTCTAGAGGCAAAGCATCCCTGCTTCCCCTCCCCATCCTAAATTAGGTATACATCAGTCAAATCACTGTTCTTGAAACATTCCAGTATTTCTGACATAAAATTAACTAATAGTGGGTGTTCTACTTTATGCCAGCTAAGCTTACAAATGCTACCAGTCCTCTAAACATTTGGTATCTTAATTATTGGAAAATATTTGGGGCCTTTTTCAGAACTTTAAAGTGATAAATAACTTTGACAGTAAAACAGCAATCGGTATGGTACTGGCATTAAGTGCTGTTTGAGGCGTTTTACAAACTACAGACACCATTCACAATCCGGTATCTTCATTATTGCCAATATGTAACATCAATGAAAATGTACCTTTTAATCTTCAGTAGGATAACATTTTTAATCAGAAACCCCATTTTATGAGAAGACTGTTAAATGGAATAATTATTGGAGTGCTTAAAAAAAACCTAAATGTTCAAAGAGCCATTTCTTTTAAGCTCCTAATTTGAAAGAAATGAGTTTTTTTCTTGTTTCTGCCCTGAAATCATTTCAAAATTTACTAAAAAGGGAAAACAACACTGTGGGGCTACTTTGGATGGCAAACCTGGGACGAGATGAAGATAGTCATCGTTGCTGTGGCCTTGGACAGAGATTGTGCTTATAAAGCATAATTGCATGACATAAAAGTGGATTAATACTTTAAAATATTGATTTGCTCTGTAATTTGTGTGGTGGTTAAATCCATTTTGAGCTAGAAATGTGTAGCTCTGCCCAAAAGATGTTAAGCAAGCTAGAAACCCTTTTTATAGTTACATTACTGTATCACCCTGCTCTCCAGCTTCCTATTAGAAGAATAGAATTAAAAAGTAGCACTGATTTGACTCTATTGTGGCAAACTAACTTTTAAGTAAAGATAGTGGTATGACACTTGAAAATACATAATATTGAATACTGTTAGTCTTTTATTAAAATAAGTTAATGTTATAGTCAAGAACCATTCTTTTTTTTTTTTTTTTTTTAAATTAAGGCCCGGGTCCTTTTCTTTTCTTTTTTTCTTTTTTTTTTTTTTAAGATTTTATTCATTTATTTGACAGAGATAGAGACAGCCAGCGAGAGAGGGAACACAAGCAGGGGAGTGGGAGAGGAAGAAGCAGGCTCACAACGGAGGAGCCTGATATGGGACTCGATCCCATAACGCCGGGATCACGCCCTGAGCCGAAGGCAGACGCTTAACCGCTGTGCCACCCAGGCGCCCCAAGAACCATTCTAAGCATTAGAAGGAAAAAATAGGGCCCTTGGAAAAATGTGCTTCAAAAGAACCTAAGTTTACCATGTACAATCTAGAATGTCATACTTAGTACAATAGCATAATGTGGACAGTTTTCAAAATGGAGTTTTAATACTTCATAAGAAATTTGTCTTAGATGCGTAGCTTTTGAAAAATGAGGCACTTTCCTCCTTTTATTTTGTTTTTCTTGGCTGTCTGCCCCATTACTTAGCAGAAAGAGGGAAAATACAGATCTTCCTCGACTTATGATGGGTTATGTCCTGATAAGCCTATCATAAGTTGAAAGTATCATTAAGTCAAAAAGGCATTTAATAAACCTAACCTGAATGAACATCTTAGCTTAGGCTAGCTCATCTCAGACGTGCTCAGAACACATTAGCCTACAGTTGGGTAGAATCCTCTAACACAAAGCCTATTTTATAATAAAATGTTGAATATCTCATGTAATTTATTGAATACTAGACTGAAAGTGAACAACAGAAAGGTTGTATGGGTACACAATGGTTATAAGTATATTGGTTATTGTTTACCCTCGTGATTGCATGCCTGACTGGGAGCTGCAGCTTGCCTCCACTGCCCAGCATCACAAGATAGTATCATACCACATGTTGCTAGCCCAGGAAAAGATGAAAATTTGAAGTTCGGTTTCTACTGAATGAGTATTGCTTTTGTCCTGTTGTTAAGTTGAAAAATCGTTAAGTTGAGTCATCATTGTTGGGGGCTCTCTGTACCAGAATAACCCTATCTTTGCTAATGCTTTTGGCCTTCCAGCATCTCTGACTTCTAATGGGCATGAAATAGCTCTGAATGAATAGGAAAGGTTTTAATTATGAAGTGTATGTCATTTGAAACATAGTTTTTGTTATTTATAGAAGTTTAGTTTGTAGATGACTTGTTTATAGTTGTGAATTAACTGAATTTAGATAAAATATAGCCACACATTGTCAAGTGATGATATTACTGAAATAAGTTGCTAGCTAGCAATCTAAATGCTTATAGTTAAATATATGAGGAGTAGAATGCTACAGTAGAAGCAGCATTGTAATTGGGATGTTTGTAATTTTTCCGTCAGATGACTTAACCTCTCTATAGACTTTAGCTTGAAGCTTAATAAATTCTGTGATAATTTAAAAATATGTTGTTTGTGAGTTAAGTTAACCTAATACATTGTTTGGTGCTCAATAACATTTTACTTTTTCCTTCTGCTTTCTTGCAATATAACTTTTATTTAAAATAATGTCTTAAAATGTTTTGGCCTCCCTTCTCCTACACATTTTAAGCCAGAGACCAGCTTGATAGCAAACCTTGTGTATAATTTCCTCTGTCTTGATTGGAGAAAATATTTTAGAAAGTTCCAAGATCTCTTAAACTACATATGTTATGAGACCCTATTTGCCTTTAAAATCTGAATCAATTCCTTATTGTTGTCTTTGTTTCTAGATTCAGGAGTGTTTGGAATTTTTCTCTCTGTTTAAATAAACAATGTCAGAGAAAGGATTATATGGAAGGTTTTAGTTTGTCTTGGACAATTTAGACATTAGAACTTACTGTGGTTTTTGGTGTCATGCTTGTCATTGAATAATTCCTGTAAATTTTGTAAAGATTTACTGTACAAAGATGATAATTTTTCTTCTTTTCTCCCCCCTCCCCCAGCCATCTGTTGAGTCTTCAAGTCCAGGTAAGTATTTTGTATATTTTCTGTAATCTCTGTTTGATTAACATTTATCCTATTAGTTATAAAAAGGCTAGAGGAGTTAGACTATCATCTGACTTGCTTTTCTTCTGAATGCTTCTTTTCTCTGGGGAAAAAGAAATGGATGAAATATTTGACTGCCCATGAAAGTACAGGTGAGGCTGCTGTGAGTTCAACCTCATGACTATTTGTGGGTTCACTTTTTTTATGAATTACTGTGTGTATTTCTTACAGGTTTTAATTGCTTTTGATTTCAAGTATATATGAAGTGTATTTTTTCAAAAGGAGTCACTACTTAGAAATATTTGCTTGTGTAGGAAACTCAAAGTATTTAAGAAAAAAATTAATGCATATAATGAGGGAGAAAAAATATAACAAGAACTTTAAAAAAATGAATATTTAATGTTGTAAATTAAGGTTATGTTTAGAGTCACACCGTATAGCTTTGGAGTTTCATATTCTCTTACAAATACAGTACAGATTCATTTTTTCTTAACTTAGAGGTTGGAAACATGATATTTGAACCATATCTGGGCCACAGATGGTTTTTGTTTGGCCAGTGTAGTGACCTTAAAAATTAGAATATTTTATATAAAATCTGTATTTAGGCTTCTCACGATTAGTTAGAGGTTCTGGTGCTGCTGAGTATAACATTCCTGTATAGCAACAATTGGTTGGAGCTAAAGAGCAGTCAGGAAAGAGTCTAGTCTTTGCCTCAGTGTCCAGGGACTTCAAGAGAGAAGGCTGCCTTCTCTTACGGAGTACGTGAATTAAGGAACAGCTCAATATAGCATAAGGGTCAGAAAGGGAGCTCTCTGAGACATGGTAATGTTTTATTTGAAAACATCTCCTATATATTGAATATTTAGGTATGATGTATTACTGAATTTTCCAGATTATTGAAGCAATCTTTCTCTGTTGTGTAAGTTTTAGAAAGAATGTCTGTAAAAACGCTTTATATATGCCTTTTTTAATGGTTTGGGGTCGTTTTCATGAACACAAATCTCACTGTACTCTTTGTAGTATAATACATCAAGTAGGAGCTAGACTAGAATACCTCCAGATCCCTTCTAAATGACTAGTGTGCTCAATTGACTGTGAGTTTTGATATATTTATTTCAGCTGCAGATGTCTTACTCTTTCTAATATGCTTGGAAGTAAAGTATATTAGGCTTTGTGGCATTTCTGAAACTTAGGGATTTTTTTTTTTAACTTTCTGATTTATAAATATGTTCTGGATGGTTGAGGTTGGAAGTAATCTGACCTCAGATAAATAGTAGATTATTGTATCCTTTTTAGGACATGGAATTGTTCCCAATATTTTTTTTCTTTTAAACACAGTCATCTTTTCATCAAAAAAATAGGTTCTAGTTGTTTTTGTTAATGTTGTCATACTGCAAATAGACTGAGGTTTAGATATTTTTCTATGAATTTTTGAGACATTCATTCATTAGGTAGTATATAGGCACAAAAAAAGTAATTACTTCAAAAGTAATACTAAATAGCTTTCTCATTTTCCATTGCATTTGAATTGGCTTAGGCTGAACTGGAATTAGTGGAGCTTGAAGAATACAAATGTCTTTGATGGCCTTTACTACTTGCTGAATGCTTATACAAATAGATTTTTTGTTTTTGTTTTTGTTTTCAGACTAAGGAAGATCTTTTGAAGTAGTGTTTGTAGTAACAGGCTTCTGCCCAAAGGGAATATATATTCTTATATGTAATACTAATTGTAGGCAGTTAACAGAAGTTGGTGGGAAAAAATTAGGAGTAGAGGCTTCTGTGTAAAAAAAATTTTTGGTCCACTGGTGAAAGTCTGTGGCCTTTGTAACATCTGTACTTTGGAATTGATGTTACTAATAATAGTCACATGACCCAGGCTCAGGGGTTTGTCCATAGACTTTACCAGTGTAAACCTGTGGAGGCACAATACAGTGTTTTACCTGTAAGACTAGTAACCATTAGAAGGGGAGATTTAGGGAAGGGAAGGAGGTAAAAATAATTGAAGGAGTGCACATGATATGTTATAAACAATTTATCTTTTTCATCTGAAAAGATAGGTACATTTTAGTAATTTTGCTGTAAGGTTTAATTTTATGACGAAACCGATTTTTGCCTTAACTCTGAAGCAAAATATTTATTTACACAAAGCACCAGATTCCCTACCTCTAATAATTTATTTTAGGTATTTTTACCGCTAGGAGACAGCCTAACAATGGACCTTGTAGTTAACAGAAAGGAATAGGGTGGTTCATTGGTTCCAACAAGGTAAAAAGAAGTCAGATAAAACGAAGACGTCAGGGGCGCCTGGGTGGCGCAGTCGTTAAGCGTCTGCCTATGGCTCAGAGCGTGATCCCAGCGTTCTGGGATCGAGCCCCACATCAGGCTCCTGGGCTGGTAGCCTGTTTCTTCCTCTCCCACTCCCCCTGCTTGTGTTCCCTCTCTCACTGGCTGTCTCTCGCTCTGTCAAATAAATAAATAAAATCTTTAAAAAAAAACACACACAAAAAGTCAGATTAAGGTAAGAAAAGTGAAACTGAAAATTAGTAGAAAACAGTGAGGTGTATATGTGGAGAAAGGATTGGAGTGAGAAAGGGAAAAAGGTTTAACTACCCTTGGGTATTTCATGTAGTGACAGGGTGAGGTGGCAAAGCTTTAAATATAATTGGCTTTGCAAATGACGACAAAAAATGGGAGACTTTAGGTAAGTAATAGAACACTCATAACTTGATGCTCTGTATTTATGGGAGGTTTTTTGGTTTTGTTTTACTTAGTGAAAGTATAAGTAGTTAGGAATTAAGCATAATTAGATTTTTACAGTATTTGCATTCAATAGGCATTATATTATGATTACAGTATAATAGTATACAGTTACTATTATAGGATAATAGTATACAGGGTGGTAGTATGAGGTGATTTTAGGATCTTCCTGCCTACAAAGGAGAAGAAAAATATAGCTTCATCTGTAGGAATACATGATTATTGACTAAGTATCCTAGAAGATTGCTGGGTGAACTAAAAAGTTTTGGGAACATTTTTCATTAAAAACTCAAGAAGGGATAATGATTGGGACAAAATTGCAACTAAATTAAGAACTCTTGTGTCCAGTCCCTCAACCAGTACTAAGATGCCCTAATAAAATTATGCCATGCTTTTCTTAATTATCCAGAGAAATTGATAGTATATATAATATGAAATA
Organism: Ursus arctos; assembly: GCF_023065955.2. Lineage (NCBI taxonomy): Eukaryota > Metazoa > Chordata > Mammalia > Carnivora > Ursidae > Ursus > Ursus arctos. The sequence continues at coordinate 51,243,181 of NW_026622786.1, read as the reverse complement.
TGTTTTTATTTTTAAGTCATTCTAAAACTTTGATAGTTTTTTAACTCATTTGTGTTATAAGGTGATACCTGATTTAGAAATTATATATTTAGTTATTATATATTCAGTTATTTTATATTTAATATCAGTATTGTGTTCCTCAAAGAGCAGAATGACTTCTGAGTGCTTCACCACCTGACCTGGCTTGCAGTTCACACATCTTAGTAAAAATAAGTTCTCTTCAGGGCCCCTGGGTGGCTCAGTCAGTTCAGCTTCCTATTCTCGATCTCAGCTCAAGTCTTGATCTCAGGGTTGTGAGTTCAAACCCTGTGTTGGGCTCCACGCTGGGTGTGGAGCCTACTTAATTTTTGTTGTTGTTGTTAAGGAAAGTAGATTCTCTTCAAGTATTCTTTGAGGCAAGATACCTACATCTCTGAGGCTGGGGCTTGCAGGAGGCCTGAAGTACAGTAAAAAGCACAGGAGTTGGAATTAGCAGACCCAGGATTTAAGTTCCATCCTTGCCACCTACTGGCTCTGTGGGTTTAAACGTGCTGCTTAAACTCTCTGAGCCTCAAGTTTTTGTTTTTGTTGCTAGGATTGTTGGAAGATTAAATGAGATACAATGTACGTGGCATGCTTGAACCGTAGTATTAGGCACACAATAAGAACTCAAAAAATGGTGTTTACATTGAAAATTGAGGGAGATGATAAGAGCCCTGAACCTTGGGCCTAATAGTCTGTTTTTCAATGAATCAACCTTTAACTGTTTTACTTGCTGATTCTCTTATTGGACTGAAGAAAGAATATATTGATGTAATATATTACTAATTAATGATATTAACCTTTATTAATTAATATAACTTTGTTAACATAACTTAACATTTTAAATTGATAAAATAATTGCTAATTGATTTTTTAAATGTTAAATAACTTGTTTAGTAGTAAAAATGCTTTTGCAAACTTAAGTTCAGGTTTGGCAATAGCCAACTGTGGGGATAGTTTACAGAATGTATATGCCGAGCATTTGCAATCTAATATTACAGGCTTGACCCTATTGAGTACAGCAGTATTCCCCAGCCACCAGGCTAAAAATAGATTAGCTTACACATCAATTACCTATTGAGTATTTTAATGACTTTCATAAGAGTTCTGTATGCAGTTTTAATAAATTTTGCTTTTATATTCTATATCAGAATTATTTCAGACCGTAATCAACTAAGTAAGTTAAGAACAACTACCTATATGTTAAGATATGTTTTTGTGGAAGAGCTAATAGAATAATATTTGAATACAACTGTATTTTCATTAGACTGTTTATTCAGATGACTTTGTATTTCACATGACTGTATTCTCATGGGCCATAAGGGTTCATGCTCATTGGGTCTATTAAATATCAAATGATTAAGAATTGTGATTTTTCCCACACGAATGATCATTCCATTTCATGTTTAGATGACAGTACTCTTTTTAAAAGCTGTATATACTTTTTTAAAGCTACCCTTTCCTCCCATCCCCCATACTAGTTGCAATTTTAATTGTGAATATATAGAGGTGAAACAGGGCAAAAAATAATCCCTTAGAGAAGAGATTTTTTGCAGGGGGTTGGTGATGAGTGTAAGGGCGAGAATTTTAGAAAACAAATACTACTTGATGTGCATAGCTTTTCCCTGATACTTTTATTTGACTTATATTCAGCTTAATATAACATACACATTAAATTAATATTAATAACACTTAATTTGGTTTACCAAACTTTTTAAAATATTCTTTACCAGGAGGTTCAGCAACATCAGATGACCATGAATTTGATCCATCAGCTGACATGCTGGTTCATGATTTTGATGATGAACGAACATTAGAAGAGGAAGAAATGATGGAAGGAGAAACAAACTTCAGTTCTGAAATAGAGGATCTTGCAAGGGTAAATAACACTAAGAGCTAGAGGATGAAGTAGTCATGGCTTTTTTCCAGAGAGAGGAAATACTTGAAATTTTGGTTTTCTACCTTTGTTTTGGTAGAAAAGCATTGTATATAATTGATACTGAAAAATTTTGTGTGGTGGTAGGTGTGATATTTAAAGTTTGAAATGAAAGGTGTTTTTTTAAAAGGAACTAACTATTTGGAATAGAATTAAAATAGTTACTTTAGTAAAATATCACAGGTATCCAGTCAGAAATGAGCTATATAAAGGTGGTGCTTGGGTGGCTTAGTCAGCTGCGTGTCCCAACTCTTGATTTCAGCTGAGGTCATAATCTCAGGATTGTGAGATCCAGCCAGGTTGTTAGGCTCTGCACTGGGTGTGGAACCTGCTTAAGATTCTCTCTCTCTCCCTTTGCCCCTCAACCCCTCTCCTGCTCTCAAAAAAAAAAAAAAAAATGCTGAATTTCCTCATATATATCTCTGTCCTCCCCAACTTGCTGACCTTTTACTTATACCCTTTCAGAGCCAGAATTTCTTAATAGTGGTTATTATCTTCCTCATTTCCCCTTTATTCCATAAAATACTCTAGATAGTCTCTGCCGCTTCCTGTCAAGATGGCCAATGATTTCATTGTTCTATCCATCAGTCACTTTTCTCTCTACTTTACTCTCAGCCATATTCACGTTACCACTCCCTTCTTTTATTTGAATTCTGGAGTACCCCACTGTCCAGTTTTTCCTGTCTGTTTGTTTCTATTCAGTGCCCTTTGCAGACTCCTCTTCCTGCACCCAAGGTTTAAATTTGGAATTTCCCAATTCTCAGTTTTGGACTTTTCTTCTGTCTGCAAATTAGTGCTCCTCAAAATGTAGTATGAAGGTCAGCTGCTTCAGAATCGCTCATGGACTTAAGAAATGCGGACTCCTATACCTCTCCCCAGGCATACTGAATTAGAATCTCTGGAACGTATACACACCAAATTCGAAAATTATTAAATTAGGTGATCTGATCTAATCTATTTTCATGGTATCAGTATTCTTTATTTTTCTAACATTAATATATTTCCTGTCCACAGTTTTATTTATCTAACCCCCTGCTTTACATTTCTGCTTGGGTATCTCAATAGACATCTTTAGATCTTAAATGTCCAAGGGGCGCCTGGGTGGCTCAGTCGGTTAAGCGTTCCGACTCTTGTTTCGTCTCAGGTCATGATCTCCAGGTTGTGGGTCAAACCCCACATCGGACTCTGTGCTCAATGGGGAGTCTGCTTGAAGATTCTGTCTCTCCGCCCCACCACCTGCTTGTGTGCGTACGCTCTTTCTCTTCTCTCTCGCTAACATAAATAAATAAACCTTTTTAAAAAATTCTTTAAAAATAAAGTTTAAATGTCCAAAGCAGAACTATTGATTGATGTTCTTCCTTCATCTGTTCCTTCCCTGTCTTCAGTTTAATAAAAAATGGTATTGTATTATACCTTGTTGCCTAAGTCAGAAATCAGGGAGGGAGTCCTCTTCCTTCATTCCCAGTACTCAGTCCTAAATAAGCTTATCATTTCTATCCACAAAGATACCTCTTATCTGACTCTTGTTCCATCTCTGCTGCCACTCGAGCCCTGGTCACCATCATTTCTAGCCTAGACTATTACAGTAACTTCCTTTTTTTTTTTTTTTTTTAAGATTTTATTTATTTAAAAAAAAAATTTTATTTATTTCTTCGACAGAGATAGAGACAGCCAGCGAGAGAGGGAACACAAGCAGGGGGAGTGGGAGAGGAAGAAGCAGGCTCATAGCGGAGGAGCCTGATGTGGGGCTCGATCCCATAACGCCGGGTCACGCCCTGAGCCGAAGGCAGACACTCAACCGCTGTGCCACCCAGGCGCCCCTACAGTAACTTCCTAACTAGATTCTCCCCATTTTCTCTTGTAACACTCTTCCCTCCGGTATATTTCTGTAATAGCCATGATGGTCTTTTCAAAATACAAATCCATTTGTGTCAACCTTTTATTTAAAATTTCTTCAGTGGCTTCCTGTTACACAAGAATAAAATCCAGATTCTTTGACTTGGCCAGCAAAGCCCACCTGCGTGATATGGTCCTTCATCCATGTATTTATACTGCCCTTGTCATGCTATTAAATAGCCACACCAGCTGCTTCTGTTCTTAGATGTGCTTTTTCTTCCCGCTTCAAAGCTTTTCAGCTCATTCCTCCTCCTTGATATGTACTTTCTAAGACTGACTCCTTATCCTCTTAAGTCTGGGCTTAATTTTGTCTTCTCAGAATGACCTTAACCTGTCTCCTAAGTAGTTTTTTTTAACCACTATACCCCATTCATTGCTTTCTTTATAACTAACACAATTTATAATTACATGTTTGTCTAATTTATTATCTATATTCTCCTTTAGTTCCATGAGAGGAGGGACTGTGTCTGTTTTATTCACCAGTGTATTTCCTGGTACTTAGCAAAAGTGGTCAAACATTTTGAATGAATGGATAAATCAATCTGGCATGCTTTAATTTAAAATGTACTACATTTTGATCTGTACTCCATGATCAAAAGAACATAAGAAATAAATAAGACATTGTGTCAGTCTTTAAGCATTCGGAGTACATAATATCATGGAAAAATGAATTCTTGTACTTTTGTAGTAATAAACACTAATCTGTGTTTCAAAATTTTAGTTTGGAACTTTTTAAAGTGTACATTTAAAGAGCTAGAAAAGGAATCCTATTAATATCTAGTCAAATCTTGTCAGATGGTCCCATTTTGGATCTTTTAGTAATTAAAGCTGACTTAATCCACAGTGCCTAAGCAATTCAATATTTTATTAAGCCAAAGAACAGAATTGGTTTTAGGGGCAATGATGTATAGTTGTTATAAAAGCTTTTCAAGAATGGGTTAAAAAGCACTTGGAAGAGCCTGGAGTCAAAACTATTCTTTAGAAGAGGCTGGAAAGTTATTCAGAAGACTGGTATAATTTGTTTGAATGATTCAGAACCTAGGTGAACATCCAAAGAAACAATCACAGTCACTTCATATATTCACTAAGTGGAAAGGCAATTATTTGCCTATATTTCATAGAAACTTCTATTGCTTTAGATATATTTTCGTTTCTGAATAACCCATCCATGGGATAACATTTAAAGGAGGAAAATGTTATATTTTCCCTTTTCTCACATTCTTTATTACTCAAATAATTGAGTAAGTAGTTACTTAAGAGGAGATAATCAGTACAGATTATGTGGTAGAATGATTATTGTTTTCTTCTGTTTTGTAAAATAGGCTATTACATTTAATTAGTACAAAATTGGGCTTTGCTAAAAGTTTGGGTGTGTATTGTCTTTTACTATTTCTCTGCCTTTCTTCTGCCTCCTCCGTCTTTTACAGCCTCCCCAAATTTGCTTTCTAACAACCCTTCTTAGGGAAAAAACTTAGAATTATTTGTAGAGGATATAGAAAGAAAGAGCCAGGAAACCAATCTTTTATCATTCTCTTCATCCAGACAGTCTCACACCTTCTCAGATGATTTTAACTTTTCCCAGAGTAATTAAGGCTTAGGTTTAAGTTGTGCAGAATCACCAATGCTTTCATCTGTAATCTGCAGCTAAGCTAGTTAAGGGCTAGTATAATTATAAACTCTTTAGGTATGAACCAAACCAAACTTTTTTTTTTTTTAATTTAAAAAATTAGGATGATTTTCTCATATCGATGACTGGTTTTCTTTTATAGAAACGAAACATTACAGCTCTCAAGAATAGGTTAGTTGGTTTTTATCTGACATGTTGGTTATATGAAATGGACTTTTGTGGTTTTTTTTTTTTTTTTTAAAGATTTTATTTATTTATTCGACAGAGATAGAGACAGCCAGCGAGAGAGGGAACACAAGCAGGGGAAGTGGGAGAGGAAGAAGCAGGCTCACAGCGGGAGAGCCTGATGTGGGGTTTGATCCCATAACGCTAGGATCATGCCCTGAGCCAAAGGCAGATGTTTAACCGCTGTGCCACCCAGTCGCCCCATGAAATGGACTTTTGATGTAATTGTGGCAGAATTCTGATAGTTGATTCATTCAGGAGTTATCAGTAACTGCATGGCCTATAGTTTTAGGTTCATTCAGTTTGAAGTCTAAAATTTTAAGTGAAAAGTAGCTTTTCATAGATGGTGCTTTAATGTTTGTTGTTACATCTCACTACAGTTAATAAAGGCATGAATCTTAATATATCATGTCATTATATAAGTTTACCATTTAAATGTTTTAGTAGAATTAGATACACAGGGTAGAATTTATTGTGGTGATCTTAGAAGGAGTGTCAGAATCATTCCTATAGTAAATAGACTTTTTGCCAGAAATAGCAATATGTAGGCTGGTTTAACTGTTTTTCAAATGCACTCTTAAAATTTGCAGTCTTGCTTTTAATGGCACAGTTGTAGCAGTCTGTTTGGGAGAAGAGGGATCAGGATCAGCTATGTCTTTATGTATTTATCTGTATTTTTAAAAAATCACATTATAACAATATACTTAATACTTCTTTTGAAGTGCTAGACACATACCATCTGGTGAATCTCCAGAACTAGAAAATAAAGATTAAAATGTGAGAGATTGAGTATTTTTTGAAGTAAACACACAAGAATTACATTGAATAAAAAGAAACCCCAGTATGGAGATTATAAAGAAAAGTTCAGTGCCTCCATCCCTTTATAGTTTATCTTCTAGTGAAACCCCAACCCCAAGGTTACCTAAGGAACTGTCTCTGTAGTCCAGTCTGGATATAGTCCTCTGGACCATCCTCGCTGGAAATCAGTCTCTTTCCTTCTTCTTCCCCTCTTCCTTGGTAAGCATATATTGGTAAATCATTCGTGGTACAAGGGAGAAGAAGAATACTGTGTCCATCCACCAAATGGCCCTTGAATAGCCAGTATCTGCTGTCACCTGCCATTTCTAAATGATTGATATGAAGGAGAGGGACCCACTCCTCCGTGGCCAGCACACAGACACCTCTCCAACCTTAAAATAATACTGAAGTTATTTGGTAACTTTACCTTACTGTTTTGATGTTAAAGGACAGATTTAACTTCAGATAAAATGTCCGTCTTTTAAAAAGTCTCTTCTTTTCACCTCCAGCTAGCCTCCCTTTAGGTTATGCAAACAGGATTGCTCCTGTTTTTGTTATAGTGCTTAGTTAACTTATTTCTTAAAGCACAGTATGCAAGTATAGTCCACATTTCTGTGTTTTTATTCATTTTGTGCTATGTCCATATCTTCCTTTATATTTCTTATATTCTGTCAACCCAGTACATCTTATTAGACATTCCATCAGGATGAGGTACACTTAACCTAGGGTCAGGTTTCAAGGAAGGCAGTATATAGCATATATATGTAAAGGTATTATAAAGCATTTAATCACACTGCCTAGTCAAAACTCAGCTGCAAGTGTGTGACTTTGGACAAGTTCCGTAACGTCTTTTAGCTTCAGTTTTATTACATAAAAATTTAGTAGAGTGTCCTACATGGTAATCACTCAGTAAATCCTAGTGGCTATATCATTCGTGAAATTCTCAAAGAAATTTATAACTCCCAAACTGTGAAGCCCTACTCTACTTGACCCATAATTTTCTCTTTCACGTTGTTTCCCTCGTTTCTATACTTTTAACCTTTGTATGAATGGTAATAAGACACTGCTGCTTTATTGTGATGTTTCAGTTTAACTTGAGGAAAGCCCCTTACTTAGTACCTTGTAGAACACAGACTTTGACAATGTAAGTAAATGAGAGATTATCTGAAACAGGTGACTGATAGACCCTAATATAATAATGTATTGTCAGCCATGTTTTATTTAGCTTTTAGTCTTTTTTCAGAGGGAAATCACAGGAACATTTGTTTTATAGGATATCATTGCTGTTTATATCAGAATATTTGAGGGCAAATAATAGAAATCCATCTTGAGGGGCGCCTGGGTGGCTCAGTCGTTAAGCGTCTGCCTTCAGCTCAGGGTGTGATCCTGGCGTTCTGGGATCGAGCCCCAAATCAGGCTCCTCCTCTGGAAGCCTGCTTCTTCCTCTCCCATTCCCCCTGCTTGTGTTCCCTCTCTCGCTGGCTGTGTCTATCTCTGTCAAATAAATAAAATCTTAAAAAAAAAAAGAAATCCATCTTGAACTAACTTAGGCAAAATGAAGAATTTGTTGTTCAGGTAATTTTATGAAGGGCAGGGAGATTTCTCGGCCTTAAGGACACAGGTGCCACCAGAAGATATTTTCTGTTTCTGTTCTACATGGAGGCATCCTTTTTCAGACCAACTTTCTTTATATGCTGTCAGTTTCCAGGTCTCCAATTTACACTATTTTAGATAGTTTGTGTTTCTTTAGCTGCTATTGGTACAGATTTGTAAACAAACTATGGCCAGGCTTGGGTCTTGTGTCCGTTCCAAACCTGTGGCCAGGAATGCAGTGATTCCAATTGGATCAGATGCTATATAATAGTCCAGAAGGTGAGCTCTCAGTCAAAATACATGCTTGAAATGAAGGAAGCATTTCCTGGAAGAAGATGAATATAGAAGTTGAAAGAGAAAGGACTGGGGGGTAGGGCAGACAGCAGTGAATTACCCTTACAAAGTACTTGTTAAATCTTCTGTACGTCCTTTAGTGCATAGTAGGAACACAGTACATGCTACCTGAATTTGAAACTGAGGATTCCTCGGTGAAATTGACTTTGGTTTTTACTGTAGTTGTGGCTGTGTTTAGTGCAAGATCTTTATACTTTAGATCAAGTAAGATACTTTTCATACTAATGTCAAACTCTGTTGTATTCCTCAGAGGGTCTTGAGTGTTGCTTTCTTACTTGCTTTCTAACTTGATACTAGGTGGCAAAGGTTAAGTTAGAAGTTAATACCTAAGCAAAAGCATAAAAACCACTATATACTCTTTGTTTTTAAAATGAAGCATTTTCTTGATGGAATAGGCAAGGATATTTTGTTTACACATGATAGAACCCACCTAAATTAACTTTGAAGTTTATTAGAACTTTCTTAGAACTTTATTGTTTTTAATTTTGGGGCGTTTTTGTTTGTTTTTAATATTTTTTAGAACTTTTTTTTTTTAGAAGTCCTGTGAACATGTATCTGGGCACAAGGAGTGTCTGAACAGAGATTCAGTGTCACCGGGACCTCTTGATCGTTCTTTACTCATGGTTAAATCACATTGCTTTCATTAGGGTCTCTTGAGTTTTTTCTTTACCACATCCACTAATTTAGTTTATTTAGGTTCTAATTATATTACACGTGAGCAATAGCAGGGGATTCCATCCTAGCTCTGTCTCTGGCAAACTAAACCTTTCCCTGCCAAAGTCCATCTTGCGATTTGTTACATTTATAATTTTCCCTAAGCTCTTCCAGTGTCAGTCACTGCCCAACAGTTACTCTCAAATAGAGTCAAAAGTAGAGTATAACACTTCCTACTCTTCCTACACTTCTAAGTAAAACTAGAGAAAGTAGGTAAAAATACCAGGTCTCACTTTTTTATTTTAGTTTCTACAGATACCTTCTGCTCTAATTAGAGTAACCCAGGTATTCATTTTTGTTTCTATACTTGTGCAGTAATCATTTGCTCTGACTTAAGTAACTTTTCTTTATCTGCCAGTTCTATTACTGTTTCTTCACTTTCAATCAGATCTCCTCCAGATGTGCTGTGATCAGCCACTTTTGACTATCCTCTGTTCTCTGCTTAGCCAATACTAGAAATGTTGTTAAATTTTTCTTTGAGAAATGAGTTTTTAAAAAGTGAATCACATTTCTTCTTCTTTTTTTGAAAGAGAGCTTTTTATTACTTTTATGTACGGAAAACTCAATAGCGTACACTTAGCCCAGTTTGGTGGCCAGTTATTTAGCCTTTGCCTTTTCCAGCTTGGCGGTATAAACCACAACTTTGCACCCAGGATGTTACCTCCCCAGTGAGGGCAGATCTCTTCATATCTGTCACTGTAATTGGTCCTGTTGGCTTCCACCGGCTTAGGCAGAGCTCGTTTGTCTTCTGAGTTAATCTGTGTGAAGGTGACAGTGGTGCAGGGCTTCTTGTGTACCAGATGGTCCAGCCTGGCCTTCCCCTTGATAATACAGTAGGGAACCCCCATTTTACAACTCAGGGCAGGAGGAAGACAGCCAGTTCAGTGGGGTCCGCAGCATGTGCAATCACTACCAGCTGAGCCTTCTTGTTTTACACTAAGGTGTTGACAGTATTAACCCCTGCTGGAGGGATAGGTGACCTCTTAATAGGACATCCTCTTTGCCAGCAGCTTTCTTCTCAGCCTGGGCCAACAGTCTCTGCTGTTCTGTGTCTTTGGTCTGTGTTTGTGGGCCAGCTTAAGCAGTTGAGTAGCTGTTTGGTGATCCAAAGCCTGGATGAACTGGTTAATCCCAGGAGGCAGTTTCAGACATTTATAGAGAATAGCCCTTTGCCACTGTAGTTGGATGTAGTGGGGCCATTTGGCAAAGCAGGTGAGGTCCCTTTTGGGCTGGATATCCTGTCTGATACCAGAATTCTTGGGCCTTTTCTCAAAGGGGATTGACCACCTTCTTGGCTTACTGCTTCCTCATGACAGCAGGAGTTGGGGCCATCTTCTTCCCCTTAGCCTTCTTTCCTTTTGGCATCTTGGATGGCTGGGAGGAGAGTTAAAGTGAGTCATACTTCTTAAATGCCTATGTAGGGGGAAAAATATTGACCTAACCATGGATACGAGACATTCCATATTCCCGAAAGTGATTTAAAAAAAATTCCTTTCCATGCAGTTAGTATGTCACCTATCCTTTTGACACATAACTGAGCTAGGTGTCAGGTGTTAGTGATAAGCTTTATTAAAATAATGATCGAGCTTTATTACCTGTCACTGGAGAAGAAATTTGCAGGTATCTTACACTGTGAGATAAGTGTTTCTCATGGTAGTCCCATACCAAGAGCATCAGTATGGCCTGGCTCATAGAAAATATGCAGATACTCAGTCCCCACCTCTGCCCTACTATAATAGAAACTTTGGGGGTAGGGCCCAGCACTCTGTTTCGCTAAGCCCTCAAGGTGATTCTGTTGCCCTTGAATATGACAGACCAAAGGTAGAGAGCCTAAAGACATTTGATTGATAATATACCTTTTGCGTGATCTTTCAAAATATCAGTTAACTAACTTGTAAAAATTAGAGGTAATGGCAAACTATATTAAGGAAGTGTTTTTTTGTTTTGTTTTAAGATTTTCTTTATATGAGAGAGAGAGTGAGGGAGAACACCAGAATGGGGTGAGGGGCAAAGGGAGAAGCAGATTCCCTGCTGAGCAAGGAGCCCCACATGGGATCTTGATCCCAGGACTCCAGGATCATAACCTGAGCGAAGGCAGACGCCCAACTGACTGAGCCACCTAGGTGCCCCATTAAGGAAGTTTTAAAGATGAGATAAATATGAAGTTCTTCATGAATTCTTAAGGCCCATGTAAATGTTAGTTGCAAACTTACGCTGAAGATTTTCTTTGGTTTGGCCCTTATTCATACTAGTGACTTCCATGGCTCTTGTTCATAGTAGTGACTGCCATTGTTAAACCTCGAATTTGTGGTGCAGAATGAGTTCATGGGAAATTTGAGCTGGGATTAGGTCTAGGTATTATAGAAAAGTCTCTGTCAGGCCATAGTTTCTTTGTGCTTAGTTTTCTTATTTATAAATAAAGGTAGTAAATACTCCCACTGGTACTTTTAAAGATCTGTTGAGATTGCGTAATATTCTTATTCTACTTTTGTTCAGAAAAGAGAAAGAATAAGATAGTGGAATAAAAGTACTTACCATAAATGCCTGGCACGTAGAAGACACTTTATGGTGGCTATTTGTTATCATGTATGTACAACCAACCTTTTCTATATCTTTCTCTTACTCCACTTCCTTGATCTTGAAATTCTGTTTTAGTTCTTAAATCCTGATTTTCTAATCCCAAATTTCTGTCTCCTGTACCAAGTCCTTGGTACATGGACCAGTATCTGCATGGGCTAGATTCTTGAACACCTCAAGCACTGTTTGTGTTATTGCACTTTGAGAAACACAATAGGAGATGTCAGTTAAGTATGCCAGCTGGTCATCCAGCTGGAGTGGTAGTACCTTACCTGATACAGTTAGCACCTTTCAGGTTGTGGCTGCTGCAGTCATCAGTCAGGACTCTGGGAATTGACTTCTCTTTCAGAAACAGATTCACAGACTGATTTATAACTAGAATATCCATTTACAGTGTGAAATATAATTGTTAAACAGCATTTCCTTCCTACCTCTTACTGTAGGAAAATTTTTTCAAATTATAAACATTAGTTGCTGTTTATACACGAATTCTGAGTGATAGGAGTTAGTTATATGATCTAAGTGCTTAGTGTCATCAGGTTATATCATCCAATCTCGTGTATCCCTCTCTACTAGAATGATGCTTTTAACACATGGGTGATTTATTTCTGTCCATGAATAATGCTACAGGACTGCTGGAGAAATACTAAACATGTCTTGTTTTCATGATTGCCCTTCTTGTAGGTTCTAAACTGCCTGTTAAATTTTTCTCAGAGAGGTAGGGTAGGGGGTTGTGGAAGGAGGGCATCTGTGAATGTGTATAGTTCAGGTGATTTGGATTAAATTTTTTTTATAGTCAGAATACTCTTCTGATTTCCCTGGTATTTTGCATCACTTGATTACTAATTAGAGTGAGTACCTTCTATAGAAAACTTGATTCATTTCATTGCATATGAATATTTCTTCATTTCACACTCAGAGGGTGTATTTTTTATGGAGTTAGGGGTGATCCCTGGTTGAGTCAGTATGATATACTGATGAGTATGGGCTTTTGGAATTAGACTTGAAATCTGGCTCTACTACTTGTAGCTTGTATGATTTGGGGAGAGATTGCTTATCTCTGAGCCTCAGTTTCCTCATCTGTGAGATGAAGGTCATACAATAATTTTGTAAAATAGAAAAGTTCACATGACAGGATTTTATATATAATTTTAGGTAACCCTAGATAAGAAAATATGGCTAATGGAATACAGTGTTATTCCTGTGCATCATTACTGTTTTCTTTTAATGTGTTTGGATTGGGCTGTGAATTTCACCTCCTTTACTTTGTTAACTTAGTTTCCAGTCTCTTTTCTAATTATTTTTTTCCCATTCACAAATTGTGTATGGTGCTCTTAAGTGTGAGCATCTATACACAGTATTAACTGCCAGTGTACATTTACTGAATTGATTGCATAGAACAGTTCTAAACCAATGTCACTTTTTTATTACCCTTCAAGGTTTTGTTGTTAATGATTAGAATTTGAAAGACTAGGATTTTCCTGGGTTTCAGAATTGTTTTCGTTCACCTTTTATGATTTGAGAATTCTTGATACAAGAATACTTCTAGGGGGGCGCCTGGGTGGCTCAGTCGTTAAGCGTCTGCCTTTGGCTCAGGGCATGATCCCAGAGTCCTGGAATCAAGCCCCACATCGGGCTTCTCCACTGGGAGCCTGCTTCTTCCTCTCCTACTCCCCCTAACTATGTTCCCCCTCTCGCTGGCTGTCTCTCTCTCTGTCAAATAAATAAATAAAATCTTAAAAAAAAAAAGAAACAATAAAAAAAAAAAAGAATACTTCTAGGGGTATTCTCTATGGAATGAAGGTGTGAAATACAGGAATATGAAATATTCACTTATTCAGAAATTAACTTTTTATTTGGTCTATTTAGGAAGGAGACATGCCAATTCATGAACTTCTCAGTCTTTACGGTTATGATAGTACTATTCGACTACCTGAAGAAGATGAGGAGGAGGAAGAAGAAGAAGAAGAAGGTGAAGATGATGAAGATGCTGATAATGATGATAACAGTGGCTGTAGTGGGGAAAATAAAGTAAGGTTATACACATTTATTAAGATTGTAGTCTTTATTGTTGTGAAGTAGTATTTTATTGATACTGGAAGTACCTTATAATCTACTCCTGAAAAGTAAGAGTTTCATCTGTGTCATTCTAGATTTCTTTTCAATGCCTCTTCTAAATAAATTTGTACCAACTTTTAAAAAAAATACTAGTGTTTTTAAGAAATAAAGGCTAATTGATAGTTCTGTATTCAATTTTCTTATTTTGGTTTGAAATAATTTTAGATTTATAGAGAGGTTCAAAGATAGCATAGATTTCCTGTGTACTCTTCAGCCAACTTTCCCTGTTTGTCTCATGTAACCATGCTATATTTGTCAAAAGTAAGAATTGACACTGGTACCATACTATTAATTAAACTGTAGACAGTTCAGATTTTGTCAGTTTTTCTACTAATGTCCTTTTTTCTGTTCCAGGTTCCAATCCAGAATACCATGCTGCATTTAATGTATTTATTTTAGTCTTCTAGTTGTATTTGGAATATTGTAACCTTTCATCTGCCGTAATTTTCCTTACATCTTAAAGAAATTTAATTTATTCTGCAGGAAGAGAATATAAAGGACTCATCAGGTCAAGAGGATGAAACTCAGTCTTCCAATGATGATCCGTCACAGTCTGTTGCTTCTCAAGATGCCCAAGAAATAATCCGCCCACGTCGATGTAAATATTTTGATACAAGTAAGTGTCATTGGTTGCTGTTGTTTGAATAATTTTTACTATTTAATAAATGATGTAAAATGTTTCTTTTTCACTCGTCAGTTGAATTCATTTGCTGAAATCTGGCTGAACAGTAATGGGTTTTGTTCTAGCTTATTCATTTAGCAGTGCTAGAGCCCCATTGTCCATGAATAGATTGCAGAGATTGTTGTGTCACTGCACTATTTGATTTTGAATTTTTGATTTTGAAATTTTGATTTGATATTTTGATTTTTCTTTTTCTTTCTTTCTTTCTTTTTTAACCACATATTCTCATGTTTGCTTTGGGGTGGAGACTTGACATCAGAATGAGGCAAAATTGAGTCCCTGATGTCAGGAGGTTATCTTAGGACAAGGAGAAAGGGCTGTGGGCATGCTCTTAAGAGCTGGTATAACCTGAATGGAGTCTTAGGCTTATTCTGTCAGGTAAGGAATTCAGGACCTTGCTTGCACATAGGCTGCAACCATATCAGTTGACCTTGAGTCCAAATGTCAGCAGAGACAGCTAGTATTTGTTAGCAAGGCCTGTTAAGGCTGTGGGGAGCTCTGTAAGCAAGGTATCAGGCCAACATTTCCAAGGGGCTTTATTGGCTCCATAAAATTGATCTGAGTTTCTTAAAGCTGTCTCATCATATCTAAGTCTACACGTGTCTCTTAAGGATGGCATTCCAGGGGCACCTGACTGGCTCAGTCGGTAGAGAGCATGACTCTTGAACTTGGGGTTGTGAGTTTGAGCCCCATGTTGGGTGTAGAGATTACTTAAATAAAATCTCTGTCCATTAAAAAGTCAATCAATTTGTTCCCCACTAGCAGGCTCCTGTGGGGAAAATTTTGACCCCCAACACTTCTTTAATTTGTCTCATAGTCATCTTTTTTATTTCTCCTAGTCTTTTCCTCAGTTTTCATTTTCTACTTTCTTTGCCTCTTAGCCCTTTTTAGCTATTTCATAAGCGTTGCTTTCTCTAAGCAGTGGCTCCCTGTTCTCAAGAAGTGGTTTACTCTTGAGGTGAGAATATGTCACACACAAAATGAACTCTCCTAATTTTACTACAGTTGTGATCTAGTCAGAGATGTGCATAGTTGAGACAACATTTAATGTCTGTATCTTGAATATTTGCATACTTTATTTGCTCCATGGTGTTTCATTCTAAGCAGGAATCATTACTCTGGATGACCGCTCTTTGATAAGAAAAAGGCAGCCATTAGTGTTACTAGTTTAAACTTGGGGGTCTGAACTTTTGTGCTTTAAAAGAAAGAAAAACACTTGAAGAACAGTAACCTCTCATGAAATGGAGCAGTGTAATAACTGATTAAACGTGGCTACTGCTTCGTGTGAATGATTTCTGATACATACTTAGTTTAGAAGTGAATGTAGTGCTGCTAATGGTATTTTATTGTGAGTTTTGATCAAAGACATGGTCCATTTGAAAAGTGTATCAGTGTAAAAGATTGGTTACTCTCTTTTTTAACACACATTATTAATTTGTGTTATATATTATAAAATTAATAACAAATTATTGTGTTAATATTAAGTTTGCGGAAAGCCTGGTATTTTTCCTTTTTCTTCTTAGGTAAATTGCCAGAGTTTGCTTAGAAGTGGGATGCTAAGTGACTGCATTTTTTTTTTTTTTTTAAGATTTTCTGTATTTATATGAGAGCATGAGCAGGGTGGAGAGGGAGAAGGAGAAGCAGACTCCCTGCTGAGCAGGGAAGCCTGTTACGGGACTTGATCCCAGAACCCTGAGATCATGACCTGAGCCGAAGGCAGACGCCTAACTGACTGAGCCACCCAGGTGCCCCTAAGTGACTGAATTTTAAAACAATATTTATTTCATACTTCTGAGCTGGTCTTTCAGTTATGATGTGTGCACAGAAGCTGTATATTATATATACTGCCTATCTTAGCTTTTCCATAGGAAGATGTAATTTTTATATGTAACGTTATCCTTTTGAACTTTGCATTCCATTTTACAGTTGAGAAGATGCTGACAGTGTAATAGTTTTCAAATTTCCTATCCCTTTATGTAAACACATTTTTACTCCAAAGTGTAAACAAATGGCACCTTGCCTGCTCTGAATAAATCAGAGGTTGAGGAGGATGGAAGTCTTCATACGTAGCCTCCCTTCACATTCTCCCAAGTGTTGCTACAGAGTTCTCAGTGTCTCAAGGAGCACTGATTGGACACCAGTTTTTGTTTTGTTCAAATTCTCGTTTTATTAGGGAAGAATTAGGTTTAGGAACAGATTATATTGACCCGCCAATTCTTTTCTTAAATTTTTGTAGGAAATCATTTCCTGAGAATATAGTTTTCTAGGATTAGAATTGTCCCAGAAGGTTTATGGATTTTTTGTTTTGTTTTGTTTTAAACTGATAGGGTATTATTTGATCAGAAATATCTTGTCCTATTCTACAAATATTTTCGGGCATACTTAAATGTTTGATGGTAGGTGTAAAAATAATACACAGATGTGGACAGGATAAACAATCATTTTGTAATATTGTCTTATTTATTCTAGATAGCGAAATAGAAGAAGAATCTGAAGAAGATGAAGATTATATTCCATCAGAAGACTGGAAAAAGGTAGTTAGAGGCATATTTTCCCAAAGTTTAAATAAATTAATATTAAAAAGCAGTATAATTATTATTTTACTAGCTATATTGATAAAGTTGAGGTAACCCCTTTTGTGACATTTAAATGTTTGGTGGATGTTCAGATTTCCCCTTAATACATTGTGGTGAGAAAAATACTTACTTTTTTGTAAAATAAAATAATGGTATTGACTTTTTTGAGCAAATTAGTCTCAAACCAACAATAGAAGTTGAAATTTTGAACTAGTGCTGATTTAGGTTTTCTTTGCACTGTAAAAAGTATCACAAGTAAATTTTTTTTATATATTTGGGAAAGCAATTGAGGCTTTGGTTCTGTTAAGTAGATTTTGTTTAATAATTTAGATTATAAGTTTTTCTATCCCATATTAATGTCAATATTTACAACTCAGAATATATTGAGTGAAGAAACAGATTTGAGCTTCTCTATAATTACGTATGATAAGTTAATTTCTATAGTGAATCTAAAGATTATATATTGACATAAGTTTTTAATTATAAAATTGTATAACTGTACAACTTAGTTATACATATAAGTAGAAGAATTAATTTTAAGCTGTTGCAAAGTAGTTGAACTTACTAGGAAAATATGTCAAATGTCATGTAGAATTTATTAGAACAAATCATTTATACAGGAGAAATGTCATTCTTATTGAGATAGCGTACTTGATTTTGCTCTTAAAAACTCCATTGAGTTTGTTTGTTTTGTTTGTTTTTTTGCTGTTCTTTTCCTTGGTCTGATTTTAAATTTAGTGCATAAATAATCATTTCTTCAGAAGCAGAATAGCTCTAAACATCAAATTGAGTGGACTTTCTGCACTTTTTATGTTATGATTAGTTAATAGTTTTGAGTCTTTGCTGTGGCTTTTTTGTTGTTGGTGGTAGTGGTTTAAAATTTTTTGGTTTGGGAGACACATGGGTGGCTCAGTTGATTAAGCATCTGCCTTTGGTGCAGGTCATGATCCCAGGTCCCTGGGATTGAGTCCCGCATCCCATCGGGCTCCTTGCTCAGCGGGGAGGCTGCTTCTCCCTCTGCCTGCCACTCCCCTTGCTTGTGCTCTCATTCTCTCTATCTCAAACAGATAAACAAAATCTTTAAAAAAAAAAAAAAAAGTTTTTTGGTTTGGGATGTCTGGGCAAACTTAAAAAAGAGCTGACACCCTTGCTAATTAAAATAAAAGAATATCTCAGAGTTTCTATTAGGAAGAATGAAGTATTCAAATGAATTGGGACTGGGCTACCCAAGGACTGTGGGCTTCTGCCAGAATTGATCCATTTCTGGATTTCTAAGGAGATGTTTAGAAGAGAGAGACATCTTAGCATATTATGCTAAGTGAAATAAGTCAGTCAGAGAAAGACAATTATAATATCTCACTCATATGTGGAATTTAAGAAACAAAACAGAGGAGCATAGGGGAAGAAAGGAAACAATAAAACAAGATGAAATCAGAGAGGGAGACAAACCATAAGAGGTTTTTAATCATAGGAAACAAACTGAGGATTGCTGGAGGGGAGGGGGGTGGGGGGACGGGGTAACTGGGTGATGGACTTTAAGGAGGTCACGTGTTGTGAGGAGCATATTATATGCAACTGATGAATCACTGACCTCTACCCCTGAAACCAATGATATATTGTATGTTAATTAATTGAATTTAAATTTTGAAAAATACGTATGGACAAAAAATAAAAAAAGAGACCTCTCTCAGTGTGTTAGAATGGTAAAGGAGGGTATGGGTTAGGACGCTAAGGGAAGGTTATCCTAATTTGAGTGGATGATGAATGAATGATGGAGCTGAAGACTGAAAACAAGGATCACAGAGTTACCCACTATTTATGCGATCCATTTGGACAAGTGTTCTTCACTCCAATATTTTTCTGATTCCTACACCATGCAGAAATTATGATGAAAAAAGCTAAAAACTTTAGAAGTCATCTTAAACTTTCTACCACATATTCAAATTTATGTATCTTTTCTCTTAAGCTGTTCTCTGAAACTTTCTCTCCAACTTAAATTGTTTTTGTGTCTGAAGTATACAGTAGAATATTTGAGTAAGTGTTGAATTATTATATTTAATGAAGGAACAAAAGCTCAGAGTAGGGAGAACATGGGAGAATATTCCCTTCCTCAGGAAAATTATGTAATAAAACAGGCCACGGTAAATCCAGACTATTTGTTTTTGTATGATTTTGTTGTAGTAAAAATTGTCAAGATTCAGATTCATCTTCTAAGGCTTGTAAGATACTGAATTTTTTTAGAAACTGGGTTAGAGAAGACAGGTTTGAAACCAATTTTGAGTCCAGGTTATAGCCTCAGAACTTATTAATAGTGTATTCCTGAGGAAATTAATTTTTTTGAGTGTCATCTCAGGTATAATATGGAAATAAAAATTTTAGCCTTGTCCAAGTTGGTGAGGATTTAATGAAAATTATACATAAGACACTTGGTAAGTGCTGTTTCCCTTCCCTTCCCTACAGAACAAATCAGCAGGTAAAAAGAAGTGTTCTAAAGTCAACAGGAAAAAGAAGGTGTCTTATCTTTATACTAGCCCAGAAACTCTCAAACCTGGCTCCATGTTAGAATCCCTTGGAGAACTTTGAAACACTGATTACCAAGGCCTTCATCCAGAGATGCTAATTTAACTCGTCTGGAATAGATCCAGACATTGATACTTTTTAGAAGTGCCTCAGACAGGGCGGGTGATAACTTGACTGTCTGTTCTCTGGTAGGCCTTGGTGAGTAAAGTTAAAAGAGGCATAAGAAGTGGTGATACGGAACTCTTTTTTACAGTGAAAGAGATGAAGTTCTGTAAGAGTAGAAGAAATTGTATGTTATATTCTTTTTAGAAAATTGAGTGGTTTTCCTATATAGGTGTAGCAATAAATTAATTATATAGAGCATGTCTTTGGAGTTACACTAGATAAAATGAGATCGTACTATCCGTGGGTTGACAAAAACAGGAGAGAGGAACTTGTCAAATCCTAAGAATTATTTAAACTGTTATTTATTTTTTTAATTAATTTTAGAGAGAGAGCACACGGGCGGGAGGAGCAGAGGGAGAGGTAATCTCAAGTAGACTCTGGGCAGAGCCCAGTACGGGGCTGATCTCACGACCCTGAGATCATGACCTCAGCCAAAACCAAGTCAGATGCATAACTGACTGTACCACCCAGGTGCCCGTAAACTGTTATTAAAACTGTTAAACTGTTGACTTAAACTTGTACCTTTCCTACCTACATCTTCATTTTGAAAATGCAGTAAATTTATTCTTAACATTTAGCCACCAGATAAGGGAGGGTCAGTGTAATCTTGGTCCCTCTGTTTTGGTACTTTCTCATCAGTGGTGGTCTCATTATCTTTCTGAACTGCCGGTTTCCTCTGGTCTGTGATTTGACTATGTAGAGTTGAAGACCACATTTCCTAAAATAAAATTTAATTATGTTTTGGGGAGGTTACTTTTTTCATTTTGTATAGTTTTGTGAAAGTCAGGCACTAACTGCTTATCCATTTGGTTTGGAGTTTCATCCGTTTTGCCTCTACTGAGCTTTATACAAACCCTTTTTGTTACTTCATTGCCTTCTATCTGTGGCTCTCAGACTGAAGTATATGTTGGAATCACCCAGCAGCTTGTTGAAACACTATTTGCTGAGTCCCATTCCCAGAGTTTCTGACTCAGTAGGTCTCAGTGAACCTGAGCATTTACATTTCTTAACAATTTCCCAGGTGACTCTGATGGTGCTGACCCACGGTCCATAGTTTAGACTGCAAATATCTTAAAGTACCCGAATTTGATTTTCTGTTTTTCAGCGTTTGCAATTATCTTATTAATTAAATTATAAGAATTCATTTTTATTTCTTTTTCTCCATATTTTGAAGTAAAGTTTATATTCATTGTGTATATTGCACTATACCCCATTATTACTAATGTTTTCATCCAATCGTATCCAAGCTCTTATCTATTATTAACTCATTCATCCTCACAATACTCCTCTGAGGTAGTTAATTGGTTGTGTCTTTTGTGACAGAGAAACCATGAAGAAGTTTACCCAGGAAGATGGTAAAGCTAGAAAATGTATATAAAATCTGTGTGACTAGATCTTACTAATGTGTCATGTTACTTTTAAATAGGAGATTATGGTGGGCTCCATGTTTCAAGCAGAGATTCCAGTTGGCATTTGTAGATACAAAGAAAATGAAAAAGGTGGGTTATTAATAAAGTTATACAGCTTGCGTTCATGCCTTTGAAGTGATGAACTGTTACTTTATAATGGAATAAGATCATGACAGTTTGTTACCCCCATTGATTTATGAAAAAGGACTCTTCATTATTTCTGAAAGAAGAAATATGTTTACTGTTTTTCCAGTTGGTCCATAGAAATCTAGCAAGAAAAAAATGAATGCCTTTTGGATACTGAGTGACTTAAAACATCACAGCTTTTTATTTCTTTTTTTTCATATTGTAAATTATAATCTGTATAATTTAAATTTAAAAGGTTATGTCAAGGGAAGCTGTTAGGTTTAAAAAAACTCAAGTAAACAGTGATAAAAAAGCTTATTTTAAGCATTGAAACTTTTAATTAATATTATTAACATTGAGTACTTTGATATTTGTTTATTTGTAAAGTAATTTGGGAAACTTTTATACTTAAATTTTATATAACTTTTCCATCATTTTATCTAAAAAGTGTGAGGTAAGTCATAAATACTTAAACTTCCAGTAACATAAAATACTTGAGGACTTAAGTCTGTTTTAGATTATTCGCTTTTGAGTGAGTTCCAGAAAGAATGTTCTGTGTGTTTTTAATGAGTTCATGTGTAGTAAGAGATCTCTCAGTGCTAGAAGTCTTCCTTCATTTCTTTTATTTCAGCTGTCTTCTTCACATTTCAGTTTACATATGCAGAGCCTGTCAGAGTTGTAGAATTCTTTTGTTTGTTTCCCTTTTAGTATTCTCTCCAAAAACTTCTTTTATATGGTAAGTATGTACCTGCTTTCAGGGAAGCTGTAGATAGGAGCAGTTAAGGGAACACCACAGGCCAGTAAATTCTAGTGCTGGAAAAATGTTTGAACACACCACTTGTGCTCACTTTCAAGTTAATTCCTGCAATATATAGGAATGGAGTTACTTTGTTATATAGTGAAATTCTCTGCATATGTTTTGTCAGTATATTGTAATTGTGTGCAAAAACAAGTGAACCATTGGCATTTGTATTTATTTTTGTAATTGAATTTTAAGTATTATGCTTTGCTTATATGCTATATAATGATTAGCACATGTTCACCATTGATTAGATGTTCTAATTTACGAAATTTTTTAAAAGTTTAGAATATGAAAAATATTGGTGTCTATCTTAGAAAATTTTGTATTTTTTAGGTGGGTGGGAAAATATCTTGGTTTTTTATTTGTCAGGTTAATGTTAGAGCCAAAGGTAGTTTTACTTATCTCTTAATATGTTTTGTTTTATTTTAACATGTTTGTATTGTCAGATATCACAGTAAATAAATGATCACGACCTCTAATTTTTAGTGTTTTAAATTTTGGTTCAATGCTTTCAGTTTTATTGTAATTTTAGAAAGCCATTATACATAATATTTTTTTTCAGGAAAGGTATGATTTATGAAACTTCCTTACCATGTGAACCTTAAGCATTTTTAGATTGTGTGAGCATCAGACTAGATTTAGCAGGGTGATACTGCATTGGAGGGGTCACTGTGGTGCAGGGACTTTCCTCAGTTTTGTATTTCTGGGAATTCAAACTTTTGTCATGATACCCAGAATTTGTCACCACTTAGGCGACCCTGTGCACACAAACCAAACTCATGTGAAACTTACATAAACTACACTGTTAGAAAACAACTGTTAAAGGGATACTGATGATTAGTGCATTCTTTCCCTTGCAGGATAAAGTTTGCAAGGTGTTTTCATTGGTTTGGTGAGCACACATTCAAAAGGGAGAGCATTTGATTTTGATAAAAATGCTACAAAACTAATATACTTTATACCTTCACTGTAGGAATTATTTGACACAAATGGATTAGAATTTTTTCGTTGATACAAGGAAACCCTATTACTGAGTATCCTGGGAAGACATTGATAAATTTTTTTCCCTTTGATATCTGATTTCTTTTTTACTAGACTCCATGCAGCTTATATATTCCTCATCAGTAATCACTTCTATTTCAAACAATTATATAAACAAGATTTGTTACAGTTGTGTTTGAGTCCTTTTCCTTTGAACCTTTATTACACAATCTCAACTACACAATTAACATTTTCTTAAATTTATGTAAATCAGCACTTATACTCAGCACAGTGTATTATAATCATTTCTTTATTCATTTTTGTATCCTTAATACCTAGTATGATTCTGTTACATAGGTACTCAGTGAACATTTGGTGGCTGAGTTACTAGGTAGGTGCAGAATAATGTTAACAGAACTGATGCGGAGTCATTGAACTTTGATCAGTACATAGGCATTTGGCCTTGGACATGTTTACTTAACTTCTTTTTCTCCTCATCTATAAAATAGCTATAAAAGAGCATTTATTTACAGAGCCTGTCATGAGGATTTACATGTGATATTTTTATGTGTAGCTTTAATAGCGTAGTGTCTGGCACATAGTAAGTGCTCAGTGAGTGGCCTTAATGTTCAATGGATGATTAATCTTACCCATTATTTAGGTTTTATTATTATTCAGAGTTTCAGAAAGCATCAGTTTATGCTGTTTTACTTACAAATGGCAAAAGCCCAGTTCAGTTAGCTTCAGCAAAAAACAATCTACCTATTGCTTAACTGCAAGATTCTGGGTGGCTTCAAATATAACTGGATTTGGGGGGCTAATATTATATCAGCTGTCCCTCCCCTTTACCTCTTTCCTTTATTGCCAGACAAGTTAAGATGGCTACTGGGAGCTCCCGGCTTACATTTTACACTGTCCTTGTAGCTAGAGAACCAAGAAAAATGAGAACTTCCGCATCCACCTTTGCTCCAGCAAAAGTCCTAGAAAGAATCTCTATTGACTTATCTTGAGTCATAGTCAGCCAGAAGTAATTACTGTGACCAGAGAGAAGAGTGAGTATTGTGGCTTGGGCTCATTTATCTTTTCTTGGGGCTCCAGGGTGTGGTGTCAGCCCCACTCAGACCAGATGGAAAGGATTTAATTCCCAAAGAAGTGTTGAGTAGATGAAAAGCATGATTTTTCAGTTCCGTGTGTGTTTTGTTTCATGTACTAAACTGAACACTGCAGCTTTTGTGATAAGACTGAATTGAATGCTAATAAATATCTTAGAACACAGGGCTGCTACCCCTGTCCTCCCACTAAGAGCCATCTGCCCCAAGTGTCAGTCCTGCTGAGGTTGAGAACCCTGGACTAGACTGAGAATTAGTTGGTCTACCTAGAGGGATAAAGGTCAAGAGAAAGGAGTTAAGGTATTTCCTGGTCGAATTTTTGTGCTTGCATGACAGAGTTTTAGAGTAAGGAAATGATGGCTAGGAATTAGGAAGCAGTGAATAGCAAAGGACCATGTAAATCATTGTTTCTAATGAACATTTGACAAATTATTGATAAGTTATTTACTGAAAATGTACACATGTGTTATCCTTAGTTGAAGATGATAATGTTAAAAAGGTAGTTCATTTAGCTTATACATAGGAAGAGCTCAGCTGGACAACTTAAAATGTAGGTCATTAATCATAATGTGACCTTTTAAGAACGTGGGAATTTTTGTTGTAAACCTCATTATTATACCATAGCTGATTATATATTGGCATTTTCATCCTCATAATATATTAATTAGATTGAATTTTTACTTAGACATTAAAAATAAACTTTTTTTTTTTTTTTACTAAAACTGAAAGTAAGTATAAATTTGTTAATTGGGAATTAATTTCCCATATTGCAGAAGTTTGTGGTATTTTGGTGGTGGTTTCTCATCTTTCTACATTAGTTCCCCCACACACACACACCCAGTGAACCTTGTTGAATTATATTGACAACCCATTTTGTTTATTTGATGAGCTTAATTTGTTACTTAAAATGCCATAGTAAGCACTTCCCTACCTAACTTGAGTGCTCCTGTCTTCTGAATTCTGACTTATAATCACATGTAAATTGTATCCACCATCGTGTATTTGTTTTTGCTTTTTAAAGATTCTAATATTTAGGCTTTGTAATTCATTTAGAAAGAGTTTCAGAAGATGCTATTCAGTGATGTGATCTTTTGAAATCCATCATGTTCATGTCATTTTATGTAATTATAATAAAGGGTATTTGTTTCTTTTTGTTGCTTTTATAGTTTTTCTCTTCATATCATATTTATAGATGTTATTTCTCTTCTGTATTTTAGTGTGTTTTACCATAGTGGTATTCTTCTAATATTCTGATTTCTTGGCATTTAGTTGTTCTGCAACAGACACCTAATAAAAATCAGCTGTGTTGCCTGTTTTATTTAGAGCATAGTCAAAAGTCCTATTTTATTTAGAGTGAAACTTAAGTGTAAAATAATTTGGTCTCTCTCTGAAACCAGTAAAGACAGTGTGGTTTATTCTCTGTGGAAATGCGAATTGTTCTTATCCATGGTTACTTCTCAGTATGTTGTCATTGAGGTATATTCTCAGGGTCAGCCTGTCTGGCTGTCTTGTCACAATTTTAGGGTCTGGCTTGTCATTTGGCGCCATCTGCTGTTGTTTGTGTACTCAGCTTAAATAGGGAATCTGTATCCTGTGGCTGTCTGAAACTTACAGAATGATTCCAGAAATAATCTTCCAGGTCTTTTATGCTTGTTTCATAAGCCCGATATATGGATATTTAAGTGGGAGAACACTGAGGACTCAGGGACGCACCTTCCATGTTTCTTAGGGCTTCCTTGTAAGCCTTGTCCACCTTCTACCCATCAGTCTCAACATAAAAACTGCAGTCTCCCCCCTTCAGTGAACAGAGGCTAAGCAGAGAACAAAAATCAATAGTAATGTATTCAAATTTACTTTATCACGGCAGTTTTACTGTATTTACAATTTAGAGTTTGACTAGGATTGTACTAGCAGGTTAGAAAAGGGGTGAGGTTTACTAAGGAAATTTTCTGGAGATTGTCCTTGTACTTAAGAGTAAATTTTGGGGAACAGAAAGGTAGAAGGATATTTTAAAGTGTATGTGTGTAGTTGGGGTGGAGTGTGAAACAAGGTAATTTATATGAAAACACCTAACATAGTGCCTGATACATAGAGGATGCTTAATTAGCTGTTAATTCCTTTTTTATAACACAAGGAACTTTGACACTATCAGTTATCCTCTGTCTCTTAAATTCAGTTTTTCTTTAGCTGGTTCCTTCCTGTTGGCATTTAAATGATTGTCTCCTATGTTTAAAAACCAACAAAACCAGAAACTTTCTTCAACTATACTTGCTCTCTAGTTGCTACCCCCATCTCCTCCCTTACAACCGAACTTTTCAAGAGTTCTCTGCTTTCTTTCTTCCCCTTTCATTTACTCTTCAGTCATCTCCAGTGTGGCTTGGGCTCCGTGTCTGCACAAAAACAGCTCTTGAAACATTCCGCTCCTTGTTAGTAATCCAGCATACCTGTTTCAGTTTTCATACTGGCCATTTAACAGCATTTAACCAGTCTAGTACTCCTGGAAACATTTTCTTCCCCTAGCTGCAATGGTGCCAGATTTCTGGTATTTTTTCTATCTTGTGACTGTTTCTTAATTTTGTCTACATTTCCATCTTCCTGTCGTTTAGAATTGCACTAGGCTCTCATCTTAGGTTTTCCTCCTTTCCTTTCACTTTTAAAATCATGATGGCATTTGGGCTTTAATCTTATTCTAATGGAAATTCTGATGAAATCTAAATGCTTTTTTAAAAAAAGGACTCTTGTTTTATGAAAATGATTCACGTTCATTATAATACATTTTTAAGCTTCATAGAAAAGTATATAAAAGTAAGAAAAATGATCCTAAATCTTAGCACCAAGAAATAAACTGTGTTGACATTTGGTGAGCATTCTTTTAGGCCTCTTATTTCAAAAATAATAATTATAGCTAACATCCCTTAAATCTTAATATGTGCCAGAATTGTTTTAAAGTGTCTTGAATCTTTACAACCCTGTATGATAGTGTTGTTATTCCCATTTTGCAGGTAAGGCAAAGAGCAGGAAAGTAACTTGCCCAAGGTCATACAGAGATAGTAAGTGGTGGTGGTGCTTTTCAAACAAAGAGAGCTTGGACTTGGTAAACTCAAGCTAAGTCATCTTAGCTTTGCTGTGAAAGAGCTATCAAATGGTATCACTCTGTTTAGATTGCTTATATCACTTAGGCTATAAATACGGCCCAAGAACAAGTTAGGTAGATACTAGGACCTCATTTTACCTGTCAGTAATCAACATTTTGGCTCCTAAGTGTGAGTTACTTGGTCAATGATAGTGTTTTAACACAAACTTGAACAGTTTTTGGCATTTTTTTTTAACATTATGTTTTACTAATTCAGTATATGAAAACGATGATCAGCTCCTGTGGGACCCTGAGTACTTACCAGAAGATAAAGTGATTGTATTTCTCAAGGATGCATCTAGAAGAACAGGTGATGAGAAAGGTGTAGAAGCAATTCCTGAAGGATCTCACATAAAAGACAATGAACAGGTACATGAGTAAGAAGTAACTGTTACATTATGGCATGACTAAGTCATGGGGAGGACAGGTACAGCATAGGGAATATAGTAAGTGGAATTGTAATAGGCTTGTATCGTGACCCTTGTGGTGAGCATAGCATAATGTGTACAGTTGTCCAGTCAGTGTGTTGTACTCCTGGAACTAATGTAATACAGCTCTATACTATAGTCCAATTTTTAAAAAGAAATAACTTAAAAGTTTTCCCAAAATAAATTAACCATATATATTTTATATATATTTTTTATATGTTTACATTTATAGATGTAAATGCTCTCACATTCACCGTTACTATACTAGCCACCAGAATTCCTGTACTGTCATCAACAGGGAATCTGAAATAGTTAGCATACACATTCGCTTCGTTAGTATGATTTCAGCTACAATAAAAATGGGATCTCATTTTCCCTGTGTATGCTTTTTATTAGGATTTTTGAAGTTCCTTTGGATATCCCTAAGAACATCAACTTGGGAATACACATCTGGAATGAAGTTGTCAGGGATGTAGTAGACCAGTCCCTACCATGAACCTAATAACAGCATTATCTTTTTTTTCTTTTTAACACCTTTTTTCATCAATGCTTTTCTTTCTGGTTTGTTTTAAATTTGAATGGGAACCTCAAAAAGCTAAAAAGAAAGGTTTTGTGATTTTTATAAAATCACATTTTCATTTTTAAATTTCTGAGGTACTGTGGCTGCCAAGTTAGAGTTATTTGCTTATCCTGTTTTCTAAGTATTTAGAAGCATTAATTATCAGGATTGAATTTGTTTTTCTTTAGTGCTCTCTGTGTTGCATTCACTAGAATTATTTGTCTTCCAGAAATGATGAAAAGAAATACTGGATTCAGGAAAAGCTTTTACTTTTTTAAGAAATTGTAGCCTTGAGCTTCATAGTCTGGGTCACATACTGAAGCCTTTTCTTTTTCTAGGCATTATATGAATTGGTTAAATGCAATTTTGACACAGAAGAAGCATTGAGAAGATTAAGATTTAATGTAAAAGCGGCTAGAGGTAAGCATAAATAATACATTTTGTTTTCATGACTTACCAGAAATTTAATAAGCTTAAGACCTTCAGTCTACATAGGTATATCCTAAATTTAATAATACTGATCTTTCTGAATTCAGTAAATATTTGCTGAATAACAAATAACTTGTAACTTGTTAAATAAATAAGCATTATGGGAAATGGGATTCAGGCTGTTCCTTCCTTATGGGAAAATAAGGCAATTAAAATAAACATACATGATGCCTTTCAATTTCAAGCCATTTTTATTAAGTATTTTCTTATTTGATCTTATTAATAGCCCTATGAACTCTGGAATGTGACAATTGTTACTTTACTTTCAAAATGATGAGACTGAGGTCTCTGAACTAAACTACCTTTGCCGAGGCAAACATAATTTATAAGCAATGAAGCATAACTAAAATAAATCCAGTTTTTTGTTTTTTTTACTCTAAACTGGCTCCCACCCTGCTTCACTAAGAACACTATATAACATTACATAGTAAACAAGATACTTATTCATTCGACGAAAATTGGAGGATGTGCTGAGTTCTGAGGATATAATTGTAAACAAAAGTCCTGCCCTCATGGTGCTTAGAGCCTAGGTAGGGAAGCTGAAAAATAGTTATGAGTTCTTCTATGGAGAATTAGGGTACAGTTCAAATTTTTTGCAGCAGAATTTAACCTAATTTGGGGAAAGAGTGAGGCTGTTGGGGAGAGTTTATAGAACGAAGTGATATTTTTGCTGAGATGTAAACAAATTAGGTGAAAAGGGCGTGAGGCAGAAAATGATTCTAGACAAAGGGAACAGCATCACAAAATCTAAAGTGAGAAAGAACATAGTGAATTTAAGGAACTGAAAGGTGGCTAGTATAGTTAGATCATAAAGGAGAAAGTGGTCCAAGTTAAGGTTGAAGAATTAGGGACCAAATCATCCAAAATTTTATTAAATACAGAGTTTTTATCACTTCGTTTTTGCAGCCATCAATAAGAGAGCTCAGGAGTTAAAATACTGTTACTAGATACTTACGTTTTTATTTATAACCGTTTATTTGCAATATTTAGGGGAATATTGCTTTAACAGTTTTCTTCCTCATTTTGTCAGAGGAATTATCTGTTTGGACAGAAGAAGAGTGTAGAAATTTTGAACAAGGGCTGAAGGCCTATGGAAAGGATTTTCATTTGATTCAGGCTAATAAAGTAAGTAATGATACTGTTTCTTTTATAAAAAGATATTTAGTTAACCCAGATCATCTTATATCTTAATTACTTTGAAATGTTAACGGTTCTATAAGTGTTTTAATGTATTGATTTTTAGGGAATTATAAACATGCCTAGACTCTGTGGGGTCTGTTTAGCAAGTGGCTGTTCTCAGTGCATGATATTAGGAGCCTTTAAGAATTGGGCTGATAGTGGGATGTGTGTATACGATGTAATTACTTAAAGCTTTTTTCCACAAACTTGTGACAGATTTTTTTTAAAGGACTGATCTTTAAATAATCTTGAAACTTTAAAACGTTTTTAATATGACATTATTTACAATTAAAATATCTTCTACATTTATTTAAGTCCTGAATGTCTAAAATCAGATACTTAATATTTAATTTGGCTTTAATGAAAATTTAATTTTCCAGAAGAATATCTCAATAAATCAGCTTTATTATACATTATGATTTTATAATTTGACAATTTTATTTAACATGATTCATTTATCATTCTATATTAATAATATCAATTATACAATGTCAGTGTATACCCAAAAGAACTTCATAATTACTTGCAGATTTATTTTTTGGTTTAATTCTCTTAAAACTAAAATCAGGTAAGATTTTTAATAGGAACTGTACAGTTATATAATAGAAAAATGTGTTGTTTCTGTGGGAAATTAGGATGTGCAAAGTTAAAATCTCAGAGTTTAAATGGAGGAAATTAAGTAAGTTCTGGGCTTATATAAGTCTCACATTTTTAGCAAAAAGAAAAGACAGAGAGCATGGCTTTACATGTTTCCTTAAAGATAGCGTCTAAGTTTTGAGTGATGGCTATTCTGTGAAAGGAATGCATTATACTAATGACTAGACCTGTATGTTTCTGATTGTAAAAAAACAAAAAATATATTTTTTCCTGGTTGAGTGGAGCAACATTTTGGGATAAGAGTTTTCTAGCTTGAATTCAAACACTATATTAACCAAGCCGTGCTGGATTATCTATGGAGGGGACTCCTGGAGTAATAAGCTAGTATGATAACTAGCAGCAGCAAGAACGCCCCCCCAGAAATCCCCTTTTTTAGGGAGTAAGAACTTAATAGGTAACTTGAAACAACCAGCCAAAAAAGTCTTTAATGTCATATTGAAAATAAGACCTTGATTTCTTTATAAATATTTGGGATGGTGATATTCAGTCTTCCAGAAGTCAACTGACCTATCTATGTCAGTATACTAGTTACGGTGAACAAAAAAGAGGACAGTTATTCTTGAAGAAGAAGAATGGTCCAGTGAAAACATTAAGACTTTGTTTTTATACCTGGAATTGAAGTTTGGATCTTAATCATGAGTTCTAGGCTTTATTGAAGATTTTTCATAATATTGTTAATGTTGCATGCCCCAAAATATCTTTCTAATTTTTGCTTTCAGTAAAGTACAATTGACTTGCCTTTTGTCTATATAGAAATAAGATTCTAAAGGAGGCAAAAAAAGAGCTTGAGAAGATTATTTAAAAAAAAAAAAAAAAGCCTTAATGGCTTTTAGTCTTAGAGCAACATGGGCAAAATTTGTGAAGTGCAGGTATAAGGGAAGAAAGAAAAATATATGTCAGATAGTGAAACGAGGATGTCGTCAAATTGACTTTAGGTACAGTTAGTCCCACAGGACACCAACTTCAAGATTAGAAATTTCTGGGTTTAAAGCAATATGGTCTTGCATCCCAACACTCGTGCAGATAGCTTTTTTCTTTTAAACTCCCGGTATTTTATTATGTGTATCAACCCTACCACAGCTCTCCAAGTCAAGTAGCAAAAAGAGGGAAGTCGTCCACATCATTTGCCAGCGTTTATGGAAGGGGAATCATCCATTCACACAAATAGAACACAGTTACTGGAGTAACTTCGTAAACAATGAATTAAAATTGGTATTATTATAATACTTTTCTACTCACTATGGAATATTCTCAGCCTTTCTAGAAAATAAAATACCTGAGCCTGGATCACCGATGGGACTACTAAGAGTATCTTTTAAATGGGAATTGAAAGGTAGACTCCCTAGGTAACCTGTGGGTAAAAGTATTTGCAAACTGTTTATAACATTAATTTTAACTCAAATGCCACTTCCAGACATTTTCAATAGAGGAGTGTTTATAGTAAATTAAGATGATAGTTTTTTAAAAAGCGTAATGCTAAATATCTGAAGATTTGTTGCCAGTGTATTATTTCTCTCAAAGGCAGTTTAGAAAGAGTGGTTTTTATCAAAGCTGCTGCAGTGTCGTATTTTATACAATGTATTGTATATTACTTAAGGTACACATAAATTTGTTTTCAGACTTCAGATATTTTTCATGAAATAACTGCTTTAAGGAGGAGATGATTCTTAAAAACAAGTGTTTGTTTCTTATAGGTTCGAACAAGGTCAGTTGGTGAATGTGTAGCATTCTATTATATGTGGAAAAAATCTGAACGTTATGATTTCTTTGCTCAGCAAACACGATTTGGAAAAAAGAAATATAATCTTCATCCTGGTGTAACGTGAGTTTATTTTCTCTGTTGAGTCATCTATTTTTGCTCTTGAACTTTTTTCTTGAGAAGATTGTAATTTTTAGAATCTTCCTTTTTCAGTATGATAAAAGTTTACATTAGTTTAAATTTATTTGTAGACATATCTTCATAGGGCATTTAGACTTTTCAGTGTCTTACACACTATAAACACATTTAGTGTCTAAACATTATAAACTACAATTCATATTGCTTCAGACAATAAATATATCAAAGCAAATATTAGAGTGTGTTTTCAGGAAAGGAAATGGATCATAACAGCTGTTAAAGCATGTTTTGTTAATTTTTGTTCCATTCAGTATAAGCACATAGTTTTAATCTAATAATACTGTGAGCACAGTGAGAATAGGAAAGAGACTCTTTTCAAAAGCGATATGGCTGTATGCCTAATAGAGGCCCTTTTTATTAAAAAGGAATGGAAATTAGTATTTTTCCTTGTCCAGTCTACTTTTGATCCCAGGAACCAAAATAAGGTTTGGGTATAGATGATATAAAAGGGAAAAGACATGGAGATAATAAATCAGGGCAAATTCTTTTTCTTTTTTGTTACAAAGTTTTTTAAAGAGGAAAGAATGTGTCCATGGTGACTTCCCTTTTCCCAGATTTCCTGAAACCTTTCCTCTAACAGAAATATTTAATATTAGTCCTGCAACTTTAGCTTACTCGCAGTGAAATAGGGAGTATGGGTTATTATTATATGTAGTCTTTATGCAGAATGCCTTGTATGCTTGTACCAGTTGCCATGCACCAGAATCTCTTAGCCTCATTCAGTCTAGCTTTGGAAAAAAACTGTCCCCGCTGCCACTAGTAATTTGTTACTTAAGTACCTAGAGTATTGAACAAACCCTTCGCCTCTCGTTGAGTTGCTCTAAAATGCTGATGAATTGTTAAGGTGGAATTAAACTTTACCATTCTATCCTTGATTATTTCTTGCTGTTTACAGGATAAAAATAATGCTAAGTTGTGACTTCATTTGATCAGTGTGTACCAGTATAGTTCTTAGGGTTGGCCG
Organism: Ursus arctos; assembly: GCF_023065955.2. NCBI lineage: Eukaryota > Metazoa > Chordata > Mammalia > Carnivora > Ursidae > Ursus > Ursus arctos. The sequence continues at coordinate 51,209,646 of NW_026622786.1, read as the reverse complement.
AATAACTGCCTGTGAAAGATTGCTTATATGCGTATTTGATTGTGCTTTTGCAAACTCCTAGGCTAGACTATTTCTTGGTCCTGTTCATTTACAGGTGTCTCTGCTGGTCACTTCCCTGGAGGATCAAACACTCTAAAATCCAAAGCAAAATTATCTAAAAGGGAATAAATGGGTATCATTGTCCCTGAAAATCATGGGACATTGGACTCTGTGCCTCATCCCCCATTATTCAAAGCTCACGATGGCTAGAGTGGAATTTCATACATAGTATTCCAAATTTTATCTAATTGTTTAATGTTTTAAATTTATAGTTAATTTTTTTCTTGATTTATTGGTAATATTGAGGTATGATGTAGAACTAGCTACAGCTATCTAGTCTTCAGAGTATATCTTAAAATAGTCAGTTTTCAAGCTATTCTATAGGGAAAAGCAATAGTAACATCTTTCATTTTTTTCACCCATTTCAGAAATAATGTTCACACACGAACTACAGGCAATCTGTCGTCACCAGCAGTAAGAACATAAGAATTGCCATGCTGGGTCAGACCCATGGTTCATCCAGTTTTCTCTTTCAGAAAGCATCACCAAGGGAAGTGTTGTGGGCTGGCTTAGTTGGTCCTCTGTGCTGTCAAGCTCAACAGGTTAGGTAGGGATATGCTGCCAAACATTTTAGTTTCTCTAATAATCTCTCCATAGCTCTGGAAACTTTTTGAAGATCTTTATATCTGTAACCTCGGTTCTTAAAGTTAAGTATTCAGTAGGTAGAATAGCTGCAGTTAAAAGTAATACCATATCATCTCTTTTCTCATGCGTTAAGATTTTACAGTGATCCCCTGGTATAATGGTATGAAGTGAACAAATGTGTTTTCCCCCCCCAGGCGAGAATACTGTGGTTTTGTAGGCTTCAGTTATGTCCCCTGTAGGTGTTTCATAGAAAGTTTTGTTGTTTATTTTTTTTTTAACTGACAGAACTGTAATGTTTTACTCCTGCTTATCCCTTTTAGTTATGCTACATCTTCTATAAGAAGCTGTGACCAGACTATATATTATTGCCCAAATAGAGAGCAATCGTGGTGTTCTGTAAACATGGAGATGTTTTTCAGTTTGCCTCCAGGACCTCCTTCTGTTAATAGTTGCACTTCCAGTGCACAAAATGTTGTTATTATAAGACAGAAATTTGAGTTTTTTCATCTTCCTTTTTTAGTCAAAATCCATAGTTAGAGCACATTATCCTGTAAGTTATTTGTTCATTTTTCTATTACATTTTTACCTTCCATTTGTTCACCCAGAATGAAGCACATATGCCATTTTTATGCCTTATAAACAGCCTGTGCAGAGATCTTCTGCAGATTTTCTCTAGTCACTGCCTGGAAGAACTGGTAGCCATATGCAAACTGGAGATTTTACTCTAACAGCCTTGCAAATAATTTTCTTTTTTTTTTTTTTATAAAGTAGAAGTTAACCCATCATAACTATGATTATCTGAATGCTACTCCAACCTCCTGGATGGCCCACCTGACTCTTCTCCTTCTTTAAGAATTGTGGATGCCATTACTCTTTAAGAAATAATAATTCTTTCAAAATATCATTGCAGTATCTAGTCAGTTTTAGCTTCCTTTCCTTCACTTTTCATATCCTCCATTATCCATTCCTGCCATACCAAATTTATTTCCAACAGTTCCTCATCATGTATCATCTGTTCTTTAATAGTCTTAGCTTCTGAAATCCCTTTGCATTCATACTCATTTGTTGTTTCTGTGTGCTTCAAATTTGTTACATAATTGTTCTGGAATTACGATGAATGGCATAGAGCTGAAGGGGGTACTAAAACATCATCAAATTTAATTCCCTCTTTAGGCAAGGAAAAAAAGGCCTAGAATGGTAAATTGATTAGCTCATGGTTATATACATTTCTTTGGTATGTGTTTTGTACGTCAAACTGTTGAAAGCTTCAAGTCCCTATATTTATTATATTGCCAGTGTGATCATGTAGTTTGATATTATAGCTACAGTTAATAATTGTCTGTTGTAGACTGCTGCCACAGACTTGCAGTAAAATCCTAAGCCTTTCCACTGTTTCTTTTTTACACACATTCTTATTTATCTGCTCAGAAATTCTAAAGATTTGTCTTAATATTTCTGTTATAACTATTCTGAGGAAATTTTAAAATAATGGCTTTATGGGTTTTTTTGAGCTGCTGTGTGCCACGCACAACTTAGGCACAGGTGGTATAGTGGTGAACAAAAAGACTATACAGTATACAATTCCTGCCTTTGGGGAGTGAGCCCAGCACTGGTATCATAGACTTTCTCTGTAAAGAGCTAGAGTAAATAGTTTAGGCTTCGCGGGCCTTTAGTTCTCTTGCAACCACCCAGCTCTGCTGTTGTGCAAAAGCAGTCACAGATACTATGCACACGAGTGATGTGGCTATGTCCCATCAAAATACTGTTCACAAAACCGGTGGCCAGCCCACAGCCATAGTTTGCTGACCTTTATTCTGATGACTTAAAAGCACTTCATAGTTTACAGAAACACTTTCCTATAAAAGTCTTACGCAAAGTCTTGTGTGCTAGATACATACATGATGTTCTAGACACTAAACTTCAGAGGTAAGTATTTTAGCCCAGATCTTCTAACCCCAACCCACAGTCCCTTAATACAGCCGTCCCTCCATGCCATATAGTTCAGGAATAACTTAGGGAAGAAGTGAGTTCACTTCTAATGGTATGCTGGCAGACAGAGCCAGCAGATAAGCTCAGGAATTGCAGCCTTTTATAGCTCTGATCGAGCAGAAAGGTGATATACAGAAGATACCCAGGAAAGTTCAGGGACGTGATTCATTGGTAGGCCTTAATTTGTCTTTCAGGTATTGCTGTAGCCATCACAGGGTCATTAGGAGCTTTAAACTTCCAGTCTGTGTTTGTGAAGAAATTCTTTTGTACTCCTGATTGGCACCATCCCTCTCTTCATTTTTATAGATCCTCTGATTTTAAATGGGCCACTCTGAGCACTTGCCTATAGTTTTAAAACTTCCTATAGGTGTCTAAAATTTGCTGATTTAAAGCCCTTATGCATTTTTCCAGCAAACATGTAACCAAAAGGAGCTTTCCATTTAAATGTTCAGATCCTGGTGGGGTAGATGAGGCACTGGAATGAATGTAAGTGAAAATTAGGACGTATTTATTAATAAAGCCTTCTAAATTTAACCTCAATTTTAATTTTCTGCTTTTTAATAAAAGAAAATAATGTTTTATCATTTCACTTAATTTTAAGGGATTACATGGATCGTCTTCTAGATGAAAGTGAAAGTGCTGCTTCTAGTCGAGCACCATCCCCTCCCCCAACTGCCTCAAACAGTAGTAACAGTCAGTCTGAGAAAGAAGATGGCACTATCAGCAATAATAATCAAAATGGTAAGCAACCAGAGAAGTACTTTTGTTTGTTCATGATGAAGGGCACTTTTCTTTTAGTAGCCGGGGCGGTTCAGTTTGGGTTTGTATTAAACTTCCAGTGCAGAAGTTTTAAGAATAGTAATTGTAAATACCCACAAAATGAACATACATAATACCAGCGTACGTACTAACATAGGATACAGATTGGATAGAATTCCTGCTGACATCACTAAAAACCAAATTTAATACAAATAAACCATCAGTAGTGACCATTTCTTTTAAGGGATTTATTCTTTTTGAGTAGCATCAATTTTCTTAATCAGTTGTGATGCTTGGATAGAATATTCTTGTTAACTCTTAGACCAAAACAGTAGCCATTTCACATCAGAAGTGCACAGGTATTTATGAAATAGTTTGAAAGCTGTAACACTTTATCAGGAAAGTGCTTTTAAGGCTTTTTGTGAAAAGTAGAAGATAACAAGGGCATGGTTTTGAATGGTTTTCTCTCTGATAGAGGAATAACCTTGAAGGATGAGAAAAGATAAAGCAGGTGTCAGGCTCTGCATTAATACTGTACAGAAACATTTCTGTTTTTATCTCTGTGAGAAAGAAGCAAATGGCATTCCATTATGTTTGAGGTTCAGGTAATGGTCTTGTTTAAAATGTACAGTGGACCACTGTGCTGATAAGTAAGACCTAGTCAGAGAATTATTTTGATTTCTACTTTAATTAAAATGGTCTTCCTAAGTAAGACAGTTGCCAAGCAGAGACTAATAACCCCTTTCACTTCTCATAAGGAGGAAACTGGTGAATTAGAGATAAGCTCTGCACCTGCATTCTGATATAACAATCTTAGGGGACGGCCAGTGGAGAGCTAAGCTCCCCAACAGAAACTAGAAGAACACTGTGAACGGTTATCCCTTATTCTGACCTTTGGTCTCACACTGGCACTGCTGGAGTGAATATACTTTGTTCATTTGGTGACCCCTCTCTATTCTCTCACTATTTCCCCCTAAGAACAAGCCAAACAAACAAACAAGAGGGCTCAGCAGCCACTTCTTGGTTCTAAACAGGTTCGAGGGCATGTCGTATAATGCTATGCTGAAATAGAATAAGCAGCTAAGAGGTCTAACCTTATGACTAGAGCAAGCTCAGGGACGCATACAATTGATACTACTTAGGTCTTTCCCTGTGTGCTCATAATACCAAATTGTTTCTTTTTTTCTTTTTTAATCATTTAATGAGAATATGCAGTTAATCTAAGGAGGTGTTTATAAATTACCTATAAATTATTCAGTAGCCCACAAGCCATTCACCTAGGTACCCATAATCAAGATTCCCAGGTTTTTCAAGGAAAAGAAGGAATTCTCCAGTGCAATGTTATTTTTTTCGTAAGGGGCTTAGTGTCTTGAAATCTTTTTTTTTTACCTATCAGAGTGGTCACGTAGCTCTTTGGGCTTACTGTAACAGGATCATTTCTTCTCCATCATGATGCATAATCCCCATATGTATTTATGATTTGAGTGCACTTTTGAGCTGGGGACATAGAATATTTTCTTTGACCAAAACGTAATATTTGAGGCTCATCCTTCATACTGAATGTTATTTTTTAGATAATTAAAATTTAATTCTCTCCAGTGGCACATTCTGTATTTACATTAAGTATCCAAAATGTCTAGTTGATTTTGCAGTCAAATCTAACGTGCCTTTTTAACTATAACTTTGAGTAAATATTCTCTTTCTTTTCTCACCTGTTATGGAGGAATTTTGTTTGCTTTTATGACTTTCAAATGTATGTTTGGCCAGTGCAAGCATTAATTTTTTAACATTGTGACAGATTAAACCATTTAGATAAATATAATGTGTGATCTTTACCCTTAAAGCACGATACCCATGGGTTTACTTAGATTAAGAATAAAAGTCATGTCATTTTATATATGGCAGTAGAAAACTCAAGCTTCTAAAAAATGTCATTTTTTTTACCTAGTTTTAGAAAGTTATTATCATTTTGCTAATTTGTGCATATCTTTGCTTTAATTCAGCTTATTTAGATTACTGAATCCAGTGCTTATTTGTTGTTACGTAACACCAACAAGCTAATATATGTGCCAGAATGTTCTTAATTCTTTACATTTATTAACTTATTTAATTTTCATAGCAAGCATGTAAGGTAAGTCTCTTATACCCTCATTGTATATGTGATAAAACTGAGGTACAAAGAATATAAGTAACTTTTGCCCAAGGTTCTCAGTAAATAGCCAGTTACTCAGTAAATAGCCAGAGTTCAGACCATACATATACATAGATTTGACACCTGTCATCCTTGATGAAAAGCTGTTTTACAATAGCTGTTTTACAATAGTTTACATAGCTAGCTTTTTAATATTAGCAGTTTCACTAATGTTTCTTCCAATGTAGGGGTGTCATCTAATGGACCAGGTGAAATGTTGAACAAAGAAGAAATCAAAGTTGAAGGGTTACATGTTAATGGACCAACAGGTGGAAATAAGAGACCACTTCATGCAGATATGGATACTAATGGTTATGAAACAGATAACCTTACCACTGACCCAAAACTTGCCCATATGACTGCAAGAAATGAAAATGATTTTGATGAAAAAAGTGAGAGACCTGCCAAAAGGCGAAGGGTAAACAGCAATGGAAAAGAAAGTCCAGGTTCTTCTGAATTTTTCCAAGAAGCAATGTCACATGGAAAATTTGAAGAACTTGAAAACACAGATGACTAAATTTTAGACTTGTTTTACTTTCTTTGGAGTAAAATCTGGTGTGACTAAAATTTTCAGGGTTGATGGGTTACCTTAAAAAGTTGATTTCCTTGAAGCAGTTGGTTGAAATTTTGAAAATTTTGAATTGAGTCCTAACTTTAGTAAATAAGATTTTGTAATTCTGCCCTTTGTAGACTTTTTTACTTTGAAAGTGTAAAGACCCTGTTAAGAATATAACAAATAGTGTAGTAAATTTGAATGAACTACCGGAAATATCTGTACCTTCTCATTTGATGTATTAATCTTAAAAGCTCACTACAGGTACTTTTTGCTTAGTTTGATGGCAGAGAAGAAAAAACCAAGTTCAAATTTCTGTTTAACACGTTTTTCTGAGTTTCCTGAAATGTCTTTATCTTTTATAAGAGACATTTTTCTCTCCATACAAATTGAGTGTCATTATTAAGGAAACCCTTATGAATCCTGAAAGTTATGCTAGCATGATTTTTTTATATATAGAAGTTTAAAAATAAACCAAGTCAGGTTTGTGTATGTAAAATTGTTGACATCAATGATGTCTTTCCATATTCTTATCTGGGCTTAAGAAATACATTCTGTATTTTTCCAGATTCTTTGTAGCCTTTGAAAGATTTTTACAGTACATATGTCTTGACTGAGCTGTCCTTTCTTAATACAAAAGCTTGTATAATTTTCTTAACTTGTACAGTTGGTAAACTTTTATGAGAGGAATTGATATTCTGAGTCTGTCAGCTTTCATTTTATTTTGCTAAGGTTTTTCTAATGAATTTTTAAGTGTTTGTGTAGTAACTAAGTCATGTTTCTTATACAGGTGGTAAAAGCATTCATAAAGGATTGTGAAAATTTGTTTTTTCAAATTTCTACTTAAGGACAAATAGTTTGAGAATTTTGAAATTAAGCATGATACCTAGATTGCATAGTTGTTTTGCGTTTGCTATAATTTTCAAAATTATTTTTGAAGCAAGACAAAAGTTTAATGTTGGCTTAAGTGCTTCAATATATCATGCTGACCAGAATCCTGTTTGGTTATTTTTATATGCATTATAAAATTTCCCATTTTTGCATTAACTAAACAGGGGAAAAGGTCAAGCAATATTTAGATATTGGCACACACAAGGAGTTGGCAGATAACAATACTGATTTATGAGGAAAAAGTGATGGAGTGTATTTCCAAAATGAAAATAAGATGTATAACCATTGCTCTGTGTGATTACAAACAGGATCATCCATGTGCATAGCCTTGCAAGAGTGCCATTTTATTTTTAGTGGAAAATTCTTGTTAAAAATGTAGTTTTATACAGCTGATAGACCAACCTATATCCAAACTTTTATAAAAGATTATTAACTATTCTTGTTTTTTTCACACAGGCATACCCCAAATGCTTCTACTGAGTCATTTTCAGCCATCAGTTCAAGAGCCAATGCCTTTTTAAAATAAATCTTCTGTGGTCTTGTTTTTAATGGCTCAACTGTTTCAGACAATTGAGTAAAGGTTTGCACTGAGAAGTTATGGTTTAGGCCTTACCCCATGAAGTATTACTATTAACATATGTTCAGACTGCTTCCTTCCACCAATGTGAACAACTCTTTTCCCCAAACAGTGTTAAAAGCCACTTTACAACACTTGACTTCATATAATCCACATTCACTGTTACATACATATCCGAGTAAATCAAGGTTTTGGGTGGAATTGTTGAGAAGCATGAATTTTTTGTTGCTTTTGTTTTGTTTGACTTACAACATTAATTTATCCAGAATGGCAGCTTTAGCAGATGCTCACAATCCATTTTCTAAATCAGTTTTTATTACACGATCCCAAGTATCCTGTCTCCTAGCTCTTTGTCAAAGATGGTCTATAGAAGTGTTTCAAAAATGAAGAGTGACGCTATACTTAAGTTGTTGCAATATTAGGGATGCTATTTGACCTTTTTTTAAAGATGCATTTTGTTTGCAGGTTTGTGGGAATATTTTAGTACATTCTCAGGCATGTTTGCAAATATGGCACATGTATACATGTTAGGAAATTTTACTTTTCTTAATCTTACCTTTTTAAAGTGTGCCTAATGAAAGACATTCCACTATTATAATACATAATGCTCAGCTTTTTGTGAAGAAATATTTAATTGTATTTTGTGTTTATACAGGTATTTCACACAGTACTTTGTTCTTCATAATGCAGCCACTATAACTTGATAAGTCATTGCACTACTTTGAAATTTTTAGTAATATCATGAATTTAATTTGCTTTAAGATTTAGTACATTTCATAACCCTTGAACTCTTAACAAACTGCATTGGGAAAAGAAGCCTTTGTTCATAGTTACTTAGTTTCCCCCACCCCATACCCACCCTCAGCAAAGCACTATCATTTTCATCTGAAATGGTATTGTTTTATAATGTGTTTTCAAATAGAGTTCAGAATCTGCAACTCAGTTCAACACAAATCTGTTGAGCTTTAAAAAGTATTTGAATATTTAAATAGGCATTTAAAATTATGAATTAGATGTTTTTAAATTTATGCATCGTAATTTTGCACTGTAAAATAATTCCTTTTTCCCATTCCCTGTCTGCCATTCTGAATATGCTTATTAAAATATTTTTTTAAACATACTTGTCTACATAATACCGTGTGAATGATTTTCATTAGATTGATTCACTAGATTTTAGTTACAGATTTTAAGTTTGTATAATACATACTGTTCACAATGCAAATATGTATAATCTCTGTTCCTTCTTCTCCTAGATATATCACATGATTGTGTTCGAGTGGCTTCTGGTCCCTTTGACCTCGCTTGGGTGATGTATTTTTGTCTTTTTTCCTCCAGGGAGATCCTTGGTCTGTGGACCTCTATTCACCCATTTCTCTTCCTCTAAACTATGTAATTACAAATTTTCCCCATCTTTTATAGTGCAGTTCATATCATATAATATTTTGCAAAACACTTTTGTCACAGTACTTTTCTCTAAATGGAAAATTAAGAGTGGGCATTTTATAAGTGAGGGTTGGTGAATTTCCATAGGGAAGGTGTACGCTGATGACCCTAGAGGTGTGTAACTATCTGGCTCTTCATCACTACCACTAAGTGTCAAAATAGAAACAAAAAGTTTCCCATACATAATTCATATGCATGAAAACTGACAAGGTGGAAAATCATATGGGGAAGAACAGGAATTTCTAAATTTTAAGCCTTTTATTCTAAAAAATGACCTTTTCTTTCTGTATTATATAATTCCAGTGATTAATTTTTTAAATCATAAAATCAACTCTTTAATAAAAGTTTATCCTTTGCAGAATCTTGTAGGGTCATCCCCCCAAGTACCTAATTTTCTAATGAGTAGCCTCATTTTCTAGTACCGGTTTTCTGTAACCTTTCATTTATTATGTGCCCTTAGTATAGAGCTGGCATCTGTTGACATCTGTAAGCATGAGTTTTTCCTTTTCTGACCATGATTTTTTTTATCTTGGCTTGTTTTTATACTAGTTCCTATGAGTTATTTAGGATGTATGATATGCTTAAAATGTCATTTTGCTTGCCCTAAGAAATCTGAACACCATCTTAACGGCTACCTATCTGTGAAGGACACTGAAGAACTACCACATAAACTGGACTGAACTCCATTCTCTGTGCAGATTGATGGTGAAGACTTCTTCACACTTAAATGTCAGCAGTGACACTTGACAGTTTGCATATATCCTATTATCCACCAAGTATTTGGGCCTGTGCTTGTACCAGCTACTGTGCTTGGCTTGTGGTTTCAGAGACATGTAGCACATTCTCTTCATCAAAGAGAAGACATTAGCAGGTAAGGGCTGTGGGCAGAAGTGTATGTTTAGCACAGAGGGTGCAGAAGGAAAGAAACAGTAGGTACGATATGAAAGAAACCATTTACTAGGCTCTGTGCCATAGAACTCTGGCTAAGATTTTCCTTGAGCTTCATATTTTGGTTAGAAATTAAGCAACATGAAATATATGAACAATTCCCCTAAGACCATTTATTTGTAACTGTTACTGCAGGACTGATGATAACGTAACACCTATGGATTATTCAGGACTCATTCCTTTTCTAACTCACGTCCAGTGAGTGCTACTGTGTAAGGGTAGGGAGTCTTCTGATTTCCTAAAGTATGGGAAAAGTAACAGGCCTAATGCAAATTTGGTCTGGTTATAAAACATTCACTTTCTGCTGTTATCATTAATATGAATGGTTGACTATAGCATGGGCTAAATGTGTCTTTCTGCACACCAGCTAGTATTTGCTTGTAGAGTCAGGGAGTTCTAAAATACATAGTTTTGCTCTTTTCTCTCTGAAAGAAGATGAACTTCAGATTAATTTAAGGACTATACATTTAATTTTTTGTGGGGGTGGGGAAGGCCAGGGGGAAAGAGGGAGAAAGAATCCACACCCAGTGTGGGGCTTGCTCTCATGACCCTTGAGGTCACGACCTGATCCGAAATCAAGAGTCGGACACTTAACCGACTGAACCACCCATGTGCCCCTATACTTGAATTTTTTAAAGAGAGCAGAGGAGATCTGGACCCTGAAGTGGTTTCTCAGAACTGTAAGCGATCAAGCAGAGTGTGGCATCAGGCTAACCTGAGCCTCTGTAAATTCCTGGCCAAATAGAAAATCAAGATTTAGTGGAAGAGCTTGCTTCAAAAAGGGACTCCTTAATACTGACTCCTCCTTTGTCAGCACTGTGCTCGAGCTGAGTCAACATGAGAGACCTGTTCTGGCTCAGAGCTGATAGCAGTGCCAGTCATTCTGAGAACGGCTACTCCGTTAGGCCCTCTGCGCATATATTTGTGGTTGGTGGAAATTCATTTGGATGACTGGTTATTCCAAACAGCCTGAATTCTGAGCTTCATGAACTGCTTTGCCACTTGGTTTCTCTATGTCACTGTCTGCATTTGCCCGCCAGTGTTAAGTAGATGGGCATTTGCGCTCAAAACCACAGTATAAACACCTGAATTGCCCATATGTAAAGTAACGATGGAACTTACCGGGCCAGTATCACAGGGCTGTGTTGGGATTTAAAAATCACACATAAAACTCTGTCGAGAGCACTAGGTGAAGGTCCAGTAGTAGTAGTAGTACAGGTCTACAGTCTCTTATCCAAAATTCTTGCGGCCAGAATTTTTTAGATTTCAGAGAGGTACTATGTTTTAAAGAACATCCATTGCTAGAACCTATGGTTAAAAACACTTTGTCTGCCATAAAATGTATTCATATTCACACACATTTCAGGTCAGATATTGCTGCCAAATGAGTTTGGCAACAAACTAAGAAAAAACCTTGGATTTCAGAATCAAAAACTTAGAGGAGCCTTCAAATTTTGCTTGCACTCACTTGGCAGTTGAGTCCAATTTCCTCTACTTTGCTATGTAACTGGCAAAGAAACACGTAAATAGGAACCCAAACATAAACTAGCAGGGTTTTGATACGTACTCAGCTCCAGCAGAACCCTGCACACCCTGGGCCTTCTAGAGCGCCAGTACATACCCTGTCAATGAAGCAGCTGGTGAGAGAAGACTGCCAAAGTCCAGATGTGACCCTTTGGAGCCTCCCACATAGCCCCTCATTTTATGGAAGGGGAAAACCTAAGACCCAAAACGCAAAAATGGTCCAATTCCTCTGTCCCTTTCCTTCCTGGTACTTTATAATTCTGTATTCATGGCTGCAGCTTGGGCTCAACCCTTGACCAGTCAGTTCCTATGGCGATGGAAGTGAATTACTAGCCACCCTTTAGCCAACCCATCATCGTAGCTAGGCATGCGGCTCCCATAAGGCGGCAGCTCTTTTTGGATTCATTTGGCTTGAACAGTTGGGGAGGAGGCATTCCCTCAAAAGGAGCATGTGTTGGTCACAGAGCAAGGTTCATGTGGCAGCTAAAAACAAGCCTATTGCAGTATTAGCACACAGCATTACTGAGTAATTACTGTTAACATGCACTGTGCTAAACACTCACTATAAAGCAGTCCTCACAGCATTACAGATTTCTACGCTTGGGGACACTGAGCTGTCTTGGGAAGTTGAAAGACTCACACTTTCCAAAGATCTGCATTTGTTCACCTTGTCTCCTAAAGCAGATCTTTGTGTTCAGGGAAGATGTGTGTTGCAGGGCAGAAAGCAGACGTTATTTGCAAACAACCTGTTCTGCCCTTTTTTCCCCTCAAGTCCGAATTCTGGAAAGGAGGAAGTCCCCCATGTTGGAAGAAAGTTGGTCGGTAGGCTCTGATAGTTGGAATGTGAGTTCTTTCTCCAGCAAGACCTGAGACGAATGGTTGCAGGGGGTGTAGGACATGCTGGACTCCAGGCATTGAGACCTTCCAGCAGTAGAAACCATCACTTTGTCGAAGTTTGGAATCTGCAGTGCCACCTGCCTTCAAAGGACACCTTGGAGATAGTCAACGAAGGACTTAAGCAGCAACCGTCCAGGACTGAAGAAAATTCTGTTTTCCAGGCACCATGGAATTCCCTCGAATCTGGTTTAACCTTAAGGATCAGGATTGAATTTCCTGCTGGGTGGTAAAATGGGGACTCATCTAATTTAATTTAAAAGAATAAGTAATTTGACGTTTCTTCCATACTCAAATATTACACCACACTGCTTGTTCTAGAAGGCTCTACAAACTCAGAGCAAAAAGTAGGCCATACAGGAAGGCAAGTTTTCATTCTGTAAATGTTTTTTTTTTTTTTTCATGATCACCACTGTTCAACAATGGAACCGTTCTGTGCCTGTTTCCTCACCTCTAAAGGATAATAAAACTTAACTTTAAAGAACTGTTTAAGGGATTAAAATGTATCAATATATAAGGTGCTAAGAAAAAATTTCCTACCTAGCAGGTAACAAATGCTCAGTAAATTTTTTTTTTTTTTTTTTTACTGTGGCATAGCAAGTATTGTTTGCTAAATTTCAAGTACTACCTTTTTGGAAAACATTTGGAAACCTAAGTTAAATACCTTTAAAAGGAAGGTTCATCATTGATCTGGAGTTCAGACGGTCTCCTTGAATATAACAGACTTTGGCAAAAGGGAAATTCACCATAGCCTTACTTAGAAACAAAAATCAGAAACTGATTTCATTATCACCTGTTAATTCTACCTCCTAAAATAGCTCAAATAATGTTTCTATTTTCTGCTTTCACAACTACACTTCAGGACCCCATCATTTCTCACCTGTACAGCAGTCTTCTGGGGCTGATGTATTTATCTGTACAGTCCTGCCTTTCTTTGCCCCCCACCTGACAGTAATCTGCACAGCATCCTCAGTGATCCTGTTGGAGTGCAGATCTGATGACAGCAGTTCCTCGGTTTAGGCACGCCAACAGCCAGTAGGCCAAATCTGCCTGGTAACTTTTTTATTTTGTTCTAATTTGAATGCCTTTAAGCAGGTAGGTACCACAAGCCCTACCACTAACTACTGTATGTATTGATTGCATTCATTCAGATTCACACTTTTTACCTGCCTGGCCCCTCCCTGTGAGATGTGAGTTTGTCAACTCCTGATCTACAATCCCAATACTGCAGCTGGCATGGTCTTTCTAAAATGAAAATGAGGCCATATTTCTGCCTTGCTATGCTTAAAAAACATAGCCATTAATCGGCTACTCTTTGTCTAGATGTGTTCATTCGGGAAATATTTATGGTGTACCCACAGTGTGCACAGCAGTAATGTTTCGAGGTGCCAGGGATATTGCAGTGAACAGAACAGACCAACATCTGTGCCTTCATAAAGCTTAAATTTCATCAAAAGAGAAGTGCTATAGAGATAAAGCACAGGAGAGGAATAAGGACAATGGTGGGGTGCAATTTCAGATAGGCTGGTCAGGGAAGGCCCACAGAGATGAGGGCATCTGCTATAAAGACATGAAAGGGGGATGCATTCCAGACAGCAGCAGATACAGTGCCCTGGAATGCTAGTGGGCTGTCCCCTCCAATATCTCCTCAAGTACTTTCAGGAATCAGCTCGAATGTGTCATTTCTCCAAGGAACTTCTTCCTACCATTCTCGGGATGATACTCCTCTCTCACATTCTTACATCTCAGATAGTTTCATGATCCTGTCATTATTTATAGATATTGTCCTCAAAAATATTCACTGGAAAAAATTACCTGAAGGACAAGTACACACGATGAGGCATTCCTGATGAAATTCTCCTTTGGCGTTTTCCTAATATGATGTTCTCTAGAATTCTTTGGGAAGAAAAGATTTTGGAATTAAAGTCCATATTTAAATTTACCAGCTGAGGGAAGTTGGACAAATTCCTTAGCTTTGCCTAAACCACTATTCATGCAATAGTAAAGTGTTGTAATATGAAAAGGTATGGTAAAGGCCTCACTCCATGAAAGAACACAGTAGACCTTCAGTAAATAATTGCTTTTCATGCAAACTGCTTTCCGTCCTCTATTCCGCCAGTGGCCGCTGCTGCCACAAGAGGGCCCCTACAGTATGGCTGGAAAGGCCTGTCTGCTTTACTTTCGCAGATTTAACCGGCTACCAGCTCATCTCCAAAGCTTTAAATCCATGGTGTATGAACTCTGAATGAAGAATGCCATTCAACAGGCATATAGTGATGATGAGTTTGGTACCACCAAGACTATTACAAACAGTTGCGGTGAAACAAGAACCTCGTATGGTGAAGAGGAAAGGTCTTCTGAGTCTGGCTGATTGGGATTTGAATGTGGGTTTCACGACCACACTGGACAGTTTACCTTACCTTCCTTCTGTTAAATAAGGTTTTGCCAGGTCTCTGCTAGGGGCTGGCTGCCAGCCCCAGTGAGCCGGTCTAGCTTGATGGGTGGGTGAACAATTGCTGTGATGAGAGCTGTAGGGAAGTCCTGGGTGTACCCAGTAACTGCTCACCTGCTGTGGACACACGAAGGCCCCAGCTCTGTGCTTTGCTCCTCAGCAGTGCCTCTTGTGTAGTGTCCCCAGTAATGACAGCCCTGTGCATGGAAGCCAAGGTGAGACAAGAAACCAGCAAAGGGCTGAATGAAAGAGCATTTATCTCACAAATTAGAAAGTTAAATTCTAAGAGGATTTTTAAAACTTGATTAAAACATGCCCTAAGGGCAGTCTCTTCAACAAATGGTGTCAGTAAAACTACATGTGAAAGAATGGAGTTAGACCCTAAAACCATCTACAAAAACTAAAAATGGATAGAAGACTTAAATGTAAGACATAAAATTACAGAACTCTTAGAAGAAATTGTAAGGGAAAACTTCATGACAATGGATTTGGCCATTACCTCTTGGATAGAACACAAGAACAGATAAATTGCACTACATCAAAATTTAAACTGCATCAAAGGACACAATAAGAATGAAAAGGCGACCTACAGAGTAGAAAAAAATATTTTCAGATAAACGTATTTCATAAGGGGTTGAAACTCAGGACATATAAAGAACAATACATCAACAAAAAAATCCAACAAAAAAAAGAAGTGTATATAAATGGCCAACATGCATATCCAAAGATGCTCAGGACAGCTAATCATTAGGAAAATACAAATCAAAACCACCATATGCTCACCTCACACCCCCTAGGCTGGCTCTTTCAGTAAAAGTCTTACCAAGGATATGAAGAAATTGGGACCCTTGTACACCTGGTTAGAATGTAAAATGGTGCAACCACAATAGAAAAGAGCATGGCAGTTCCTCAAAAAAATAAAAATAGAATGACCAGATGACCCAGCAATTTCAAAAGAATTGAAAGCATCTTTGCGCACACGACTATAGATTGTGCCCCTCCATTTGTATGTTAAAACGCTAATCCCCATTGTGATGGTATTTGGAGATGGGCCTTTGGGAGGTAATTAGGTCATAAGGGTGGAGCCCTCATAGGATTGGTGTCCTTATAAGAGGCAAGACAAAACTTCCTCTCTGCTCTCCCTCAGGTAAGGATAAGAGAAGATGGATATCCCACAAACCAGGAAGCAGGCTCTTACCAGACGCCAGCCCCTAGATCTTGAACTTGTCAGCCTCTAGAACTGTGGGAATAAACGTTTGTTGTTTAAGCCACCCATTCTATAGTAATTTGTTACAGCAAACTGATTAAGACACCCAATTTCTGCAGTATTATTTACGATGCCAAGGGTGGAAGCAGCCCAGTGTGTCCATCAACAGATGAATGGATAAATTGTGCTATATACATACAATGGAATATTCAGCCTTTAAAATGAAAACAATTATAACATCATGCTACAACATGGATGGACCTCAAGGACATTATGTGAAAGAAGCCTTGCCGGCAGCAAAAAGACAAATACTGTATGATTTCACTTACATGAGGTTATCTAGAGTAGTCAAATTCATAGAAGTAGAATGGTGGTTGCCCAGGGGCTGGAAGAAGGGGGAAGTAGGGAGCTGTTTTAACGGGTAGGAATTTCAGTTTTGCAAGATGAAAAAGTTCGAAAGACTGGTTGTACAACAATGTGCATATACTTAATACTAGAACTGTACACTTACTGGTTAAGATGGTCAGTTTTATGCTTATACATATTTTGCCATAGTTTGTTTTAAAGCCTGTACCAAAGTAACTCTCTTGAGCATTGTTTTATTTTAGGGTTATTTCCTGGTCAGGCTACTCAGAGGCTTAGACACCTGATGAAGCACATGAAATATTTTAAAGGTAGAAAGACTAGCATTTCTTTCCTTTGAATTTAGCACAGGTATGCCCGAGACACACTGGGTATTTAATCGTATGTGCTATCCATACAAAATATTTGTATGGCTATAAAGACAAAACTCCTCCTTTGTCTTCCCTCAATACTGTACTATTTACCAAGCAAATCCACGACACCAGCTGCGTCCGCTACAACCCAGTTCTGACACTGCACCTGGAGTAAGCAGCAGGTCCTGTAGTTCCCACAAGACTCAGGCTCAGTCCCACACCACTGTCACCTCCCCCCACCCCCTTCCAAAGCAGGTCACAAGTCCAGGTGGTTAACCTGTGCATCTGGCCAACCAGCTCTTAACCAGAGGTTTCCAGGACCTGCTCAGGTTTGAATACTTCTTTAGAGTAGCTCACAGAACTCAGGAAAACAGTTTATTAAACTACCAGTTTCTTATAAAAGGATGTATCTCAGAAACGGCCAGATGGAAGAGATGCACTGGGCAAGATATGTGGGAAGGGGCGAGGAGCTTTCCTGCCCTCTCCGGGAGCACACCCTCCCAGCACCTCCTTGTGTTCAGCAGCCTGGAAGCTGTCCAAACCTTGAGTCCAGAGATTTTTATGGAGCCTTCATTATGTTGACAAGGTGAAGTCACTAGCCATCAGTGACCGATTTAACCTCCAGTTCCTCTCCCCTTCACCTAGGAGGGTAGGGGGAGGAGCCCGAAAGTTCCCAACACAAATCACCATGGTTGGTTTCCCCCACAACCAGCTCCTACCCATCCTTTGGGGTTCTCCAAAGGTCACCTCATTAAGAAACTCAGGTGCAGCTGGTTGAAAGAGGCTCATTACAAATAACAAAAGACTCCCATTTCATCTTTATGGCTATGGAACAACTCAGAACAAAAATAGATATAAGAGCTACAGGAATACCTTTTGTTATAAAGAATTTTAGGAGCTATGTGCCAGGAACAGGGACATGGACCAAATATAAATTTCTATGATAAATCACAATACCACGATGGCAAACTATAGTAGGGTTTCAGTCAACTAACTGGATGCCATCCTCTTAAATGTGGGCAGACTTATGGCTCTTTGTATGCACTTAGAAAAGAATTTTAATACATGTGTTCAGGAAAAAGTATTTATTTGACACCTTTACAAAAATATTTAGGCACATAATTTTCATGTTATGTCACCTGATTTACATATCTCAATCCTTAGTACCTTTTAAAAACACTAAAATGGTCATTTCGTAAATAGGATCTGTATTGAAAAAATATTGATAGGTCAACATTTGTAGACAAAAATCAGTTGATCATCAGCATGAGAAAGAAATACTTATGAACAAAATAATCTCTAAAAAACATTTTTGAGACAATAAATCTAACCAGTAGATTTCTTTTTGAAAAGTAATTCAAAAAAGAAAGCTTAAAAACACCCACCAGTGAGTATCTCTTCTTACCACGAAGTGGCACCCTCACATAAGACCTAGCACCCAAGTTCAGGACACAGCGATGGCTTCCAAACACCAGCCACCGAGTGAAGCGGCGGCTCAGAGGCGGCACGGAGCCAATGTGCTGAGCTCGGAAAAGGGAAGAAGGAATGTCTGGCCTGTGGAGCCTGCAGAGGACCTGCACCTTAGGGAGACAAACTGGGAACGCGTAACCAGCATCACCGTTCTGAGGGGAAGACAGAAAATCATTTTTGCTCTTTGGAAATTCACCACCGAAATAGAAGTAACTGTTCTTTTTTAAAAACAGGTGGAATGAACTGCATCGCATAATGGCCACAATTATATCCATTAGGTTTTTTTTTCTTTAAAAAAAAAAACAAAAAACTGCTCTTTAACATTCCAGAGGCAACGAAGTACAGGGTCACATTTTTCAAGAAATAACAGCCACTGCCCAGGCCTCTAGTATTTAAGAAGCAGAGATGAAGTATCTTAGTTTGCCTACAGTCTCACCATGAAATAATGACAGTAACAACACTTGCTGGGTGCCTAACAGGTACGAGGCACTGTGCTGAATAGTTTCACATCCATTACCTCATTTATTGTGAATGTTGTTGTTTTTCCCTCAAGGAGGGAAAAATCAATTACAGCCTCGATTATAAGGAGGAGCTGATACAGAAGTACCCCCTTATCCACAAGGGATATGTTCCAAGATCCCTAGTGGATGCTTGAAGCCACAGACAGTACTGAACCCTCTACGTGCTTTTTCCTATACATACGTATGATAAAGTTTAATTTCTAAATTAGGCACAGCAATAATAGAAAAATTATACTGTAATAAAAGTTACAGGAATGTGGTGGCTCTCAAATTATCTTCTTGGGACTGTACTCACCCCTGTGGTGATGCGAGGTGATAAAGTGTCTACGCGACGAGATGAAGTGAGGTGAAGGACGCGGGCACTGGGACGTAGTGTTAAGCTACTTACTGACCTCCTGACAGTATGTCAGGAGGATCACCTGCTTCCAGACCTCGGTTGACCGCAGGTAACTGAAACCGAGGAAAGGGAAACGGAGGAGAAGGGGTGACTCCTGGATTACATAGTTAAGGGGAAGAAAGAATATGTGAAATAGAAGGAGGGGGAACCCAGGCTGTTCACACAATTCTAAGAGCCTGGCACCTCTCTCAGAGCTAGAGGAGCAGCAGGAGTTGTAGAAGTCCTTTTAGATTAAAAACTGCTTCTGCTCTATGGGTGGGTTGGGGACTCCTAATCCGTGGTAACTGCCGACAGCTCTTACAAATCACGGACTCCTTTCATCTCCTTTCTCTTAATATGGGTCCGGCTAAAGAATTACACATTCCTTGACAGCGAGAACTGTCCTATTCATGGTGGTTTCCCCCAGAGCCTGCACACGGCTCTGGCATAAAAAAGAGGCTCAGTAAATCTCTGGTCACTGATAAGAGCACAATAACAAAAGCAGTTCCAAAATCCTAACTGCTACTCCAAACCAATCCAATATGAAACTCTACTAGTCTTTCCATGAAGAACCTGTTTCAGTGTTACTGACCCGAACTTTCCACGGATTCTTAATACAACAGGACTACAGAAAACTTGCAGATGCATTTTTTTTAAACCAACATGCAAGCTGGAGCCTACAAATGACTTATATAGTTAACAGCCATATGAAGCAATTAAAAATCACCTGACACGTTGGCAATGTAGTCTGGTCAACCACAGTTATTTAAATCAAACTGGCACAGACTAAAAAGCAGAACGGCCAAAGAGGACTTTGTTGTCATTAACTCAAAGAAGAGGAGCCACTAGTCAGAATTTGGTTTTCAAAATTCTCACCACAGCTCATCTGTCTCAAAGGACAAATTCAGGATTTAACTATAAAACTGCCTCTCTTTCTCCCAGGAGGTAGGTAGTAGGTCACAGAATTTTTGCCTTGTAAAATATCAACCTTGGGGCAAAATCCAGACATTCTAGAGCACAGGTGAACCTCTAGTTCACTATAACCAAGCCTGCACATAATTGAAAAACTCCAAAAATGGTTGGCCAGTCTATTCAATCTCCAACTTCCCAGGCTGCTTTCTCTTACCTTGACATGCTGGTGGAAGTCAAGGGGGCATCCAGGAATCAGAACCAGACAGGGCAGAAGCTGCAACTTGCTCTACTGCCTTCTGGCCAGTCAGCAAGTTCATCACGGGGGCGGCGGGGGAGGGGGGGGGTCCTAAGGTCACGTGCATTTAGTGAGACTGTAATTATTCATGATTTTCTCAAACCTGACTCCTAAAAGCAGTTCAGCCCCTCCTGGGGTTCTAGCCTAACAGCTCTAGACACATCCAAAGGCCTTTCATGACGAGAAGTTCTACAACACAAATTATTTCTAAAGTCCCAAGTTCCCTCCACGTGGCTTGACAGAAGAAGGAACAGAACCACTAAAATTAACTCTCATGAAGCCTTTCCACCTTATCCAGGCAAAACCAGGCAGTGGCAGGCAACATTCACAGCCAGAGTTTATATCAACTGAGGCCAGTCTGGAAACTAGAAAGAAGCTCTGGCATCACTGTCCCTAATTTGCAAAGCCTATTCCTCTCTGACTCCAAATTCAACCAACCACTTGCCTCCTTGAAAGAGCTCAAGCAAACTCAGCTAGAAGCCCCATTTCCTCACCCTCAGAGGAAAAGGGCAATCAATGGCAGCATGGTTCAACAGGAGAAACATGAATTTTTACTTCTTAGCAAGTCACCTACTTCCTCTGAGTCTTGTTTTCTTATTGGTAAAACAGACAAATACCATCTTACATAAGATAATATCCTTTGCACCGCCCCCCTGCCCGGCCCCAGAATTTTCTCAGATGAGATGACCCTGAAAAAAGGGAGCCTTGGGAGCTTTTAGCTTGGAAGTTGGCCATGAGGCTAATTCTAGGGACCCAATACCACCAGCCAGGCTTTAGTAAAGACAAACCCAAATACAGGAAACACACGAATATGAAAATGACCTCAATATAATTTTAAAAATAAAAATAAATCAAAACCTTCCAAGCCTCCTGTTAAGCCACCAAAATACTACTTGTTTGGATCAATAGAGCCCTGTGGACTCCAAATCCAGTGAAAGAGAAGTTCGTGTGTTCCCGTGCAGAAGTACCCAGCCTCTTCTGCACTCGGCACAATCGGCCTGTGCAGACACTTGTACCTGCAGTCAGTGGATGTCTCTGTGCCAAATTACAGGGCTGTGTGTGAGGGAAGCCCCTTCCTGCCCAGAGAGGCAATTCAGGCAATGCTCATTCACAGCTGTTCTCCCAGGATGCGGCGAAAGTCCTGAGAGAATCTGACATGCCCAAGGGACACGGGATGTAGGTGAGAGTATCCAGAGGAGACAGGTGTGCTCATGCCATTGAAGCTGACACCGCCAGACAAAGACCGAGCCCGGACAACAGAGAAACATCCGAACAGGGCTTCCCCTCAAACCAATACATTCAGGAATGTCGGACCTCGTTGTACTAATTCAAAGAGAAGTAAAAAGAATAGCAACCAAACCCAGAGGAGGAAAGCACAGTGAAGAGATCGTGGCCTCCTTGCGGGCCTGCCATTCTCCTCAGAGAAGAAGTGCTGAGCTGCATGGTTTACAAAATGCAGCTCTTCATAGGACTCGATCTTGCGGTCATGAGTTCAAGCCCCATCATGGGTATAGAGCTCGCTTAAAAAAAAAATTAAAACAAAAAAATAAACAAAATGCAGCTTTTCACATGCCTGTCATCTCATATTGTAGCGTCTGGTTTCCCCACTGTGGGGGAGGTAAGGGCGGGTGCTTCTAAGCCCATTCACAGACTCGCAGTTTCTAAGAGCTGAGAAAAGTTTCTGTGACTTGTTCAGAGTCACAGCATCTTCTGAATGGATCGTAAAGTTTTCTCTCTTAATCCTCAGTCACAACAGCAGGAGTGAGCTCATTCAACTACCTCCAAAAACATCTCTGTACCCCCAGCACTCAGCATAATGCCAGGTACATATTACATACCCAGTACATTTCAGTTGAATGAATGAATCCGATAGATGAATAAATGAGTAAAAGGCCTACTTTCTCCATCCCTTCGTTATCGCCATCCTACACAACAAAGAGGGAATAGCGTAATTTCAAGGAATGCACTGTGCCCATCCTAGAAGTCTCAGGGAAGCCAACATGGAAACCAGTACAGCTTCAAAGCCCACATAGTTTTTTAGTGCCAAAGCTATCATCTTTAGCAAATGCAGTGATGATATCCTTATGAAGAAAATGCAATTGTTAAGAAATAAAATTCAAAAAGGAGAAATTTTAGCTACTTGGCTGCATTTCCAGCAGAAGGCAGGCTCAACTGCCTCTACATGCAGCAAGGATTTGCACAAGGCGGCTCCAGCTGGAGCACCGTGTCCATGTGGCTCTAAGGGACACCTGGATATCAAACTATGGAATACAGTATTTTCAAAACACCGATGGTTCATTGTTGGCATAAAAGAAATAAATTAAAAAGCCTGGCACATTTTCCAGTTTGATATAAATTATTTCCAATGGTATATTTAAAATAGAGTCAATTATAAGTTTCTCTCATAAAATTTTAAAAGGCAGCAATCAATCCTCAGATTGTACGAGTGCAAAGGAATGGTATTTTCTCCATAATCAAGACACCCAAGCATCTGCGTAAAAATTGCCAGTGTTCTCAGTTGATCAGTAATTTGGGCCTACGTCATCGAAGCCATCCTCTGGTCATACTGCTCCTTTCCCCTTAATGTCCAGCTTGTTACTGGCCTCTGACTGTTTGCTCAGCTGCTCTTCGGAGAAAGTGATGTAGGAATACACCAGGCTCCCAGCAATGCTGCAAAACAGAAAACCACCATCAGGGAGGAAAGAAGGAAGGAATGGCCAAACAGATACAGTGTTTTCAGCTCCCGAAAGAGAGACACTCCCTCATCATGGTATCATGCACTGTTGCCGATGCTCTGAGGAAATGAATGTTTGCACATACCTGCTGGCAGGAGTGCCAAGTTTATACCACCCTTCTGGAATACCATTTGTTGAAGTAAAAACCTTACAATTCTGCTTCTCCTTTGACCGAGCGATCTACTTCATGGAAGAATTGTGCACATCTTCATAGACTTATCAAGAAAGAGTTTACCACAAAATTTATAATAGCAGAAAATTAGATAAAGGATAAATGTCCCAAGAGGAAATTACATAAATTCATACAACAGAATATGATGTAGTTCATAAAATCATGTAAAATGAAAACAGCAATGACATCTTAAATGAAAAAATAATCTCATAAGACAGAGTATTGTCTAAACCCATTATTTAAAAAAACATGAATACGTATACTGATACGCATCAGAATTAAGTCTAGAGAGAACACAAGGATATTAATGGTTGTTACATCTAGATGGTGAGATCATAGGTGATTTCTTTTTCCTATTTTCTCTATTTTCAAAAATATTCAAGACAAAGAAATGTAATTTTTAATAAGAATGAAAAACATCCCAATTAGTAAAGCAAACATGCAAACCCTGGGCCATTCACAGAGCTAGTTTCTCTCTGACTAGAATCAAGTTCACAGTGGAGAACCTATCACCTGAGCCCTCAGCCTCTGAGCTGGTTTCTGGCACCCTCCCTTGTCCATCACACTGACCACCAGGAAGGAAGGTGCACTTGAGGGACAGTGATTATACCTGTCTATTCTCTGCGGCGACCTCAAACCCACATGGGTACACAGCCCCTGCCCCAGTCACTAACTGAAAGCAAGCTGGAGGAGCTCACAGAGACACTGGAGACTCTTCTGACCTGCTATTCCGCTAAGCCTAACACTTGTGACTCTCTTGGGTCTCCAGCTGGCATCTTGGCCCAGACTCTGCTTTCAGATGTTCCTGTCCTGGATTTGGCCCACCACCTTTTGCCTGACACTTGACTCATGAACTTGCATCTTATTTGAAACTAGTTCTATCCTCCTCTAGGCTTCGGGGTTCCAGCCCCACACCAGCAGCAGCAGAAGAGATGCCTCGCTCCTGCAAATAAGGAAGCAGAATCGGGCAGTCACAGCACTTAATCACCGAATTGTGACCACTTACTAAAGTCTACTACATGTCAAGCATCTATCATACATCTGCCATTGTGAGATTCCTGCAAAGTACAATATCCCTGGCAAGATGCTCATTTTGAAGAAGAAGAAACTGGGTTCCAGAGTCCTAAGATAACTTGCTCAGGGTCATAGAACATCTTAGTAATGGATAAGAATAAAACCCATGTCAATCTGATTTTCTCCATTGAAACAGCTTCCTCCCAATGGCTCCTGCTCCACTTGATAGAAGTGATACTGGTACTTATTTTGTTTCCATCAGCCTATAAATTTCTAAGGCCTCACTCTTAACTCTACCAAGTCCCGTGCACTGGCCTGACACTATGTAGCAGTACAATAAATAACTGCTGAGCGACTATCTGTGTGGCCCGTTCAAAGACAGCGGCCTCATGAACCCAATTTTGGTGCCAGTTCCATAAGCCTCATCTTTGCTTTCATCCAGTCAGTTTTTTCTGTTTCTTTTTCTTTCTCGTTTTCCTTTTCTTTCTTTTTAGAGACTGTGATCTCTCAGGCTCTTCTAGAAACTCCTCTGGTTTTCTAGTGCATCAAGTCGATGATTTCCCTGGGAGCTGGGCTAGGACCCAAGGAGATGGCCTCCTGGAGCCTTCCTGATGGAAGCTCAACATTCTTTGAGGTTCACACGTACGTTTACGGGACAGGCAAATTCTCCTTGCCTCCAACCCCACCCCCCTCACCACAAGGTAGGAATGCTCCTTTCTTTCATCCTATCCTCTAGGGTCCTCCTCTTAGAACAACCTTAAACATAACAATGCTTTATTTTTCCTGTCAAGACAATCCTCGATGTTTATGTTAAGCTCATTTCACCTGGAGAGAAATAATGGAGCAGTGTAGGATGGAAGAAGACAATACCCTGGAATTCCTTCCAGGCCTCATCCTTATGGTAATCCTGGACCCTACATCCCTAACATAGTTAGTGTAATGAAAAAGCACGGACTTTGTGGAGTTAGGTCTTGGTTCAAATCTTGAATACGCTGCTAGCTCTGTGCCCCTTGGCAAATTTATTAATTTCTCTGAGATTCTATTTCTGTATTCATAAAATAAGAATAATACTCTCTATAAATGAGATCACATTCATAAAGAACCCCGGCCCTAATCCCGGCACGTGGTAAACAATCAGGAAATATATGTATTCCCCTCCCCCCGCTTCCCCGCCAGCCCTGCTACTCCAAGACCTGCGGGGGACGCACTGTGAACAAAGCGAGGCCGGCATAATATGGAGACTTACCCTGATGCAAGAGGAGGGTGCACTGTTGCCACAAAGTTGTTTGAATAACCACAGCAAAACCGAAACACAGACTGCTGTTCTAAACTCGGGAGATTAAAGAGCACGGGCTTCTCAAATTCTTACAAGTTCCAACATAAGGCAATAATAAAAGATTTTTTATCTCATCTTTATTCCTGTCTTTATCATTACCAAATATTCAGATTTTCAGAAATGGCCATTCCCAAATCGCCTGAAAAAACCTGAGTATCCGTCCACAAGGATCCTGTGTGCCGAGCAGCGGTGAGCTTATGTTTTGGAAAGGAGTCTAAATGGCTTCCTAGCAGCTTCGGGCATGCGGGCAAGCTCCGAGGAGGAGAAGAGGAGGGTGGAGAAAAGAAAGGGAAAAGCCCAGATTGGGGGTGGGGGTGGGGTCTATGTGAATCTTTATACATCACTACCAAATGGCTGGTAATCAGGATCTTCTGTAACTTCAGATCATGTCACTCCTTTATACAAAATCCTCCAACATCTTACCCTCTCTTAAAAGTAGTCCCCAATCTGTCACTCCGCCCCATTATCTGTATGACCCCATCTTATCTCATCCACGCTACTCCCACCACACTGGCCTCACCTGTTCCCTGAACACACCCGGCACACACCCACTTCAGGCTCTTTTCACTTGCTCTTCCCTCCAGAAATCGATGTGGTTCATTCCCTCCATTTTTTAGGTATTCACAAAAAATGTAACCTTCTCAGTGAGTGTCCCCACCCCTTGCAATACTCCTTATTCCCCTTCCTTGCTTTACTTTTCTCCATGTACCATGACAGCTAACACTGATCACCAGCAAATATTTCACTCACTTATCTTCATTTTTTGTCTCCTCTACTAGAAGGAAAACTCCATGAAGGGCAAGGGTTTTGGTCAGTTTTGATAGCAGCTCTATACCCAATGCCTAAAACAATGTTTGGCAGGTATCAACCATATGTTTATTTATGAATAAATGAATCTTCCCAGCTAAATTACAAATTCCCTGAACAGAAAAATTAGTCTGTGGCTTTGTATACACTAAGCCATCATTTTTTTAACATGCACAGAATGGGTTCGATAATTCTGATTCTTACTCTGCCCAGCACAGGAGATAGAATAAAGACCAATCAGTGGTGAGGCAGGGGGTAAGCAAGGTGGCTTTGGGAACTGTTCAAAACGAAGGGGGGCCATTTGATCTCTTACCCCATGTGCCCTCGCATGGCTAAATCATGGGGCAGATTTTTCTAGTCGGATCAGGGTTAGAATCTCAGTTCTGCTTCTCACTAGGGCAGCTGTGTGCCCTGGGACAAATGACTTTACCTGAGTCTCCATTCCACCGTGCTGTGAACTGGAGGTGACTAATGAGAAGGCGCTGTAAAGACGGCGTCATGGCCGAGGTACTCCACGAGCACCGCCTCCCTATCTGCTGCCTTCCCACACAGGTAGTCATGTCTTGTCTACGCTAGGGAAGTGTTGGTCCGTGCACATACTTTAAAAATAGAAGTACCTTCGTCACAGATGTCTGACCAGGATGTGAACAATTTCATCCGCCTAGGAGTTTTAGGAATTTGTCCAGAAGTAAATTTAGAAACAAATAAAAGGCTCCCAAATCCTGTTGTGATGTTGTTTGGAACTCATGGGCCGTGACAAAGATATTATTTGCTTTATTAACTGATATGAATCAGACAAATGCTCTAAGACCAGAATTCTGGGGAGGCCCCAGATGGATAGGTTTGCTGTTGTTGTTCTTGTTTTTAAAGGCTGCATTAGAGAAAAGTTATAGAAAAACAAAAAAGAATATAAGCCCAAAACTTGTTTTCTACCTATTCTTTCTGTTTAGTGTTAGTTTCTTGGAAGGGGGGATTCTCTTACATATTCAGAAAGAGCGAGCAAGCGAGCTAGCTATTTAGTTAGTTAGTTTTGCTTTCTTGACATCTTTGGTACTCTTCCTCAACCTGGGGCTACGTCCAAACTACTTCAGCTCATCTATCATTTCCTACCCTACATCTATACTCCTTTTTCTTTTCTGCCTCTTAAAAAACCTTACAATGTGGGTGGAGGACTGCCATTAGAACTAAAAGGTTAACATATTTTATGTGTCTTCCACACCTGGAGGAAGTTCGTTCCAATGTCGTAAGTCTCCTGCAAAATAACTCCAGACCCACTGAGCATGGGGCACAGTTTCCACAGGACTCCCACAGGGTGAATTAGGATAGACAACTCGAGTTCAAAAACTGTGAGCAAAAAAACTGAGGTTGCAAACGGTGAATTATAAATAGCTCGTGGCAGTACTGTAACAGAACACAGATTTTTTCTATATTCCATTTCAGTGCTCTTCTGTCAGGAATTATGATATAACCAACAGCTAGCCAACCTCCCTAGATCCTATTCAAAAGTCGAAGTTACTCTAGTGAGATACGTGCCAGTTATATAATCTATAAATAGCCTAGTGGCGATTACATCAGCAGCAACTAACTGGTAACACAAAACATGTCCTTCTCTCTCTCCAAATTAGAGAACCACTAAGCAAAGGAAAAGCTTATGTCCTTCAGGAGAAGTCTGGAACCAGAATAGAATCTACTAAGATGGAATTATGCAGGAGGAGAAGCAGTCTGAAAATCAGAAGCAATTCATCTTTCTAAGGAAATAGGCAAAGAGTCCAAAATGAGGGACCAGTAGATTCAGGTGCTGAGCAGAGCTGGCTAGACCAAAGTCCTTAGGAACCAACTTTGCAACTACTCTGAGCTGCACCATGTCCCATCCCAGAGACTGTGTAGACCGTCGTGTGGCCTCCAAAGCTATAGTAAAATGAGTTCTGTGATCCTAAAGGAGGCTGACTTAAGAGTATGTAACCAGTATGATAGCATATCATAAAGGGATATGAAAATAAAATCAATCCATTCATCTATCCACTACTTACTAGACTGTGGTTAAAGATTAAGACTTGGAAGTCAAATCGTGGATGGAATACTTACCAGCTGAGTACTATGGGGCAAGGTTTTTAGCCTCTCTCTGTGAACGTAATATTCACAGGATCTAGCCCATAAGGCTGTTACAGAGATTAAGTATGGAGTACTCAGCACAATGCCCAGTACAAATACACATAAAAAATACTGGCTAATATTTTGTTACTATTACTAGTGGAATGCTTATTATGGGTCAGGCACTGATAAATACTGGCACACTGTAAATAAGAGAAGTGATTTCTGCCCTCAAAAAGCCAAGAATCTAAAATGGTGATGGATACATATACAGTTTAGTAGGCTACACTGTAATTATTCAGTCATTTGCTGAATAATGATGCATTAAAGAATGAGAACTTGGACTCTGCAGTGCAACCCATCAGGGTTAAAATCCTTGTGACATGACTTACTAATTGTGTGACACTGGCAGATCTAGGAGGGAATGCACCATGTCTCTCTAGAACATAATTCCTGGCATACAGACACACACTCAATGCATAACTTCAGAATGCACTCAACTTACTTAACCTCTCTAGGCTCAGCTCCTCATTTATAAAATAGTGATAACAAAAAGAACTTCAAAAGTGTGTTACAAAAAATTAGGCTATTCAACAGAGAAAGGATAACATTTCAATAAAAGGTACTGGAACAACTGGATATCTATATTAAACACACACACACAATAAAAAGAACTTTTCATCTCAATCTTATACAATATATAAAAATTAATCCAAAAATGGGCTATATACCTAATCGTAAAATAAAACTATAAAACTTCTAGAAGAACACATCAGAGAAAATCTTTGTAACCTTGGGTTAAAGATTTCTTAGAAACCTAACACTGAAAGCACAACTCACAGAAGAAAAACTGATAAAGGAGTCTTAAAAACTGTGTTCTTCAAAAGACAGTATTAAGAAAATGAAAAGACAAGCTACAGACTGGGAAATAATACTTGTAAATCACATATCTGATAAAGGACTTGTATACACAATAAATAAAGAACTCTCAAAACTTAAGAAAACAAAACAAAATTTAAGAAAACAAGGGGCGCCTGGCTGGTTCCGTTGGTTGAGCATATGATTCTTGATTTTGGAGTTGTGAGTTCGAGCTCCAGGTTGGGTGTAGAGATTACTTAAAAATAAAATCTTCAAAAAAAACCAACAACAACAACAAAAAAACAAACTTAAAACACATAACCCAGTTTTTTAAAAATGGGCAACATATCTGAACAGCCATTTTACCAAAGAATACATACAGATGGCAAATAAGCATGTGAAAAGATGTTCAACATCATGAATCATTACGGAAATTAAAAACACAATGAGGCGCGCCTGGGTGACACAGTCGGTTAAGAGTCTGACTCTTGGTTTTGGCTCAGGTCGTGATCTCGGGGTCATGAGTTCAAGCCCTGAGCAGGGCTCCACGCTCAGCAGAGTCTGCCTAAGTTTTTCTCTCTCCCTCCCTCTCCCCCTCCCCCTCCCCCTGCACTCTCTCTCTCTCTCTCTGAAATAAATAAATCTTAAAAAAAAACAAAAACAAAAACCTACAATGAGATACCACTATAGATCTGTTAGAATGTCTAGAATTTAAAAAACAAAAACTGACAATACCAAGGGCTGGGATGTGGAACAACCATTACAGAGCATCATATGTAGCTGAGGGATATGCAAAAGGGTACAGACATTTCTGAAAATAGTTTGGCAATTTCTTATGAAGTTAAACATACACTTACCAGACAACCCAGGACAACCACTCCTAGGTATTTACCCAAGTGAAATGAAAACTTATGTTCACAAGCATTTAAGCAAGTATTTCAACAGCTAATATAAAACAGCTAAAAACTGGAAACCACCCAAACATCTTTCAATTTGTGAATGGATAAAAAAACTGTGATACATCCTTAACGGAATCTCAGAATGCAACACGAATCTCAAATGCAGTGTGTTAAGTGAAAGAAGTCAAACCAAAAGCTACCATTCCATGACATTCTGGACACTATATGGACAGAAAACGGGCTGAGCAGCGAGGGAGAGGTTCAGTGCAAAGGGACATGGGAAGCTTTTAGAGGCAATACAATTGCTCTATAACACGAACGTGGTGGTAGTAGTTACATGACTGTATGCATTGGTCAAAACTCACAGAACCATACACGAGAAAGGGCGAATCTGTATTTAAATCATATATTAATTTTTTTTTAATGGAAGGAAAAAAAGAATCACAGCTGAAGATAAGTCCCAGAGAGTCTAGGAATTCTAGCCTGGGCAGTTATGAGGATGATGATGTCATTATCTGGAAAGGCTATATTACTTAGGCCAAAGGCACAGGCCAAGTCCATCAACTGATGGAAGTACAGAAGCAGGCTCTTGTCACCACCCTTCGCTAATCATTTCCTACTCTCCCTTGTTGCCATTTTGGGCTTGGGTGAGCACTCACTAAGCGGCTACTGGGAAAAGGCATTTAGAAGAGTTGAAGACAGCCAGGCTCTAACAGCCCCTACAGAAGAAAAATGCCTCCCAAATTGCAGAATCAATGTGGATGAAGTGTGAGCAGCTATCCTTGCAAACCTCCTGCTGCTCGCACTTGAATCACAACAGAGAGAGGGCTAGTGAAACTTTTCTTAAAACAAAGAAACTTGGCAGGGTAGAGGGAGCTAGATGTATCTGGATCTAATCACAGACTCTTTTTTTTTTTTTTTTTTTAAGTAGGCTCCACATGCAGGGTGGAGCCCAACATGGGGCCCAAACATCAAGACCTGAGCTGAGATCAAGAGTCAGATGCTTAACTGCCTGAGCCACCCAGGCGCCCCTAATCATAGATTCTTTGAAGAATATGGTTTAATTACTGATTTCCTTCAAAGTGCAGTCAGCCAAAGACGGACTGACACCATTTCCAATCAAAGTGAAATATGGTAGGCACTTTAAGTTTGGTTTTTACATTAAAAAAAAAAAAAGTAATGTTCAGCACCTGTGAGTCTGCTTACCAACTAGTAAAAGTCAAAAAATATAAATAAAACCATAATTTTCATTTTAAAGAGAAAAAGTAAAAAAAAAATTAGATAATATATACTTTCCTCTACGAAAGCTGAAACGCACACTGTAATGGAGATAGTATTCAAAAAGAAATTCACCTGGATTTTAATCCCAACCCTGCAACTAACTTGGCTGGTTAAGTACATCAATTATTCTCCCCAGCCTTGTAATAAAAGATTAAAGCGATAGGATATGTAAAATTTATTACAATAAAATGCGAAAGCAATCATAATTTATTAAAAATACTACCTAAGGACAGAGTACCAACGACAGTCACTATCCTAATTATCACTATCAAGTAACCTTGCTGGCAAAACCAGACTGTTTTAACCAGAACTAAAATGCACTAGCTGACACAATAAGAAATTCTACTGGAAGAATTTTCAAGATGCTGGATTTGATATATGTTAGACTGATGTATTTCATAACCTTCCAACATACTCAGACACTAGTTTTTTAAAATAACCTGCAATGTGAAAGAAGATACCTAAGCTTTCTTATAAGAACTTTGTTATCTTATAAGAGATTTGAACTACAAAGATCTGAAAATGCAAACAGAAGCTTTCACTTCATTTTGGCTGTAAGGTTATTTATTTGAAGAGAACAAAAAGAAAATCAAGGCACCTCTGAGTTAGGTCTATATGGTGCCATGATGTGATTCTTTAATCCAAATTTTTAGAAGTGAATGAAACGCAGGTCACATCCAAAGTCAAAACTGTTCCATCAGGTTGCTCCTTATATCCTAGCCCTTCCTCACAAGTATGAATGAAAGAAACTGATATTTACTCTGCACAGATGTCAAGCAGTGAATTAGGTACTTTATATTAGATTATTTCATTCTAACAACTCTAAAGAGATATGGATATTTTTGTCCCCGACACATAAGAAAACTGAAGCTCAGAAAAGAGAAACATTCACTCAAAGTCACATAGATGGCAAACATCAGAACTGCAACTCCAAACAAGGTCTGAGACTGAACTACTCATCTTTCTTCTATAACATGTCATCCTCGGGTACATATTACAACCACCCCCCCAACTCCCACCCCCACAAGTAACAAATGATTCTTCCTCTAAAAGACAAACTATACTTGTAAATAAATGTCAGGGAAGGGGCAACAATGAGTTATTAACCTATTACCAATATGAGTACTGAATTCTCATACTGATCCATAAAGAAGGTAGAATAGGTATTATCATCACTTGTTTACATTTGAAGCAATAAAAGCCCAGAGAGGTTATATAATTTGTTTCAAGGTAAAGAGATGACACGCTCATATTCTAGTAGAGAGCTTTATAAGTTTCCAAAGTGCTTTTTCACCAATTCATAGAGAATTCATCACTTTCTTTTTAAAGATTTTATTTATTTTTCAGAAAGAGAGAGGGCACAAGCAGGGGGAGCAGCAGGCAGAAGGAGAAGCAGGCTCCCCGCTGAGCAAGGAGCCTGATGCGGGACTCAATCCCAGGACCCTGGGATAATGACCTGAGCCAAAGGCAGACGCTGAACTGACAGCCACCCAGAT
Organism: Ursus arctos; assembly: GCF_023065955.2. Lineage (NCBI taxonomy): Eukaryota > Metazoa > Chordata > Mammalia > Carnivora > Ursidae > Ursus > Ursus arctos. The sequence continues at coordinate 51,176,555 of NW_026622786.1, read as the reverse complement.
GCCACTCATCAAACAAATACTTATTAAGCAATAGCTGGATTCATTCTAGGAGCTTGGGAAATGAGTGAACATCACAGGCAGAGACCCCTGCCCCCATGGAACTTACATTCCAGCAGGAGAGACAGAAAATAGGCAATAAATACAAATAAGCAAATTACATAGTGTATTAAAAGAGATTAAGAGCTCTGGAAAAGAGAAATAGAAAAGCAGAACAAGAGGGTTTGGCAGTATCAGAAGGGGAAGAGCGGGTTGCAATTTTAAATAAGGTTGTCAGGACAGACTTCCCTGTTAGGTTAACATTTGAGCTAAAATTCACGGTCACAAAGGAGTTAGCCATGCAAATGGAGAAGACTAGGCAGTAACCTAGGCAAGAGATGTTGGTGGCTTAGATGATGACAGGAGCAACGCAGAAGGTGACAAGTGACTCTTTTCTGGATCTATTTTGAATATAGAGCCAACAGAATTTGCTAATGCACTGGATACGGGGTAGAAGACTGAAGAGTCAAGGATGATTCCAGGGTTTTTGAATCAAGAGGCCGGAAGGATAGAGTCTGCAGCAACTGATATATATAGGCTGTGGGTGGAGCACACTTGGGAGGAAACAGAAGTTCAGTTCTGGACATGTGAGTTAGAGAGGTCAAGTGGGCTGTTAGATATACAAGCTGGAGTTCAAGCAGAGGTCTGGCCCAAATACAAATTTGAGAATTTTTAAGCATACATACAGTATTTAAAATCATGAAATTAATTCTGGAACTAAAAAGGGATCTTTCATACAAGTCACCCTCATCACTGACCAAGTCTGGACTAAAGCAATCCAGTGACATGTCCAAGGTCAGACACATATAAAGCAATTCTAACAGAGCTGCTCTTCTTTAGCCCTGAATTTTCTTGAGAACACTGTACTGCCATCTAGCATAATAAATAAAAGACTGTTCTTTCAAGGCTAGTAAGTAAAAAGGGTTTAACTTCCAGAAAAGATTCCCTAAATACTGTGTATAAATATGGAACCATCTTACCCCCATTTCTTAAAAAGCATTATGTGACATTAAATACATAATACACTGTAAGGCTCAATAACTGTTTAATAAATGAGCAAATTTGCAATCAGATAGCCCCTTACTGTGACACTATTTAAGTATCCAAATCCCACTTATCAAAGTGGTTACACTTAAATATTTTTACTTACCTGATATTTAAGCCAATGAAGTTTGTCCATGTGAAAATATAATCTCCACCAAAGACCATTCCAATATAAGTTATTAATATATTCTACAAAGAAAAACGGCAATATGCTGTAACACAGGTTTAACTGAGCTTTTTCAACATTCATATAAACTCATTCACAGAACGGCCCATATACCTATCCTTAAAATACAAAATCAAATAAACTGACAATAACAAAAACCCACCAATCCTAAAATGAGTGTAGTATGAAATAAGAAATAAGAAATGACATTAACCTCTTCCCAATCTATCCCTGCAAAAGCTAAATGCTTTCACTGAGAATTATCACCAGATTACCAGCTTCCTGTGTCCCACGGTATGGGCTGACATTGTAAACCTAAACAGAGAAACACCGCTGTCACCAGGGGTAGAAAACACTACTGCGTGTTTAGCAATCCTAGAAAAGAATGCTTTTTCCTCCCACTGAAGTAACTGTTGATTGTGAGGGGGAAGTGAAGAAGGAAAACCTCACATGTAAGCATCTTCCCTCTTCTTAGAAAGGAAAAAGGGGATGGCAGGGAGTTTACCAGCACGAACATTGTTTCTAGAGGCATCTGTTTTGGTATCTTAAAAAATACATGAAAAGTCATCTCAAAGTCCCATACTCAAAATGACCTATCCTGATTCCCTTCAACTTCCAGATGTAAGCATCTGCTTATCGATCCCTTTTAATTATCTTCAGGCCACAAAGGTGAAACAAACTTTCCCGAAGTTCAAGCTACTACTCAATTCTTCCCTAACCTCCTCTCTTTCACATTCAGAAGGCACCGCCTCCCTCTCCACTATGGCAGCTGTCGGAAATGGTAAATGTCACAAACATTTTTAGAACCTGGGCTCGCCTAGATCGGGCCTATGAAGCAGAAGTAAAGTGCCACAGTGCTTTTGAAAGGCCAGAAAGAAACTTCAAAATTATTTTTATAATGGGAGTGCCCTTTGAGAGAGCATTTAAAATTATGTCAGTCTCTTCTAGGTCTAAGAATGGAGACAGCAACGACCTCGGAACAGATTCTCTTATTATTTGAGGGGAAAAAGCAAAATTAAATACCATGCAACAGTAAACAAGGTCAGTAGGCGACTTAGGAAAATGTGGAACAGGATAGGCTTAGAACACAGAGATCCAGAGAGATGGCAGGTTAATTTGCATAAAGCGCCCAGGAACTACAGAAAGGGACTGAGAACCCAAACCTTGCTGCTCAAAATCAATCAGGAAAAGACAGCAATGCCCGCAAGCAGAACTTATTAGCAAGCACAGAAGAGACTATGCTAGGCACCTCAAAACTCAGACTGCAATTCTCAAATGTTAGTATACCTCGTTAAAAATGATGATTTTGAGGCTCTAGAGATTTTGATTTCGTGTATGAGAGGTAGGCCTAGGAATTTCCATTTTTAATTAAGCATCCTCAGTAATTTTCCCTCTATGTTTCAGAGAAGCAAGACCTAGTGACAGCCACTGGGGGACCAGTGGCTGAGCTAGCAGGGTTGTATCTGGGAGAAAAGAAGCTCCACTGTGGACCATGAGACTCCGAGCCAGCAAGGGCATCGGCGTCCTCCCATCTGTCTGAAGATGTTAGACATCCTTCAACAGCAATACCACCAGACAGCAGCAACAGCAGCTGTAAACTAATCAGACCATCCAGTTTTTTTTCCTCTCTCTAGAGTGTGGAAGTAAAACAGATCCCTTTGGCCACAGTAAAGCCATTGGGCTCTGCGGGGAGGAGGAAATAACAAAAGAAAAGTACTGGACTTTCTGTTAATAAGACCATGATTCTATTAGTACCCCGTGCTGATAAACATAAAGAAAGTACCCTATGAAATCTCAAGCAAATAGGTTATTAAAACTAAACACTGACTTTCGGGTAGTATCCTTTTTGGCAAAAACATGGTAACAACTGGCCTGTCTCTCATGTTCTTGCTGTTCTTATTCTGAACATGCACGCCATTCACTTTGCTCTTGAAGCATTTACTTTACAAAACCAAAACAGAGCTGAGAGCTGATTTGAGGGGCTAAAACTATCTTAGCAAGCCCAGGCCTGAACGCAGAAGAACTGCCTCTAGCTTTCATGGGAATTCACACAACTAGTCCTGGCTTAATTTAGTATTCTACTTACACCAAACACTCCAATTCCATGATTTGAAGTCACAGACCTGAAATTTTAACCCAAATCTAGTTTCTAAAGTGAGGGCAGGTGGACACCACTCCATGGGGGTACAAAGGGAAACATAGCGGGGCAGTAAAAACTTTATTCTTCAATCCCTTCCCTCACTACTGCCAAATGGGAAATCAGAAGAAGTCCCAAGGGCAAGCATTCTATTTCCCAAATGATCATGGACCTACCTCTCTCTCTGTCTTACGTTTTTTAGAAAGCAAGCCTACCCTGCTAATTCATTTGGAGATCAGCCATGCCATGGCCTCCTGGATCCTAAAGCACTTGAAGCACAAAGGCAGATGAAAGAGGCTTCAAACCACTAACTTCAGCTCAATACTCAAGTCAACTTGGCCCCCCTGGCTGAAGACAAATGAGCCTCCCTCAAATAAAATGGATCAGGAGGAAATGACATCACTGGAAATGTCAGAGACAGCTTTTAAAAGTGGGCCATTTAAAGTTTGGCTCATGCACTGGAAAACTCCCTTGATTAACTTCTGGCAGGCATCCTTTCCCTACAACAGCCAGAACTCAGTAAGGCAGAGAACAGAACAGTTTTCATTGGGGGTTAAAGGGACAGGCCTACCATTTCCAAGCTAGTTACCCACCCTGTCTGAAACAAGTCTAATTCCTCTTCCTCTACTCTAAGGTAACCCATTCTCCTTTTCCCATATTCCCCAAAGCCTAGTTGCCTGAAAGTGGAGATGGCACCCTCCCTGAGTTTTCTTAAAGATCATTTTAGAAACCAGCATCACGATCTTTCAAACCAAGACAATCTATGAGGAAAGAAGGATGGTGGGGTTTTAGGCCACAGCAAGATTTAGAGTAACAATTTTTAAATAAAGCAGGTCCCCAAAAGATAACAGTATTTTTTCAACTCACTTTAATACAGCCAACTATCGTGGTTGTAAGAGCAGAGTTATACTGCGTGCAGAGTACTGTGGCGTACATCAAGATAAACCTGGAACGAAGAGGTACAAGAGCCAGTTGCTTACTATAGCAATCTCTAGCCAAGAGAAACAGTGTTGGCCATGCTAGCACATTGTAGCCACCGACTGTGAGCTTTCCCCACCTCACCCCTGCTTGTACTGCAGCTTTAGATTTTTTTTAAATTTCATTAAAGGGAAAAACATGTCCATTTATTGACCAGGTGTTTTCCCCAGCTACCCTCACTAAAACCTTGGAACCACCATTTCTAATCATGAGTACTCTTTTTAGATCATACTTCCACTAAATTCACCAAACCCAGATAGAAAGCTGAGCTTATAGACCATGAATCAGGTGTGCACTTCCCATGAGGTCAATGTGACCTCTGGACAGGAGGCAAAAGAGATTCTTAAAGATGGAAGAAACCCAAATTAGCACCACTTTAAGAGGGGACATAGGTTCACTTAACAACTAAGTGGCAGCAGTTGGAACGGATAGATTTACAACGAGGCTTCTGAGCCTGACTCAGTACCAAGGCACCATTATTAATGTTCTTTTGAAGCACTCCCTCCCTGGGCACCTAGCCTGTGCCAGATCTTATCATAAATACCAACCAAACTTACTGGCTGAGGAAAAAAATTCCTTAGGGAAATCCAAAGGCGAAAAGAAGAGGCACATTAGTAGATACCCTCTTGCCTTCCACACATACTCTTCTAAGAGGAAGACAACCTCGTAGAGAGACTCAGCCCCAAATTCAAAGGCTGCCACTGCTGCCTGCGCAAACTCAGACACCTTACTTGAGTTCTGGGACTGCTTCCTCATAGGTAAGAGGATGAAAATATGCGTCAAATGGTCAATATAGAAATAAAATAATGCATTCTGAAATATAATGATGCTTATCACATGCTAGGTTATTGGGTAAACAGTTTCTTGTCTCCATCCTTGGAAACATGACTCTGGAATTAGTTTAGTAGCCCTAAGGGCACATTCCCAAGGGCTGTGAAACCACCTGAACCTGGAAGTTTAATTATCCTATGCTGATACACTCAAGAGACAGAACAGGATACTAGAATAAACTTCTCAAGGAAAACTATCTGCTAACAAGGCAACAAAGGCTTACCCCATCACACAAGAGAGGGTGAACTGCAGAAGAAAGAGGGTGTCGGCCCAGCCTTCAAAATCCATTGCCTGTAATACACAAGAAAGTATGATTTTAGAGCAAGCCCTCAAAATCATCTGTTCTGTTCTTCCATCAAAATCCTGAGTACTCACTCCCACCACACATACACATATATAAATTTCCCTGCATCACTCACGGGATAGCGAGTGATGTTTAAGAATTTGATATATATGGAGCTGAACCCAAAAAAGCAGGTTCATAAGGTTTTCTCCTTCCTAAAATGTAATGTGAGGAAGATTTTGTACTTCTCCCTATTGGTACAAAGAAACCGATATTTGCTTGAAGGTAGAAGCCGTACCCGGCTAATCTCAGCTGTTCTCCCAGATGGCTAGTATAGAAAGCTTTCTCAAACATTAAAACATACTCCTTCCCTAGAGCATGTGAAAGCTCAAGCGCACCCTTAGTTACACAAATTCAGCTGAGGTCTACCCAGGGAGAACTACTATTTTAAAACAGTTGACGGTAAAAGGAAGGTTTTGTAGCCATTTTGTTTTTAAGCCAAAAGCAAAGGAAAAGAAGTGAAAGGGTGCATTGATCACCTCATCTCTCATCCAAGAGGGAGGGTTTCTCTCTCAAGTACATAATTTCTCTTGCAATATCAGTTTGTTAAGCAAATATGAGAAACACTCCACCTTTTATCTTTCTGCCAACCTATCCAGCGTCAACTCTTGCCACTTCGACATAAACCTCACAGCCGCCGGGCCCCAGCAATATGAGGCTCTTTGCCGTTTATAAAAGACTACATGCGGTTTCACACCCACATGCCTTTGCTTGGAACGCCCTTCTCCTCAACACTCTTCTGACTCCTGTTCACTGATCAGACTAAAGCTCAAGCAGCACCTTGTGGGGCCTTCCCTGGTAAGAACCCCCTCCTCCGTGCCTCCGCAGTACTTCTCTCTAGGACTCTCGTCTCCCTGAACCGCAAGTCTTTCCACACTGTCTACCACCAGGGAGCTCCCTGCAGGGAAGACGCCCATCCATCTAGCTGAGCAAATTCCTAACACAGCACTTGGCAAACAGCAGACGTTCAATTTGTTTATGGTTCTTTGTTGAGGCATAATATGTAAAAAATAAAGTTAATCACTTTTCAGTGTATAATTCAATGAGTCTTGACAGTATTATCTAGTCATGTAACCATTACGTTTTCCTTCCTAATAATCTATATGAATTTATGTCTCTTATCTTTACCTTATTGCACAATGATATCCTCTAGTATAACGTCAAACAGAACATAATGTGAGAGCAGCCATTCTCCCTGTATTCTCAATCTCTGTGAAAAGGTAGTCAGTCTTTCACCATTAAGTATGTTAGCAATAGATTTTGTTGTTGTTGTTGTTAGAGGTCCTTTTTTAGGTTAAGAGATTTTCCTTCTATTCCTGGTTTGCTGAGAATTTTAAACTCATGAATGGGTGTCAAGTTTTATTAAATACATTTTCTCCATCTTTTGACCTGGTTCTTCTATTTCTTATTAATTTCTTACTAACTCTTATTAATATGGGGGATTACACTGATTTTCAAATGTTGGACTAACCTTAATTCCTAAGATAAACATAACTTGGTCATATAGTACCCTTTTTATATATTGCTGGATTTTTTTTTTAAAGATTTTATTTATTTATTTGACAGAGATAGAGACAGCCAGCGAGAGAGGGAACACAAGCAGGGGGAGTGGGAGAGGAAGAAGCAGGCTCATAGTGGAGGAGCCTGACGTGGGGCTCGATCCCGTAACACCGGGATCACGCCCTGAGCCGAAGGCAGACGCTTAACCACTGTGCCACCCAGGAGCCCCTGGATTTTTTTTTTACTATAATTTCCACCTCCTGCCCTTGAAATTTTTTGTCAACTATTGGTACAGGATATGCTGGCTTCATAAAAGTCAACTGGGAAGTATTCTCTCCTTTTCTATATTCTCAGAGAATTTACATAGAATTGGCATTATTTCTTCCTTATACATTTTATGGAATTATCCAGTGAAGTGATCAAGAACTGGAGTTTTCCTTTTGAGATTTTTAAGTAAAATTAAATTTCTTTAATAGAGACAGAGCTAAACAGTCCCATTAATTAGGGCTAATTATTTTAATTAAGTAGAGCTATTTAATTACTTAGTTGAATATGGCTATCATGCTATCTACTTCTTCTTGAGTGAGCTTTGGTAGTTTGTCTTTTTCAAGAATTTGTCCATCTCATGAACACAGTTTTTCGGTTTACGGAATAATGTTCATAATATTCCATTGTCCTTTTAATATATGCAAGCTCTGTAATGATAACCACTCTTTCATTCCTTATACTGATAATTCATGCATTCTCACTTTTTGTCTCTATCAATTGGCGATGGTTGAGCAATTTTCTTGATCTTTATTGACCTCCAGGTTTTAGGTTCACTGATTTTTCTCTATTGCTTTTCTGTTTTCTATTTCACTGATTTCTGCTCTTACCTTCCTCATGTTTCCTTTGGGTTTAACTTGCTCTTATTTTTTCTCATTTCTTAAGGGAAAGGCTTTAGGTCACTGATTTTAGATCTTTCTTCTTTTCTAATATATGCATTTAATTCAACTATGGATTTTCCTCTAAGCACTCCTTTAGCAGCATCCCATAAATTTTGCTATGTTGTTTTTTCATTCAGTTCTAAATGATTTCTAATTTTCTTCATGATTTTGTCTTTGATCCGGGTGTTACAGGTTGTGTTTATTTACATATATTTGAAGATTTTTCCATGTATCTTTACGTTATTAATTTCTAGTTTAATTCTGTTCTGGCCAGGGAACATACTTTCTATAGTTTCAATTATTTTAAACTATTAACACTTGTTTTATGGCCCAGAATATATTTACCTTGGTAAATGTCCCATGTGCACTTGCAGAGAGTGTTTATATTGTTGTTGTTGAGTGGAGTGTTCTATAAATGTCAATTAAGTCAAATTAGTTGATGGTATTGTTCACGTGTTCTATAGCCTTAATGGCTTTCAGTTTAGTTGTTTTATCAATTACTGAAAGAGGACTGTTAAAATATCCCAACTGTAATTGCCAATAATGTGCTTATCCTTTCTATCAGTTTTTGCTTCAGATATTTTGAGGCTTTCTCATTAAGTACATATACATTCAGGACTATTATGCCTACTTGATGTAACTCTTTCAGCATTATGAAATGTCCCTCTTTATGGTAAGTTTAATATAACTTACGGTTTGTTAAGCTTCTTGTATGTGTGGATTTAGTTTTCACCAAATTTGGAAAAAAATCTGCCATTAATTCTTCAAAAATTTTTCCTACCCCTGCCGCCTTCTTCAGGACAATAGTTACATATGTTAGATCTCTTGATACTACCTCACATGTTACTAGTAATCTGTTCATTTGTTTTCCAGTCTTTTTTTCTCCATGTGCTTCATCTTGGATAGTTTCTACTGCTATTTCTTTAATTCACTGATCTTTTCTTCTGCAGTGTCTAATCTGCTGTTTAATACCTTCTGCTTTATTTTTCAATTCAGATTATTATATTTTTCATCCCTAAAAGTTTAATTTGGGTCATTTTTTGGGTCTTTTTTATATCCTTCTTTTCTCTTCTCATCCTTTCTCTCTCCACAATCCTTTACTACCTATTGTCCAATATCTGAAAACCATTTTTCATATATATTTGGTATTCCAGTAGGTTAAGGCAGGAAGGTAAATCCTGTCACTGTTATTCCAGCATGGCTAGAAGCAAAAGACCAAATTCAATTACTGACTTGAATATAAACCTATCTCAAATGATGCTTCCACTGGGAAGCTTTGCACAAAAACCCACATTCACATTAGGTTCTTTCCCATCAAACTGTCCAGAACACTTAGTGATACTTTTATCACTGACACTGCATGTATGTAACTAAGTATGAGTATTTATGTGACTCTCTGTATCTGTATCTGTACCTGTGTGCACATGATCATCTATTCAGACACTGTGAATGCCTCAGGGTTTATATCTGTAACTACAGTGCTTAACAAAGTGATAGCAAATAGACGGTGTTCCATAACTCTGTTAGAGAATGAAGAATAAATGAAAGAAGTCATACAGAGCATTATGCTATGCTCTTTCATACCTGTAAACATGGTATGATGAAAAACCATTAAAGCACAATAAAGCACAGGCCTAGAACTCAGGAGACCAGCCTCTTATCAGCAAGACTATAAATTCTTTGAGAGCAGGAACGATGTCAAATGTCAGTTCTGCCGAGCTCCAAGTGTTTGGAAGTGTTAGGCACAAATAGCTAAGGTGAATGAAACATCCATGCTCCCTTGCTTAGCATTATTTGCTACAGGCAGATGATGTAAACTTTACTTTTTAATACACCCACATACCTACCTTTACATGCTACTAAATAAATTTCAAGTTTCAGATTAAAGCTATATAATTTTAAATTTTCTTAAAATGGTAAAAGTCATTTTACTGGCATACAACTCATTAGTTTTTGCCCTGAATTTATTTTTTCTTTCTTTGAAGAGAAAAGGCATAACCCAGCAAACCAGCAGGTGGGCACTAGAAGTAGTATCTTTGAGAGGGTTACTGGCACCCTGCAGGAAAAGCCATGGTCCCTAAAAAAGCAGCACGCCAGGATTCAGTATCTTGTACCAGCTCACCACTGCTTCATTATGCCAGCCTTAGCTTCTGTGAGGGAGGTTAAACTGGGTGCCTGTTAAGGCTTCTTCCAACTCTAACATGAGTGTTAGATCAGCTTCAAAAGGAGAAACCTTACTTTACTCAAGCTGAAACACATAAAAGAAATCTCAGGCCTAAGAACCTTCCTCAACTCTAAATTATCCTCCTTTCCTAGACAAGCTACTCTTGTACCCTAAAGTCACTAAGAGGATAAAGCTGGTGTGATGCACCGTAAAGATTTGCTGAACCTTAGTTTCTGCATTACATAGTAAGAGGAATAATAAGGCCTATCTTGTAGAGTTGTTATCAGAATTAAAGACAATATGGATATAATGCTTGACATGAAGGAGGTCCGTCCAGTTCAATAAGTGATGTCAGTTATTATATGTAAACATCACTTCTAATTCTTTCTTTTATCAGTGACCTACGAGTGGAAAGAAATCAGTTATGTGGCAAAGGCTTCAAATACACCTCTCTACACCTGAGCTCCTTTCCTGCCTTAGCTCTAAATATCTCCTCTGCTGTCACTGTACACTTTGACATCTAAGTCCCCAGTCATGTGCCCTGGGGGCACTATGCTGGAAACAGTTTAGTCAGGTTTGCTAATACATGAACAAACTATGACTACCTTTGTGTTTGTGGAATGCTTTATAATTTGCAAAATGCTTCTGTATACATGTCATTTGATCCCCATGCACCCCTGTGAGGTACACAGGCCACGCCTTCTTCTCCCCAGAAGACAAGTGACTTACTTTAGATAACACAGTTAATACATGGTAGCCCTGAGTCTATATACTCCAAGCCAAAGGTTCTCTACACTGAGCATTAAATTTTAGTTAGGAAAATGCCCCAAATATATACTGCACATTCCCCTTTGGGAACATAATAACTGTATCTGTAGAATACTAAAATAAATCCCATGAACATGATTCCATGTACATAAAATTCAAAAATAGAAAAACAGTTCTCATGGGATTATTTTCCTTCCCTAAATACTAGGCCTGTTTCTGGAGAAAGCCAGTATGGCACAAGCAGCCTATTGCATTCCTCTGCTTTGCCACAGGAATGGACCTCTGGCTGCAACAGAAAAAGCAGCAGCCATTTCACCATTTCAAAGTATAGCTGTAGGATAAATTTGACCCAAACAGTACAGCAGTACAGTGGAGTCTACTCTCCCTATCATAAAGATGGCATAAAAAAAAAAAAAAACAAAGTTACTGCTTATTAACAGCCTATTATGTAGTCAGCTCAGAAATGTTAAGTAACTTTCCCAAAATTATCCAGCTTCTATGTGCCTGCTCAGCTCCATAACCCATCATCTTTCTATTAGTTAAGTACAAGAGAAAACCAAAGGCAACGTAGTATGTTCTGAATTTTTTCTCATAGATAGCTTCAAATAGCTATTGTTGTTGGATCATGGAGTCAAAAAGTGGGCATTTGAATTCTAAATCTGCCATTAACTTTCTTTGAGTCTATCATCAAGTCACTTAACCTCTCTAAGCCTCTACCTACATTACAAATACAGACAACAGTCTGGTCCAACTGTCTCCTGTGAAAAATCAACGGGGAGAACAAAATGTAGGCACTTTATACAAAATTCACATACAGAAGAGATTATTATTCACTTAAACTTCCATCACTGTTATCTCTCAGTGACAGATTTACATTCAAATTTTTCTTTTCCCTAAGACAGGGAATACAGAAGGCACAGTGAACATACATTTTATTAATCAGGAGGCGAAAAAAAAAAACATTTAAAGCAAAACTTCTGCCTCTAGAGAAAGCTAATAAAAGAGCCATTGTGAAGAAAAGGACCTGCTTGGTCATTCTGTGCGACACAGAACTAGATGGGCTCCCTGCCACAAGGCCTGCAATCTTCAATCTTGGCTGAGTGGTAGGTGTGATTACAGACTGCACATACAAAGATGTTTAGGCTTCCCTTCTGTTTTGAACAAAGTCTCTGGCCTACAGGTGCTGGTGGTGTAATGTAATACCACAGGCCAATACACACCACAGGCATGAAAAGAATGTGGCGTAATCAATGGGCAAATGGGTTATATGGACCTACCACTTCCTAAAACTAGGCATTTGGTTTGAATGAGACTTTCAGTTAATAAAAATATTTGAAAAAAAAAGTGAAATTAAAAAAAAATGTGTTCTCCAGTTGCTTAAGTTAAGGAAATTAAGAAAGGGAGTATCTGAGTAAGACCAGGGACTAACAGCACATAATCAATAACATAATCAATAAAATCTAGTCTAGGGATACAGATTTTATCTTGTATCAGCTCTAATCAACTGACTCTGGCCATCTGAACCACTACCTTGGTGAACAGTCTGAGGCCATGTCTAGGCTGGGCAAGGAAGTACGGGGATTACGCGGCAATGTCTACAACGAGCGCAGGATAACATAAGCACCAATTCGTCACCCTGATCTAGTAAGAATGGAGTAATCAGGGTACACTTGAGTCTTAGATGTAACATTCTCACTCCCAGGAAAATCTGCTAAGAGTCACCAAGTTAATTGAGATTTGAAATAAAACCCAAAGCATGAATATTTTTTACATGTTTTGATACCTTGTAAGTTTTGAAACCTATTTACCAGAAAGTCTAAAACTAAATCACATAAGTCTTTAGACTTCATGGTAGAGAAGAAAAAAGCAGATGAATGATAGCATTCTATTTGGAAAATTCTCTTCCCAAGAAACCACTGAGAAAAAAATTGAAACCTTATCCAGAAAGTAAATTGCTAGGAAACTTACTAAGGCAGAAGATAATGTCAGTGGGGCAAATGGCCTCCGTGGTTCCCTGCCTACCTTGCAAAAGTCAGACAAGTTCACGAAGCCAGTGGTCCTGGGTTACCCACCCTACCTCTGCACTGCTGTAACTTCTGTAACTCTGGCCATCACTTCCACTCTGGCTCCTCCTGCTCCGAGCTCAGACAAGGAATTGGAACCCAAATACTTCTGCTATCGCTTCTTACTAGGCTCTGCCACCTATGTAAAATCTATGTATTGTGGCAAAACCACACACTCCAGCTTATTGATAAGGTCATTTACTTTCACTGGTGAAAAGGCCTATCCTCAAAGGTAAGTGGCTAAACACATTACTTTGTCAGTCAAACAACATATAGGGCAAAGAGAGAGTCATTCATCACTGAAGAATAACTGATACAGCCCACTTGTTTTACACATGAGGACACCAATGCTCAGAAAGCAGAAGGGACCTGTCTATGTGGAAAGATTAACTCAGGGTTTGAAAATCCGTCTGTATGGTCTACAGAGTGACCCAGAAAAGATTAATAACTCTGGACAGGCTAAACCAACAGCCTAAAATTTTTCATTATTTAGTCAGCAATGCTTAGTAAGAGACACCTCCACATAGCCCATCCATGCAGCAACTTTTCCTGTAAAACTCATCTGAGCCATGTAATTTAACCAGCGATATAATGAAGACATTATACAATGTACCAGTGACTACAGTACTGGCCTTGTAAGATCTACAGCAAGGGGTCTGTTCCTCCATCCCTACGTGAGAACACCTAGCAGGGCATGCTGTCAGAAAGCCAGGCTCCAGTTCCTATGACTGTGAATCACTGGCTTTGTGCTGCACACATTCCCTTTTGGAGGCAACAACTAACAAGTTTAAACACAGTCTGTCCTAACTGACACTCTGGAAAGTCATTAGTCAACTGATGTTTGATCTACCTTTATCTATATTAACTAGATGTCTCTTATTAACATTGAGCTGGCTTTTAAATACACCATTTTTTAAGAAAGAGGATGTTTTAAAATTAGAAGACATGTTTAAAAAAAAACTAAATGTCATCTATATTGGTTTGCTGGTTTCTGGTAAAGCCAGGACTTTGAAAATTTCTTAAAAAATTACACACACACACACACACTTGCATACACACGTTTGGCTTCTCAGAAGTCCTTTGCCAAGGACTTGCATTATGTGCTCACTGGGATAAGTTGTTCAATTGGATCCTGCCTTTCAATTTTTATGGTAATTTAGTTTTTTACTTCCTTGGCCTTCAATTCTTGCTTAAAGACTGTGTCAGCCCCATCAACTGCTCTGTAGAATTCCTGCCTCCCTGGGGAGCTGAACTTTCAGAGCCCTCTTACAGGATTCCTGTCCTAACACAGGAAACTTTTCTCTCCTCTGCCTTCTAAAGTTAACAGTGAGATATTTGAGAAAAACAATTTGGATCTGATTTTGCTTCAATTTGCATCCTGGGTCAAGAGTCTGCAACTCTGAATAATGAGAATAAATTAATTTGTCCCACCACCCCCAGTTATTTTAAACTGGGATTCATCACAGGATAGTCATTATTTATAGAAAAACTTTATCCTTTTCTAACATAATTTAAAATACATTTACATGGCTCTACAATCAAAAAAAATATAAAAAGATAAATGGTGAGAAGTCTCCCTCCCATTCCTATTCTATACTTACTCTGTTCTCAAACACACACTCACACACGGATTGGTGGTTACTTTAATCGTTTCATGTATATTCTTCCAGAGTTTCTTTACTAAATAAGCGAATAAAATGTATATGTATGTATAGTCTTATTTTTCCCTATTTTATTTAAAATGTAGCATACCATATGCAATTTTACACCACGCTTTAACAATTTATCTTGTTGATCTTTTCATATAATACATACAGAGCTTCCATGCAAAATGGCTCTAAGTCAAGAAATCCAGGAGTCCAAAAGATGAGAGCAAGTTCATAAGCACTGGTATTCAGGAGTCAGGGTGCAGCTGGCCTCATGCCAACCATCAGAACAGCAGCAACCTAGTCTCCACACTGGCATGCCTTCTGCTCAGAAATTCTGTCTCAGCCCAGGAAAGGGCCCTACCTAGAAAACTAACCAACTCAGCTGATACAACCTACTCAGTTTACACACGATGAGGCAGGGTGGGAGAGCAGAAGGGACTTGTCCGAAATCAGACAGTGGTCAAGGACAGAACTGGATGTTACTAATTGCTTCATCCAACTGGACGTTGCTTCTGCATTCTGCCCCAATTTTTCCATCGTACCTCTTATGTCACAAACTTTTAGGGACTCATCATATCTGCAGAGTAAATTTCGAATTCCTAAATCTAGCGTTGTCCCAACTGAGAAGGAAACAGGGTATGATGTGGGGGGAAAAGCAAGAGTACTAGTCATAGTCAAGAAATCAGGGTTCTAGTCCTGAACCCCCTCTGGGCCCTGACTTCCCCAACAATGAAAGAAGAGGCTTGAACTGGATGCTCTCTAAGGTCTTTTCGAAGGTTTCCAAAGTCTTTGCCACCATCTAAGCATACTACAGAAGCTGGTCCCCATGGCTATGCCTGTGCTCATGATATTAGTTCCACCTGGAATGTACCTTTTGTTTCTCTTCCTCCACATCCTTCAAGGCCTACCTTGATCTTCCTGGTATTCACCTACTCAGAAAATGCTCCTTGTGAAGAAGCTAAGCATTCCCACCTCAGCACTTAGAACCCGTTCTTCCCGGGATGCCTGGGTGGCTCAGTTGGTTAAGCATCTGCCTTCGGCTCAGGTCATGATCCCACAGTCCTGGGATTGAGTCCCACATTGGGCTCCTTGCTCGGCAGGGAGCCTGTGTCTCCCTCTGCCTGCCACTCCCCCCGCTTGTGCTCTGTCTCTCTGTTTCTGACAAATGGATACATAAAATCTTAAAAAAAGAAAAGAAAAGAAAAGAAAAGAAAAGGAACCCACTTTTCCCTCCAACTAGAGGGCTCCTTCCAAAGAGCCACACAAACTGGTCTCAGTCCACTCAGTTCAATGCCTTCTCAAATGAAACTGATAAAGATGCTTTCTCTAACTACCTTATCCCAAGCACCCCTTCCCGATCACTCTCACCTTGTTCTATTTTCCCTTGTAGTTCTTATGATACTATTTTATGTTTAGTTGATCTCACCCACTGGACTTCAAGCTCTTTTAAGCAGGGGCATGTCTTTCTTTCTTTTTTAATTTAGAATAGCACCTGAGTAAAGCACTCAGTACACTCAGTAAATATTTGCTGAACAAAAGAAATACAAGTATTTGTAAAAGATTAAGTACAAACAAGGCCAAGCTGCAGAAACTGCACTTCTAATAACTACTCTGACAGTGTTTCTTGCATTCAGTAGCTTGTTCTGTAAGAAAGCCCTGCATGGAATTCCCAAACGTCAGAGAGGCAGCAAATGGCTCTGAGAGTTGTAGACAGGCAAACGGTAAGAGATCTATATGAAGTCAGACTGATTCTAGTTCTGCTCTGCCACTGTGGAACCTTAATCATGTCCTTAACCACTATAAATCAAAGAACCACCTACCTCACAGGTTTGCAATGAGCATCAGGGAAAATGATTCATGAGGAAGCATCCTGTCAGGTATAAGGCATCATACCTTAAAAGTAAAGTCTTCCTAAAGGCCAGAAGTAGCCTCAAATTGTTAATATGGGAACAGCTTTATTTAATGATAAACTGCCCCACAGAAAGTGTTCATTCTTAAAAAAAAAAAAAATACACGCACATGCACGTCTACTTATACACATATGTATCTTAAAGGAAAAGTTCAAGTTTAAAAGATACATACTGAAAATGAACCCGATTTACTAGCAAACTCTTATACAAAATCCTGCCATATATCCCCTCTGTAATAGGAAACCCTTTGCGCCAGGACTTCAGACACACAGCCTACTGGTATGAAGCTGAATCTTGCAGTGGAGGAAGATTCTACAGTCTTGGACAGAATACCATGAGCCTCATGGATGTGTCAGGTCATCTGTGCTTCCACACATTGTTTCTGGGCTGGTTACTAAAAGCAAACCACTCAACTACTTAAGTTACAGCTCTACCAACTCCCAGCACAGGTTAGCATTACTCGTTGCATTTGGTGGATAAGAAAACCAAGCCCTAGCTCTTCTAAGAAGCCAATCTTGATATTCAACCCACACGAATTTCTTCCTAAATATTTATTGTACTGACTGACAAGCATGCACTCTGGTGCTAGATCTTACACCATCTCTGTAGCACGCCAACGTCTTCCTTGTGTGGCAAGGACTATCTCGTATTTCTCATACATTCCCAAGAGCACTTAACATATATCTTTCTCAGCATAATGAAGATGCTGAGAAATACTCATCTGAATTGAACTTAAAATGAAATTGCAATGACCTGTCTCCTAAGCATACAAGGAATTTAGGAACAAAGTCAAACAGAATTCCCACTTCATAAGTTTCAAATGTAATTTATAACCTATCAAAACAACACTGATTATTCGTATCACTTATATTTTAATTTTGTTTGTAGGCAAAGCTCCATGAGGCACTTCATCCTCAACAAGGAGACAGAATTGACCCACTTCCATTTTCCATCCCACGATGCCCCCACAGAACCTGTAATAGTTTATCTGATGTTGACAGGTCTACTCTCCAAGACACCTGTATGGTCCTCAAAGGCAAGAAAACCATCTAATTCATCTTTTTTTCTTATCACCTAAGCCTAACACAGTGAGACATACAGTAACACTTAACTATTTGAGAACGTCAGAAGGAGAGCGTGTGAAGGAGAGAATGTTAAGAAAAAAAGGGTGGTATTATAAGACTGCCAGCCAGTGTGTCCACCTACACCCCAGTAAATGTTTTATTAAGAACAATATTAATTAAAAATAAGAGTGAAGATTAACAAACATTTATGTGAAACCAAAAACACTGACAGGGTTTGATTACAGAGCAATAAATTCAGCTTCTGCTAGCTTATCATCCCAACTTGAAAGTATTTAGGTGAACTCTATCATTCCTAAAAAAACATTTCTTCCAAAATAAATCTTTCTTGACCTTTGCCTGGCATTTCTGTTAGAAACAACAAAAAGATTACTCAAATTCTACTCCTCTGCATTAAAAAGAAAAAAAAGAATAAGAGGAAAATCTAAACCTCATCCTAATATAGGTGACAGAGCAACTTTTTTTACTCTGAGTAAACATTCTCAATTATATTGAAGCATTTCAAGTTCAATGTTACTGAACTTTCAAATATGCATGAATAATCCTATAACCTGGCAGATAACTTCTAATTAAATGATCATCAGTCTGGAATGAAGAAATATCTCCTTTGGTCAATTTTTTCAAGTAGCTACAAGCTACTAGTCAAAGTTTCAAATTAATGAGAATTGCATCTTTGCCAAGTCTATAAAATAACAAACCACGTTAATTCTTCCAATTTTCTCATGTACAGATTGGCCTCAAGATTTGGAACCATCCATGCTGCCAAGAGGGGCCTGGCTACTTCACATTACAGTCTTGCTCAAAGCTGAAGAGTAAGAGGTGCTTCCGCCAGAGTCTCCTAGAGGGAGGAAGAACACTGTGGAAAGACCATGGCTTCTGGAGTTAGGCTTGAGTTTAAACCCTGACTCTATCCACTGACAGCATGGCACTGGGCAAGGGACTAACTCTCTCTGAACCCTTATTTCCACATTGGTAAAACAGAGATAATTCAAACTTTCTAGAACTGTTCTGGGGACTACGTTGTATTACACATATAAAGTGAGGAGGACAATAAATGTCAGATTCCTCTTCCCACTTTTTTCACAATCACAAAATACTTATTCAACACTCTTTATTAGTCAGCACAACAGCTCCATTTCCTACTTTAGAGTCACTTTTAGGTCTGCCGGCAGCCAGGTCACAGTTCATTAAAATATTTATACCTGTTCAAGATGATCTATGCCAGTTTTTTAATTTTTTAATTTTAATTTTTTTAAAGATTTTATTTATTTATTTGTCAGAGAGAAAGAACACAAGGGGAGGTGCAGAGGAAGAGGGAGAAGCAGACTCCCCGCTGAGGAGGGAGCCCGATGCGGGACTTGATCCCAGGACCCTGGGATCATGACCTGAGCCAAAGGCAGACGCTTAACCAAATGAGCCACCCAGGCATCCCTCTGTGCCAGTTTTTCAAAAGAAAGAGTTCTTGATGAAGAAAACAAAGCATGCTTATAAGCTTTATAAGGTCTTTTCCTATCTTTGATTGAAGAACAATTTTATTTATTTATTTGACAGAGAGCGAGCAATAGAGGGAACACAAGCAGGGGGGGTGGGAGAGGGAGAAGCAGGCTTCCTGCTCACCACCACGGGGCTCCATCCCAGGACCCTGGGGGAGTATGACCTGAGCCGACACTTAACGACTAAGCCACCCAGGCGCTCCTGCCTGAAGAACAATTTTTTAATACTGTAACTACTTTCAAAACCTTTTCATTTTGGGTCCCAATGATATGTGGGAATTTTCACTGTCGTTAGAGAAGATAACCAACACATTTATTCTGAAGAAACTACTAGCCAGAGGACTCATTAGAAGAAATCTTGTTACAGAAACTTGGCAAAATTATAGGTTTGCATTCAGTTTGCAGAATTTTGTGAATTCTAACAAAATGGTATCAATTTTTCTCCTATGAATACGGTTTGTTTTAAAGAAAAATTCTTGTGTGGATTTATTTGCTACTCTATTCTGGGTTTATTTAGCTAATCATTTTAGAAAATGAGTAAACTATTATATTAGTTGCTATTTACACAGTTTAGTTACCACACGGTGCTAAATATTTCCTGAGGAAAAAACCCAGCTTGGAATTTAAGCCAATATGACAACTGTACAATAAAACAGAGAACTTCTAGAAAGCCAAGCATTTTGTTTAGGTTTGAAGAACTCTACTAATTCAGGATTTTTTGTTTCTCAAGGATAGTCTGCCACTATTCTTATTTTGTAGCTTAGTAGAAATGTAAAAATTCTCTTCCTCTAGCCTTCTGACACCTAAGAGAAGGACACTAGTTGGCATGAACTATTTTTATGTTAACAGCCAAAGCTATTTTGAGCCATTTTAGTACTATCCAATACTTATGCCAAGAAAAAAGGTTAGCATGACATTAGCAAGCTAAAAAAATAAGCTCTCAGTTTTTGGTCACTCAATGAGCACATTACTTTTTAACAACCCCACAGTCTATCTTGTGGACATTAAGTAGTAACAGAGCTCAAAAAATAAGCCATTAAATCATAATTAGAAAGTCTTACCTTTTGCGCATCTCCTGTAAAATATGCAATGGCCAGGGTGGGCAGAATCATGAACAGTGCATTGTAATAGAGCAGACCATATTTTCCCAGCTCCTAAAATAGTAAATAATTAGGTGTTTCATTTGGTTCTAGCAGACAGATATACACAACCCTATACAGAATACCACTCCCACTACATACACACACACACACCGCTCCCCCACAATACAGACAGAAAATCAACCAAGTCATAGATTTTGCAAACATTAAGAAATAACGTACGCTTTCAAAAGGGGGGAGGAAGCAAATATTCAAGATTTTAAATTTGTTTGAAATGTATTCATTGAGTGTTTAAAATCAGAAATAAAAATAACATCAACTGGCTATCTCAAAACAGCAACCAGGGAAGACATTATTTTGAATATACATATGCCTTTCTATATAAACACAATCCTGAAGCCCTTTCCTTTCCAGAACTGAATCAAAAGCCATCAACTCTGTCTTGAACTTTTCCGAACCATAACAAAGTGCCATTTGGCTCAAAATAGCTTTGGCTGTTAACATAAAAACAGTGCATGCCAACCAGCTATTTCAAAAAGATAAAAATTTTTAATAGTAGTAGCTTCCATTAAAATACAATCATCATACAAATTCATCAAGGCAAATAAATGGAGAACAAGACATAAAGGTATATTTAAAGAAAATTTGTGGGAAACAATCTATACTGACCCTATTCCTGTATCTTCAAAGATTTTCAAAATAAACCTCTGAGAATAATGAAAGCTACTGGGATGGCCACTCATTCTATGGTTCTTTCTCGAGAAGGCAAAGCCCCCTGCTAAGACAATACAAACTTGATACTAATACTACTATTGAGTAGTCAGGTATTTGTATTTATGATATCAACTCAAAAAAATCACCTGAACTAGTTTCAGAAATATTGTACATATAATACAGCAGACTAAAAACTCAGCAGATAGGGTCATGTGACTTAGAAAACATGAGTAGGGAAATAAGATAAAATCGTGGTCAGTTACAAGATTTAATTATGAGATAAAAAATATACCACTGTTCAGGAAAAATTATGGTGGCATCTATGAAATCTCATGTGGGTCCTTACACAGGATACATCATGATAAAAAGGACAGCTCCTTCAATAACAACCATATGATACATACAGCCAAGTTCTACACAGTTGCTTATTTTTTTTTTTTTAAGATTTATTAAGAGAGAGTGAACATGTGCATCTGTGAGCAGGGGGAGGGGTGGAGTGAGAGGGAGAGAACCCTAAGCAGACTCCCCAGTGAGTGTGCAGCCCACATGGGGCTCAATCTGACAACCCGAGATCATGACCCGAGCTGAAATCAAGAGTTGGACACTCAACGGGATGAGCCACCCAGGTGCCCCTACACGGCTGCTTACAATAACGCGAACTTCTACCATAATGTAGTGAAAGCAACATGGCTCAAATTCTCTGCTTTCTGATGGTCTGACTTATCTAAAGATAAAATTTAGTGTGTATATATTCAAAGTATATAGTAGACCAACAAACAAAAAATATCTGTAAGCCTTTGTAGGCATGCTGCAAGTTAAGAGAAAAAGGCTGGGTATGGAAAGTTCATGTGTATGAGATCTAGGCCAAGGAACTCAGCGTTGCTCTTAAGAGAGAGCAATCCTAATGCTCCCTAAAGCTTCCCATTATTTGGTAGGACAAATACACAAAGTCCACACTTGATTTGCAGCCCTCTTCAACACTCACTCACTTCTTCCCATCTCTCCTAAGTATTTTTCATTATTCCCTGCTTTTTTCTCGACAAATTGACATTACCACTCCCAACATCAGTAAACATTCTTAAATATTTAGATTGCTACCTACTTTTGAATCTAATTTCTGTTTTACATATGCTCCATTTGCTGCTGTCAGGACATCATTTATCAGAATGAAAACATATCCTTCCAGATCAAATGCCAAGTCAGAGCTGTAAAACATAAGCAACACTTTAATAACTTACATTTAAAGTACATGCATGTAATTTTAAATAGGTCTGAAGTACGATAAATGGAAAAACCTATTCTTATCTAGGTAAATAAACATTAGGCATTTTATCAGCTATTGGTATTTCTTGATTCCTGGTTATAATTTGCAATTTCATACTCAATTGGAAGTCTTCAGAAATGAGAAGTACTAATGCTTAAATACAATCATTAGCAATAATTAATCACATCAATTAATACCACACTGCTCTGAATTCAAAGTCAGACAACAAGAACAAGTAACCAAATTCACCATTATAATACATCTGAAGCAGGAAGAAGGCATCAGAGCTCAATTTCAGAGAGAAGGAAACCAAAAAGATGAAGTTGTTAACATGTCATTTTCCAAGGATTCATTCATACAAAAGGCAGGTTGTACAGGTGGTTGGGTTTCTGGGTGGAATTTCTGAAGTACAGATTATAGTTAGTTCTGAGATCAAGCTACAACAATGTCTAAGCACACAGGAGGAACTCAAATACCTAAATGATTGCTTAAGAAGGCTATGAGATATAACTAGCAGGATTCGGGAAGCTGAAATTTTCTAGTATTTAGTTGAGTACCAGGCACAATACCAGAACTTAGTAAACTGAACAGAATTATGAAAATGTAAGTATGCCTTCAATATACTTTAGCACCCTAGCTAAAATAGTGGCCCAACATCCTGTGATTGTGCAAAGATATTATGTCATAGCTAAACCAGTATATGGAATGAGACCTCTGAGGAACTCCATGCCCCTGCAGTTTTAGGCAGAGCTAGCTTAATGTATAACTCCAAGCAGCCTGACAACCTTCTAAGTTCAGACTCCCTTTCCTCCCAATCTTTCCCAAGTAAAAGGTTCTGATTAGATAAGACTGATCCAGATAGCAATCCTCCTCAGAAACTTTCTGCAGGCCAGGGTTGGCCCTGAGGAACTCCTGTTGTTTGGTTCAATTCTGGATCCCACCAGATTTACAGAAATGCTTCAAAGAGGTTAGAGGCTCATACAGAATTTTTCTTCAAGAAGGCTATATTACCTCAAGGGAAAAACAGTCATCTATGTGACCAAATTCTAGTAACCAATTTTTCTATCCTTTTTCTTTTTTTTTTTCTAAAGAATGAAATTTCACTTGGAGATTTAGGGTAGAATTTGTCTTCTAATATTTCCCCCTGCCTATACTACAGGAATGATGAAGGTAAATAATTCAACCCAAGAAGCACACTGAACTCCAAGACAGAAAATCTATGTCAGGCAGAACTTGTGGCATTAGCAAACCTGTACGTGCATACCCTGGTCTAAGTAAAATGTAGAAGGCTTTTGCTGAGTCTTTGGGAACACATTTTCTCCCTGCATGTTAAAACTGAAACTTAAGAACAACGGGAAAAGCTTCAGTAATTTAATAGAATATCTAAGTTATAGCACTGGTGATATATCTTAAGTGAGGCCAAATAAAGAAACTCTGTTATTTATTATTCCACCACAAGGCAAATAATTCATTATCATTTGCCTTTTCTGAGACACTGTTTTCCCTAGCACTATGTAAAGTAAAAGAATACCACATGATTTATATAAGCACACAGGCTCTGGAGTCAGGCACAAATTCAAATTCCAGCGCTGCCATTTATTAGCTGTGTAACCTTGACCAAGTTTCTGAACTTAGGTTTCAGTTTCCTCAACTAAAAATAGGAAAATTATACCCACATCTTTCAGAGGTGTTGTAAAGAACGAATAAATATGTGTAAAATTCCAACATATTGTGTGGCATATGGTATGTGCTCAATTAGTAGATGAATCTGATTTTGCCAGCCTTGACCTTAATATGGCCAAAAAGATTTAACTTCCCAAAGAGTCTTTTTGATGCTTTTCAAGGACATGATTCTTACTTAGCCTATACAAAATTCTTTTTCTATTGGTAACTGATTATTATCAATAATTATTGATAATTTCAATGTGGTCTTAACACGTTCTTACCTGGCAGCTACAAAGGCTCCAATAATCATTGAAAATACAGTCATCTTAATACCCCAAGAAAAAGTCTTCCTACAAAATAAAATAATTAAAAAGTGCATACATGTGCCTTAATTATTCACAAAGATTCATTCTGCAACATAGGCAAAAAACAAACAAAAAACCCACCAACTTTTCCTTAAAAAAGCTGTAACAATCATATTTTAAATGTTTCCAAGGAATTGGATATTTCAAAGAATCCCTTTGTTGAAGCAAAACTCATACAAAAAATGTACATTCACTTTTTTCTTATTCTTATATTTGCTATTGAGTTTGAATCTTTGCAAATCAGAATTTCTTTAAGTAGAAAAAGATCACACACATTTGTAGTAAAAGTAGCCATGACAGGAACACTATGAAAACCTATACTGAGGTTTCTGACCCAGCTTCACCCAGCAGCAACAGTAGGTATAGGAAGTCTTTAAAGTGTATCTCACGTTCAGACATTACAACTCCAATTCATAATCTCCCCAATTATTGATTCCATAAACTTTCCTATAGCAAAGGAAGAAAGTGCTTAAGACTTCTCAAAAGATAAAGTAGAAACAAGACAAGTAATTTTACTATCTCACAGATGCTGGGTCCCTTTTCAAGATGACTAAAGTCTGTTGAAGACTAGATATATTAGAAATTTAGCTCACTTGAGTAAAACTCCTTCAGCAAACATTGTAAACAGGATGGAGAACCTTCTCAGAACTGTAAACATTGGCAAGCTGCAGAAAATTTTAAAAAAGGAAAGAAACATAATTAGGTAAAATAAAGTTTAACAATTTACTTTTTTAATTAAGACTCTCCAAATAAATACCATAAAACACTAATCTGTTCCTTCCATTATGCTGATTAATTACACTCCATGTTGATTAATCTGTGATTAAATTAAACCTATATTTCTCTCTAGAAATAGTTATTTGAAAGCCTGAAAGAGTTGCTTTTATAAAACTACTAGAAATGAGAAACACCAAGATACCAATAAAATATGGTAGAGATCACGTTTCTATTATCAAAGACTAGTAACGGCCACTTTTTAATTTTACACTACTTATTATACAAACACCCTGAACAGTAACCATGTTAGTTTTTAAAAGAAAAAGACCTTTCTTCCTTCTTTACTAGACTGATCTTACTTCCCACCCCACCCCATCAAAACATCTCCAACCCTCCAAACAGCATCTATGATAATCTCACCCCGTGAAATATTCCTTGATTGCCCTTTTGTGGAAGTACTTTTGTCTTCCTCTACATTATCAGAGCACTTTGCTTGCACCAGTCAAACATACAGCCTCTTGCAAGAGTTATTTCTGAATATATCTCATCTCACTCCAAAGCGCCTTATACTTTTGCTGGCAACCAAAGATAGGGTGTGAATGAATGGATGGATGGATGGATGGATGGATGGATGACAATGGATGAAAAAGAGCAAATTCTATAAAAGTGGCACTTGCAGTAGGTCTACATTTCTTTCGGAGTGGGTAATGAGATGGAAAAGGATGCCCCACCCATGATAAATTTGACTTCCATGAACCCTCCCCCAAAGATATCATCATGGCACTCTGCCAAGTTTCTTGGGTTCTGAAGAGGAAATGAAAAACGCTTTGTCTCTGATCCTCAGAGATCTCCCCATTCTGTTTTACAATCATCTAATATGCCAGGAAGTTAGCTTAAGTGTAAATAGCGAAACCATGGATTTCTGTTAAATGACTTCTCCACGTGTATAATTTTAATATCACATACAACTGATACATACTACACTCCTTAAGTGGAGAAGCCAAGAATTAGGAGATTAGAGGATAAAACAAAACAGTACTGCTGCAGAGCTGAGAACTATTGCTGTTTTTTAAAGTGAATATGCTGCCTCTACAGTGATTGGTCATGGGTATAATATTAATCATATTCGTACCTGAATTCCATCTGATATTATTTTAACTACCTCACACTAAAAGAAAAACTACAAAAGTTATCATATCCACACTCTGATTTTGCTTACAGAATTTGCCTAAAATATAATATTTATAAATTGTATTGAAGAATTGAAATCCCAGGAACCTAGCATATAGTCTTCACTACTTCAGGCCTAGAAAAATAATGAAAATCTCCTGTAACAGCAATTTATAACATTTTAAGACTTCTACTATCAAGGGGGGGGGGGGGGAAACCCAAAACAAAAACTCTTTCTTTCCAAACTTAAAGAATTTAAACGAAAACCTTTGGTGTAATCTTATTTAGTAACAGAAGCGTTCTGGTTCTTTCATTTTTCCAGAATCAACAACAATGTGTTAAATATTTGACATTAAAGTACAGTTTTAAGAATACATTATATTAACCTCACTAGTAAAATAAAGTTATCCATACTTCAGTTTCTTTGTGCTGAACAGTCCCGTGATTTGGTTCCCAAAATATAGTAGAGGTAGTGGAAACGTCTAGAAAATTTAAAAAGGGATAACAAAGCTCAATAATAAAAATAGCTAAAACAAGGTCCTTTCAAACAGAAACAGTTTTGTTTATATGATCAAATTCTTTCCACTTAAAACATAAGATTAGAACTCATACACAATTTTGACCCCCATGAAGCACCCAAAAAACATTATTCCTGGATAATAGCACTAATATGGCAAAGAGAGGGAAGAATGGAGAAGAAAAAAAGAAACAGAAAATATGAATATGATCAAAACATATGAGACAGAAACATCATTTGCTTTAAAATATGATAATGTATTAGCCCATGGTTCTAATGTCAGAAAAAAAAAAAAAAAGGAAAGGCATTTCATCTTCGGGTGGAGTCAAGCAGAAGCAGAGAAGAGTAAGAAAATAAACCCAGAGAATAATGAATGTAGGATACACCGGCTAGATTAGATGGATGTAGAAAATGCAAAACAGCTGTACTCCCAACAAGTGTTCATTAATTAAAACAACACAAGATTTCTGGGGGCCTTTTTCCCTTAATTTTAAGGAGTTGGTAGGACTTTTTAAAACACATATTACTACATTTATTCTTTACCTTCATTATACCCACTCTGGGTGATTTCAAGACTGCAATTTTTAAATATGCAGAGGTCTGATAAAAATATATTATGACTTGTTTTCAGAAAATAAAGTATTACTTTTTTTTTTTTTTTTTTTTTTTACCTTTCGAGGTACATTTCTGTCAAGGTCAGGAAACTTGACTACTCTGAGCGCCTTTCCCACCCAGAGAACTGCCACTGTGGCCACCATCTGTAAACAGAGAACACAGATTCACTGTTCTACATATAAAGACACACACAGAAGTTCTAACGACATAAACCACGTAATGCTGAAGATTCCAACTAACCTGGCCAAGTCCAACACATAGTGAGGAGGGAAATCTACAAAAAAAGTAGAGAAAAAAAAAATACAGGGTCAGAAAAACCCAAAACGCAGCTCTGTGAATTCAATTTGCACATCAACAACCTTAAAATGTATTCTGGAAACAAACACCAACGTCTGCTCCTTATCCAAAAGAAAATGTGAGAAAAATCCCTGCTGGTTGTCAGGCAACACCGCTGATTTTGTAGCCTCGGGCGGCCACTTGTCTCATCTTGTCCGGGTCCACAATTTCAGTCAGCTGCCTGCAACGGATTTTTCAAGGGGTGAAGACATAGGTGTCCTCAACGGTTTCACATCTTTAAAACAAACATGCTTCTGCTTCTGCCTCATGGTCCCAGTGACAGCAGCAAAATCGTCTTAAACGAGCTGGAGGATGCGCACGTCCCCAGAGGCTGTCAGAGAACTCGGGGACCAGAAGCCCCGGACCCCGGCCCAGGCTGCGGGGAAGGGAGGGCATCCCTCGCTCTGCTCCCAACCTGGCATGCACAAGAGCCAAAAGTCACGAAGCAACAACGCTCCATCGCTCTGAAGGGCAAGGTTTCCAGGGCGCTGCTCTGCGGGCGCTTTCCCACCGCGCTCGAAACGCGCGCCGGGCAGTCCGGAACTCCGCGCCCGGAGCTGGACCCGCACCCCGGGCCCGCGCGCCAAGCCGGCCCCGCCGCCCCGGCCGCTCATCCACCGCCCGCCCTCCCCAGCTCCCGCCCAACTTTGTTCAGCTTTAACTTTAACAGCGTAAGTCCAGGGAGCCGGCGCCCCGCTGCCGCCGCGCGCTCCTCCCCACGGCCTCGGCCGCCGCCGCCGCCTCGGCCCTACCTGTAATTGGTGAGCACGCTCTTGTTGACCACCACGATCAGGAAGGAGCTCACGCCGTAAAAGCCGGCGGCCAGCAGCTTCAGGAACACCGTCAGCGTTTCGGCCGACGCCATCCCCAGCTCCTCCTCATGTCTGTGTGTGGAGGATTTCGCGGGGGCTTCTCCTTTAACCCGGGCATGCTGACGTCTATGAACTTCCGCCATGGCTGCGGCGGCGGCGGCCTGCGAGGGGAGCGGCGGGAGGGCCTGGCGGTGGGGCCGAGCGGTGCGGGGGGCCTGGTCCCGGGGGACTCGCGGGACCCTGGACGGTGGACTGTGCCGGCTTCGCCCTCACCGCCTCGGCTCCCTGCGCGGTCGCCGCCCGTCCCCGCCCAGGGGCAGGAACGCTGGGTTTCACACCCTTGGGGACTTTGTTCGGGCATTATGCAACACAGGGTCAGAGGGTAGGGGCCGCGCCGGGACTGGCTAGGGCATGGGTTGGAGAGACTGGAGAAGGGGCAGCGGCGGCCCTGAGTTCGGGCGCAGACGGAGAACAGGCCAAGGGGGAACCACTCGGGGACACCGGAGCGCCAGGCAGCAAAGCACAGCCACAGAACACCGCCGCCGTCTCGCGCCTGCGCGCGAGTCTACGCTGGGTCTCTCCTCGGCCGCGCTTCTAAAGCCGGGGAGGCAGGCGGCCGGGGACCCAGAGGCCGTATTCTCCAGATAACAGCCGCAACAAAAGTACAGACCATCCTCCCCTCGGGAACAGGTGGCTGGTTTAGTAGTTCTCTGTGGTGCGAGCGTCTAGACTCACTTTGAATGCTCCCTTGGCCTCTCAGAAGGTCAAAGCCCTTCAAAAGTATCGTAAGTGGGTAAAAGCAAACACTCAACAAACATTTCCTTCTGCATTCCCTCAGGCTTCTTACATTTTTCTGAACCTAGAAAACACCAAACTACTTTCTTTGCAGATCAAGGAAAAACTTGCTTAAGAAAAAATGTAGACATATCTTAAAAAGTAGTAAGATAATCAAACAACTTGGGGATTGGTGACAGAGCGAGGGGTTGGGAGCCGAGTTCCAATTCTAGGATTCCTAGCAATGTCCTCCCCCCACCCCATAACCACACGCTCTTGGGTCAATTAGTTGACCTCTCTGGGCCAGCATCTCCTTATCTCAATGAATGTAAAACTAGCGCAGAGCTAGTTTTCAGTAAGTGGCAGTCATTATTACATAACAGAAACAAGTCATTATTATCAGCTTGAGCAAAGAAATGACATACCTAATTTTAATGTCAAAAAAGAATGTTCAATTATTTCTCTATTTGTCTTTTTTATTTCTTTTATCCCATATTTTGTAATTGTGGTAAAATATACATAATGTAAAATTTACTGTTTCAACCTGTTTTTTTATTATGGTAAGATATGCTTAGTATAAAATTTATCATTTTACCCCTCAGTGTACAATTCAGTGGCATTAAGTACACTCACATTGTTGTGCAACTCACCACTACCCATCTCCAGAACTTTTGCATCATCTCTAACTGAAATTATGTAACCACTAAACAGTCTTTCCCATTCCTCCTCCCCCCAACATCTAGTAACCCTATTCTTTCTGTCTCTATGAATTTGACTATTCTGGGTACCTCACGTAAGTGGAATCATATGGTATTTGTCCTTTTGTGTCTGACATTTCACTTAGCATAATTCTTTCAAGGTTCATCTGCTTTTAGGATATGTCAGAATTTCCTTCCTTTTTAAGGCTAGATAATACTTCATTCTGTGTATATCTTTTGATCCATATCTTTTGAGTTTTTCCGTGAACACCTTTGTTCTTTGAATATTCCTTAGGAAACACTGGTACACAGAATGAAGTTCTTAACATGGCCCACAAGGACTTAGGGGATCTGACTTCTGCCCACATCTCCAGAGGCGCTCCTCACATTTCCCTCCCCAAGCTGCAACTAAAACTATGCCCAGTCCCCTGAAGAACGTTGTAGGTTCCTGCTTCTGTGTCTTTACTCCCATTTTTCCCTCCTTCTGGGATGCTTTTTCTCTCCTTCCTCTCCCCTGTTTCCCGAAGAACTCTTATTTTTCCTTCAGTATTTAGGCAAAGTGTTACCTCCTCTTTGGTTACCCTCTTTCACACTGCCCCTCCATGCCCTCCACAGAAATGATATCTCTCCTTTGTGCACCTGCCACCCCATCTTTATACATCCCCATAATAGAAGCTCTGGAATTACATGTTTATATGTCAGTCTGTTCCAGTGGACAGTGAGCTCCCTAAGGACAAGGATAGGCAGAGACACCCAGGACAGTTTAAATGTTTTTGCTGAATGAATAACTTTTCAACAATGAGGAAAAAATGCACAGATGTCTTCCTTAATTGCTAGCAGCAGAAGAAAAATAGCTAGAAAGTTATATTTTGGGTAACACCTATGAAAAAATTACTATAAAAATAATATCCCTCATAACAAAAGCAAACAAGCAAAATAAACTCGTATCACATAAAAAGTATCTTCCCCTCTTCCTCTTCTACCAACGCTTTCAAGAAAGCAACTGCTAACAAGTTAGAGGTTGTATTTAGTGCCATGTTCCATACACATATGAATACATACATGCATACATATGTATGTACGTATCCATATACCTACACATGTATTTTACACACATGGATTTTTATACATTTTTTAACATACATGGAATAGAACCAAGTAAGAACACTGAGCCTCAAGCCAGACACTGCTTCTGACACTACTTTTGTGACCTTGGGCAAGTTACTTGACAATACTGTGCCTCGGTTCCCTTATCCATAAAATGAAGATTTCAATAGCACCCACCTCATTGGTTGTGGTGAGAATTGAATGAGTTAATAAATAAAAATACTTAGAATGTAGTACATACGTCACAAGTGTTTATAATAATAATAATTACTATTATCATTATTGTGATTATGCAAACTTTCTGTTTTCACTTAGTATTCTTTAAAGATCTTTCTGTGGCAGTAAAGAAATTCTACCTCATTTTTTTTAACAACCACTGAAAATTCCATTTGCTAGATGCATCATAATTTATGTAACCGTTCCATGGACATTTAGGTTGTTGCCAGTTTTTTGGTTTATAAACAATGCAGCTTTGATCATCCTTGTCCATTCAACTTTGCAGAGGTATACATTTCTAGAAGTGGAATTGTTTAATTAAAGGCTATATTTTTTTAATTAATAGCATTAACAAATTTATCTCCAAAGAGATTGTACCAATTTTGTATTCTCACTAACACTTTATAAAATCAGATGGCAGCAATGGAGACCACTGAAAGGGGCCATATGGTTCAAGTGCCTCCCAGTAAAGGGATGAAATGCCAGGTACACATTTCTGCGATAAATCCATTGCAATTACACAAAATTAAATGAAAATAAATCTAATAGTATTAATTTAAGAAGCTACTGTAGTTTTTCTCAGCATGATTATGTTATTTTTTAATGAATATTTGTTAAGAACTACCATAGACAGGCCAAGAACTATACTGGATTTTCTCAACACCAGGAATGCTTTATGAACCATGAGTAAAGTGCTCTGAAGTCTAATGGAGTCAAGTATTTGTATCAGATGCCCATAGAGATATAGTTGGGTTTTTATTATAGGTATTTAGACTTTTTAGTACTTTTAGGTATTTCAGGTACTCAGACCTCTTTCCTAACCTTAGTAATATTAATCACAGAATTATACATGGGAGACTTATATATTATTTATAAAATTGAATAAAGGTGGAAACAAATCTAAAATTGTGCAAGATTGGAAAAACGATTTAAATGTTCTCATTGGTATACAAGTCTACTCTATTTGGAAATGTCAACATTGCAGCTTGACACATTTTATATTTTGCTAGGTGGAATTACTGACAGAAAAATCTTTGTAATTAATCATGTCTTTTTATCAAAACCTTGCTTTAACCATCATGTTTCTCCACAAGGGAAAATTAATTCTGCATACTATTTATTAAATTAATTCATGTTATTTCTTTTCCCTGCACTTCTCCCTTTCCTTTAGCTCACTTGCTCTTCTTATAGTGGAATTTATGTAGGCTTTTTTGGTGTCAACATCCATTTATCAATTTCTTGTTTCACTGCAGGCCTAGATCATCCGAGTGACCTGCCATGCTACACCACTGATGATTTTACAGCCCAGGAGCAAACGTCATGTGTGTTTCCTATTTGAATCATGCCCTTAAAATTCCGAGAACTAAAAAGCATGAAAGGAGCATGGAGCTTCTCTGCAATGCCACATACCTCTCTATGTTGGGCTGGAAGGAGCCAACTTATTGATTACTGGTGGTGAGCATGGCGATGTGCTATTGTAATTTATTATTTTATTTCATCGTTACCACTCTATGAAGTAGGTAGGGTAAAACAACTTATAAACAGGAAAACAAAGGCCAAAGGGGAGTCTTAGGCATGCCCTGAGTCTAAGTAACTATGCACAGATTTGGCCCCAGTATATTGAGCATTTAGTCTGCGCTCCTAAAACTACACAGTCCTGCCTCATTTGGGGTAGGTGAACAAACTTGCTTTTATAAGAAGTCTGGCAATACCATTTCCTCCTTCAATTACCAAGTTTAGTATTTATCAACTGTATGGAGAAGAATAACTAGGATAAAGAAATGACAATTTATTGAAGTCATAGTCAAACATGACCCATTCACAAATACCGTACCAGTCATCAAATTAGGCGTTGGAAAATACAAAGACATTTCAAATTCAATGTGTTTACAACCGAACTCCATACAAATCTGTCATAAATCGGCTGCTTTGATCCTCCTATCTCACTGAACTTGGCCTTACTAACCACCGACTGATCATGGCTCTATCCTCTCTATAACCAGCCCCCGTTACTCTTCAACCCACTCCAAACTAGTTTTACTACCTCCACCACACTGAAGCTATTCATCCCTAAGTCACTGATGACCTCCACGGAAGTAAACTCTGCAGACACTCAGTCCTTCTCTTGTTCCACCATTCCACAGCCTTTGCACTACTGATCTCTCCCCTCCCTTAGCTACGCACACTTCCCTATACTTCTTGGATGCCACACCCTCTGGAATTCCTAGTCTTCCAGATGCTCTTTCTCATTATGCTTTACTGGCTCTTCCTCTTCCCGATTTTTAAAGGAAAGTTTCACATTCTTCAGGGCTTGGTCTCAGGTCTTCTCTTTTCATTCTATATATTCTTACAAAAGAATTTCATCCCACCTCATAGCTTCACTTATGATTTATAATTTTGCCAACACTTCCCAAATCCGTACAACGTTTGTTCTTTTGAACTCTAGATTAGTGTATACAATTACCTCCCGAACATCTTCACCTGAATGACTCTGAGACTTCTCAACATGTGTAAAACTAAACCCATCATTATCCTCTCAATCTCTGCAAACTGCTTCTTCTCCATTGCCCCTGTTGTATCAAGTAATGAATCCTGACCAGCTGATATCCAGGCTTTTCACTTAGCCATCCCGTGTAGTTACCACATTGTTTATCAGGTCCAATCAGCATAATTCAATCACTATATTGAATCAGTTGATTTTGCATGTTAAGATGATCAAGATATCTGTAGACTATATTATGGCAGAGAATAGGAGATTTGAGGTAAGACCGTGATCATGTACTCCTGGCCCTGCTATATAAGTAGTAAACTGCTTCTAGTTGGTCCTTATAAACAGATATAGAGGGGGAAAAAAGCATTTGCCATATCAATTAGCTGAATACTAGGTGTCAGGAGCTAGAGTGTTAATCAGCTTCAGTAAATATACTACATGTAGAACATTAACTACAATTGAAGTCACCTCCTGATTAAGTTTAGGATCACCTTCAGATATTTGTCAAGATTTGCCTTCTGGGGGCACCTGGGTGGCTCAGTCGTTAAGCGTCTGCCCTTGGGTGATCCTGGTGTTCTGGGATCCAGCCCCACATCAGGCTCCTACCCTGGAAGCCTGCTTCTTCCTCTCCCACTCGCCCTGCTCGTGTTCCCTCTCTCGCTGGGTGTCTCTCTCTCTCTGTCAAATAAACAAATAAAATCTTAAAAAAAAAAAAAGATTTGCCTTCTACATTGGACAAACAGGCCACTTAAGTGGGAATGTGATAGGTATCACCACTCATGTATCTTTCCAATTCTTGGTGATAGACATTAATCTTTGCAATTTCCCTGAAGATATGCCATTCATTTTGTTTGCTGTCCTGTTGGATGAAATTGTTAGAATATTTGTACCTGCATGAGCTAACACACTAAATCCAGAACCTTTGGTAAGTGCACTCATATCAATACATTTGGCCTAATCCAGTGTTATATTCCATCTTCCTTAAAATCCATTCCTATACCTAGTCCCCAGGTTTATATTGATATAGATTAGGAAAATCTTGCAATTTTTTTTTGGTTTATAAGCCGCTTCCTCCTGGGTTGGACTTTGTACTTGTTTCCCTGGAGCATGTTGACATCTGACCCTAGTTATCGGGATAGTGGATAGTTTTCAAGCAAGGAAAGGCTAATATCCTCAGACACAGAGGGACAAGCTGCTTCCTCTGACAGAAGAGGTTCAAAGTGACTTGAGATTTCAAAATTCTCCACTTGGTCTAAGTCCAACCAGATGTACCCCCAATCCAAGTTTTGGAGTCCCCTCTCCTTCCCTATCATTTTCCTAACTTCTACAAGAGAGACCTGGCAAGGCTATAGATTCAACTGATGTAAAATCTGTGAACTGGACAATTGAATGTTTGTTCATTTTTAGCAAAGGCAGCCCCATGGCTGTAAGAAATAAGAGATTCTTTTAGGGCTGCCATGGAATCTCTCTGCCTCTCTGATGAGACCTGAGCAGAGAGTGTAAGGACCTGAGGTTGGTACCTTCTGTAAGTGCTTTGGTGTACTCAGAAGAATCTATTTCCCACCAGTCGTCATAGTCATCATTACTGTTGTAACAGTCAAATATAGCAGGTACATGCTCCAAGGCACTTGTTTCAGTAGGCATTATATCACAACCAACTATAGGTGATGACTAAATTAATCATGATACTGCTGCATACATGAGTTACCAGCATTCATTTCCTATTACCAAGGAGCTCAGCACTACAGTCAAGCCCAAGCAAAAACCAAGCTAATGCTCAGATACCATCTTTTAGGTCTGTTTCCTGGGACTATTCCTAGCAACAATTTCTGTACCAATCATAGTCCAGTTAGGAGATAGAAACCACATTGGTTATTTGCTTCAAGAGAATTTAATATAAAGAAATACTAACTAGGTAAATGAAAGGTTTTAAAAAAATTCTCTAAGGAATCATGGAGGTAGCAACTGCAGGAAAGGCAGAAGGAATAAAGGGGAGAGACTAGAATTACTAAACCTAGAAACCGAGGAGGTCCCTCCAATAGCTAAAACTCAGACCTCTAAGGAAGAGATGCTACTCAACTGACAGTAGAATCTTTGAGTTCAGAGGAGGCTCCCCATAATAAGGCTGGGATTCAGGCTTTGAAGAGGGAGCACCATCTGGTAGGTGCTGCTGGCTCTGAGGAGCGTGATTAGACTGACTTTGCAAATGCAGGGAAAACTGCAAACTGCATTCAGCTACTTATGTGGGAAGCTTGCTGCTTCTGGGGTGAAGAATCATTGCTGAAGAGATGCTAACAGGAAGCAGACAGTAAGGGACATTTCTTTCTTTCTCCTCCAGCTTTGCGGTCTCTTTAGCACCGCCAATGGCAGAGCCTCACAAAGAGCCAGCTGGCAAAGCAGGAATGTGGTTTGCAAAATACAAGCATCAGCTTCACAAAGCAGAAGAGAGACAGATAGTCTAAATTTATCCCAAGGTTTGGAGCTGAGAGACAATAACTTAATAATTGGCACTCTAATGTTAGTAAAAGGAGCCACCATCCACCAAGTCGCTCACCTTAGAAACCTAGTAACTAGTCATTCTTAGGGCTCCTCTCTTCTTATAACTAGCATCTGTGCTCCTCCAGTTCATTCTCTACACAGGAACCCCACAGTAAGCCACAGTGGTTTTGTAAAACTGTAGATCTAATTGTTGGATTAAACCTATCTCTTGTCTTATTTCACAATTTTCTCCTTTTGGTTCTTCCTGCTGTACACTCATACTTGATTTTCTAAATTTAATGTGCTCTTCAAACACATCTTCTCATTTCTGGATCTTTGCACCTGCTCATCACTTGACTTACTGTAGATTAATCTTCCATCCCCACAAACCCCACCTTCCTCTGCTGGTTAACTTCTCAAGTCTCAAATAAAATAGATAATCTTCAGAGGAGTCTTCCCTACCCATAGACTGATTAAAACCCATTCTTGCATGCTCCTGAAGAAGCATAATAACTTTAGTTACTAACTGAAATATTCTTTTCCTACTTTTTGCGTGTTGCCTTCTCCTTACCAACTCATGCTCAGACCATAACACATAGGCTGTTGTTTACCACAAGTAGTTGCTATCGAAATATACTCAGAACATAGACTGTAAATTCTTAAATTCTGTGCTTAAAATTGAATGGTGCATAAAAATTTTAGGAAAAATCCTTTTCCCCTTCTTACCCCTTGTAAGCCAGATAAACACCTTCCAAAACATCTCCCCTCAGAGATGTCCCCAATTGAATTGATGAAAACTCGAGTCTTCCAATTGTTTAGGCTCAAAACCTTGCAGCCATCTTTGACTCCTATCTTTTTTCACAGCCCACATCTAACTTTCAGCAAATCCCATCAACTCTATCTTTAAAATAGATCTATATTCTGACATCTATTACTTCTACTGGCATCCTAGTCCAAGACACCATATGGTCTTGCTAAAATACTGTACATTTTTCCACGATGGATTTTCTGCTTCTATTTTGGATTTACCTTTCCCTATTAATCCTTTCTCACCAAAACACCCAAAGTGACCTGAAAAAATAAATCAAATATCACACCTCTGCTCAAAACTGTTCAATCACTTCTCATCTTACTTTAAATAAAATCCAAAACTTTACAATGGCCTACAAGGTCTTACCTGACCTGGCCTCTTGTTACCTTTGTGATTTCATCCTCTGCCCCTCATTGTTCCATCTCATTCCACTCAGCCACAGTGGCCTCCTTGCTGTTCTTAGAACACTCGAGGCACACTGTACCTCAGGACCCTTGTGCTTATTGTACTCTTCCTGGAATACTGTTCCTCCAGATACCCTCATGTTTCATGCTATAGCTTAATTCAGGTCGTAACTCAAATGTCATCTTAATAAAGTAGACTTCTCAACTGGAGAAAGAAAGGAAAGGACAGCTGAATAAATGAAGAGCTATACTGTGTTTATAGATCGGAAAATTCAATATTGTTAAGATGTTAGTTCTTTCCAAATTTATCTACAGGTTTAATGTGATTCCTGTAATTAATGTAATAACATTCCATTGTAGGTATATATATTTTTTTAATCCACTGAAGAACATTTATATTGATTCTATATATTAGCTATTGTGAATAATGCTACAATGAACATGGGAGTGCAAATATCTCTTTGAAATTCTGTTTTAAATTCTTTGATAATAAATACCCACATTGTTGCAACTAGAGAACATTATGTTAAGCGAAATAAGTCAGTCAGATAAAGACAAATACCATATGATTTCACTCGTATATGGAATTTAAGAAACAAAACAGGCATAGGGAGAATCAGAGAGACACAAACCAAGTAACAGACTCTTAACTGTAGAGAGAAAACTGATAGTTACTAGAGGGTGGATGTGTGAAATAGGTGATAGGGATCAAGGAGAGCACTTGTGATGAGCACTGGGTGTTGTATGGAAGTGCTGAATCACTATATTGTACACCCAAAACTAATATGACACTGTATATTAACTGGAATTTAAATAGAAACTTAAAAAAAATTAAAAAATCACATCAATAATCACTCTGTTTCCCTTGCTGTGCAGAAGCTTTTTAGTTTGATATAGTCTCACTTGTCTATTTTTGTTTTTGTTGCCTGTGCTTTTGGTGTCATATGCAGGATATCATTGCCAAGACTAATCTTATGACGCTTTATCCTTATTTTCTTCTGAGAATCTTAGTCTGAACTTCTAGACTTTAATCCATTTTGAGTTGATTTTTTCATATGATGAAATATCAAAGTCTAATTTCACTCTTTTGCATATGGATATTCATTTCTCCTAGAACAATTTGTTGAAGAGACTCTTTTCCCCCATTGTGTAGTCTTGGCACCCCTGTTGAAGATCATTTGACCATATACATGGTTTTATTTCTGGGCTCTCTATTTCGTTCCAGAGGAAACATGTCTGTTTTTATGCCAGTATCATACTATTTTGGTTACTGTAGCTTTGAAATGTGTTTTGAAGTCAGGCAGTGTAAGGCTTTGTTCTTCTTTCTCAAGATCGCTTTGGCTATTCAGGGTTCTTCATGGTTGCATATGAATTTTTGGATTGTTTTTCCTATTTTCTAAAAAAAAAAAATAGCCATGTAATTTTGATAAAGATTGCATTGAATCTGTAGATTACTTTGGGTGGTATGGACATTTTAATAATATGAACTCTTCCAATCTATGCACATGGGATATCTTCCCATTAAATTTTGTCTTCTTTAATTTCTTTCAGTGGTGTTTTATATTTTTCAGTGTACATGTCTTTCATCACCATTGCAAATACCTTATCTTTTTTCATAGTTGTACAACTTTTTGACTATGTTATATTAGTTCTTGTCTTTCTATTCCCAATAAAATATTAGCCCCATGAACAGGCATGGATCCAAGTTTTATAAGACCTGAAGTTTTTGTGAGCCCTTTTTAAGAAAAAAAAATGCAAAATTAATAATGTACAATAAAGCACAAAAATGAATATCTACTTAATATAATAAATCTTTTTAAATCTGAGAAATAGAAAATTCATGTTTTTATTAATTAAGTGCCTGTCACATTTCTATACATTTTTTTCTATATTTTTGGCTGCATACTTATTTGACTGCTTCTGTATGTAACAAAAATTCTGTAATTATTGAGATAATAGAAAAATAATTCAGTCTTTCTTCTAGAAAGACTAGATTTTTTTATTATTGATATTTGGGATTTATAAAACATGCATCCTCACACCCAGACAAACTCATTGTAGTACCGCTACAAATATTTACCCTATAAATATATAAATTCTGATAAGTTCTATTTTGCATGATTTCCATCAAAACAGAAAAAAATGTATAGTGCCTTCTTATTAGTATACACATTATTGAATATTTGTCAACAAGAGAGAACTTCTGTTTTTTTTTTTAAAGATTTTATTTATTCATTTGACAGAGATAGAGACAGCCAGCAAGAGAGGGAACACAAGCAGGGGAGTGGGAGAGGAAGAATCAGGCTCCCAGCGGAGGGGCCTGATGTGGGGCTCGATCCCAGAACTCCAGTATTACGCCCTGAGCCGAAGGCAGACACTTAACGACTGAGCCACCCAGGCACCCCAGAACTTCTGTTATGACCAAGTATTGATGAGACCCAAATACCCTGACAATAATTTTATTTGTCTGATGATTGGAGAAAGGTTTCATAGTTTCTGACCTTGTATGTTTCAGATCTTGTTTCTCCTCATCTAGTCACAAATGTTTGGTACTGGTCACTGTAGGACACATTTTGTTTCATGATATGTCCTCTGGACCTGTAACTTTGTGTCACATGGTAGATAAAATAGCACAGTGGGTAATAGAAGTATTCAAGGAAGCCATTCCTACGTTAAAACAGCTAAGTAACTCTATACAGAAGTGACTGCATACCATCTATATACATCCTACTAAAGCCCAGATCATATATTCCTAACTCAATTTCTCTGTACAAGGATTCGCAAAATATTTTCTGCCATTCAAATGTCATCTGATACGAAGGGAAGTATGATGGTGGAAAATTGAGATGGCAGTTATAGCTTAACCAGTTATAGCTAAAATATCTTCTGCAAATTTTATAAAATTTATAAGATATATTAAGCAGAATAACATATTTGTAGGGCCCCTTGGGGCCTTAGAAAAAGTTCATACAAGTGAGGACCATGAAGCTTAAGTTTCATTAACTTCATACTCCCTGTCTGTAAGAATGGAGGACTTCGTTTTTGTTTACAGCTGTATTCTTGATACCTAGAATACTGCCTTACACAAAGGCATATTGTAAGCATTCAGTAAGTATATGTTAAAAGAGAGGAAGGAAGAAAGGAAAGAAGGAAGAAAGGACAGAAGAGAGGAGAAGAGGAGTAGTTCACATAATTTCATTACAGAAGCATTATGTGGTTTCCTCATACATGGCAGAAAATAACTCATTAGAGTTATTTCCAAGGAAGGAAAATGCAATTGGGTCAAATGAGGTAGTCTAGGATCCTAAACTCCACATATTAAGATGACATGTCAATACAAGGAGGTAATTTGGACTCAGAAGTATCTGGACTCAGAAGTAAGAACTATGAGATGGCCCAGGACAGAAAGGTTCTGCATAGAAATTTGGGTAGGGTCAAAAGAGGAAACTGAAGTTACCATGGAGGGTTTACATACATATGTTCATCCAAGCAGACATCTCTAAAAAATGCTGACGTACTGCAGGCTTCTTCTAATGACTCTGGAAAAGCCAATGTTGTTGATAAGTCACATAGCTGTGTGTCCACATTGCCTCCTCAAGTCTTCTTAGGGTTAATATTCAGTAGCCACTGACCAGTCTGACCAGTATGGCCACTCTGTAGTTAGAATACAGGTATATTTCTATAAACACTAGTGAACAGTAACTTCCCCAGTTTCTCTGAGACTTGACCATGGTCACCCTAGTCCCTCCTTTGGAATCCCCCAGGCCTCCCCACAAACTAGCAACCAAAGGAATAAGTCTAGGAGTGACATCCTGCTTCAGCCATAAGTTGCATTGGCTATACTGTTTCATGCCTATACTGTGTTCATTATTAAATATTTTGCATATAATCCTTGGTTCTATGAAGCAATCAACATAGCTGCATGGGAGATATCGTGATCTGGGAGGAGGCATAGTTTCACCCTCTGGGTACCCTGTGGGTTAATTTAAGAATAGAATACTACAACCTTATTGCTTAGATTGTTTTCCCTAAAGTTGAGCTTTCCCAGGGTGAAGCACTGGACAGGTAGTCAGCTTCCCCATCAAACTACGTAAAGGGCAAAAGTCAAGTCTGTTCCGGTCACTGTAAGATTTCCAGCAACTAGTACAGTGATGGCACATAGTAAGTACTCAATAAACATTTTTTTGATTAAAAGATAAACAGTAAGAAAGAAAGTAGAATCTGAAAGATTTAGATCTGGAAAGATGATCTAAAATCTTGGGGAAAAAGATCATTGAAAGTTTTCCCTGGTATTCAAGGGGGGAATCTGAGGCTTGACAGGTTGGAGATCTTATCAAATAACCATGGGTTGTTAACAGAGCTGGTTGTAGAAGCCTGGCCTTTTGTATCTCCATCCAATACTCTTTTCACTACACTGAGCCGTCTCTCTTAAATCCAAGGAATTAGGTAATCCTGCTTTGAATTTCTCATAGCACAGAGAAATTCAGAGATGATCAGTTCTGTCACCCACATGGGAACTGGAAGATTTAAGTAAGCTCCAGGATTACATGAGGAAGAAATCTCATATTACAGCTGCAGCTGGTTTTGCTTCCCTCCTATTCTTGGAACTGGTGGGCAGGGTAAAGTCATGAGTTTGAGCAGAGTGGGAGAGTTTGGAACAGCCATCATGAATGTGTGAAAGGAAGTCAACAGGAGTTAAAAAGATTGTTGAGAGCTGAGAGAATGAGGCTGACATTAAATAGGATGACTGTGTGTGGACCTACTCAGCACAGTGGATGAATTTTCTCAGCAATGTTGTCAGCTCTAAAGAATTATTCATCCCAAAATGTCAATAGTGCTGAGTTTGAGAAACCCTGCCCTAGAAACATTTTAAGTGTATAATGGCCACATGTGGCTAGCAGTTACTATATTGAACAGCACAAATATAGAACATCTCCATCATTGCAGAACATCGTACTGGACAGCTCTGGTCCAGAAGATTTTCAAGGTCTTTTTTACCGCTGAGGTCCTAAGCAAATCAGTGAGAGAAAAGAGGAAAAGGGCAAGATACTAAGAATGCTGGGAGGAAAAAAAAAAAAAGAAAAAGGCAGTAGAATGAATAGAACTGTCTTTAGAGGCATCAACTACCAGTTATTGCCACTAAATATGTATAATTCATAACTGAAACAGAGAGCCCATATTTTGATTCTGGTTCACAAAAAAGTGTACTGTTTGGATCAAATTAACTGTTGACTAAACTTAACTAAGTATGTTGACAAACTAAATGCCACTTGGGAATCTACACTGTGGCTACTTGTCTGACTAGTTCTTTGTCTTTTTCTAGTTGTCCTCCCACTGCTATAGCTATAAATGCAGTGCCCTACCTCCTTTCTGGGCAGAGACCACATAAAACGAAAGTTTTCTTTAGAGTGATAGAGGCAGTAAATAGGATTTCCATTTAATAATATCCCCTCAGCTTTAAT
The DNA here is from genome assembly GCF_023065955.2 of Ursus arctos. Classification (NCBI taxonomy): domain Eukaryota; kingdom Metazoa; phylum Chordata; class Mammalia; order Carnivora; family Ursidae; genus Ursus; species Ursus arctos. The sequence goes on along the minus strand of NW_026622786.1, from coordinate 51,133,749 downwards.
AATGATTGGTTTTGATTCTCCCTTTGGGGACTGAAACAAAACACCTTCCTGCTCATACCAAACCTGGGTCTAATCCTGGGCACCTGACTCCTGGAGAAAAATGAGATATCTCTGATCTCTTTAACTATTTCAATGGCTTCCAGGCTGAAGGAGAAATGTTTTTTAAAGGTATCCAATATTAGAAAAAAGAAAGGTGATTATTGGATATTCTTTTAGTGGAGTGCTGGGAATTTTCAGATGGATTCTTAATGTATTAATTAATTCTTATAAGGGTACGCACATTTGATTGGTTTTCTAATAGAAAAGTTATCTTGTAGAAAACCGCTTGTGATGCAAATGACTCTTGTCTATAGCACAGTTAAATTTTATCTGTTGAGATATAATTGATTTCCCTCTGGTAGAAAAGATAACCGTAATTTTAGTTTCTCTGATATTAATAATGGCACTCCCACTTCTTTTTGTTTCATTGGTCTGGTAGCTCTTTCCATTTTCAAGATTTCTTTATTGCTTTAACTATATTTCTTATAAACAATATACAGTTAAGTGCTATTTTTTTTAACTCAGTCTGAGAGTCTCTGTCTTTTAATGGGAAAATTCAACCTATACAATATATAAATATAGTATAATGATACTTGATTTCAATATTTTTATGATTTATTTTATATTTGTTCTTTTTCATTTTCCTTATTTTTTATATTAATCCTATTTCTCCTTTTATTTGTAAGTCTTATGATATAGTGTATTCAATTAATCATTAACTCTTCTATCAAGATTACGCTTGAAGGGAATAACAAATCACATCAGTATCCTAAAGAAAATAGTATAGTAAGTGTGCAAGTGTGTGTGTGTATAGTGTGCTGCACTTGAGTCTCAAGTGTTTGTATTATTTTTGTTATCAAATTGATCCTTGTCTCTTCTAGCAGCCTGTGCATTCTGTTTATTTTACAGCTGGTAACTGAAAGAGTTGGATTTGGCAGGGTTAGCAAACAGGAAACAACTTTATTTTTTCTAATTATTTTTCTCACTGCTAATCCTACAGAATTACTGTGTTTACTTCTTCCTCTCCATCCCTGAATGAGATCTCTGGCAATTTTCATAATTTTGCCCTCTTCTCTGTTACAGTCCTGCCTGCCTGGCACTGTCTGCTGCAGGGCCCCTTTATTTATTTATATATTTTTTTATTATGTTCAGTTGGCCACTGTATAGTACATCATTAATTCTTGACATAGTGGTCAATGATTCATTAGTTGCATATAACACCCAGGGCTTGCAGGGCCCCTTTAGATGGGTTGCTATTTTCTTAGTTGGCTCAGGGAAGCGCAGGTGTGTTTAGGGCAGTATCTAGTGACTACAGTACCGTGAAGGTAAAGTCTTGCCCGCTATGGAGTGGGGCTATAGAAGCAAGCAGACCACAATGCCCTGGTGAGGCATCCAAGGGAAAATTCACAGATCTCTGACTTCCCAGCTTTCTCACAGGCTTAGTTGTTCCTTCCTGGCCTCTTGGGGCCAATGAGACCAGAAACACTTACATAGGACCAAAGACAATCTTCCCCTTGGATAATCCACAGCTCCCAACAGCCAGCTGGTCTTGGGACACAGCACAACCTCCATCGACTTATGACTCAGAGTCTGGTCTCCAGGGCCATACTGCAATCTCAGCATCAGAATAGAAACGATGTCTATCCTTGCACCCCACTGTTTGACGATTTCAGCAGCTGTTTGGCTTAGAAGATGAAAGATGGAAGCTGAGAGTAGAAGAGAAAGGTGCTGAGTGTAGGTCGCTACCTTTCCAGAGTCCACTGCTCCCAGCTGTCCAGCTGTTTTAAAGGAGAATTCTCAGCCAAATGGAATTTTTAAGTTGATTTAGTGCCCTCCTGAAAGATAAAGCTCACAAGTTCCAGCAGAAACTTCCAAAAACAGTGAATACAGAAATCCTTAGTTCTAATTTGCATCTGTTTTGGGCTAAAGTTCAAACACTGTAGTTAGGTCCAGCATTTAATTTAGGAAAGACTGGACTAAGAGACTTTGGGGGACATCTTTTAAGATGTTATATTAAGAGCAGGGAAATAGGAAGGGAATTTTTAATGAATGTTTACTACAGTCAAGTGCTCAGGTATCCCACATTATTTTTTTTAACACTGAAAATAATAATACTGTGATAAGGTATTATTGTCCCAGCTCAAGGGGCTATAGTAACCTAAAGCTCAGACTGTTTACATTCTTTCCCCATGTTTACTCATATATGCCCATATCCAAGGTCCACATGTCATTATCTTACAGAGTATCAGGAAAAACTACCATCGTTACTTGTGATATTATTAGATATGTTTTCTATTTCTTGTTATTTTTATAGTTAGTGATTGAAAAGAGTTTGCATTTTATCTTCCAAGCCAGCAGGGTAGTTAGGGAAACTGTTTTGGTTTGCAGTGAGCCTGGGAGGAGGGAAAAGGGTGATGGGGGCAGTGGGGAGTGAAGAGAATGGATTACGGCAAGCCAAGAGAATGAGAGGATCAATCCCCATTTGCTGGAAAAGAGAAAGATGACTTTGTAACTTTGAGCTGCTGCTGCTGCAGCTTCTCCAGTAACGAGAAGAAAGGTAAAGAGCCAGGAAAGCTTGTATGCTCCTCCTCAACCTCTTCCGTACCTGCGCCCATCATCTTATCTTAAAGCCTTTTACCTTGCTCTTTCCTTACTTAGAGTTTCCAGTTGCACCCCTCTTCTCCAACCCCTCCCCCATCCACATGTTCTCCCCTTGTCATTCTGTTTTAGAGCCAAAACCTGACTCTCCTTGGGAAGAGGTGCCCAAGAGGAGCCTTGGCACACGGTAAAGAAAACCTCCAATGTGAAGCAGAAACAGGAACCTGAACAAATTTATGTCCTCACCTTTGAAAGTTGCCAAAGGCCCCCAAAGCCTTCCCCTAACAGAAATGCTTCTAATTAACCCTACTTCTCCTCATATACTAACAGTTCAGATTTTTAAAAAATCTTTAAACAAATGGATTAAAAATGAACTTTTGAAATAGAATTGTTTCTAATTTGACTTCTGCCTTTATACTGTTTGGGTTAATGAGAAACAGTAAAATAGCAGTATAATAATATATGTAATGTTCAATACTTTATAGGACTTGCTATCAAAATTTTTTAGCTTATTAAGGATAAGTTATTCTTTTAAATTATGTAACAGTTCTGAAAAAAGTCAAAGTTATACTTGGAGAAGGCATTCTATAGCAATGAAGTTCCAGTGTCTACAAACAAAAAGCTATTTTAAATTTTACAGTCTTTTTAATTGCATGAATTGCTAATGTAATACTATTTTCCGATGATTATCCGAAATGCTGATATACGATTAATTCCACATGCATCAAGTTAATGGTACATTTGTCTTATTTGATACTCAATTATTAAGCAAGGTTATTGATGTTATTTGGCTTCCAAAAGAAAATTTCCAGAAACAGTCTGTGCCATTCTTGGTCCCAAATCAGACTTTACCATAGAAATGCTGATGATTGAGAAATCTAATTGAGATCATAAAAATTCATGAACTAGTTCATCTTGTTGATAATTATTTCCTAACTTTGCCCTTTTATTTACTAAAAATGTTGACTTTTCTTGAGCAGATGACTGTTGACTTGTAATTCCAAATCAATGCTTTGCTTTCTTATACCATCCATTCGAACATTATTTTGGTAAGAATTTCTTCTATGCTCTTGGAACTTTGTTATTTGCTTTTTGTTACCTAAATACTGTTGTATAAACAATATTTTTTGAGTCATCATTTGATTAGTTTAACAAATCATCCATTGGTGTTACATTATTTAATTTATGGACTTTGAGTATATTTTTTAAAGGCTTTGAGTAATGTTTGACAGGTAAGGGACTGAATTTGCTCCTTGGTTTTACTGTAGAAAACATTCTTTCAATGTTGCCATGTCTAGCACTCTTTTCTTGAATAACACTTTTATCAAAGAAGCCAACAAATTTTTTTGTTAGGCTGGAAAAAGTCTGTGAGAAATTATAGAGTTTACTCCAGGGTATGTTTTCAAGTGTCTGCTTATTAGTTTTCTTCCTTAGTTTACCCTCTACAACTCTACGGCCCACTTCAAAAGATAGTGCTTGTATATCTCTTTTCCATGTTGTAGGTGTAATTCTTTTAGGTTTGGAAGGAATGATAAATTGATCACTAATTAAAGATTTGAGGATTTCACAATTTCTTTCTAAAACGAAATCTGCTTTTTTGTATGGGTAAATGTTTTCTTTTTCCATAGGATGGAGAGGAAGCCTATTTTTTGTCAAAAGAAACATTTGTACATATCCAGTCTCATGGAAAATTATGGGATTTGTGTCATTTTGTTCCTGTGGATTAAAGAAAAGAGTACTTAGTCATCAGTCTAGTGAGACAAGGCTATCTATATTTTTAAACATGAAAATAAAACGGTAAAATATTCTAAAAATGACTACAGAGACATTTTTAATATGAACAATAATGGTATTCAAATACACAAAAAAGATGTATGTGACACACTTCCTTCTCTTAATATTCTGTTGAGATGTTAGGGGTAAAATCTGAGCTTTTGGCCTACTAAACTCCTTTTTGAATAAAGTGAGATATGACAAAATAAATACATTTCTTAGATGTGTGAGATATTGTCACTGGAAAATAGGATAGTTGGTGGGATGGAACATTGCTCTGGCATTTCTCAGGTTCCCATGTTCAGAAATAAGAAGCATACCAAAAAAATGAATTGATTGGATATCTTAATTAATAATTCCAAGAATATAAAAGTATCTTTTACAATATTATACTTATTCTCGTACTCCAATCCTTACTTAGCACATAAAAAGCACTCAATATATATCTGTAGAACAAAAGAGCCAAAGTAATAGATTGACTTAAAAAATAGACTATTTTTGTCACAGTAATAGCAAAATTTGTATGTATGAACTACTCACTACACTCTTCCCCATATTTCCATTATAGAGTAAAAAGATTAACTCCAAAGAAACTGCTCAAATATGCATATTACCAGTTTTTACTTTGCAAACTTTAAGTCAATGATTGCTACCTTTCCTTTAGAAATATAATTAATGAAGTAAGAAACCAGGATCATCTAATTGTACATCAGTATGCTTAGTGAGCAAGGTATATTATTGCCTATAATTACTAAAAAGATGATGAAAGATCTAGTTTTGCAATCCACTGGGATGTCAATGTTACCTATTTAGCCGCAGTAGTGGAAATTTGTCATGTTTTTGGTCTGTCCAATGCCCATGGGTATTTTCCACCTTACAAATCTATGTACTCTTACATGGAGGCAGAAACTAGCTTTATTAGCCTCCCTTGAGGTTAGGGCATAGGCGTGTGACCTAGGCTCTGCCAATCAGATACACCTGAGATAGTCTTCAGTTCAGAGAAAGCAAGCACTGGGAAAAGTTGGACATTGTAAAAATCACTCTAGTGAGAATGGTAGCAGATATACCTGTTTTGAAAGTCAGCAGTGGCAAAGATCTTAGAAATAGTATCTCCTGCCCAGAATCAAAGTCATTAACTCCATAACAAAAGCATGGGTCCTGGTGGAGCAGTCTGGGGTTGTAACTGGGTGACCCCTGACTGTATAGCTTTCAAGCCAGATTGTCTACCCTTCCTAGACATTCTGTGAGCTACCAAATAGCCTTTAATGTATATATTTTCTGGTTCAAATAGCTAAAATAGACAGAAAAGTGAAACATAATGCAGTCACTTTTGAAAATACCATTTTTGTTTTATATTTTTCTTATAATCAAGAAAATATGAGAAAGCCTTCTTCATAAAGAAAAACACAAAACTTTCAGTTGATGCAAAGGAATCCCCACCTTTGGGGTGGCAGTTCTAAAAAGAGCATTAAGAATCTAAGTGTTGGACCCTCGGCTCTATGGGCAACTAATCTTTGACAAAGCAGGAAAAAACATCCAGTGGAAAAAAGACAGTCTCTTCAATAAATGGTGCTGGGAAAATTGGACAGCTATATGCAAAAGAGTGAAACTTGGCCACTCTCTCACACCAACACAAAGATAAACTCCAAATGGACGAAAGACCTCAATGAGAGACAGGAATCCATCAAAATCATAGAGGAGAACATAGGCTGCAACCTCTTTGACATCGGCCACAGCAACTTTTTTATGACACATCTACAAAAGCAAGAGAAACAAAAGAGAAAATGAACTTGTGGGACTTCATCAAGATAAAAAGCTTCTGCACAGCCAAGGAAACAGTCAAAAAAACTAAGAGGCAGCCCACGGAATGGGAGAAGATATTTGCAAATGACACTGCAGATAAAAGACTGGTATCCAAGATCTACAAAGAACTTCTCAAACTCAATACATGAGAAACAAATAATCAAATCAAAAAATGGACAGAAGATATGAACAGACACTTTTTCAATGAAGACATACGAATGGCTAACAGACACATAAAAAATGTTCAAAATCATTAGCCATCACGGCAAATTGAGATACCACCTTACGCCAGTTAGAATGGCAAAAATTGACAGGGCAAGAAACAATGGGTGTTGGAGGGGATGTAGAGAAAGGGGATCCCTCTTACACTGTTGCTGGGAATGCAAGTTGGTACAGCCACTTTGGAAAACAGTGTGGAGGTCCCTTAAAAAGTTAAAAATAGAGCTGTCCTATGATCCAGCAATTGCACTACTGGGTATTTACCCCAAAGATACAGACGTAGTGGAGAGAAGGGCCATATGCACCCCAATGTTCATAGCAGCATTGTCCACAATAGCTAAATTGTGGAAGGAGCCGAGGTGCCCTTCAACAAATGACTGGATTAAGAAGATGTGGTCCATATACACAATGGAATATTACTCAGCCATCAGAATGAACGATTACCCAACATTTGCAGCAACATGGACGGGACTGGAGGAGATTATGCTAAGTGAAATAAGTCAAGCAGAGAAAGACAGTTATCATACGGTTTCACTCATTTATGGAACATAATAGGAAGATCGGTAGGAGAAGGAAGGGAAGAATGAAGGGAGGGGTAAACAGAAGAGGGAATGAACCTTGAGAAACTATGGACTCTGGGAAACAAACTGAGGGCTTCAGAGGGGAGGAGGATGGGGGATTGGGATAGGCCAGTGGTGGGTATTAAGGAGGGCACATATTACATGGAGCACTGGGTGTTATACTCAAATAATGAATCATGGAACATTACATCCAAAACTAAGGATGTACTGTATGGTGACTAACATAACATAATAAAAAATTATTATAAAAAAATTGAAATGAGTTCAATAAACATATGAATGTAAAAAAAAAAGAATCTGTTGTCACTTTGCAATGCAAAACTGAAAAGTAAAAACATTTATCAAAGATTCCAGTCACTAGAATATAAGATTCCTACAAGTAGTAATTATACACATATTTACGAACAACAGTAGATATTAATACCACGTGAGAAGTTACTGTCTTTGGTGGACTAATGTTGATTATCTTGGCATTTGGCTTTTTCAATTCATCCTCAAAGCACAGGGGAAGCAAGCTTTTCTTCCTTATGGAACAATATTCACTTAATTGATCTTTTTTGATGGTTTTGTTTTCTTCTGTGCTAACATCTATCTGTGGGGGAGATTTTCTTCTGAAAATGAGCACAAGTTCAGCGTAAATAATGATAGGGTTGATTTCAGTTTGTCAGTTCTTGTCTGTCTTCCCGATCCCTCAAAGTCACTGCCAGCATTTCCCCCAAATCCTCAGCCACACACTTTCAACATGACAAGACCATTCCTTCCTGCCTTGTGGAAGGGAAATAGCAAAAGCAGTGGTGGTAGCAATACAATAATATATATGCCTCTTTGGCTTTTGAGTGTGGAGGAGATATATGATGTAGGGTGAGGAAAACACTAAAGGTAGAGAGGTATTTGCCATAACCTTCATTGAGATTCTGGGGAAAAAAGTGTCTCACAAGGCAGCTTCCCGACAACATAGGATGGCCCCACCTTTGTTAACAGAATGCAGTGGTATGGTATGGTTATAGGAGAAAAGAGGATATAGTTTTCATTCCAGATTTCCTTTGGTTCACATAGGACATGGACACTGAGCTTAGGCTTACCAAGGTGGTTGCCATTTCAGGGGTGAGGTAGCCCATATCAAAGGCCTGGCATGATTGAGGTATGGATAGTCTAAGGACAGATGAAGGTCATGACAGAGGCTCAGAGGGTTCTACCACACTAATGAGAGTTGAGAGTAGACCCAATCCAAGTTCAGGGAGAATAGACCATATATTCATGAACCACAGATGTCAGCAGCCACAGAACACCTAGAAATGAGACCAGCAGTACAAGGGCATTGACCAAGATACTTACTCAAGTACCTTTTCCTCAATGTCACAAAGTCCAGTGAGCATCTCTTTCATATACTCAGATATTGTCTTAGAAAGAAACAGAATGACTGAGATAAATTTAGAGAGGCCGTACATTTTTGCTCCAAAGTGTGAAACACACTTGGTTAACATGATTTTACTCAGTCCTGAGGATCTAATGGGAAGATCAGAACTTTATAAAACTACAAAGCTACTTTTCTTACATCCATATTGTAGTGTATTTAAACTTGTCTCTACTAGAAAAACACAGTTCTAATCTCTCCATTCATTTTTTCATGTCCTTCTTTCCATTTGCCTGTGAACTTGAAACAGATAGAGTATGAGTGCAAGGTATGAATGGGTTGCTGACTAGTAGAGCACTCTTAGACCAGTCACTGGAGTGTAGTACCAGCCTAAATGGTAATAATGTGCCGAAGAAATCCATTCTGGTCTACTAAAAAATAAAAGGCAGAACTCTTCCTATTAGAAACATCATTGAACACAATAAAATATGAAAATGTTAAAATAAATTACCTTTTATTGACATAATCTTCTAAGTGACCAGCCAAATCAAATGATTCCCCAGGTTTTTTTTCTGTTTGAGCTGAAATTATAAAAGATTTTCATAAAAGGCACACACATATCATGGCATTTAGAAAATATCTTGTATAAAATATTTTACAATGTAAAATAACAATGGAAAGCACCTGGTTTAGTGCTTGATCTGTAGTAGCTATTCAATAAGAACTTCTTTCTTTTAAGTAAGAACTTAAGTGAACAAGACAGAACTGGAAAAGACTGAGGTCAAGGATCTAATGTTTGGCTAAGACAAATCAAACATAAAACTGGCCTTGGAGATTTTTGTGGAAGACAGACATTACCAAATTTTTAAATCTTTTCAACATGTGAAGTCATTATTAGCCAGTAGAAAGCCTCAGATGGTTAAACACCGTTGATAGAGGGAGGTTATAGTTAGCAAAGGTCAAGCAGATCTTGCCATCTGGCATGAAGGAGATATCCAGGGTTGAACTCTTCCAAATATGCTCAGTGGACACTCCAGCATTTCCCTACTTTCTTACTATTTCCAGATACATATACTATTAGCAGTAAATTCAACTTTTCTCTTGTTCTCAAGTAGTTTGTATTTTAGTTCAGTGCTTCCCAACATTTTCCACATTATGGCAAACATTTTATTTTTTATTTTTATTTAAAGATTTTATTCATTTATTTCAAAGAGAGAGTGTGCAGAGGTGGGGGGCAGAGGGAGACGGATAAAGAGAGAGGAGCAGACTCCCCACTGAGCAGGGAGCCTGACTTGACTCAGGGCTCAATCCCAGGACCTCAAGATCATGACCTGACCTGAAGTCAGATGCTTAACTGACTGAGTCACCCAGGTGCCCCATGGCAAACATTTTAATTAATATTCTTATGTAGTACACTGGGATGAACACTTGAGTACACTCTGTAGCCAGACTGACATAAGGCCAACCCAGCAGTCTTGAAAGCTGAAGGATCAATATTTCAGCATAACAGTTTACCATAGAAGCTCTATTCCAGCAAAAGGAAACAGTCAATAAACCAGCAAATAAGCCAACAAATAAATACATAAAATAATTGCAACCACTTGTAAGTATTATGAAAACAAATAAACACGGTACCTCACCTATGGTGGCTATAGAGACCTCTCTCAGGAAGGGTATTTGAGTTGAAGTCTGAGAAAGACGTAACCAGTTGAAGCTTTGGGCAGACTACTAGGCAGAGAAACAGCAAGTGTTAAGGTCTCAGTGTGAAATCAGCTGGGAATGGTGAAGGAACTGAAAGGCCAATATTGCTGGAGTGTAGTGAATGAGGAGGAGAGTGGAGAAAGATGAGACGAGACAGGTAGCAGGGGCCAAATCATATAAAGGCACATAAGCCATAGAGATAACTTAAGACATTATTCTGGTTATAACAGAAATCATTTAGAGGGTTTTAAGCAGAATAAGAAAGAAGTTTGATTTATGCTTTAGGAACATCACTCTGCCTGTTCTGAGATGGATAGTCTGTGGGGGTATGGAGGCATGTGGATGGCAATAGTAGCAATGGAGTGACCAATTAGAAGGTTGTTGCTGTTCTCAAGGTGAGACATGTTGGTGGGTTAGACAAGGATTGTAGCAGAGGGAGGGCTGGGTAAGGGCTGGCTTCACATTATATTTTGGAGGTTGATCCAACTATACTGACTGGTGGATGGATATGAGAAATAGAGTAATCAAGAATTATTTCTAGGTTTTAACCTCGGTGATTGGGTAGATGCCACTTACAGAAATGGGAAAGGCACGTAAGAGACAGGTCCACTGCTTGAAACAAGGGGCTGGGCTGAGGTTCGCTGGCTTGTGAAAAATCACTCCTTCCCAGGGCCAACTGGGTAGCCAGGAACTAAGTTAAACCACTTCAGGGCATGATGACTGGACTGCCATATGCCCAGTATTTCCCTGGCAGGGGAGCCCCATTCATAACTCTAAAATCTGGTTCAGCCTGAGGGTTGCCTACTTAACAGTCTCTTTTCCCCCTTTTATGCTAATAGAACTTTGATTTTATTCATCTTTCTCCAAAGAACCATGTCTTTCACAGGAGGCTGGGCTCCTTCCTAACTCAAGGAAGTGAATCTTTAAATGATCTCAGCCTGTGCTTTTCAAAATGTGAGCTATAACCCATCCATTTAGACACTAAATTAATTTAGCATCTTTTGACCAACATTTTAAAATATGAAATAGAATAGAATGCAGTGTATTACATGTGTCCTTCGTAGTAACTGTACAAAACACTAAAATACTCCAAGTTCAGCTAACAGAGAAAAAGACAATTAGGATACCATGAAGCTGAATCTTCTGCTCTCCCTATATATCATATATATGGTTATATATAATTATAATAAAATATTCCTATATCATATTATTATTAATACATTACTCTATATATTATTATATATCTTATATGTATCATGTTAAAAGTTGGAAAAACTTACCTAAGCTGATAATGATATATTGGTTTAGATATGGGTGCATTAAGCTATTCTAGCCAAGGAGACACCAGGGGTTGTTTGCTGGAGTGCTTTGGGGGGCATTTTCCTCATTTTACAAAGGGCCAAAGAGCTTTTCTCTTCTTCGGTGGATGTTGTTACCCATACAAGTTATCTTGAATAGTAGGCACCATATCATAGAGTAGGGCTAGGAGGACAGGCTACTTTTTAAGAAACTTGAGGAAAGATGGAAAGACTGGATATATCTCATCAAGCCCTGAATTAACCAAGCCTGGAACTGCCTTACTGATGGACTTCTTGTTATTTCAGATTATAAGTATCTTTGGGATGCCTGCGTGGCTCAGTCATTTAAGCGGCTGCCTTTGGCTCAGGTCATGATCACAGGGTCCTGGGATAAAGCCCCACATCAAGCCCTACATCCCTGCTGGGCAGGGAGCCTGCTTCTCCCTCTCCCACTCCCCCTGCTTGTTCCCTCTCTTCCTCTCTCTCTCTCTCTGTCAAATAAATGAATAAAATCTTTTAAATAAATACATAAATAAATAAATAAATAAATAAATAAATAAATATCTTTGAGGTTTGAGCCATATATAGTCAGATTTTCTTTTAATTACAGCTGTAAGTGTCCCAAATATTAAAGATGAATAAGAATCTATCAGGTGGAGAAGTATGTTCTGAGCATAGAGACCAGAATGGATCAAATTACACAGTAGTTGGAACAGACTGTGACTAGAATCAGTAAGGATAAAGAGACAGAATAGAAGGCTGGAAACATCTTATATACCATACCAACGAATCTAGATTTTACCATTTTTGTAATAGAGATTATTCAGATGTTATTAAGTGGAGAAATAATGTGGTAATATGATCAGATACTGATATTCTTTGGTTAAAGTATTTCTTAATGCTTATATCTTAAAGTTCGATGCAGTTAATTTTCAGCTATTTCAATATAAAAACGCAAAATATATACCTGCAAATGAAGTAGAGTCTTTTTCCTTCTTGTATGCACTGGACTGAATCCTGGGTGCAGGAGAAATGATTGTAGGACCCAGTGTTCTTCTACATGGTTGTGTATTCTATAGGTATAGACCATGCAAAGGGTTAGCACTCTTCATCTGAACATCAGGAAAAATGGAAAACTATCTTAGAAATTATTCCTTTCCAGGTATATCGATAAATAATTTAAATTTGATTATTCACCCTTGGCATATCTAATTATGATAACTAACAGCTGGCTTGTTCTTTAAATACTTCCAAACATAATGTTTACTTAATCCTCAAAAAAACCCCTATGATGTGGATGTTAATAACACTTTATAGAGGAGGAAACGAATCTACAGAAATTAAAAAATTGGACTATGTTCACACTTTCTGCTAACTTTTATTTTCTTTGTCTCCATTATATTCACATATAAAATTTATTTCTCCAAATGCAGGGAAGGTCTAAAGTTCAAATACCGAGCCAAAAAAAAGCCCTCTTGGTTTAAGCAGAAACTTTACTCATACATAGAGAAGATACAGTAGAATATTTCTGAGTAAAAGGGGAGAACTGGAAAAAGTGATCTTGCTTTTTCTAGGTTAGTGTCTCAGATTGGCTCTAATGTAGAGGGAGACTTTGGTGAATCTACTCTATCCCTACAAGATTACTGATGTTGTTATTTTAACAATTAACCTGGTCAGGCTCAAAATACACTCTGTCTCTGGAGCAGCAGCTCCAATTTCAGTTCAGTTGTTGTATCCTTAGCTGGGCTGCTCGCAGTCTTCCTAAACATGCATGGTTTAGGGGTTAATGAGAGACTTGGATAGGGGCTACCATCTTTGGCTCTCTTCTATTAGTAACCCCTCACTTTCTAGAAGCTTGGGTTGCCCTGAACATTGCTTTCTGGCTCTTCTGGATAGAAAAATACTTAAGTTTTCTATTGGAGTTTTAGATGCCCCATATAGTGCCAACTTTATCCACCCTTCAAGCTAAAAGCCGTAAAAATAGCAACTTTGCTCCATGCAAGTCAGTTATTACAAGTTTCTATGCTTTTTCTTTGTCACCTTCTTTTGTTTACTCTCTAGGGTCTTCAGGTAATTTGTGTGTGTGTATGTGTGTGTGTGTGTGTTCTGAGTATCATGTCTAGAGTATATAGTCATTGTCTGAGACAAGGTGGTATAATAGGGGCTTACTCAGCCACACTGCATCAGAATTCTCCAGAGCTTTTACTACTTTCATTATCTTTTCCTATTGCATTGCTCAATACTGCATTGTAACAATACAATATTATTTATAAATAATAATGGTGATAAGTGTCACTCTTGCCATGCCATAGACTAATGTATTATCATTAATATGAAATTGGTTATTGGTTTTATATAGGTATAATTTTTAAAACTATGCTGATATTCTTTATCATATTCAGCAAGTATTTTCTGTAGTTTTATCAATGATGGTTATTGAATTTCTCAATTGTATTTTAAATCTTGCAGCTATTAAAATAATTTTCTGATGAAACTCCAGGCTTAGAGTTGGCAGATATTTAGAGTGAGAACAAAAACAAAAGCTGTAAAGAGGCAGGTTAACTGAAATTCTATGGAATTTCTGAACCAGTTGCCACTTCCCCCCTTTCTTACTCAGCCTAGCCCATATACAAAGTTATAGGAAATTGTATTTAATTAATCCCAGGATAAAATAAGTGCTCTTCTGCTAATAAACTTATTGCTAATGTGAGTGTCATTCCCAGAGTGAAACTCTCTTCAGGTTAGCATCCGAAAGACAAACTACCAGACAAATTACCTGCTCTTTGCCCTCTTATGCTAAAGTAAAGAGAGCTGGTTGAGAATTCTGATGTATACACAGAAGAGTTGGCTCTCAATTCTAGAGAGATACTTATTTATAAAATTAATGGCAATTTCATTGAAAGATTAACCCGTATCTCCATTCTTAAATATGAACAAGTGAAGGTTTATCAGATATAATAAAAATCAATAACTTCAAAAATATCTATAATGATAAACAAAAGGAACACTGACACCAGAAAAGAGATAATTTAAGAAACAGAAAATAGCTGAAGAAAATGAACTCTAATATCCTCAGAAATGTTGAGAACAAATATAACGGGACACTATGAAAAGAGAAAAACAACAACTAAGAACAAGAAAGAAATTCAAAATATCATTACCAAACCAAAATGAAGTAAAAGGACCAGAATAAAGGGGAAATTTTCAGAGACAAAAAAAAAAAAATAGAGAATAGCAATATAGACAATTAGCCGAAGAAATCTAGTATCTGACCACTAGAGAACAGAGAAAATAGTGGAAAGGAAATTGGAAAAGAAATAACAGAAAGACATTTTTTAAGAACTAAAGAAAGATATTTGACTTTACGGTGGAGTCTATAGAACACTGAACAGGATGAATTGAAGTAAATTGCCACACTCAGATATATCCTCAAAACATTTCAAAACAACATTAATAAAGAGAAGATCGTAGAAGTTTCCAGAGGAAAAAGGTAAGATCACTTACAGAAGACTGAGAACTTTTCATTAGCACCATTGGATGGCATAGGACAGTGGAGCAATGTCATCAAAGTTTAGGGGAAAAAATGATTTTAAACATATAATTCTACTCAGCTAAACTACCATTCATATGGGAAAAATAAATACATGCCATTTCTAGGGAAGTTTCTTGAAGACATATTCTAGGAAAATAAAGATGAAATCCAAGAAGAAATAAAACATGGAGTACTAGAATCTGGCAACTACAGCAGGAATGGAATGACCCAGTGACAACTGCAGAGCAGGCTTAAAGGTAATGGTCAAATTTAGAACAAAAAGTCACTGAGCTCCAAAGAACAATTCCTCTAAGAAGACTGGAATGGATTCTACTCAATAGAGAAAACAAATAAGGAAGCTTGACCATATCCACATATAATGAGAAAGTTACATGCCTCTTTTTCAGAGGCTGCATATCTTAGAGGTAAAGAGCATGTATCAGACTGTTGGGTTCTTCCTAGCTCTGTTTTTTATAATTTGATCTCAGCCAAATTACTTGTCTTCTTTGTACCTCTATTTTCTCATCTATAAAATAGAAATAAAAATAGTACTTACTTCATTGAGTTGTTGGGAATGTAAATTATACACACACACATATATATACACATATATATGCATTTGCATACTATAGAAGTACTGTTAGTACTATATAGATGTTTGCTATTATTATCCTTCTCCACAAGAAAAAAAGGAAGGCAACTAGAATATTCAGGAAAAAATACAAAAGTGTACAAGACAGTCAAGGTCTCAATATGAGGCAGACAAACCTATGGCAATTACTTTTTGAGTAACTGATGGAGAATAAGAAAAGGGAGCCATTGTTTTTACATTTTACCCATTGAGAAGAACTATAATCCTAGCACATTACTTTGTTCTACAATGAATGATTATTTACAACGTTATAGTAACATAGATACTATTTATAGTTTTGAGTTTTAGAATTAAGCTATAGACAAAACATAAGGGATTAATCAGAGATGCAAAGTTGAATATACATTCATATTGAATATGAATTACATTACTGAGGTCAATAATGTAATTGTAAAGTAAAGATATACTTGATTTGGGGAAGAAGATGTGGAGGAGAGTGGGAGAAAAGGACTGTTAAAATCTTCATCTTACGTAAACGGGAATCAGGAGTTAGTGATTAAAGTTGATACAGAAGAAAAAACATTTAGGTATTGAATTTATAGGTACAAAAGTTAACAATAAAGAAAGCAAAAAAGTAACTATCAAAGATTCAGAAGAAAAAACCAGGAGAAGTGAAGTGTAGAAAAGTGTAAATAAGCTAATTCAAATATGTTTTCTGATTATTCAGTAGATAATATTTAAAGTGGATAAATAAAAAATAGTAGTAGAAACTCGTTCTTTAAAATTATAGAGTTAATCATAAGAGAAATTAAAACTCCCTAAAAGTTAAATGTGGTTACCTTTGAAAAGGGGAAATTAGAACAATAAGTATGGGATGGAAGTGCTTTGTGTTCTTATTAACTTTTCTGTATTATTTAATTTTTAAAATTCATATGAATATTTCAATTTGTTTTTTGAAAATTAAAATGTTGCATGTTTTTCTAAAAGATGCTAATAAATTTATTATTATGAGTAAACTTGTAATATTACAATATATATTTCTTGAAAGATTTTTAGTAAACATGAACCTAAACAAACATGTAGTTGAGGATAAAAGAGTCCAGACAGTGGATGCTGTAAATCTTCTTTAAAATTATAAAAGGTGGCAATATGCAACAAAAATTATAATGTCATTAGTTATGGTCAAAAGTATATATTTCTTCATGTTTCATTCTTCATGTTAGCAATAATCAGGGCTAATAATAAATTAATTAATACCTAAGAAACTCTTTTAATGACTTTCCCTAGCTGATTCTCTGGTTAACTTCTCTTTCTATTCTCCTGATAAAACTTAATGAATAATATCCAAGGCATGCTCAATGCTCAAGGCTAGTCAACTACTTTTCAGGATGCCCATGAACCTCTGCTCAAATGGTTATCAAGAGTCAATACTGTTGTCAAATCACTATGTTGTACACCCAAAGCTAATGTAACATTATGTATTACACTTCAATACTTCAATTATACTTCAACAACAACAAAAAAGAGTCAGTATTGTTGGTCCCAAGCGTGTTTATGGTAGTTGTTACTGTAATTATAACCACAGCATGCTAAAAAAAATTGTCTTGGCTACACATGAAAATATTACAAATGGGTGCATATTTTCATATTTTAAATTAAAATTAAATATTTAAGTTATGCATGCAGAGTTTTTTATGATGTCCTGTTTTAACTGACTTTACGATAACCGCTTTTCCTTATCACACTCAATAAATAATTTCTGCTATATGGACTGTCAAGCAAATATGTTATTTTCTGTATTATCTCTGTACATAAAGTTTTAGTAATATCAAAGATGAAATCGCTTTAAAATTTTATGTTTTGAACCCTAAAATACATTTGAATTTGGGACTTATAGAATTGCTAATGCTAATCTGAATTTCTATCAAGTAATGGTTAAATGGACAAATTAAACCTACCTTAACTGTATCCTTAAGATAAAGAAAAGGTCTAAAAGATCTTGATTTCAGATTTTCTTTCACTGGCTCTAAAGAAACAAATCCAAACATAAATGATATTTCCATACTATTAGATTACTTCTAATTTAACTATTAATAAACTATTTTTCTACTTGTAGTAAACTTTTTAGAAATGTAATTTGATAAACTTAGGTGCTTACGTATGCATTACATTTACATTTTCAGAGCTAAATATATTCTAATTTGCTTTAAAAGTGAGTTTCTATTAACAGAATACAACTTTTGATTATTTACTTCTGGCTACTTCACAGGAAACTATGACCTCAGAACACACAACAAAGTGGTATGTACCTTCAGGGGGAAAATGGATTTCTAAATAAAATGGAATCACAATAATTAAAGGGATCTTTTCATTCATCATTCCTTTGAAGAGAGAAATATTCCCCTCAACCTGAATCCCCCCCAGCTCTAATTCTTTATTAATCTGGATTATTCTCTAATGGATTTTCTTAAGGTAGGTATGGTGTCAGCTCAAGCATACAAATTTTGGATTTGGGTAGCCTGGGACCAAAACCTGCTTCTTTGTTTGTAAGTCCTGTAGTCTTAGGTTAAGTTCTTTAACTTCTGTGAGCCTTAGTTTTCTCATCTGTTAAGGGGAAATAATGGTACTTACCTTAGAGGAATGCTGTGAGGGTTAAATGAGATGATAGATGAAACAATAGTATCTGGCATTCATTCAATCAACAATTATTTATTGATCACCTATTATATGCTAAGTACTGGTGTTGGACTCTGTAATTGTGATTCCTGCCCAATGATGCATACATTTTAGTGGATAATAGAGAAAATAAACATGTGAAACAAAGGAGTGAATAATTATAAATTAAGATACATGCTATGACAGAAATGAATAGATTTTGGTGAGGGAGAATAACAGAGGGAGGTATAATTTAGATAGGGTAGTTGCTGTGGGCTGAATGTTTGTTTTCCTCCCGAAATTTATATGTTGAAGCTCTAATCCTCAGTGTGATGATATTTGGAGGTAAGGCCTTTGGGAGGTAATGAGTTTAGATGAGGTAATGAGAGTGAAGCTCCTGTGATGGGATTAATGCTCTCACAGGAAAAGACATGAAAGAGATAATCTCTCTCTACACCATGTAAGGACACAGGCAAGAAAACAGCTGTTTGCAAATCAGGAAGAGGGTTCTAACCAGAACCTGACCATACTAGCACCCTGATCTCAGACTCCTAGCCTCCAGAATTGTGAGATATTTGTTGTTTAAACCACCCAATCTATAGTAATTAGTTATAGCAGCCTGAACCGACTAAGAAAGAAATTGACACAGAGAATGGGGTGCTGCTGTAACTAAAAAATAGGGAAGTGGCTTTGCAACTGGGTAATAAGTAGAAGCTGGAAGGGTTTCGAGGTACATAGTAGAAAAGGCCACTATTTCCATGAAGGGATTTTAAAGGGGGCTCTGGTGAGAATTTCCTAAGATTCTTCCATCTTCTTAGAGAATACACATTTGGGTACAGAAATGTTGGTACACATATGGATGGTAAAAGCCATTCTGATGAGGTCTCACAGAAATTAGGAAATTATTGTAAAACAATGGAGAAAAGGCTATCCTCACTATAAAGTGACAAAGAACTTGGCTGAATTATGTTTGTATTCTAGTGTTTTGTGAAAGGTAGAACTTATGAGTGATGAAACTGGATATTTAGCTGACAATTCTTAGCAAAGCATGGAAGGAGTGGTGTGTTCCTCCTGACTGCTTGTAGTAAAATGCAAGAAGAGAT
Organism: Ursus arctos; assembly: GCF_023065955.2. Classification (NCBI taxonomy): domain Eukaryota; kingdom Metazoa; phylum Chordata; class Mammalia; order Carnivora; family Ursidae; genus Ursus; species Ursus arctos. The sequence goes on along the minus strand of NW_026622786.1, from coordinate 51,114,501 downwards.
AAGTGAATTGGAAGACTGAACTGTTAAGCAAAAAAAGAAATCAGAGCTTAAGGATTTGGAAATTTTTCAGCCTGTTCATATTACTAAAAATAAGAAACTTTTCAGCGTGTTCATGTTCAAAAGAGAATACTAGGAGTGTGGTAGAATGACTATTTGATAAGGAGATTGGTATGGGTGTGAATCACAGACCTAATCAGATATCCCAACAGTGACACTGTCAGTTTGAACTGAAGGGGATAGAGATGGGACAAAATGAATGAAGTCTGTTTGACTTCTTGGGGTTACAGAATAGGGCCACAGAGCTATTCACTGCAAATATATGCTATTCTTCAAGACAAAGGAAGAATGACCCTGAAGGCAATTCAAAAATCATCAGAGCTACCTCCTCAGTTTCAAATGGGGTTGCCATTGTCTCAGTGTCAACAGGCCAGACAACCTTCACCGAAAGCCTTTGGGATGGGGCATCCCAGAGCCTTGGAGGCATGACCCCTACATGGCACAGCTGTGGAGGCAGGACCTCTGCCCCAGTGGGTCCAGAAGGCAGAGTATGGAGCCAAAGAGAAGTATTCCTGAGCCTTAAAATCTTATGAAGTTCACCTTGCTAAGTTTTAGACCTTAGCAAGAAAGGTCTTTCTTTTCTATTTCTCCCTTTTGGAATGAGAACGCCTATCCTGTGTTTGTCTGAACTTTGCATTTTGCAAGTACATATATTGTTTGGTTCCAGAAGTTTACAGGTAGAGAGGAATTTTGCATTGGGAGGTTGAGTCTTACCCATGTCTGATTTAGATAATATTTAGTTAAGACTCTGGATTTTAACAATAAAATAAAAAGTCAGATGTCAGTGAAATAATTGAAGGTTTCTAAGATCTTTTTATTGTCCAGAATGAGGGTAATAATAGATTTTAAAAGGTTACATAGGGTAATCATTTAAAGAATAAAAACAGAGTATATAACTTCCAAATTAATAAAGGGGAAAAGTGAAACTTAAAATAATTCAATCATAGAGAAAACATAAGAAGACAGAAAAAGAAGTATAGAATCAACAGGGCAAATAAAGAACAAAATAAGATGGCAAAATCAAATCCAAAGATATCAGTAATTACATTAAGTGTAAATGGACTAAGTGCTCCATTTCAGGGACAAAGCTTACCACGGTATTTTTAAATTTAATAATATGATATTTATAAGAGATAAATCTAGATTACAATGTTGTAAGAAGGTAATAAAATGATGGAAAAGGATATACTATGCAATGGTAGCCAAAAGAAACCTGGGACAACTACAGTAATATTGGATAGCTAAGACAATCCCTTTATAATGAAAAAGGGTTCAATTCACTAGAAACATAATGATTTTATTTATTTATTTTCTTTAATGATTTTTTATTATATTATGTTAGTCACCATACAGTACATCCCCGGTTTCCGATGTAAGGCTCGATGATTCATTAGTTGTGTATAACACCCAGTGCACCATGCAATACGTGCCCTCCTTACTACCCATCACCAGCCTATCCCATTCCCCCACCCCCCCTCCCCTCTGAGGCCCTCAGTTTGAGAAACATAATGATTTTAAATTTTATGTAATTGATAACATCACCTAAACTATATTAAAAATCTATAAAGCAAAATTTGACACTACAAGGAAGAATACAAGTCTGAAATTTCTCACTAACTGACAGAAGAGCAAACAGAAAAATCAATAAGGATATAAAAGAGTGGAAAAATACAGGGAACAAATTTGACCTAAAAGCCATATGCAGAAGACTGTACTCAAGTACTGCAGGACATACATTATTTTCAAGCACATACAGAGCATTTACAACAATTAACCATATATTGAGTGATAACACACATTAACTAATTACATAGGACTGAAATCATGTGGAGTGTATCCTCAACCATGTAATTGTGCTAAAAAGCTATAGTCAAAAGATAATTGGAAGAGCCTCAAATAGGGATGCCTAGATGGCTCAATAGGTTATAAGCCTGCCTTGAGCTCAGGTAATGATCCCAGGATCCTGGGATCGAGTTCCCCATCAGGCTGCCTGCTCAGCAGGGACCCTGCTTCTCCCTCTGCCTACTGCTCCTCCTGCTTGCGCTTGCTCTCTCTGACAAATAAATAAAATCTTTAAAAAAAAGAAAAAGAAAAACCTTAAATTTTTTGAGTGGAAACATATACTTCTAAATAACCAATGGATAAGAGAAAAAATCATACTGGAAAATATAAAATATCCAAGATATTCTTGGAGAAGAAAGCTGGAAGACTTGCTCTACCAGATTCAAGGGTTATTTTAAGCTACATAAACTAATGTGGTATAGTATTAATGATAAATAGATAATGAAATAGAATAAGAGCTCCAGAGCAAAGAGTCCAGAGAATTAGGGAAAGAATAGCCTTTTAAATTACTTGCTGAGATAACTATATCCACATTAAAAAATTAAATTTGACCCTTACCTCTCTCAAAATTTAATTCCTAAATGTAAAAGGAAGAACTAAAGTCTTTTATAAGATAAATAGGAGAAGGTCTTCATGACCACAGAGTAGGGAAACATTTCTTAAATATGGAACAAAAAGTACTAATCAAATGGGGAAAGATTTGGTATATTTGACTTTATTAAAGTCAAAGAATTTCTGTTCATCAAAAAGACACCATAGAGTGAAAAACAAAACAAAACAAAACAGGAGAAAAGGGAAGATATTCACAATACATAAAACCAACAAAAAATTAATGACCAGAATATATAAAGAAATCAATCAGAAAAGGACAAAAACCTACTTTTAAAATGAGCTAAGGGGCACATGGGTGGCTCAGTCAGTTGAGCATCTGACCCTGGCTCTGGTCATGATCTCATGATTTGTATAAATTTGCATAATTTGTATAAATTGCCCATTTTGATATTGAACACCTCTTCCTCTTAGGAAATTCTTCTTTTTGGCTCACTGAAATCTTTCACACTATAGTTATAAGCCCTATACTTTCAAGCAATTTCTTTCAACAGAGACATCAAATCATCAAGAACTTTTAAAATACGTATTAATAAATAATAAAGTCTATAATAAAAGCACTCATTAATAAATTAAAGGAGAAGTAAATATGTTACACAAAGCATTACCTGTTGACTTGCTTTCTTGATTTTTTATATTTGTTGGTGCAAAGTGTAGTCTTAAATTTAACTTTTCAAAATCACTCTTACTAGGTTCAGGTTCATTTTTGAAGCAGACATATCTAGAAAAAATAAAATTAATCCAAATCAAAATAATCAGAAAAAAATCTATGAAACTAATCTAAAAAATAAATTCAGACAAATGTGGTTAAGTCCCAGTTATATAGAATAGATGTTGTGTTAATAATATTACAATACAAAGTGTAAAAGGATGGGACTAAGCCAGAGCTGAAAATATTAGTGATAATCACTTGAAGTACAGACAGGAAGCTGTATTGTCATAGGATTGAGGGTACTCTAGGAAACTATAATTCACAAGCTGATTAACCCTTTAAAAATATGCTGGAAATTCATTAAATGAGATATTGACGACATTTTCAGACCTGAGTTAAAGTCATGGGACACAGAGTTACAGTCAGTTCAGATACCAAAATGGTAGACCAGATAGGATGACGGCATTTATTTATTGTAAAGGAAATTTCATCCACTAAATCCTTTAACTGACATTGATGGTATGTAATAAAGTTAATAAAGTAATTAACAAATAATAATAAAATATTACATAATTCATATTTCTGACCACTAAATGCTGGAATAACCTGTGACTCATTCATCCAACCTCAGACACTCACCTTCAGTTGATATCTAATCTCACATCTTTACATATTATCTATAGACTGATGTCTCCCGGGTTTATAATTATAATTTATAATTTATAATCCCTCAAACTCTTCCCTGAGCTCCAGATTTATATATCCAACTGCTACATGTCTTCTGCAGTTAGGTGTATTATAGGCATCTCAAACTTAACACGTTCAAAACCAAATCCTTGCTTTTGTTTCCTTCCCAATCTGTTCCTCTTTGAGGCTTCTCCAACTCCATTTAACCAGAGGCTTAGGCCAAAAACTTGACAGTATCTTTGATTTCTCTTTCTCTCATTCTTCATTCCCAACTGTTGCCAGATCGCACTGGATCTTTCTTTGAAACACGTCCCAAATCCAACTACTTCTTTCCTTGTTACTTCTACCCCAGTCCAAGACAACTTCATCTCCCATCTGAGCTACTTCCATGTATCTCTTGCCTTCTATTGGCTCTCTTTGTTATCACTCATCCCCTACAGTCTATTCCCAGTACAACCATGGTGGCACCCATAAAATATAAATGTGATTAGCATGTCCCTCCAATTGTTTCCTACTAGACTCAAATAAAGTTCAAAATTCCCACTCCAAGACAGAAACTGCCTCCCCATTGCTCATGGTTCTAAGTAGAGGAACTTCCATTGAATGCCCCTCCAGGGCTCTCTCTGTGCACCCACCCCCTCACCTCCACATAAAAGCAGAGTGAATTTTCCAGCTCTTTGGTTTAAGGAGAAAGGAGCTTAAGCTCCCACTTAAGGACCTTGGTTTTTGCTCATCCCTCTGCCTGTAATATTCTTCCCCCCGCTACTGCCAAGGGTTACTTCCTTAAGTTATAAGAGAATTTTGTTAAGACTCTACTCAAATTTCCTTTTCTCTAGAAAGGTCTTTTCTGTCCCCTTCTCTATCTAAAATAGTAATCCCTATCAATCTTAATTCCTTTAATGTAATATATTTTTCTTCATAGTATTTATCACTAATGGATTTATATTATATATTCATTTGTTCATTTAGTTTAATATTTTCTCCTCACCTTATCCTAAAATGTAAATTGAGGGCAGAGTTTGTTTTGTTCACTGTTGTATACCCAGTACCTAGAACAGTGACTGGCACATGGCACATGTGTAATAAACATGTTGAACACACAAATTGTTCTGGGAAACTTTTGTTAAACTTTCTTATAATCTTAAAATTTCCAATGAGATTTTAGTATATTCTTTTTGGGTTTTTCAGTAGACAATCATTCATATAATAATTTATCTGTTCTTTTCAAAACATTTATATTTTTGTCTTATGTTCTTATTTAATATCATTGGCAAGCACTTCTAGGATAGTGCAGTATAGTGAGAATGGGCATCCTTCTGCTTCTAATTTAAGTGGGAATGTGTCAAGTGTTCCACCCTAAGGATGATGGTGGCTCTACAGTCTTGTTAAGGAGATCATTTTTTTAGCCTTATCTTACTAAGTCATTTTTCAAATACACTTGCAGAATATATAGAGGTGTTTGGATATGAATTTCCTTATGGTGAACTAAAGAGCGTAGGCTTTGGAGTTGGATCTTACCTTGCATTTGACTCTACGTGAACTTCTGCAGAATATTGATTTCCTCTGAATCTCAGTCCTTAATAGACTAAATGTGGGTAATATCTACCTTATAGGGTTAGTATAAGAATTACATAAAATAAAGTTTAGAAAGTGCTTAGCAAATGTTTGTAACATAGTGAGAGGTCAATGAGTAGTACTTTTTATTATTCCTGAAATTTACTCCACTTAGTCATAGTAGAGTAATATTGATTTAATATAGTGTTAGATTCTACTTTGTTAATACAGGAAGTTATTGAAAGGCACTTATTCGGTTGTTTTAGAGTGGGTGACCAGATGATTTTTTACCCACAGCTAAGTAAAAAGGAACAATAAATAGCTTGTATTCTACAAAGACCCACCAATATTTGGGTCTAGACATTCCCCTCTTCTCCCAAGTAGCAGAAAAATGTAGTGGGGTAGAGGGCCATATCAGAATTATGTCACTGACCTTATAGGGTCTGCTGTGGCTTTTCCTTCTCTTTTCAGTGTTGAAGGGAGCAGGGATGCTTGGGGTTTCCTAAGGAATCACTTATAAAGACTGACTCCTACAAAAGGTAAAGTCTGCCATCTCATTCCTCAGCTGCACACCTGTTAGCACACTTGCTGATTTGCCCTATGTCTGGCCATATAAAAACAAATTTGGAGGGTGAGGCAGGGAGGAGAAATGTGAGCACACTGCATCCCATTGTTTGGCACGGCAAGGAAGCTTGAAATTCTGAGGGAGAAAATGGACATTGAGGTTGTAACTAGGCTTGGGCCATTTTGCCGGTACCCCACGAAGATTGATGACTGCCAAGCTAGTGATCCTTCGCAAATGAGATTGTGACATATACTGGAGAGTGGAAGAGTTGAGGATGAATTGAAGAGGTGTGCCTGAAGGAGGCTCTCCTTGGTTAGGGAACTGGTCTGTCTGAAGAACTGTCACCTGGACCTCCTTAAAGTTAGGTTCTTTTTTGTCTTCTTCTTCTTGCAACTGTAAGGATTGCAATTTTTTGAGGGCAAGCACTATGTCAAATAAAGAAATTCTGAGGCTCCTCCTCCCTTGGGATAAACACCACCTCCCACACCACCACTAAATGCCTAACACAGTGCTTACTATATAAGCACACAGCAAAAGCTTTTTTTTTAATTGAGATATATTTGACCTATAACATTGTATTTATGTGTACAATATAATTATTTGATATATGTATATATTGTGAAATGATCACCACAATAAGTCTAGTTAATATCCATCACCATATATAGTTACAAGCTTTTCTTTCTTATGATAAGAACTTTAAAGAACTACTCCCTTAGCAACTTTCAAGTATGCAATGCAATATTGTTGACTGTAGTCATCATGCTGTACATTACATCTGCAGGACTTATTTATCTTATAAACCTGAAGTTTCTATCTTATGACCATCTTCACCCATTTCACCAGGAAGGCTCTTTTTGACTAGAGTTGGCTAGAAGATGACAAATGAGAAAGAAGATGGTAGGACTAGCTAGGTAAGTAAGAAGCATTGTCCTTTCCTTCTCCCTCCTCTCTTACTCCCATACAGGGGTGGAGGCAGGGGGGTGTGGTGCTGGTAAATATTTAATCACCTTTTCTCCAAGTGTAGTTCCAACACGAATGTTGATTGACATTTTCATTTACCTTAAAGAATAACATGAAAGTGAAACGACAAAGACATATGTTGGAACTTCACCCATTCATCAATGACATAAGCTACTTTTTTGCTGAGCCAGATAATAATTTTTGACTACTAGACTATATCCTCAATTTTGTGTGTTATTCAGAGTAATAATGGTTACAGGCAAGACAAATTTTAAGTTTAATCTTCATTAACATTTTCTCCCCCACTTTCTTAAGTCTAGACAAATAACAAATCGAGCCCCCTGTTTGTAGTGTTTGCCAATTTCTGTGGTGTAAATACACCCATGGTTGATTTCAAGCTACTGCTGGACATCACTGAATGAGGAATTGAAAAGAAATGTGTAGTAACATGATATTATATAATAGTTCCACCATATGGATACAATAGATGTAAATGATTTCAACCACAGATAATAGTAAAATGTAGTAAAATAATTTGAAAGGGATGAGTTTTTTATTGTCTTTGTTTTTGTTGTCATTGAATTTTTAGCTTACATAGTTTAATTTTTAAAAATAACTTAACCATCTCATAAAATTCCTGAAAATTCAACAGTCAGTTCTAACAAATTGGTAGGAGCTGGCTCTAGCACAACACCTGTCTCATACCAGAAGCAAAAAAAGATTAGAAGAAGGAAGAAGGGGAGGTGTTCTAGGAAGACTACACCTACCTCCCACTCACTGGCCATACTCCTTTGCCACTTCAGCTCCTGTAGTGTTAGTAGACTGGCTAGACAGGAGAAGGGAAAGCCTCAATTGGTATGTGGGATCAAAATACTAAATTGGATAGGCTTTTAATAACCAAAAGTGATCAGAGTGAAATTGGAGAAATATAAAACTGTTTTATGTTATGTGTTCCTGAGTCAAGAACAGGCAAATGAAACAATTAAGCTAATGTTTTATTTTAGGTTTAAAAGGAATCTGTATTTGGGAGACTCAGCAATGGTTTTATGTTCTTGTGGTCAGGCTTGTGGATCAAAGACATCTGTTTAAAAAGAACTGAAACTGGAGTGCCTGGGTGGCTCAGCCATTAAGTGTCTGCCTTCAGCTCAGGTCATGATCCCAGGGTCCTGGGATCGAGCCCGGCATTGGGCTCCCCAATCGGCAGGAAGCCTGCTTCTCCCTCTCACACTCCCCTTGCTTGTGTTCCCTCTAAAAAAAAGAAAAAAAAAAAAGAACTGAAACTATTCCATCTTTGTCTATGATCAGAAACCATTTAAATAGTTCTTTGAAACCTTGAAGAAACTGACCTCTGACACAGCTTCAAGGTGGTGCTTTTGTAAAAGACAGTTACTTGACTACTTTCTCAAAATTTTCTACAGTTATTTATGTTTTCATTTTCTGGTTGAGACTACTTTCCCCATTTATACTTTTCCAGAAGATTATTCATTATTACACACACCCATGTTTCAAAGCAGCATAGTTATACTAATACTCATTATAATTATTTAATTTCTTCTATATTCACAGTTGTAGCTCCTTCCTCATTACTGATATTGTGCCTTTATTTTGCCTATTTTTTCTCTTCAATTTCTCAAATTATGGTCATTTTAACATTCTTCTGGGAGGTGTTAGACATGCTAATTTTGTAAAATGCTTTTAAAGGTTCAGTATGCTTATGAGAGGAAAGTCAAAACTTGGTGGAAGTACTAGGAAATGATGGTTTTTTTATTTTTATTTTTTGTCTTTCAGTAAATGCATACTTAACATGATTTATAAGAAATAAATTGAGCCTAATGCTAGATATTTGGTTTATAAGATTAATTATACATGAACTCTGTCCTCAAGTGATCATGACTTTCTTTTCTAGTTTACATAGTCCCTTGTCGTATTGTTTTATTTCTTTTTAAAAACATTGTTACATGGATTAATTTTTTTGTGAATTTAGTTGAGGAATAGCCTAAATTATAAATCCTGCTACCTAGAAACAGATAGACTTATGGTGTAGACAAAATGGGTATATACACAGAGTCCTTCTAAGTTCACAGGGACCTGGATAAGGGTGCTCTCTTTCTCACTGAAAAATGAGCCCAAACTATTTTTACCACTCAGTTTGGAACAGGGGGGAGGGTTGTCACAGTTTTTGTCATTCTACTTCCAAGCTTCTTTCCTAAAAGTAGGTGCTGAAAGGTCTAAGATTTGACCCTACTTACAAGCTAACGAGTTAGCCTACTATAGTTTCATCTATGCTTGTGAAGAAGTAGACTCCTGGGTCAGAGACAAAAGTCTAATTGTTGCTCACACTGATAGGAATAGCAATAATACAGTGAGTTATGTTACAAGAGTGGAACCCTGAACGTATGGAACCCAAATTTTTTATAATGGACAGTAATGTCTGCTCTTGCTCAGAGGAAAGCACTATCTCTTTCAAGGCTGTTTGTTTTACAAAAATCCTTGAGAAGGAAGGAACAAAGGCAACCAGTGCCTCTGCTCACAAGATGTACAGAAATACAAGAGATCCATGGAGAATTTTTTCCAACAGCCGAGAAGGAATGGGAGGCTAGGAACCTAGGAATAAAAATTGAGTTCCTAGCACTAGGTTCTCATACAATATGAAGAATGAAGCTTGGATTATAAATTTGGTGGGTTAATTCACTGTCATAAAATCATAACTGTTTTCTATAAATTGTATTGGTTTTGAGCTACTTATATATATATTTTTAAAAATTTTTAATTTTTTAAATTTTTTAATTCATCCCCCTACACCTCTCCCTTTTTTGATGTTATATTTAGGAAAATTCCCTGTGAAATTATATCCTGTTTTAGTTGAGTTAAAGGGAATAGAGCTAAGGGCCTTGATTTTGCACTTCAAAAAAGTGCATTTTTTCCTAATATTTTTCTATTTCCTTACCATGTTTCTTACTTTCCTGATTTATGTATTAAGTATATATTTACAGGTCAAATATCCTGATTGTGCCTCTCTACTTAACCTTCTAGATTACCAATCCAGTTTTCATCTGTATTTTATTTTCATTCCTACTCAATTTTTGATTTAGAAATACATATATATTTTTAAGATTTATTTATTTGAGAGAGAGAACAGAGGGAGGGGCAAAGGGAGAGGAAGAGAGAATCCTAAGTAGACTGTGCTGAGCACAGAGCCTGACACGGGGCTTGATCTCACAACCTTGAGATCACAACCTGAGCCAAAATCAAGTGTTGGATGTTTAACTGACTGAGCCACCCAGGAGCCCCCCAAAATATTTTTTAAATCCCTTTTAACTTTAGAAATATTTTTAAATTCCTTCATTTATTTTTAAATCCCTGATTATATGTGTCCTTAAGATACATATTTTCTTAAGTTCTCTTCTGTTTCTTCCATAATCTGCCTTATTAGGAGTCACCTGTTCTGATTATTTTTGTCTCCCTCCTTCATATGAGTGACCTGTGATTTCTCTTGACTTCTCATTTCAGTGAATGTGGGTTCCTTCAACACCTATTAAGGTCAGGCTATTTGAAACTCAGGTAATATCAGTCAGGGAGAGATAAGATTCTTTTGCCATGTATCAGCTGCAAACAAGCTGTTATTAGAGGGTAACAGAGGGAGTGACAAATGAAGAGGCCTCTAGAATTGTTTCTCAAATTTCTAGCTGTATATTAGAATCATCTAGGGTACATTGATACCCAGACTTTTCCCTGGTAGTTAAATCATGATCTCTGGGCAGGGCTCAGCATATTTTCCAAAAGCTCTCAAGTGGGCAGTCACTATTGAGAAGCCCTGTTCTAGAATATCATGTTTCTCCAGGTATAAGCAATAACAGGAGTCCTCTTCCAGCTAAACAGAAGAGGAATGTTCAGCCCAGTAGTGACACTCTGCCCACAGAGAGCTAGAGTTGAGGCTGTTACCTTCCCAGAATCCTCGTGGGGCCTTGAAAGAGCCTATGCCCACATAACCGAGAAATGGTGTGGGCAGTGGCAAGCAAGGCATGAATCTCTGTTTCCACTCACATAAAAGTCTCTCTCTCTGTTCCCTATCTTTCCAGCTCCCACCTCACCCTACCCTACTTACCTGCAAGTCCTACTTTACATAAGATTCTAGAAATCATTGCCATATGTAAACATGACTTCTGTATCTCATTATTTTTAATGACTGGAATATATGACTGTATATTTCAAAAATAGAGCTTATATTTGTATTAGCTGGGTTTTGTTTTTGTTTTTTTAAGTGCCTACTGTATGTTGGAGAATTTTTAACTCTTTCAATATTTTAATCCATTTAACTCACACAACAACCCTATGGACTACATACTATTATTATCCACAGGATAACGATGAGGAGATGAAGAGACTGAGGCTCAAAGAGAGACTGAGGCACAAAGAGTTATATAACTTGTCCAAAGTCACAACTAGTAGGAAATAAAGCTAAGTACAAACCTGGCAACTGGCCTATAAACCTCATTCTCTTCATCTCTATGCCAGGCTAGTATCACACAGAGAATTAAACTAAAGGAACAAGGAATTTGGCCAATTAAATTTCACTATAGGCTGCAACTGAATGCTCTATTCATGTTTAATTATCTTTTTTTATATGGAATTATCTTTTTTATACATTATATTTTAATTATCTTTTTTTATATCTATTGTCATAAAACTATTTCTAAAAGGAATATTCTTTTGACAGGTCTCAGTGTAGATTTAGTTTTAAGAAAATAATTCTTCTAATGAGAAGCCCCTATTAATCTATTAATCCAAAGAAAAAATATTATTTTTTGTTGTAACCTCAGTAGTCTTGTAATTTTCAGTGACAATTTAAATACTCTTAATCTGCCTTTTTGCCCCTAACTTGTTTTCTATTTCTTACCACTTTATAAGTGGTAAATTTGCCATTTTTAGCTGATAATCCAGTACTAAATGCTTAGGTAATGGAGAAATCACTTTGTCTCTCCTTTAAAAATTCCTATTTCAGGTTATTTTTAATTTTTTAATTTTTTTAATTTTTTAAAATTTAAATTCAATAAATTAGCATATAACATATTATTTGTTTCAGGGGTCCAGGTCCAGGTAATTTTTTAAAGGGATTTTTGCTAAAATGAGTATGACTCTTTTGTAAAACATCCAATTATGAGAAGTTGCAGAGAAGAGTAGGTTTGGTGTTTATTGAGAAATCTTATAGACTGTATACAGATTAATCAAAAGGTATTTTAAATATTTTATCAATTCCCATTTATCCAAGAAAAAAATGCAGAAATCCTGAACTAGTAGTAACATGGAAAACATGTCTCTGGGAGTAAGTGAGAAAGAAGCCCTAAGAATTTGAATGGCTCTCAATCTCAGCTTTATGTAAGAATCATCTGGGGAATTTTAAGAATAGTAATGCCTGGGGGCACCTGGGTGGCTCAGTCGTTAAGTGTCTGCCTTTGGCTCAGGGCGTGATCCCACGAGCCATGATCCCATGTCCCTGGGATTGAGCCCCGCTTTGGGCTCCCTGCTCCACTGGGAGCCTGCTTCTTCTTCTCCACCCCCCCCCCCCCCGCTTCTGTTCCCTCTCTCACTGGCTGTCTCTCTCTCTGTCAAATAAATAAATAAATAAAACCTTAAAAAGAATAGTAATGCCTGGGCATCACTCCAAACTAATTAAAGTAGAATCCAATTATTTTAAAGTTCGCCAGGTAATACTAATGTGCAGATGGGTTTAAAACTACTACTCTGACAGCAAAGCTCAGCTACAAATAAACCTGTGCAGATTTCACCAATTAGGTGACCACAACACCAGATTGAGAGTTGCTACAATATTCAGCAAATCATGGAAAAAAACCAAATGAACAGATGTTGGTGCTGGGTGGCAAGATTAGAGTAGCACATAAGCTAGAGCAGAGACTCAAAGGATGGTTCCCGGACAAGCAGCACCAGCACTACCCTGAGACCTACTAGATGTGCAAATGATCAGGCCCCAGCCGGACCTACCGAAACAAAAACTCTGCAGGTGCAGCCCAGCAATCCGTGTTTTAAGGAGCCGTCCATGTTTGAGACCCACTGGGCGAGAGCAGTGCGTCTCTATCGTTAGTGTTCACAGGAATCACCTAGAGGATCTTGTTAATTGCAGCTTCTGTCTGGGAGGCGGTCAGACATTCTGCATTTCCAAAAAGTTCTGGGGTGATAGGATGCTGCTGGATGGAAGACTACACTTTGAATAGCAAAGGGGCTAGAGGTCAAAAATGAAAGAAGCCTGCAGTGACCAGAAAGTCACTGGTCCAGGTGGGGGCAGTTATGACATAAAGTTTAGGTTAAGCTGAAAGCTGTGTGAATTAGATCTGACATCTTGGCTCAGTGTAGGAGCAAGGTTTGCAAGCACTGGTGGAAACTGGTATCCTAAATATAATTACCATAACTTATAAGACATCTCAAGGGATGGAGGAACAGAATCTGTCCAATATAACCAATGAAACCAGGATATCATTGTTGATATGAGGACAGAAACTTTCTGCCTCGTGCTCTGTTATTTAAGCAATCATTTTGTTACAGCTAAAGAGGACTCACTGCAAGAATGGGTTGCTTCCTGGAAGAAGAATGCCCCCCTCCAGAATACCCCACAGACATCTAAAACTTCATATATCCAAAATAAAACTCAGCTCTTCTCACTCTAATCCTCATATCCACCCCAATCTGCTTTGTATCATATGCTCTCCTCCTAAGTACAAACTGTCATTATGTACCTAGTTACCAAGCCCGAAAGATGCAAGTCATTCTACATTCAGAACAGGGTGGTGGTGATACAGAGCACAGGCTCTGAAATCGGACTGCTAGAATTTAAATCCAGCTTGGACCACTTACCTGTTGTGATCTTGGGCAAGTTATTTAACCTCACTGAGACAGACTTTTCATCTCTAAAACTGCACTGAACACACTGAATGGTTACACAGAATAAATGAGGTAAGAACAGTGTCCTCTCCCCCCCCCAACAAGGTACGATTGAAGTTCTGTTGATTCTGTATCTTATTATTTCTTTTGTCTGGGCTCTCCTCTACATTTCTGATGCCTAGAAAAATTATATAGCATAATGCACATATAGAATGCCAGTGAAAAACCAAGTATGATATACTCAGGCTACCCCTTGTAAGTACATAGAGAAACTGACTTGATTTTCTAGGTGGACTTGTTTTGGCAGTCTGTTGGTCTAAAGTTTGAAATAAATCCTGACATTAATTTGGGGCAATGTAATAGAATTCAAGACATGTCTTTCTTTAAAAATTCAAAATTGTAATTAGTACCTAATTATCATCTGTAATAGTAAAATATTTTAATAAATATTTTATAAACGAAGAATATTCAGAATGCTGATCGAGTATGTTGTAACTCATAAACACTATGAAACATACCTGTGTTTGACAAAGTTCACATTTAATACAGATTACATAATCTAAAACAAATCTACAGTAGTGCTTTAAAACTCTAAAATGAAAGTCTGAGGTAGTTAGGATGGTTACCTTTTTGTTTTTTTAATACTGTATGATTTGTCTTCTGTGATCCTGGGTACTTTCTTAGATATGGATGGAACAATATCCTCTTCAAATTGTAACTGAAAGTCAAACGTCAGGGGTGTAACTGAAGTCTTTTTCTTTCCTTGACTCTGAAGCCTGTTTTTCTGCAGGAAAGCCAAAGTACAACATTGTGACAAAATGAGCACTTTTCATAAAGGGAAAATCCTGTGTGGAAAGGAATGAAATTAGCCTCACTTTATGAACACACACAGAATTTATGTGCCAGTCAATAATGGAGAAATTTTACAGATTGAAAACTAAGGGCCTTGTATACCAACATTTTTTATGTGTGACCTGAGCTGCTCTTTTCTCATCCATGAAATGAGGGGACTTCGGACTAGATGATCATGAAGGCTCCCTCCTAATTCTGAAATTTAGAATTTAAGAACGACCTATAAACTAAGCAAAGACAATCCTCATACATAGGGTTATTGGAAGGAGAGCAACATGGTCTCCAGCCTGCTGCTCTTGCTGTCCCCACGAACGTGGTGAATCACTCCAACACTTGTCTAGTTGCGTGAGCCAGAAATAGAGTTAAGAAAGCAATCAAAAGATTTTGTTCAAATATTTATATAGATGGACCAAAGAGAGAAAAGGATATAGCTAACGAGTTAGTTAAGGAGCCAAAAGTCTTTTCTAAAAACTCTCTCAGGACTGCACAGAGGAATAAAGTGGTGAAAAATCTGAAAGCAAGTCAAAGGATAGGAACTTCTGCTTCTGCCAATGAAGGATTAAGCACTACAGGAATTGCTCTCCTGCTGTAAGTAACTAGAAAACCAGACAAAACATATGAAAACAACTGTAATCAGGCATTAGAAAACAGGCAGGGGCCGGGCAACCATAATCCTCAAGAAAAGGGAAACAAATGAGGTAAATGCCACAATAGCTCAGCTTACTTACTGGAGGCAGTTTCCACACTGAGATGCAGGGAGGGGAACTCACATCAAACCTTGGGCCTTAACCTTGTTGAATTTAAGAGACAGAAATTTCACGAACAATTACATTCTTTGGCGTTCACCCCAGAGAAATGAAAACTTATGTTCACACAAAAACCTCTACACAAGTATTCAAAGTAGCTCTCTTTAATCTTTTTTTTTTAAAGCAGCTTTATTTTTAAATGCAAAATACTGAAAACAACCCAGATGTCCTTCAATGGGTGAGTGGTTGAAACTCTGTACATCCATATAATGGCATACTACTCAGCAATAAAATTTATATATTATTTACAATAATAAATCTATTGATTCATGCAAAAACTTAGACGGGCCTCAAGGGCATTATGTTTAGTGAAAAGTCCATCTTAAAATTTCACATACTGAATGATTCCATTTATATAACATCCTCAAAATTACTGTTATAGAGATAGAGAACAGATCAGTCATTGCCAGGGATAGATGGGGAATGGGGTGGGGTATAGATACAAATACAGAGAAGTAACATGAGGGAGTTCTTTTATAGTGATGGGAATGTGCTGATTCCCTTGATTGTGGTATTGTGATAGTGATCACACAAATCTATTATGGGATAAAATCAATAAAACTATACACACAAATGAATGCAGGTTAAAAATGGTGAGAACTAAATAAAATCTGTAGCCTGATTAACAGCAATATACCAACGTTAACATGAGTTGGGACGCATTCCAGTTTTGATAGCATACACAACCCATATAAGATGTCACTACTGGGGGCAACTGGGTGAAAGGAACATGGAACTCTCTATAGTACTTCTGAAACTTGCTATGAGTTGATAATTATTTCAAAATAAAAAGTTGAAAGAAATAAAGAAGCAATTACCAAAGTGATTTATATATTGTTATCTCATCATTAGGTCATTAAAAAAGAAAAGAGAGACAATTTACCTTCATAAATGTATGTGTGTGTATGTGTAACTGCATTTTTAGGAGTATATGTAAAGATAAATGGATTTATACATACATATATAATATTTGTATATCTTTATAAGAGCACAAAAGAAAATGTGGATGGGTAAACCCAAACTGCTAAGTGTTGTTTGCCTCAAGAAGAAACGGTTGAAGAGGCCAAAGACAATTCTTCTTTATGTAATTTTCTCTAATTTTTTAAAAGATTTTATTTATTTATTTGACAGAGAGAGAGAGCGAGAGAGCATGTACACAAGCAGGGATAGAGGGAGAGGGATAAGCAGGCTTCCCATTGAGCAGGGAGCCCTATGCAGGGCTCGATGCCAGGACCCTAGGATCATGACCTGAACCGAAGGCAGACGCTTAACCAACCAAGCCATTCAGGCGCCCCTCTTTAAGTATAATTTTTACATATATCTGTATATTGCTTATTTCTAAAAGTAGGTTTTAATTTTATACTTTAAGAAATAAGAAAAGTTTTAAATTTTGATTATATATACTTTCAGAAGAGTTTTCAGAGAATGCTCTGTCAGTAACACATAAAGTAGGCATAGTAACACAAAATGAGAAAATGCGTTGAAATGCTTTGCACAAAGGAAGCTCTTATTAAAAGGCAAGAATTATTATGACTAATCATATATAAAAGGGAATTTCAGGAAAACTCAATAGATTTATCTCTGATTATATTTTCTAGGGTACGTTTCATTTTAAACAAAAAATTAAAAAGGAATGAACTCTGGGGTGCTTAAGTCCAATATGGTTGCTTTAGTAAGTTACTCCTGGTTTGCTATTTCAAGATTTGGGTAACGATAACAGAATGAATTTATTGTTTTTTCTAATATTTCTCTACTTTATTTTCTGAATAAAAGGAGACAATTATGGGGGAAAAAGAAAATCAAGTTATTATTCAAGTGACAAAATTTTCATTTTCAGATTCACAAATATGTTCGGTCACTTCAGAGTTCCTCTCTGTGCTGTTTTCCTTGATTTCTTGGACTCTATGTTCTTTATGCCTTTGTTTTATTTTTTTGAAAATTTTTGTGTAACGAAATTAAATTGCTCATATGTGTCAAGAATCTGGTTTTTTAAAACTATTCTTTTTCAAAAAGATTTATTTATTTATTTTAGAGAAAGAGAGAGCTCGTAAGGTTGGGAGGGGCAGGCGCAGAGGTGAAGCACACTCCTGCTGAGCAGGGAGCCAGATGCAGGGCTCCCTCCAGGACCAGGGAGTCATGACCTGAGCTGAAACCAAGAGTCTGACATTCAATCAACTGAGCCACCCAGATGGCCCAAAAACTATATTCTTTATTAATATTTTATATTGAATTTTATAAAAGTCTCACCTTTTTTACTTTAATTTTTATGAATTTTATTTATTTATTTATTTTTAAGATTTTATTCATTTATTTGACAGAGAGAGAGGCAGCAAGAGAGGGAACACAGGCAGGGGGAGTGGGAGAGGGAAAAGCAGGCTTCCCGCCAAGCAAGGAGCCCGATGAGGGGCTCGATCCCAGAACACTGGGATCATGTCCTGAGCCGAAGGCAGACACTTAACAACTGGCCACCCAGGCGCCCCTATGAACTTTATTTTTAATTTGGTAACTATACCAAATATTTTCTTCCTTTTAATAAACTAGTTAAATAGCTTTTTATGTATTTAAAATATTAGTGAGAACTACAGTAGTCACATTTACTATTTGACTGCCTATTTGATTTTTTTATCTTAATCACCTTATATACATTATAACCTAATGTAATATGGCAACTATCCAATAGCCAAAATATAGAAAGAGCCCAAATGTTCATCGACTGATGAATGGAGATATATATATATAGAGAGAGAGAGAGAGAGAGAGAGAGAGAGAAAGAGAGAGACATATACACACAAAAGAATATTACTTGGCCATCAAAAAGAATGAAATCTTGCCATTTGCAGTGATGTGAATGGAGTTAGAGTGAATATTATGCTAAGCAAAATAAGTCAGTCAGAGAAAGACAAATACCATACAATTTCACTCATATGTGGAATTTAAGAAACAAAACAGATGAACATAGGGGAAGGGAAGGAAAAATAAAATAAGAGGAAAACAGAGAGGGAGGCAAACAATAAGAGACTCTTAATTTTAGGGAACAAACTGAGGGTTGCTGGAGGGGAGGTGGTTGGGGGATGGGGCAACTGGTGATGGGCATTAAGGAGGGCACTTGTGGTAATGAGCACTGGGTGTTATATGCAACTGATGAATCACTGAACTGTACCCTGAAACTAGTAATACACTATATGTTAACTAACCTGAATTTAAATAAAATCTTGAAAGAAAAAAAATATATAGCAGCTATCCAGAAGTTACCTTGTATATCTAATTAATTCTTTATAATATATACTTACAAAGACTAATTTTTGAACTAATATATTTGCTTTTTACAAATTAGTTTATATCTCCATAATGCATCATTAACTAAAAAGTAAAGATAATCATTTACATTTGAAATGATAACATTTTAATGGTAAAATTCAATTTTAGCTTTCATTTACAAACCTTTGCTCTTCTGGCCAAAAGTATCTTTGCTTGCTCATCCAGAATATCTAACTTCTCTAATATTTTTTCTGCCATTTTCAGTCAGTAAGTTCCTATTCAAAAAGGAGAAAAGAGAAGAACTCTCCAAAACAATTAAAATTTAAACATGTAATTTGATTATTTAGGCATAAGAGACCCACATTTACATAAATGTTCGGGGTACAAAAGAGAACTGTATAGATCATGGAATAAATCATGGGATTATAGAGGTATCCAAGGTTTTTTTTAGACAGAAGTCACATGATCAGAACTTCCAGATATGTGTGGACCTTAGGAATGTTTAAATGTATGATATGACTCATATTTGAAGCAAGAGCATGTGGCTTGATTTATATCTATTTTCTTTTTGTTGTGATATAATTTTAATGAAAGTATGTGAAGAGTTCACATTTGTATAATTAATTGCATTCAAATTAAATTGGTCAATGATCCAAGACTGTTAATACAGCACTTAGAAAGTAATCAGTCATACAGCGGGAGCAGCTGCCAAGATGATTGAGTCCTATTGTCCTAATACCTCAAATTCTTTACTCAATTAATACTGTTGAAAATTACATCTGGGGTCAGGCAGTCCATATTAGACTTGGGGGCCTGAATGTTAGACATCAGGACACAAAGCACCTTTTCAATGCATTACAAATAGCTAGGAGCAGAGCAGAGGCAAAAACCAGAATGTTAACCCAAAGCTCCCTCTAGATTTTTGCTCAGTGAATTGAATGTGCTCCAGTGGCATTTAAATGTAAACATTGTATGGTTCACAGAAAGTACTGAGTTCATCAATATTTCTAAGGATTATTAATGTCAACACTAAGGTTCTTTCTAGCGCAAAAATATCTATGCTATTTCTCCCATATTGTATATTATTCAATCAGTATCTCCCACAACAATAATGCATGAAAAGCAAGGATTAAGGATTCTACGCCAAAAGCTCACATTATTTAGTACTTGGTTTCTTGTAGCTCTCTTTTCTACTCGTGGACTCTTCTGGGCCATGGGGCTGCAAGCGGATTGTTTGCCTTGTTACAAACCATATAACCTGAAGTTGCAGATTGGAGTGGGGATATGTAGGCAAGGTTGTTAGCACAATTATGAGTGAGCTCAGACTTTCTGGGTCTCCTACTGGAGAGTATGGGGCAGATTTTAGAAGAGACTATAGATTATCTGAACACTACGTGTTGTCTTTTCCAGTCCAGGAATGAGTCCTCTCATATATCCTAAAAACAACTAAAGGAATCTTAGTTTCTGTTTATTCCTTAAGCATAATATGAGTTCGAGAGGGTGGAGAAGGCTCCCATATTTCTCACCAAAATTTCTTTCACTGGGGACAAAGATTTCAATTTTTCAAGAAGGGATAGAAAGGCAATTGATTGTAAGAACCAGCATATTGAAGTGAATGGGTTTCCCAGTTTGGGAAGGGATGAATTACACAAGCGACAACTGAGGTACACAGCTTACTTGTGAGAGGGAATATAAAGCAGATCTTTTTAAAGAGTAAGATGTCCTGAACCTCTCACTTGTCACACATCTTCACCATCACATCAGACATTTTAGGATGCACCATATCATCACATTTCACACACACACACACACACACACACACACACACACACACAGAGCTGTAATTTGAAGGGATTGTTTATTTAAAATTATTTTGCTATAGTAAATTACTTAACTATGATAGGATTTCTAGCAAATCATTGTGCATATCATGTGGTTTTCCTGAAATGAGAAAACCTAAGCAACAAATTATTTTTAATTGTCAATGACAGTTTTATTAATACTAAATTTGACCATTAATGAAATTGACAGAATGTTATTAAATTTAGTTTTGTAGTTTTATTTTCATATTTTGAAGCCTATACTTTTCTTCAGTTTGCAAATGTTTTCATAGGTCTTTGGGCAGTGTGCCAGTGGTTTCTATGGATAAATGGCCCTCGGACAAAATGGAGGTAAGGAAACACTACAGACTAACTTGCTTGCTTTCATTATTATACCAAGGGTACCAAGGGCTTAGCTGTATCTCTTCAAACAAACACTGAGAGCAAAGGAACATCAGGCAGATCTAATACAATGGTGTATCCCAACTGCTCTGCATAAACTAAAAACCCTTTAATGCAAAATACTGTATTTCCTCAATATGAGTCTGTGTTTCAGTCCTTTCTTGATTCAATCTTTTTCATTTTAATGTCTATTTTAAACCAGCATATTGGTTTCATACTTCTACTTCATACTTCCATTTCTATGAGCACATATTCTTCTTCATTATTCTATTTCTGAGCATATATTATCATCAGATGGCTCAGGTCACGATCTCAGGGTTTGTGAGATCAAGCCCCATGTGGGCTCCACTCTCAGCACAGCTTCTGCTTGAGATTCTCTCCCTCCCCTCCTCCCCCTCCCCCTGCTTGCAAGCGCCCTCTCTCTCTCTCTAAAATAATAAAATAAATAAATAAAATCTTGAAAAAAAAAAGAAAAGAAAACAGAGACCATCAAGTAAGAACTTCTTCAGCTTCTATCTCTCATGCCAAAGTCTTATCTGCATCCATTCCCATCTCACCTGTATTTTAATTTTAATGAAAGTGTTGCCTCTCCCATCCATAGTTAATCCTTCTCAGGGTACTCTAGAATCTATTACCTCTGTCCTCCTATAAGAATTACTTCCATTGGTTGTACCCTCTCTCTGGTATCTGCCAATATTTTTTCTTCACCAGTTTCTTTGCCTTAGCATGCTCACACCTCTGCTAGTTTTAAAAAAGAAAAAAATTCTTCCCCTAACTCTACTAGCTGTTATTCTCTCTCATCTTCCCCGATTGACACATTTCTTAAAATGCTCACTTTACTTAGGATTTCTAATTTCTTACAATTCTTTTCCTTCTAGTTTACCATCATTTGGCTTCCTTCTATACTCTGGTACTAAATCTACTCTCATAGGCCACCAGGGTCACCATCTAATAAACTAGTGAGCCCTTTCCTGCTCTTACTTAATTAGAATGTCTACAACTCTAATTCATGTTGACCACTCCTTTCTATGGAAACTCTGCCCTCTGTTGGTTTCTATGACAACAGTCACATCTTCTTACCCTCTCTGAAGATTCCTTCTTCCTCCAATCACTCCCTAAATACTTGTAAAAAGGAAGTGTTCATCATCCTTAGTGTTTCTAAGGGCTCAGGCCATCTTTTTCATTATTCCATACATTCTTTGGGATGACCTCCCAAACTCATAGCTTCATCTACCACCAACTATTTTCAAACAAAATCTCTCTTTTGAGTTCCAAACCTATATTCCTAGCTCAACCCAGATTTCCCACAGGTAACCCAAATTAGATCTAAAAGTAAACTTGTCCACATCCTCCTTCTCCCTCAGCCAAAAGTCTCTTTCAACATTTATTATCACATTAGTTATCTCTTAGGCATCCAGAGCATAAACTTAGGCATTGTAACGATGCTCCATCCTTGTTACTGCAGAATGAACTCAGAAACTTCCAAAGAATACAGATTTCCGGTTGCTACCTAGGCCTGCTGCTAAGACAGAATTTATGGAGGTGAAGATGAGGAATCTATTTCAAAAGCCATTCTGATGCAGCTATTCCTCAAACCAGGATTTGGTCACCACTCTGCTGGAAAACTCCCTTTCATCCCCTCCCTAAATATACACAATCTTTATCTTATCTTTGCTACATCCTACATAACCTATCCGTTTTTCTCCTCTTATCCATTCACATTGTTATTGCTTCTGTTTAGGGTTCCATAGCTTGTTGCCTGGATTATTGCTATAGTTTCAAAATATGTCTATACATTTGATCCATTCTATCTTCCATTCTGTCCTTCACATGTCTGACTTATTTTCTCAAGAACACACACACACACACACACACACACACACACACACACCCCTCCCTGATTAAGGCTTCAGTCTCTCCCTACAGCTTTCAGGACAAAGAGTCAAGCTCTTTGATTTATCATGTAAGAATCACAGTTTGGCCCCCAAGTCTTTAACGTCATCTGCTTCTTCCTCATGTATACATGATACCCTCGTCCTAAGGAACAACTTGCAGTTCCTCAAATGTGTTGTATTCTTCTTTACTTGTTGCTTGGCTTCTGCTGTTCCCTTTGCCTGCCATGTTGTTCTTCCATTCCCTGTATTTCTAAGTTCTATTCATCCTTCAAGACCTAACACAAATAACACCTCTGCGGGGAAGATTTCTCTGATACCTATGATTTAAATGTCCAATGTCTGTGCTTACATGATAGCCTATGTATATTGCTAACCTAGTATTAACACTCTCTATTTAACCATTTGATATTCTTGTTTTATTTTTCCTCTGAGCTATGTGTTTCTTGAAAGCAGGAACCATGTCTAATTCATCTTTGCATCCCTGTTACCTAACAATGTGAATGAATTAATCATCAGCCATAAAGGAAATGGACAGCTATAAATGCTATGACAGCTTTCAGTTGTCATTTACATTTATGAGTTTGCACAAATAATTGTCAAGGTCCTGTTGACATTCTTCTAGATCAAGCTATAGCATTTAAAAGCATTACTTTCTCTCCCATCTTCAAACTTAAAAAGGGAGCATAACGTGTTGGTTAAGAACATGGACTCTGGAGTCAGAATGCCTGGAGTCCTTGGCTCTGCTACTTACCAGCTGTGTGACTGTGGTCTAATTGCTTAACTTCTCTGTGTTGCCCCTTTTCTGTGTCGTTCCATTTGTAAAATGTAAATAAGACAAGTCCCTACTTCATGGGTTGTTACAGGGTTCAGCTGAATGAATATAAGTGACATATAATATTTGGTAAATAAAATAATTAAAAACAAGTAATGATGCACTTACCTGTTAGGGATAAGCTACGTGGGATACCTATAAATGCTGCAGAATGCATGTTAACCACCTGCATACCATTTCATTTTTTTCTGCCGTACCTGCCATATGTCTAACTGTCTGCTTACTTCTTCCACAGTGTATTTCTTTAATTATACCTACACACACTCCTTGGAACTTGATAAACAATGAGAATTTATTCAGCAATTTAGTATCTTCTATTTTAATCCAGCAATTTAGTATCTTCTATATGTCATCTGATTATATTGTTTCCTTTCCTTCTTTAGTTCTTTCATAGTTTTATTTCTCAATTTTCTATTAAAATCTTATTCTGAGTTCAGTGAACAGAAACTAAAACTATAAAGCACAAGTATAGGCCTTGAACACATAACAACTATTTAGGGAAACAATCCTGATAAGCATTACCATGTCTCCATACTGGATACACATCAAAAACACATAATTAGGTTGTGTTCAAGTAAATAAATCTAATCATCCTCCTTTCAACCAATACATTAACTGGGGTGGGAGAGATGATCTCACTTCTGACATACGTATAGATACATCTGAAGTGATCTTATATGTACTTACAATTGTAGGGAAATACTCTGTTCTGGAATGTAGAGTTCTTATGTGGTCACAGAAGCCTAACTCACAGAATCTTGGGGTTAGAATGTGTCAATGGTCTCTCACATAATTCCATGAACAGTGAAGCAACACTGATACCAATTGGACAAGACTTTTCTGTTCCTTGGTTTTACTTCATTGTCATTGTCTTCCCCAGACCTTCAGGTTTCACTTTTCCTTCCAATTGGTTACTGCCCTCTACTGTCCCTAATTTTTCTGCCCCAATCTTCCTCCTCATCCCTCAAACACTGATTCTTCATAATTCCATCAGAGCTTTTTGATGATACTGAAATGCTGACCAAGTCCAGCTCCAGGATACAAACCTTAAGTAGCTCCCCATTACCTACAGAATAACATGCAAACTCTTCATATGACATATGAGATGTTTCAAGAAAAGACAGTTCAGGATCTGGCTCAGTCCACCTTTTGAGTTAATCTCCCACCATATCCAGTTTTCTTCTGCCAAACTCTACAATTCTCATTCCCTGGGTGCATCCTGCCTTTTTCCCAGGCGTGTTCTTCACTCATGCTTTTCCTTTCCCCGGCAATGTTCTCTCCTCATGTCTTCCAGTCTAAAGCCTACTTTTTATCAAATCCTAGTATGAAGGCTATGTCTTCTGTGAAATTTTCCTTGACATCCTCGCATTCCTTGTCTCAGTGATAGTCTCTTCCTCATGTGTACTCCCATCATGCTTTGTTCTGCACCATAGAATTTGGTACATTGTGCTACAGAAATTCACTTTTGACAAATTGCCTCTTCACTGTGTTGAAAGTTCATTTAAAGCAATGATTACCCACCTCTAAATCTCAGCACCAGGTAAAGAATATTATACCTAATTGGGATCTGAAAATTACAAATTTAATTTGGAGATGTCTCCGATTATACCACTTTAGGGAGAGTAATCCCCGTTTATCTGTAATAGATGATGTTAATTCAGAATAATTTACTGGGGGATGAAGAATGAAGTTGAGTGAATGATTATAAAATGTGGTTCTTGCCAAATCTAAATTCAGTAAAATTATTTTCAAAGGAGACTTGGATTTATGTTCTCAATTACTGAGTCAGTAATGACAGTTTTTTGAAAAAGAACACAATGAAACAGAGAACTTGCCAACTAGGACAGAATGAAATTCTCAGTCTCTCTTACAGTAAATCACCCACAGATCTTGCTGTGAAGACTTGGCAGCATAATGAACAATTTCAAGGTTGCAGGGCCAATGTTATAAGCACATCAGAGGCTGAGTCATACTAAAAATAACATTATCAAACTAAAAAGTTGCTTTTAAGAGCACTACTTCATTTTTAACAGTTAGCACATTTGGGACTGAAAAAAATTCAAAAAGCACACAAACAGAAAAACCCCAGTAATTCCAACATAATAGGCTCTGCTAAACAAGCTTCTGGAAGCAGGTTCTAAATATCTCCTATTGAAAGAAGAACCCAGGAAAATCAAAATGGCCTCGAACTCACAAACTAAAGAGTAGGACTAAACAATTATCT
Organism: Ursus arctos; assembly: GCF_023065955.2. NCBI lineage: Eukaryota > Metazoa > Chordata > Mammalia > Carnivora > Ursidae > Ursus > Ursus arctos. Next base: position 51,088,589 of record NW_026622786.1, on the reverse strand, counting down.
AGAAAATGGAAGTTTAAATTAAAATTTACTTCCATTATCTGCTTTTATCAGTTCAAACATTTACTCCTTGAAGGCAAGGACTCTGTCTTATGTTTCTACCTTCCACATCCACTGAACACTGTATTGAGCACATTGAACTCACTGTCCAATGATTATGTTTTACTTAATAATGAGGTAACAGACTGAATTTCTCCATCTCACATTCCAAGTACAGACACAAGGAAATCCTTTTTTAAAAGGCTAAAACATTGATAAATGACCCATACTTAAGGGCTGAATTATGCCTCACCAAAATTCCTATGTGGAAGCCCTAAGTGACATTTTAAGAAGTAACTAAGTGAAAATGGGGTCATTAGACCGAACCTTAATTCATTTGACTGGTGGCATGTAAAAAGAAGGGATTAGGACACAGATATCATGCACAGAGTATAATGAATGTTTTATTTTAAAAGTTGAGCATGGAGCCTGCTTCAGATTCTCTCTCTCCCTCTCCCTCTGCCCCACCCCCTGGGCACTCTCTCTAAAAAAAGGAAAGAAAAGGCAAAAGTATACAATTTCTTGAAGTATAAACTGAATTCTATAGGAAAGCAAGGAAAGTAATATCTGCAGACTTTTTCCTGCAAGGAGTTTACACCAACCACAAAGGTAGAAGGCTCATTCCCAAGACCACTCCCACTTCTGACCCAAAGTTCAAACCCTTGGTTCAATAATTAGCTAGGACTCACAGAACTCACTGAAAGCTCTTATACTCAGGATTGTGGTTTATTATGGGGAAACTATACAGATCAGCCAAGGAAAAAAAGTGCATAGGGCAGAGTCTAGGAGAAGGACTAAATGCAGTGATTCTGTTGTCTCTTCCTGTGGAATGAGGACAGGTTACTCTCCCAATATGGATGTATGACAATACATTAGGAGTACTGCCAACGAGGGAAACTCACCTAAGCTTCATGTCCAGAGTTTTTAGTGGGGCTTCATCTAAGCTTCGTGTCCAGAGTTTTTAGTGGGGCTTCATCATATAGGGATGTTTGACTGATTGCCTGCATGGTTAATCTCAGTTTCCATGTTGATCCAAAGCATTCACCTTAAGTCACATTGTTGGTCTTTCTGGAGTGGCTAGACCCCACCTTAAGACATATGGGTATGGCCAGCCCTCCACCCTAAATCACACTGTTAGATTATTCAGTATTACCCAAGGCCCCAAGAAAACAAAGACATTCTATCAGGCACAACATCCCTAGGACCCAAAGATACCCCCTAGAAGCCAAGGGCAAAGGCCAGAACTTCTCTTTGGGCAAGAGATACTTTACTATAAATTCTTTCCTACACACCTACTATATTTGGTTTAGAAAGTATCTAAATTTCTATTTACCCATTTTGAAATGGTGAAAAGCCTGTGATTGCTCACCCCCATCTTCTGACCTCTCACACAAACCATGAGACCCGGGAGACATGTCAATATTCTTCAGCCTTCCTATTGTCCCTTTCATACTGTTATTATTCCTCTTCCTTCGGAGAGGCCTCCTTTTATGAGGTTCATGCCAACCATCTTTCCACACCTACTTATTAACAAATTTCTAGCCATTTCCCACTTGTACTAATTTGGAAATGTTCTCAGTCTTCCTTTCCATATTAAATCCATAAAGACAAAAGTTTTGCCTCTAAACTTATTAACCTCCCACATTAAAGTTACTTTTACTTCTTTATCCTCTAAAACTATGAATCTAAAATCTTGAGCTCTGATAGGTCATCTCTGATCACAACCTCTTATCCCTTTAGTGCATTACCTTTCTTCCTTCCAGATAATAGGCTCTTTGGTCCCTTAATCACCCCTTAATTCCATATCTTTCATTTGCAAACCCAAAGGACATATTTCAGACCCCCTGTTATTTTATCTTTATTTTGAATTTAACACTTTAATTCTGGTTCTTTGAAACATTACCAACCCTTGGCTTCAAGGATCCCGCTCTCTCCTACTTCTCCCGCTTTACCGACAATTTCCTTATTACCCTCCTTTGTGAACTCTTATCTCTCTGCTCACTCTTTGGAATTCTTTCCTGTTTTCTTCTCCCTTCATTCCCTTCCTGGGCTTGACATTGCCTTCAGAATACAGTCAAAATTCCACAGCATAGAATATGGAACCTTATATCATCTGAGTCTTGTCTACGTTGAACTGAGTTCTGATTTCCTTTCCAGCTTTGCCTCAGCCAACCTATTGTACACAAAGTGACAACCTTATCAGTTAATGTAAATTCCTCAGATGTTCCAGGTTTTTCCTATCTCTATGTCTTTGTTCATGCTGCTCCCTCTGCACAGGCACTTTAAAAGAACTTATTCAACCCTGTGGCTCCAAAGGAGGAGCACTTTATCTGTGCAGTGCCAATGAGATTACTGGCCACAACTCTGATCACAATGATTGGCTCAGGAAGAGGCAAATGACTCAGGGGAGGTCAATTAGGACCCAGAAAACTCAATTCTAGGACATGGAGCCTCTGGGAAAGCAGATTCTCTCACTTCTCATCTGTTTTGGCTGTGGGGGCCACCACAAATAGTCTGAGAAAGAAGCTGATCCAGAGGAAGCAAATGGCAGATGGATATTGGTGGTATCATCTGAGCCCAAGGTGAAGCTACCACTGATGCTAGAGCTACTGCTAGACCTTGTCAGCTTGCATGATGAAATAAATTCTCTCTGTGCATAAACTAGTTTGGATTTATTTTTTCCCTTTCTAGAAGAGGAAGTCTAAAAACTGATACTGTGCTCAACAAATATTTGTCAAATAAATGGAAATGGTAAAGTTAGGAGATTAATGATCTCATAGGACTGAGCTGAGAATTAAATGATTTACCAGTCCGAAGCACCAAGCACAATGCCTAGCAAAAGGCAGATACTCAAAATTTTCCTTATGTTTCTGTGCCTCTAGCCTTCTCCCTTTCCCCACAAAATCCACACAATTCAAAATTGCTACCTGCACTTGATTTTATAGTACTAAGAAAATACATATTCTCAAATATTTCAGTTCTTAAATCCTAGACTTTTTCTCCATAAATTCTTTCCTCTTATTAAAGACCAAAACTTTAAACACACTCCTTTGTATAGCATCTTAAAATGTTTTGCCTGCTAACCATGCAAAACCACAAAATTTAAAGTAAAAGACTGTTAGATCTGACTTTACATTTAAAATTTCTGCATGTTAAAAAAATCATAACAAAATTTTAAGACATATTGAACTTGGGAAACTGCCAAACATGTGTAAACACACAGTATCTTAAAAATCCTACGAATCATTAAGAAAAGGACAAATGCCATAATGAAAACAAAATATGTATTGAATATCAACTGTCCATTTGCAAAAGAATAACTACAAATGACTCTTAATTATATTTTTAATATCAACAAACTATTCAAAGACGTATATAAATGCGTTAAACCAACAAGATATGAATTTCTCCCTTATCTTGGTAAGTTGGAGAAAGGAGCAGAGAAATATCTACACATATGTTCTGCTGGTGCAAAAGTAAATTGTTAGGATGATAACTTACAATTTACAGAAAACCTTTAAAAATATGACCCCACAATTCTACTTCCAAAAATTTATATTTAGAAATTAATCATAGAAATCCACAAAGAATTAGAGATAATGATATAAATGTAACAACGGTCTTTATAACAGTGTGAAAAATTAAAAATAGAATAATAGCATCTATTATTCATTTACTTATTGTCAAATGGTATACTCAATTTCACACACATTGTCTCACTTATTCTTTATAGATTTAAAAATTGGATTCAAAGACGTTGAGCATCTTGGTCAAAATTATAGAGCTATTAAGTGGCAGGTTCAGAATTGAAGCCCAGTTATATTTGTTTCCAAAACCTATGATCTTTACTACAATTTTTTAATTTTCTTGTCTAAATTCTTGTCTAGTCGTATGATGTTATATATAATGCAGATTTTAAAAGGGATATAAAGGAATATTAATGAAATAGGAAAATGTTTATGATATTTTGTTAGTTGAAAAAAAATTTTAAGATTTTACATATAGAATTATTTTCTTCTTAACAAAATAAAGTATGGTTCTCTGTTCACAGAAGAAGATCTGTGATAAAACGTCTTAGAAGATGGTTAGCTTAGGGTGGTAAAATTATATCTTAGAATATTTTTACTGCTTTATACTCTTGTATTTTCTAAATGCACAAAGACTAACACATAGAGAATACAGAGGAATATGTATTATTTCTGCAGCCAAAAAGTTATTTAAAAACCTCAATATGGACAATGTGGCCTCTTCTTGTGATATTTGAAAAGTCAAATCCTTTTTAAAATAAAAAAATTAAAATGTCTTTCCATTTAACACCCAAAAAAGCTTTTACAAAAGTACATAAAATTAAATACAATAACTTAATGATTTCAAAAGTAAAGGATAAACCAATGAAAAATAGAAAAGCTGAAAGTAGACGAAAGATTGTTCATAATTTGTGAGCAAACCTCTTTAAAAACCTTCTGTTCTCTCTTTCAGGCTGAGGCACTTTTTCCTGAGGGAGGCACCAAGACACACTTCTGTGAATAAGAGTTGGAACCTCACCAATTAGTCTGCTCTCCAAGATAGTTTACAAATACAATACAATCTGTTTTAATTCTAAGGCTGGAAAAATCTGAAATGAGCAAGACATTTTAATTTTGACTTCAAGACTCCTAAGTATAGATTGTATCCGAGAGTGGAAATAATAGATAAGTGGTTCCTATGACTCAAAATCAGATATAAGTATTTTTATTGCAAAAACTAGTGAGGACACAACCAATTGAATTAAAATAGAATCTCTAATGCTGAATTGAACATAGAATTCCTCCTTAGATTAATTTAGCGTTGGGAACCTTATTCTAATTCCAAAATCAGGTTTTCAACTTTTCTAGAACAATGATAGAAAGCCAGTTTAACATGATTTCGAAATATTTACAAATTTTTGGGGCACCTGGATGGCTCAGTCATCAAGTGTCTGCTTTCGGCTCAGGTAATGATTCCAAAGTCTTGGGATCAAGCCCTTCATCAGGCTCCCTGCTCAGCGGGGAGCCTGCTTCTCCCTCTCCCTCTCCCTCCTGCTACTCCCCTTGCTTATGCTCTTTCTCTCTCTCTCTCTTTGTCAAATAAATAAATAATATCTTTTTTTTAAAAAAGAAAAAGATAAATTTATACATTTTCTTTGAAATTTTGCAAAGGGATTCTGTTAATTTTTTGAAAAGTTCTCAGAAATCTTAGTATTTTAAACTACTTAGAAATACTTTAAACCTAAATGAGAAAAATATTATTAATATAGTCCTCACAGACCAATGACAACCACACTCAAAGTTGGGCAGAGGAGTGTAGGTAGGTAAGGTAGAAAGAAGAGAAGAGAGAAATCAGAATGAATTGAATGGGAGGGGGAGGGGATTAAAGAGCAAATAAATTACTTACAAATAAGAAAAAATAATCATGGAAGGTTTTATGATACAAATAAGCGTATGTCCTAGATAGCTCTTTTGTTATTTCAATTTGGTACTATGTAGGGAAAGAAGGTAAAACTTTAAGAGAAAGAGGGTAGGGAGAAAGAGTAAAGATGCATGTGTGAGGTATGTTGCTAGACGTTTTATCTCCATTATTTCATTAAGGAATAAACCACTTTTAATGGGACTGTGTTAGGGCATAAGCTCATTCAACCTCCCCACAGGCTTAAGAAAGAGGTATTATTATCCCCATTTTACAGATGAAAAAAACTGACACTCAGATTAAGTAATTTGAGAAAGTTACTTAGGTAATGAGAGGTTAATTTTTCTTTTCCTTTCAAAGCCAGGATCTTTCTATTTCCCCTCCACAGCATAACAAAATCAAAAGCTATACGTGTGCTTCATGGGCAGAACCTAAGCCGAGTGAATACCTTATCTGTGACTCAAGACAAATTTGACAGTCTGCTAAGAGATAAATAATCTTTAGATAGTTTGAAAATGAGTAGCATAACTTAGGATACAGTGCTGGGAAGAATTTTTGCTTCAAAAGTAAAATTAAAGGTGAATAGATAATGAAAATATAAAGATCATTATAAAGGATTCCACCGTCTTATTTGCGTTCTCCCAAAAGCAGAACAAGCGAAGACAAGGATTTTGGTATAAGGAGTTTATTTAGCAAGTAATCCTATAAAGTGTGATGAAGTAAGGCAAGCAAAGAAGAAAAGTTAATATGTTAATGAGTGGGTCACCACTCCTGGCAACTGGGGCTCAGTTCCCTTGGGCAGCTCTGAGAGTTGATGGAATTGATACAGAACACACAACAGAATTGTCTCTTCCATTGGTAAGGAAGCTAGGGTATTTACCGCAACACTCATCCCTCATTGATTAATGGTTATTCTGTGTCATTATATCCCTGGCACTTCCACTCTGCCCACAAATGGGCTGAGCTCACTCTTGAAACCAGAGAAAGTCTCCACGCAGAGAGACACGTATGCTTGAGGTAAGATGCCATTGGCATGTAAAGGAATTCTCCATGAAGCTGCAGGTGACCTAAAGAGCCGACTGAGGGAGTATAGGCAGGACATCGACAGAGTTGGCCATAGGGACCAATAAATAATATCATGTGTGTCTGTGCATGTGTGTGTAACTTTAGTAAATAAAACACAGTTTCAGAAGTAGATTCAATAGAATAAAACGAAAAGAAAAAGGATAGTCTCTTACTTGTATACATCCATACATCCTCCTACCACTTGGTGGCAGTATACCAAAGTTTAGAAGGGAGAAAAGAAAGAAAGCAAGCAAGCCAGCCTTGAAAAGAAAGACTGACTTGAAATGACACCAAATATCCCATGATAATGGCTGCAAAACAACTTCCTCAAAATTGTGCCCTTTTCCAGTTGGAGATTAAGCTACTACTACTATACTGTAGGGTTTTCAGAAAGGGTTCTTCAATGCTTCCCTTCTGTCCCTGGCTCTGACCATTTTTACAATTATTACAGTCATGAAATTACTATTACAGTGCAGCGAAACTATTGAATTAATACTTAAACCACTTTCTTTGTATGTCTCTTTATTCTTTGCTGCTACTTGAGGCCTTGATTTTTCTCTTTATATTGGCATTCTTCATAGCAACAGAAAGCTCTTTTCAGTAAGAGAGGAGCTGTTTTCCTAATCAAAATGCTGACCGAGAATTAGCATAAATGCTGATAACCATTTTTGTATTCACTTCCTGTGTTATACTCATGTCTTCTTAAGCTACTTAACAATGATTCATTTAAAAACCTATTAAGTAAATGTAATTAAAAGCTTATATAAAATACCATCATTGTTTCTTAACTAAATGTAAAATTAAATATTGGTAAATTGTTATTAATTCTAAAAGGATTGATATACTCTCACATTCCCCTTCTACTTCCCTTTTGGTTTCCTCCTACTAATTAGATTGTTTCTATAGTGGGCTCTTCTTTCTCTCCTCACTTTTTAAACGTTGATATCCAGGATTCTGTGTTCAAACTTCTATTTTCCCTCAACCTAGTCACTTTCTCTAAGCAATCTCACCCATGTCTAAAGTTCATCAGCACTGACAATTTCTGGACTTATTCCTAGCCCCATCTGTCCCCAAAGCTCCAGTTTTATTTTGTGATTGCCTATTAAACATCTCCACTAGAGGTCCCACACACCGCAAATTCAACATGTCCAGAAGGTAATTTATTATTCTTTTAAAAGATTTTATTTACTTATTTGAGAGAGAGAGAGTGAAAGAGAGCACGCACGGAGGGGGGGGGGGTTGCAAGGAGAGGGAGAAGCACACGCCCCTCTGAGCAGGGAGCCTGATGGAGGACTCAATCCCAGGACCCTGGGATCCTGACCTGAAGTGAAAGCAGACACTTAACCGACTGAGCCACTGAGGCACCCCCAGAAGGTAATGTATATCCCTTCCCAAACTTGTTCCATCCCAGAGCCTTTTCCCTTTCACCTGGTCATTGAGAATGAAATATTGAAATCATTTTAAAAAATATTTTATTTATTTATTTGTCAGAGAGAAAGCGTGCTCACAAGCAGGGGAAGCATCAGGCAGAGGGAGAAGCAGGCTCCGAGCTGAGAAAGGAGCCCAACGTGGGGCTCGATCCCAGGACCCTGATATTATTAATTGAGTTCCTACCTTGTGCCAGGCACTGAGTGTTTTATGTGCATCACCTTATTTAATGCTTAAAACAAGGCTATGAGGTAAGTACTATTGTTAATATCATTTTACAAATGAGGAAACAGAGACTTGTCCACAGCTACATGGCTAGTAAGTAGAGGAACTGGGATTTAAACTCAGGCAGTATGTTTTCAGAGTCTGTACTACTAATCCACACTGGTAATGCTAACAGCACCAAATATCCAGATGTGTCTATCCGTTTTCCCACCTCCCTCGCAATTAGGTTGGGGCCATCCATCTAGTTCTGCCCAGTGAAATAAGAATGGAAGTGATGCATGTCTCTTCCAGGCCAATGCATTTAAGAATTGGTATTCCTCCCAATGTCTTTTTTCCTCAGCTATGGCAACCTTAGAGGCCATGAATTGCAGATGGCATGGCTACAAGATGGAGGAGACTCCATATGAGTAAGGATAAAACCTATCTGGTAAGCTCTGGAGATTTCAGGGTTTGTTGTGAGCACAGTGTATCCTAGCCTATCCTAACTAATACAGGCATTATGCCAATAAATTTCTCCCTCTCCTTTAATTTCCACATTCAATCAATCAGCGAATCTCATTCCTCCCTAATTCTTCTTCCCCTCTGTTCTTTCCACAGTGCCTGAGGCTAAGCCCTCATTGTCTCTCTAGTTTGGACAGCTACCAAAGCCCTCTAAATAACCAATCTTCTTGCCCCATCCTCAGCCATCTCCAATCCATACTGCACAGTGCAGCCCAGAGTGACCTTTCTAAAATAATAGTACATTAATGTCCTGTTCTCACTTGAAATTTTTAAATGGCTTCCCATTCCCCAGTAGATAATGCCCTAATTCTGCAGCACGGGCTATGGGATCCTTGACAAGCTTGATAACACTTACCTCACTGGCCACTCCCCTCAGCTTCATATTCATCCCATTCAGGTTCCCAAAGGTACCTTATTCTGCTTTTCTAATATGTTGCTCCTCCTGGGAATGCCCCTTCTATGCATCTTTAGAAATTCAACTTAGGGGGCACCTGGGTGGCTCGGTCCGTTAGGTGTCCAGCTCTTGATTTCAGCTCAGGTCATGATCAGGGTCGTGGGATCAAGCCCTGTGCTGGGCTCCACGCTCAGTGGAGAATCTGCGTGTCCCTTTCGCTCCCCCTGCTTGCACTCTTTCTCTCTAAAAAAATAAATAAATAAAATCTTAGGGGAAAAAAAGAAATTCAACTTAGTTGTTGCCTGTTATAAAGAAATCCTCCCTAAACTTTGTTCCATCTCCTCTTTTTTGTGTTCCCATGGCCCTCTTTTTTCTAGCCCTTATGCACTGCATGTAGCTCTTTATTCCCATGTCTGTGTTCATCTCACTGTCAGATTCATGTTAATGTCTTCATTACATATTAGATAATTAAATATCTGTTAAATGAATTAATGAATATGTGAATAAGTGAATAATATTTTTAGCTATAATGTATTTCCTACATAGTTTGTAGGAAAAGCAGGATCATTACAAAAGCCCCAAAACTGCATTCTCTCGCTGTGGTAGCCAGTTTTCTGAAATAGCCCCTAATGAACTATGCCTCCCAGTACTCACACCTTGTGTAAACCATTCCTACATTGAGTCTGGACTGGCCCTATGGTTAGTTTTAGTTAATAGAATGTGGAAGAAGTGACACCTTGAAGCTTTCAAGATTAGGCTTAAAATATCTGCAGTTTCTAATTTCTCTGCTTCAGAGACTCCTCTTTGGAAACCAGGCAACATACTCTGAGCAGCCCAAGCCATGGAGAAGATACAAGGAGGAAAACTGAGGCACTCTGTTTAATAGTCCCAGCTGATTTCCCAAATGCCAGCCAGCACAAGCTATGAGCTCCATGCATGAGCCATTTTGATATTCCAGACGTATTGAAATAAGATGACTGCATGCCCCATCAGTATCATGTGGGACAGAAGAACCTCTCAACAGTTTCTCTCTTATTCTGGCTTAATGTGGTCATGTCTTCTATGCAAGTAATGACAAAAGTAAAAATTCTGCTGCCTTCCAAGTCCTTGCTATGCCAGACTGATTACCAGTGCCTGCCAATGTCTTTGCTAATGCTGCTTAATGTTGAGAGTGCAGATGTCTACAATGGGGTGTGGTCTTAGGTCACTACAGAAATTTTGTCATGGATACTGCTGACTTCTTGGCTTCAGTGTCCCACAGAGATCACTGTAAAACAGCTCTTCTGATTGACTCACATTTTTATTGTACATCTTTCACTCTAGAGCTCAGGCATGAATCAAGGGGGGCATGGCCAAAAACCAATCTGCGAGACAGACAGAAATAGTGCTACATTCATGATCATTTCTCTTCCCTTATCCTGGACATTGTCCTTAAACCATACTTCTGTGCCATGACATTCCCTTTCATTAGATTGGAATCTTCCCAGAGAGGTACCAAGGCCCTTCATGGAAACAGATCCTAGGATAGAAGCTCACCAGACCTTCAGACATATCTAGAGAAGGCCAAAACTAAGAGGTTCAACACGCTCAGATTCTAGTGAATTAAGATGAGACATTTATTAGTTTTTGTTTGTTTGTTTAATCAGTGCAGAGTACCTCTCCTCTACTCATCTTCATTTACTAACACTACCCTTCTGCTTAGGGAAACTGCCCTTCCCTCTTCCCAATTAGCTGTTGTTGGACTGTCAATTATAGTACAGGGATACTAGCCCACAGGGATAGGAACACCACCCTGTTCTGGTCAATCATAGTACTTCATTGCTCTGGTAAAAGGGATTGTTCTAAAGGATGAGTAAAGGCCCCATAATAGGGCAATCAGAGTTCTTCTTTGAGATTTTTTTCAGGAAGACCACTCCTTCATTCTTGAGGTATAAAATAAGTTTGTAATCTGGGCTTCTATGTGAAAGATACTTGGAAAGAAGAAAGTCTAGAAGAATTAAGCAGATGAGAGATGAATGATATGAAAGAGAATGAGTCCTGGTCATCTCAAGTTGGAAATTCTCTCCCTGAAATACCTGAAGTGATCTGCTCCCCACAGAAATTCCATTAGTTCTACAACATGCCCCATTCTTTTCCCATTAATTCTCATATTTTACTTAGGGAGTTTGAGTTGGATTTCTGTCAGGTATAGGAAAAAAAATTCTGACTATTACAAATACAAGCATGCCAAAGTGATAAAATATCTCTTTTGTTTTTAAATGATCTGCCTTTTATTCATAATAGGAAAATGACTTAAAGTAAAAAGAGCTAAAGTTGCACATATTTAGAGTTATCTAATAAGTGATCAATGTGCGATATATAACTTGTGGTTACTATGATCTTGTGATTCACAGATTGTACAAGAAAAGGAAATTAGATTTTCAGAGTTGTTTGTAATGGGAAAAATTATGGAAAATGTGTGCTTTGTTTCTTGGAATAAAATGGCAACTTTAAAAGTTACTCAGCTTTACTATTTTCTCTTGCAACTTCAATTTGAAATTTTGGTTTAAAAAAAAAAGAATGTATCTATAATTGTGCCATCCAGAAAATAAGAAATATAGTATACATTATGAAGTAATGAAACTCTTTGAGAGTTCTTTACTACTGAATAATACTATGCTCTGGATTTAATAATTTTCTATTGGCTTTAGAATGAAACATGAACAAAGATTTAACTCTAACACATTGAATCATTCTTTTTTCTAACAACCGATCAGTATTAACTGAAGAATGATATCTCACCCAAATATAAAGGTTCTTATAAACAATGCTGTATGAAATGTGTAAAGTATAAAGGTGTCTAAAGAAGACAAATTACTTAAATTCATCAGCCAAGATTTATTCTGTCAAATGAGAAAGTAAGAGTTTGACAATCTAACTTATACTAGACATTGCCTTTTAAAATGTGTTTACGAGTGTGAACACTTTGATTTCCCAATCAAAAGGAAAAAAAGGGGAAATGGGGAAAGGGGAAAAAAAGGAAGCACCACGCTCGTGCCTTTCTCTCACAGACATAAAGATCAGATCAAAGTATGACCTACTCCTAAAGCAGCAGCAACTAGAAAAAGAGACATTACCTTGGAATCCTCAAGGACTCTTTCTTTGGAACCTAAGAGATTTTATAGGCAAATGACATTGTTTCAGGTTAAATATAGCTTTTCTGTTTCTCCTTTGAGATTCTATCTGGAAAATTCTTAGTATAGTACTTGTTACATTGTAAGACTAACTAGTTCTCTTCCAATTGCTCTCTCCTTTAGCATTTTGGGATTGGTAAAATTTACTACTTGGTTTTACTAAGTTTGTATCTATGTAATAATACTACATCAGATACCTATTGTCTTGTTTGCCCAACATCCAATCTTTCTCTGGGAGCTGTTTCTCACATTTACCCACTATGGTGGATGAAATGATTCAATCTCACCCTTCCCATTCCTCTACATCCCACTCTGACTATAGCCTCACTGTGAGCAGAAAGTATTTCTCTGCCCCTTGACTTATTGTTTAGCCATGTGATTTACATTGACCAACGGCATTCGAGTAGAAGTGGCAGCACTAGGATGGTTCTGAGTCTAAACTTCAGAGGCCTCCCACGAGCCCTGGCTAGCTTATTGGCCCCAGAGAGGATGACCAAGGTGTGGAATACAGACATACTGGTTACCACGGCCTGAAGTAGAGCTGCCCCAGCTAAACAGCATATCATGGAAATAAATGACAGTTGTTTTAAACCACTAGTTTGAGATGTTTGTTATACAGCATTAAAGTGATAATAGCTAGGTGATACACCTGTCACCCCACTCCATTCCCAATCATATGGTTCCCACCAAACTTACCAAGTTCTTATAAGATCTGTAATATCTTTTTACAAGATGCTGTCATAGGTTGGCCCAGAGACTGACTGGGCTACTTAAAACTCTTCTCAATATTCTGAACTCAGAGGGAGAACGTCAGGCATTCTTTCTATGGAGAAAGTCTAAGGTGTAAAACCTGGGAGTTATCATCAGCCTGTAGAGAATGTACATTTGCAGAGAGAAAGAAAATGAGTCAGGAGGCAAAGAGCGACACCTAGGAGCTTTTTTAAAGTCCCTGGTTGGCAGTTTTTATTATGGCTCTGTGGCATCCTTACCCTTCCTTAGGTTCTCTGAACCAATAAATTCTCCTTTGTTTGACTAAACTATCTGGGTTGGGTTTAATTACAATCAAAGGAGTATGGGCACATACACATTTTTTCTTTTTTTTATTGTGGTAAAAGACACATAGCATAAAATTTACCATCTTAACCATTTTTAAGAATGGAGTGCAGTGGTGTTAACTATATGCATGTTATTGCAAAAGAGGTCTCTCGAACATTTTTGTCTTGCAAAACTGAAATGCTGTATCCATGAAACAATTCTTCTTTGTTATCTCCTCTCTACCCCTGGCACTACCATTCTACTTTCAGTTTCTATGAGTTCAATTACTTTAGATACCTCATAGAAGTGGAATCATTCAGTATCTGTCTTTTTGTGGCCAGTTTATTTCATTTAGCATCATGTCCTCAAAGTTCATCCATGTTGTAACATCTGATGGAATTTTCTTCTCTTTAGACTGCAAAATGTCCCCATTACATGTATATGCCACAATTTCCCTATTCATTCATCCATTGATGGCTATTTAGATTGCTTCTACCTCTTGGCTACTGTGAATAATGCTGCAATGAACATATGTGTGCAAATACACACTTATTTTCTTAGTGGATTCAAGCTAATAATTATTTATGCAATCTCTGCTTTTGTACTTTGGAAGGAAAAAAAATGAAAGAAATATGGATAACAATAAAAATGGTTTGGGGACATGACCACCCAGCAGTGAAACATACTCCTGAGCTTTCCCACCTCAGGGCCTTTGCTCATACTATATCTTCTACCCGTCAATATCCCATTCTACCCATATTTTAGGGGCTATCTTAAATGCCATGTCCTCTATGGAGCTTCTAAGATGCACCCAATGGAGAATCACCTTCTTGAGCATGAACCTCCATGAAGTGTGTTTGCCTCTCTATGTCTCTTATCATGTTTTACTTAGTTCATTGTCCATTTTTCTGTTGCAATCTTTCTAAAGAAAAAGTGTCTAATTTAAATTATCTGTATTTCCCCAATTACCCTTTCAAGTGATAACAGGCACTGAATAAATATTTGTGAAATTGTGTGGTTCCCCCCCAAAACCCCTGAGTTAAAATTAGATCTTTTTGTTGTTGTTGTTGAAGTAAGCCCATTTATTCTAATTCACCTACTTTAGACAGGAAGTTCATATTTCAATCATTGCTCATCATTTGACTGAAATTAAACCCCTAAGTTAGAATTTGATGAATGACTCAGTCAGCTAGTTTTTTTAAAGGTCAAGGTATTCATTGCCAAAATGTCAACAGGTTGAACGTCATCATCCCTTAGGTTAAGGTCTATGTTAGCATCAAGATTCTTTAGCTTTGTGATATAGACAGTTAATTATTTTTCTAACTATAAATAAATGCATTCCCTGGTAATCTTCTTTGGATAGTTGGTAGAAAATTTGCCTTGGTCTGTTTTTCCTGATATCTTTGCATAGTAATGTTTTGGGCACAGTCCTAGAGCTTCCCCCCATTTCGATCTCTAGTTTATTTCTACTTTCTTGTAATCTCACTCATATTTGTGGCTTTAAATTCCATCTATGTGCAGGTGACACTCAAAATTTTATATCGCACCTGTTTCTCTCTCCTCTGAATTTCAGCCTGATGTGACCAGCTGCCTACTGAACATCTCTGTCTGGAGGCATATTAAGCACTCTAAACTTAATATGTCCCAAAACAAATTCCTAATTCCTTTTCCCATTCCTCTGCAAAATATTTTCCTCTTCAAGTTTTACCCCATCTCAATGGCCTCCCCACCCAATCTTTCTAGTTGCTTAGGCCAGAATCCCTAGAGTCAAATCATTGTCATTCCTCTATTTAAAACCCTCCAATGGAGGTTGGCTCCAAGATGGCGGAGGAGTAGGAAACCTTAGTTTTGTCTGGGCCCAGGAATTCAGTTAGATAGGTATCAAATCATTCTGAACACCTGTGAACTCAACTGGAGATCAAAGAAAAGAATTGCTGCAATTCTACAAGTAGAAAAGCGACCACTTTCTGCAAGGTAGGAGGTGCAGAGAAGTGAATCCAAGGTGATATGTTAGAAGATAAACCACAGGGGGAGGGAGCCTCCAAAAGCTGACTATCGGAAAGTGATATAGCAGTGGAGCACAAAATCAAAATTTTTAGAAGTCTGCTCTGGAAAGGGATGTCCCTGCCTGAAAGGTGCTCAGGTGGCAAAGTGCAGAAGAAACCTAGGTGGGACAGTGTGGTCTCAGGATCCCCAGGGTATTAGGAAGACTGGGATTGCCTGAGTGTGGTGGAGTTCCCAAGCATTGGAACGGGGAAGCCGGGTGCAATCAGTGAGCCCAGGAGTGCGCTCTCAGCTCAGTGTTGCCATAAACCATGACCTGGGCACAGTTGGGCTGGGCAACCGGTCTCTGAGCAGGGGCCCAGTAACTGGAAGGACTGTGACAAGACTCCCCTCCCTACTCCCTGTGAGGAGCGGCATGGGGGGCGGGCCACAGGAGTCTGAAGGGTTTGGAGACTCATAGCAGGGCCGCATGCCTCAGATAGAAATGCTTGGTCACAGGCTGGGTGAACACGAGTGCAGATGGAGACCAGGGAGACAGGACTGATTGAATGCTTTTCCCTGAGGACACACTAAGGAATGGGGCCTGGAGCTTTCAGCTGCAGGGCTGGAGATTGGGAGGCCACAGTTTTCATTCTTATCCTCTAAAGCAGTATGGAAAGCTTTCAGGGAACAAAAGCCACATTGAGCAAACTGGAGCAGATTACTTAGCGTGGCCCCTGGCAAGGGTGGTGAATTCTGCCTGGGGAAAAGACACCTGAGAATTAGTGCAACAGACTCTACGCCAGAAGATCAGGAAGAACATCTGGCTAAAACTAAGTTTACTGATCACACAGAACTGCAAAACTCCAGCACTGGGGGAAAATTGTATATAGAATACATGGGGTTTTTGCTCATTATTGCCAGGGACCTAATCAGTATGGATATAAGTAAGATGTCAGAACTAGAGTTTAGAATAAATATGATAAAGATACTAGCTGGGCTTGATAAAAGCATGGAAGACACTAGAGAATCCCTTTCAGGAGAAACAAAATAACTAAAATCTAATGAAGTCGAAATTAAAAAGCCTATTAAATACAACCAAAAACGGAGGCTCTAGGGACACCTGGGTGGCTCAGTGAATTAAGTGTCTGCCTTCGGCTTAGGTCATGATCCCAGGGTCCTGGGATTGAGTACCTCATCAGGCTCCCTGCTGGGAGCACCTCATCAGGGAGACTGCTTCTCTCTCTGCCTGCCGCTCTCTTTCTCTCTCTGTCTTTGACAAATAAATAAATAAAATCTTAAAAAAAATGGAGACTCTAACTGCTAGGATAAATGAGGCAGAAGAGAGAATTAATGATATAGAAGACAAAATGATGGAGAATAAGGAAGCTGAAAAATGAGAGATAAACAACTACTGGATCATGAGGGGAGAATTCAAGAGATGAGTGATACCATAAAGTGAAACAATATTAGAATAATTGGGATCTGAGAAGAAGAGGAAAGGGGGGGCAGAAGGTATACTGGAGCAAATTATATCAGAGAACTTCCCTAATTTGGGGAAGGAAACAGGCATTCAAGTCCAGGAGGCACAGTGAACCCCTTCGGAATCAATAAAAATGTCAACACCTTGACATTTAATAGTGAAGTTTGGAAATCTCAGAGACAGAGAAAACCCTGAAAGCAGCTTGGGACAAGAGGTCCATAACTTACAAGGGTAGAAACATTAGACTGGCAACGGACCTATCCACAGAGACCTGGCAGACCAGAAAGGACTGGCATGATATATTCAGGGTGCTAAATGAGAAAAATATGTAGCCAAGAATATTTTATCCACCAAGGCTGTCATTCAAAATAGAAAGAGAGATAAAAAGCTTCCAGAACAAACAGAAACTAAAAGACTTTGTGATCACTAAACCAGCACTGCAAGAAATATTAAAGGGGATCATTTAAGGAAAGAGAGCCCAAAAGTAACATAGACCAGAAAGGAACAGAGACAATACACAGAAACTGTGACCATACAGGTAATACGATGGCACTAAATTCTTATCTTTCAATAGTTACTCTGAATGTAAGTGGGCTAAAGGCCCCAATCAAAAGACACAGGGTATCAGATTGGATAAAAAAGCAAGATTGATATGCTATCTGCAAGAGACTCATTTTAGACCCAAAGACACCTCCAGATTGAAAGTGAAAGGTGGAAAACTATTTATCATGCTAATGGACATCAAAAGAAAGCTAGGGTAGCAATCCTTATAACAGACAAATTAGATTTTAAACCAAAGACTATAATAAAAGATAAGGAAGGATGCTGTATCATAATTAAAGGGTCTATCCAACAAGAAGATCTAACAGTTATAAATATTTATTCCCCTAACGTGGGAGCAGACAATTATATAAACCAGTTAATAACAAAATTAAAGAAACACATCAAAAATAATACAACAATAGTAGGGGACTTTAACATCCCACTCACTGGAATGGACAGATCATCTAAGCCGAAGATCAACAAGGAAACAAGGGCTTTGAATGACACACTGGATCAGATGGACTTCATGGATATATTCAGAACATTCCATCCTAGGGGCGCCTGGGTGGCTCAGTCGTTAAGCATCTGCCTTTGGCTCAGGGCGTGATCCCAGAGTCCTGGGATCGAGCCCCACATCAGGCTTCTCCGCTGGAAGCCTGCTTCTTCCTCTGCCACTCCCCCTGCTTGTGTTCCCTCTCTCGCTGGCTGTCTCTCTCTCGATATCAAATAAATAAATAAAATCTTAAAAAAAAAAAGAACATTCCATCCTAAAGCAATAGAATACACATTCTTCTCGCATGCACATGGAACATTCTCAAAAGACTGGGATCATTCCCTGCATATTTTCAGACCACAATACTTTGAAACCGGAACTCAATCACAAAAGAAAATTTGGAAAGAACTCAAATACATGGAGGTTAAACAGCATCATACTAAAGAATGAATGGGTGAATGGGTCAACCAGGAAATTAAAGAAGAATTTTAAAAATTCATGGCAACAAATGAAAATGAAAACACAACTGTTCAAAACCTTTGGGATGTAGCAAAGGCAGTTCTAAGAGGAAAGTATATAGCAATACAAGCCCTTCTCAAGACACAAGAAAGGTCTCAAATACACAACCTAACCTTACACCTAAAGGAGCTGGAGAAAGAACAGCAAATAAAGCCTAAACCCAATAGCAGAAGACAAATAATAAAGATTAGAGCAGAAATCAAGGAAATAGACACCAAAGAACTGTAGAACAGATCAACAAAACTAGAAGCTGGTTCTTTGAAAGAATTAGTAAGATTGATACACCCCTGGCCAGGGTTATCAAAAAGAAAAGAGAAAGGACCCAAATAAATAAAACCAGGAAAGAAAGAGGAGAGATCACAACCAACACGGAAGAAATACAAATTATAAGAACATATTATCAGCAACTATATCCTGGCAAATTAGGCAATCTGGAAGAAATAGATGCATTCCTAGAGATGTGTCAACTACCAAAATGGAAAGAGGAAGAAATAGAAAACCCAAACAGATCCGTAACCAGCAAGGAAATTGAAGCAGTAATCAAAAATCTCCTAACAAACAAGAACCCAGGGCTGGATGGCTTTCCAGGGGAATTCTACCAAACATTTAAAGAAGAATTAATACCTATTCTTCTGAAGCTGTTTCAAAAACTAGAAATGGAAGGAAAACTTCCAAACTCATCCTATGAGACCAGCATTACCTTGATCCCAAAACCAGACAAAGACTCCACCCAAAAGGATAATTACAGACCGATATTCCTGATGAATATGGATGCAAAAATAATAGCCAATAGGATCTCACCAAAATAATAGCCAATAGGATCCAACAATACATTGAAAGGATTATCTGCCACAACCAAGTGGGATTTATTCCTGGGCTGCAAGGATGGTTCAACATCCTCAAATCAATCAACGCGATGCACTACATTAATAAATGAAAGGACAAGAACCATATGATCCTCTCAAAAGATGAGGAAAAAGCATTTGACAAAGTACAGCATCCTTTCTTGATTAAAATTCTTCACAGCATAGGGAACATACCTCAATATCATAAAAGCCATATATGAAAAGCCCACAGCAAATATCATTCTCAATGGTGAAGAACTGAGAGCATTTCCCCTAAGGCCAGGAACACGACAGGGATGTCCACTTTCACCACTGTTGTTCAATATAGTACTAGAAGTCCTAGCCTCAGCAATCAGACAACAAAAAGAAATAAAAGGCATCCAAATTGTCAAAGAAGAAATCAAACTCTCACTCTTTGCAGATGACATAATACTCTATGCGGAAAACCCAAAAGAATTTACCCCAAAATTGCTAGAACTCATACAGGAATTCAGCAAAGTGCCAGGATATAAAATCAATGCACCAAAATCATTGTATTTCTATACACTAACAATGAGACAGAAGAAAGAGAAATTAAAGAATGTATCCCATTTACAATTGCACCCCAAACCGTAAGATATCTTGGAATAAACCTAACCAATGAGGGAAAGGATCTGTAATCAGAAAACTATAGAACATTGATGAAAGAAATTGAGGAAGACACAAAGAAATGGAAAAACATTCCAGGCTCATGGAAGAACAAATGTGTTCACTGGAAGAACAAATATTGCAAAATGTCTATGCCACCTCAAGCAATCTATACATTCAGTGTAATCCCTATCAAAATACCCTGCTCTGCAGGGAGGCTGCTTCTCCCTGTCTCTCTGCCTGCTGTTCTCCCTGCTTCTGATCTCTCTCTCTCTCTCTGTTGAATAAACAAATAAAACCTTAAAAAAAAACAAAAACAAAACAGGATCATAGGGAAGGGAGGGAAAAATAAAACAAGATGAAATCAGAGGGGGAGACAAACCATAAGAGACTCTTAACCACAGGAAACAAACTGAGGGTTGCTGGAAGAGAGGGGGGTGGGGGATGGGGTAACTGGGTGATGGACATTAGGGAGGGTACATGATGTAATGAGCACTGGGCATTATATAAGACAGATGAATCACTGAACTCTACCTCTGAAACTAATAATGCACTATACATTAATTAATTGAATTAAAAAAAAAACCCTCCAATGACTTCTCATCTCAATCATCAGAAAAGTTGAAGGCCCTATGGAGCTGTACACTATTGCCCATCACCCCTCACTGCAGTTACTTCAACTTCATTTCCTTCTGTTTTCATTTCTCACTGTTCTCTCCCTTGCTTACCTAGCTCCTCCCACACTGTCCTCCTTCCTGGTCCTCGAGTGTACCCCAGAGCTTCTTTTTCTCCCTTGTCTCCTACTGTTCTTTCTGCCTGAAGCACACTTCTTCAAATTAACTCTACAGCCTCTCCCTAATTTCTACTAGATCTTTGCTCAAATGATATATTCCAGCAAGATCTTTCAGCACAATTGAACTCTGTCTGCTTTTCCTACTTTATTTCTCACCAAATGCTATCATCATCTAAAACTATACTTTATTTATTTTAGTTACCATCTGTCTCCTTACACTAGAATGTAAGTAAGCTCCACGAGGACTAGATTTTTTTTTCTGTTTTGTCTACCCCTTTATACATTACTGGAATATAGGAAACACTCAATAAATATCTCTTCAATAAAAGGATGTGCTAAAAATAGATAAGTACATAAGGTCAAAACAAAATGAAGAAGAATAATTTTCCTTTCCCTTGAATTATACCTCTCAATGCATTTAAAAGGCAAGAATGATTCCATAGTATATTTTACATTGTTAATAAAAAAACTCTCATTCAATTATTTTAAAATATATATGAGTAGAATGGCAGAGAAAATACACCAAAATAAAGCAACTTATTTAAATAAATATCTTCTTGGTTCTCTAAAAAAAAGAATCAGTTTGCTAGAGGGGATACTCTAAAAAGGGGCAGTGTGTGTATTTCTGGTGATAAATGAGTAATTTAAATTGTACACAGACAAACATTTTCATTCAATAGCTTATTTTAATGTGTATTGGGAAAAATAAAACTAGCATATCAGAAATGTGATTTTTCTGGACGTCACTTTTTCAGATATGGCTAAAGCAAGTAGAGCAGTGTTAATCTGAACACTACATGAATCACGGAAGTGGGATTCAGGCCTGCCCATGATTGCTGTGAACCTCCATGACTGAATTTTTTCCTGGAACTGTTCATGGAATGTATAACTTGGATGATGATGTTCACTAGTATGTTATCTTACATGCTGAATTTTCAAGCCCTTTCCTGAATTCTTTTTAGCACTGAATTGACTTGTCACTTTGGGAAGCTCATAAGTGGTGCATTGAAATGGCTGCCCTGAAAGTATAATCTAGTCACTGTTTGGATGTAACAGCAAAACAAACAAACAAACAACCCTGAGCACACACTTGCAAACTGAAGATGAGTATTTAAATGATGCTTTTCAAATGTTAATTGTATAATCCAAAGTCCTCTTAAGTCTTAGATTTTTCCTTTCATGGAGATGAGCAGAGGCAATGAAAACCACTGAAGATCATTAGCTTTCACATAGTGGGGTCTTCATTCTCTCATTTGAGTTGATAGGACTCTAAATCTTCCTGGAGGAAACTTCAAATGAATATCTTATTGATATCTTTGCTAATTTGAATAGCCTAAAGTCACCCCTACAATGTAAATTAGAATTTATTAGAATTATTAGAATTATATGTGAAGACCAGGGGAAGGAGGGGATCTGCTTCTGCAAAACAGAGTGATGAACATGTGCTTTGGTCACGCTGAGTTATATTTTTTTCTATCTGAAAAATTCTCTAAAAATATCTTGAACATCATGAAAGAATTCATAAATATTTTTCCCATCAATTGACAGTAGGGAATGGATAAAGAAAACTTTTTTCTTCTAATAACTTCTATGTTTTTAGCAAACGATAAAATTTTCCATCAAAGCCAGTATAATTAATAATAATAATTAATGATAATAAGTTTCATTGTTCATAAGCACCTACATTAAGGAAAAGGACAGTTCACAAATAAACAATCTAACTTTATATTTGAAGGAACTAGAAAAGAAAACAAACTAAGCACAAGGTTAGCAGAAGGAAGGAAATAAGAAAGATCAAAACAGAAATAAATGAAACAATGTAGAAAAACAATAGAAAAGATCAAAAGTGAAACTAAGAGCTGATTTTTGAAAAGATAAACAAAATTGACAAACCTTTAGCTAGATAAAGAAAAAGGAAACTCAAATATATAAAATCGGAAATGATGGCAGAAACATTTTAGCTGATACTGCAGAAATACAAAGGATTGTGAAAGGAATACTATGAACAATTATATGCCAACAAATTAGATAACCTAAAAAAAATAAATTCCTAGAAACATACAACCTACCAGGACGAAATCATGAAGAAACAGAAAATATGAATGACATAGGTCATTCATACTCATAAAAGTAGTAAGGAGATTGAATCAGTAATCTAAAATCTTCTAACAAAGAAAAGTATAAGACCAAATGACTTCACTTGTGAATTCTACCAAACATTTGGAAAATTAATGCTACTCTTTTTCAAACTCTTTCAAAAAAAGTAGAAAAGACTAATTTTAAGAGGGCAGCATTACCATGATAGCAAAGCCAGACAAGGACACAAGAAAATTACAGGCCAATATCCCTGATAAACAGAAATGCACAAATCCTAATAAACTGAATTCAACACACATTAAAAAGATCATATACCATAATCAAATGGGGTTTATCCTTGGAAGGCAAGGATGGTTTAACACACACAAATTAATAAATGTGATACACATTAACAGAATGAAGAATAAAAATCATATGATTATCTCGATGTAGAAATAACATTTGACAAAAAATTCAACATTCTTTCATGATAAAAACTCTCAACAAATTAGGTATAAAAGAAATGTATCTTAACATAATAAAAGCCACATGTAACAATCCCACAGGTAATATCATCCTCAAGAGTGAAAAGCTTTATAAAATAAGATGAAAACAGAGAGGGAGACAAACCATAAGAGACTCTTAACTATAGGAAAAAAACCGAGGGTTGCTGGAGGGGAAGTGGGTGGGGGGATGGGGTAACTGGGTGATGGGTATTAAGGAGGGCACTTGATGTAATGAACACTGGCTATTATATACAACTAACGAATCACTAAACTCTACCCCTGGAACTAGTAATATGCTACATGTTAATTAAATTGAATTTAAATTAAAAATTAAAAAAACAAAAAACAGTGAAAAGCTTTTCTTCTAAGATCAGGAACAGGACAAGGATGCCTGTTATTGTCACTTCTATTCAACAAGCTAGAGCAATTAGGCAAGAAAAAAAAAAAATCAAAGGTATCCAAATTGGAAAACAAGAAGTGAAATGGTCTCTGCAAATTTCGTGATATCATATATAGAAAACCCTAAAGGCATCACCAAAAAACAATTAGAACAAATTCAGTAGTTTTAGGATACAAAATCAACATACAAAACTGAGTTGCATTTTATATAGCAAACTATCTAAAAGAGAAATTAAGAAAGCAATTTCATTTATAGTAATACCAAAAACAATAAAATACTTAGGAATAAATTTAACCAAGAAGGCAAAAGATCTGAACACTAAAAACCAGAAGACACTGATGAAAGAGATTGAAGAACATACAAATAAATGGAAGGATGTCTTGTGTTCTTGGATTAGAAGAATTAATATTGTGAAATGTCCATACCACCCGAAGCAATCTACAGAATCAGCGCAATCCTTATCAAAATTCCAATGACATTTTTCACAGAAATAGAAAAAGCAATCCTAAAATTTGTATGGAACCAAAAAGACTCCAAACAGGCAAAACAATTTTGAGAAAGAACAAAGCTGAGGGCACCACACCTCCTGATTTCAGACTACAGTATAAAGCTATAGTAATCAAAACTGTATGGTATTGGCTTAAAAACAGACATACAGATCAATGGAACAGAATTAAGAGCCCAGAAATAAACTCATGCATATATTAATCTTTGACAAAGGTGTCAAGAATACACAATGGGAAAAGGATAGTCTCTTTAATAAATGGTGCTGGGAAAACCAGGTATCTACATGCAAAAGAATGAAATTGGACCCCTACCTTCCACATTCACAAAAACTCACTTGAAATGAATTAAAGACTTAAATGTAAGACTCCCAAACCCTAAACTCCCAGAAGAAAACATGAATGAAAAACTCCTCAACATTGATCTTGGCAATGATCTTTTTGGATATGACAACAAAAGCACAGGTGACAAAAGCAAAAGTAAGCAAGTGGGACTACATCAAACTGAAAAGCTTCTGCACAGCAAACAATCAACAAAATGGAAAGGCAACCTATGGAATAGGAGAAAATATTTGCAAACCATATATTTGATAACAGGTTAATATCTAAAATATATAGAGAACTCTTACAACTTAATAGCAGCAAAACACATAATCTGATTGAAAAAATAGACAAAGGAACTGAATAGATATTTTTCCAGAAAAGATACACAAATGGCAACAGGTACATGAAAAGGTGCTCAACATCACTAATCGTCAACAAAATGCAACTCAAAACCACACATCACATCTGTTAGAATGGCTTTTATAAAAAGACAACAGATAACAAATGTTGTCATGGATATGAAGAAAAGGGATCCCTTGTATACTATTAGTGGGAATGTAAAATGGGACAACCATTATAGAAAACATTATGAAGTATCCTCAAAAAATTAAAAATTGAACTACCATATAATCCAGCAATCCTACTACTGGGTATATATCCAAAGGAACCGAAATCACTATCTTGAAAAGATATCTATAACCCATGATCACTACAGCATTATATATAATAAGGAAGATATGGAACCTAAGTGTCTGATGAGATGAGTAAAGAAGATATGACACACACATGCACATGCACGCGCACACACACACACACACACACACACACCAGAATGTTATTCAGCCATGAGAAAGAAGGAAATTCTGTCCTTTGCAACACAGATGAATCTGGAGAACATTATGCTAAGTGAGATAAGACAGAAAGAGAAAGACTAATATTATATGGTATCACTTATATGGGGAATCCAAAAAAAAGTGAAATTCATAGAAAGAGAGAGTAGAATGGTATTTGCCAGGGACTATGGGATAGAGGAAATGGGGAGATGGTGGTTAAAGCGTGCAAACTTTTAGTTATAAGATGAATAAGTTCTGAGGATCGAATGTACAGCATGGTGATTATAGTTAATAATAATGTATTAAACACTTGAAATTTAGGGATGCCTGGGTGGCTCAGTCAACTAAGTGTCTGCCTTCAGCTCAGGTCATGATCCCAGGGTCCTGGGATTAAGCCCTGCATCCAGCTCCCTGCTCAGCAGGGAGACTGGTTCTCCCTCTCCTCCCTGCTCATGCTCTCTGTCACATCTCTCTCTCTCTCTCAAATAAATAAAATCTTTTTTTAAAAAAAGAAATTTGCCAAGAGGGTAGATCTGAAATGTTCTCATAAAAAAAAAAAAAAAAGAAAAAAGTATGTGAGGTTATGAATGTGTTAATTAACTTGATTTTGGTAATCATTTCATATATATCATTTCATATATGTGTGTGTGTGTGTATATATATATATATACAGCAAATCATCATGTACACTTGAAACATATATCATTTTATTTGTTGATTTTATTTCAATTTAAAAAACAATTATTGTTGCATTTTTCATTGGCCTTCTTTTCTTTGAGTCATAAAGGCTTAAGGTCTATTTTATTAAAAGGTGTAAAAGGATTCATTTTTCTTCTATAAGAAGAAAAACTTCTCATTCCTGCCCCTTATAGTTAAGTTTGCATAAATGAAATGTGTACATCAGTAGACATATCAGCAGTCACATATTTTAGAATCAACTAGGAAGTAAACTCCCCTTTATATCCCTTCATTTAAAGTTTTCCTTGTCCTTAATGTATTTAGTATTTTTTCTTTTTTCTTTCTTTTTTTTTTTCCTGAGTAAAGCGATAAAAGTTTATTAAGTGAAGACACAGAAAAAGCTCTCACGAGTGAGGGGTCCTGACAGGGTTGCCCATATTTTGTATTTTTTCAATGATTTAAAAATTATTATATATAATATACTTACTCTAAAAAATTGAAAGTTATAGAAAAGCAAAAGGAGAAAAAGTAACCATAATTCAATAATCAAAGAAACCACTATTGATATTTTGATATTTTTTTTCCGCCATGGTTTTTGATTGGCTTGTATAGTTGATCTCTAGTGCAGGGATCTTCCAAATGTTTTCCTTAAATACTCTTAGAAGAAGCTTTTAAAAACACGTACCCACTGGCATATTTTTAATTAATATCTAAAGTATTAAACGTAAGTCTAAAAACGTTTATTTCCTTTTATATAGACAATAGAAATTTTTTAACATTTTAGATGATGAAACAGGTTCAACTAAGCTATAATAGGAACAAATATGCCACAAACTAGCTTATGGAATGAAGTATATTAAATCTGAAAAAAAAATCAAGTAAAATTTTAACACATGAATTTTACCCAATGTGTCTGGAAAAACTGCAATAGTCCATCAAAAATTTCACTTAAATTTAAGAAAATAACTGGGGCACCTGGGTGGCTCAGTCGGTTAAGCATCAGACTCTTGATTTTGGCTCAAGTCATGATCTCAGAGTTGTGAGATTGAGCCCTGTATCAGGCTCTGAGCCCAGGGCAGAGTCTGCTTGAGTTTCCCTCCCCCTTTCCCTCTGCCTTTCCCCCGCTCACTCTCTCTCTCTCTCTCTCAAGTAAATAAATAAAATCTTAAAAAGAAAAAAAGGAATCACAAGTCCCCATATTGCTTCCTATGCCTGGCACTCAGACTATTCCAAAATGGATCCAAATATCCCCAAATTGGCTAAAGTAGTATCTCAACATGGGCTGAAATACAAGTATTTTGGTAAGCTTCAGATTTCTAAAAATATATATAAAATGCAGGTCAAGACTAGAGAAGCCTTAAGTGTGTAAGGCACCTGCAGCTATTTATACCCAGGCTCATTCTCAGAGGAATCAAATTTAGGAAAGGGCACGTGATGGAAATCAAGACTCAGGAAACTGACCTCCTTAGAAGTGTACATGCTGTCCAAGAGCTAGAAATGAGGACAAGGTTTTGATATCATCTCCACTTCTAAACATTCTTAAGTCTCTAACACGCTCATAGGAAATAAGGTAAAGCTGACCTTTAATGCACACCTTACAGGAAATAGCGATGATTCAGCCTGTATGTATGTCAGTCTCCAACATAGCTGAACGTGCCATCAGGTGTTCGATGCTGAGAGGAATCGAGCAGCTGCATAAAGGTAACATCCTCTGGATGAGTCATAAGATTTATGGTATTTATCTCTCTGCAAAGAGTCTACATATCTCTTTATGAATAATGGGGTTATTAATTCAGTGGTTGAGAAAATTAACAAAATGACACCTCATTAATCTGGCATATTTGAAGGATGAGTTCTTCCAGGTACGACTACCCTCGAGATAATTAAAACATAACTTCAAGTCCATGAAGTTAGAAAAATAAGTTCAATATTTTTGATGAAAAGCTTTCTGAAATGAGTAACATTTTCTGTTACCTTCTTAAATAAAGACTGCTAAACTAAAATTTTACTTTTCATAATTACTCAGAGTTGTAAGTGTTGAAAAGCAGGGCAGTCCCAGACACAGAGTTGGACACCACTGGTGAAGCTGAGTCAGCATGGTATGGTACATACCCACTGGAGGATGATGGGGTAGCAGGAGAGGCAGTTGAAAAAGATATGCTGATAACATAAAATCGAGTTCGGAGGCACAAGTGTGATCAAACTGGAGGAAACATGCAAGAAACTGAGCCCGAGGCCTGAAGCTTACAAAAATGTGGACCTGAGGCTGCTGTATATTCCTCTCTGCTTCCTTAACTGTTCTCATATCTTCCCATTAGCATTTTATTCTTTTTCATTTTAATTTTTAAATACAATTTTCTTTCCCACTGAAGGGTCCTTGAAAGCCATTAACATCCTCTCTCTAGTCACAGCCCCAAGTACCATGTATGCTGGTACATGGAAGGCACTCAGGAATATGCAGCCCTTTCATTGGGCTTATAACAACAGAAAGGCAGAATGTCCAATAAATTAGCAAAATAAGTCTTCACGTCAATTACACATACAGTCTACAGTATATTGGAGAGTGCCAAAGAGTTCTTTACCCCAGGATCAAGCCCCTTAACACAGTATATACAGAAATGATCTTAATTAGGCTATGAAGGGTGACTCACTGTACATGTCCATCCACAGTCACAGTGAGCTTTTCTGCTTTTATCCTCAATTTCTGGGGACCCACCCATGCAGATGCAATCACACTTTACCCATTATAGTACTGGAAACCCTCTCAAATGGGGACCCCTATTTTCCACCCAGGTACAGAGACCGACTAGGCTGTACCACAGCACCCTACCTACCAAGAATTGACCAGATATGTACAAGCATCTTCCCTGAGCATACCCATATATCAAGGGACTTCCTCTGGCCCCTTTGGGTAGCTGTTGCCATCTTCTCTGCATCAAATCCAACTTATCCAACCACCCATCAGTTTCCCCACCCTTCCATGATACTGATTTCTTTATTTCATACAGAATTGATCACTCTACAAAATTGTAAGCTTCCCAAATCAAATCTACTTAATGGGATTTGCAAATTTAATGGTACCTCCAATGGAATGTCTGAGGAGCTTTACACACGATAATATTCAGTTGCTCACTCCTGTTAAAGCTATCACAAAGAAATGCAGTAATCTAAGTAAAAACAGTGTACCCTCAATGCAAGCACAAACTCAGGACTAGTTTCCTACTCCCCGTCTCTAACCAGATTACCCCCCTAAGCCAGGACTATTAAAAACACGAGAGCTGCTGCATCACTTCCCCAGATAGAGGTGATGGGTTTTCCATCTCTCTTCAGGGTCGAAAGTCACTAGGTTCCCTTTTCAGGGGTCAAGAATCCACTCCCTGTTCTGCTCATTTCCCCCAACATACTGGCATCTCTGTCCTGAGGCAAGGTAGAGCCCTCTAGGCCCGCTCCCCAGTGGGTAGACCAGTGTTGCTAGGCAACCCGTTTAACATTCCAGGTCTTGGTCCAGCTATACTTCTTAAACTGGGAGATCCTAACTACTTCAAGGAGTTCCTTCTAGTAGCCAGTTAGTTTATGACAATGTTGCCTCTGGACAGGGAAACAGGAGATATTTTCAATGCATAATAGGCAGGTCAATTTATACAAAGGCACAATTACATAAGTACAACAGTTTCAGCTGTTTTCTTCTGTTCTAGCCTTAAGAGCCCTAAAGAGGATTTTTTAAAATATGGGAAAAAATTTGAAATGCTCCATTATGATGTACTAGCTCAAGCTATGCTTACTAATTAAATATGATGTTTTCAGGATCATGCATTTTATACTCAACCATCCTTTTCATTCCCCTCAGCCAACAGCTATTCCAAACTTTTACCAAATACCAGAGAAAACTTGAAATAGTGTGACTTTTAAGAAACAAAGTTTATTACTTGTAGACCTATAAAAGAGTGACAATATATCATCTAAACTAGAATAATTTTGAAAATAAAGTGGAGTGTTCTTTATAATTACTCTGGGACATGTTTAAATTAGACTGTCCTGGTATACCCAGATGGCAACCTTGTCTATGGAGAAAAAGCCAAGACAGTGGGTCTTCATACTTTCTGATTAGCAAATGAAATCAAACCACTTATATCTGAGATTTGATGTAGTTGATCCTCATCATTCCCTGATTCCAAATTTGTGAATTGTTTAACCAGCTAAAGTATACTTGTAACCCCCAAATCAATACTAGCAGCACTTGTCAGTAATTTGCAGACATGTGCAGAGTGGTGAAAAATTTGAGTCACCCAATGTGCAAGTTCCCAGCTAAAAAAAAAAATCATTTCAGCTCTTGTACTATAAACAAGCGTCTTTTGGGAGGTCTTCTTAGTCCCACATTTTTTCCCCATTTTGTACTTCTTTGGTGATTTCACTGTTTAAAACAGCCCCCAAGCATAGTCCTAAAGTACTGTCTAGTGTTCATGAGTCCAGGGCTGCAATGTAAATTACAAAGAAACTCCATGTGTTAGATGAGCTTTGTTCAGGCATGAATTATTATGTTGTTGGCCCTGAGTTCAATGTTAGTCAACAGTATAGATTAAGTAAGGTGTCTTTAAACAGAAACACACATAAGACAAGATTATGTATTAATTGTTGATGAAAATGTAAGCAGGACAAAACAAATGAAACAATAAAATAATTAGACTTGATCAAAATTAAAAATTTCTTATCTCAAAAGACATTGGTAAGATGAAAAGATAAGCCACAGACTAGGAAAAACTATTTGTAAAATGCATATAATAAAGAACTGGTTTCCAAACCATGTAAAGAACTCTCAAAACTCAATAATTAGAAAAAAAACCAACCAATGAAATGGATTAAAGATGTGAACAGACTGCTCACCAAAGAAGAGGAACCACCACTGGTCCCCACTAAAAAAATAAATGAATCCTCATTTGCACTGAGTTCTTCTCCATCAATGTCATCTTCACAGTCCAAATTCCTGAAAGATTAGCCAATATCCTCTTTATTTTTTTTTTCTAACTCACTTCAATTCCCTTTCTACCTCCATTTCTTTTCTGAAACTTTTCCAAGGGAAGACTACTGTCAAATCCAATATTTTCTTTTAGTTCTTATCATATTTAATTTCTGACCATTTGATGTCGGCCACACACTCCTTGTATCTCTTCCTGTCCTTTGGTAAGATTTTCTGCTTTTGGCCACCTACTTCCTTCCCTTATCATTCTGGATATGCCCTCTCAGTTTTCTTATTCTAATCTAAGTTTTAATACTATTGACAGGCTGAAATCTTCCAAATTTGGATCTCCAGCTCAAACTTCTCTCCCAAGTTTACCTGTATCTATGAAAGCCCACCAGACAGTTCTCTCTGAACATATTGTAAGCTCCTCCAAATCAACATAACCAGAACCAAACTCATCCCTTCCCCACCACTCCTCCTTTTGTGTGCTCGGTTAATGTTGTTATCTACTGGGTCAGCAAAAATCACTACCAGAGGCTCTTCGTGCTCCTGAATTCTCACCCCCCCACAAACACATATGTGTCGTTTACTGCATAACTCCAGGGGATTCCATTCCTTTACTGGTCACCATGGCCTATCTAATCTTCCTTCACATACTCTCAGTTCCATTTTTTCCCCTTAGTTCTGACTGCCTCTGCTTTGTTTTGGGACCTCATTAGCTTTTGCTTTTCAAAAGCCTCCTAACTGGGCTCTTCATCTTCATTCAATTCTCCACACAATAATTAGAATTATCTTTTAAAAATCCAATCTGATTATGTTATTTCTCTGCTTACCAATCTTGGTTATCTCTGACTGATTTTAAGACAAAGGTTAAACTACTTAGCAGGAATACAAGGCCCAGTAATTAATTATGTTCTGCTACTGACCGTAGTTTTCCAGCTCATATCCTATTTCCTTCAACCCGAAGAAACAACCAGCCAGTCCCAAAACATCTCTATTGCTTGCACTTTCTGTTCTTGTATGAGAAATGTTTCCCACACCCTCTCCTTCACAGCTTGGAAAATTGTTACTAATCATTAAAACCCAGGTGACAATCCTTTCTTCTGTGTGGTCTTCAAAGACACTCTTACTCTTATAATCCAGTAGGTCTCGAGCCTGACTCTTCATTATAATCACTTGGGATTAAAAAAATTGATGCCCAGTCTTCACCCACAAAAATTCTAATTTTTATTGTCTAGAATAAATCTGAGCATAGAAATGTTTCAAATGTTTCCCCAGAGTATTCTAATGCTCTGGGTACCAATGATATAATAAGCATTTAAAAGGCAGGATGGAAGGCTTTAAGAATTTCATCGATGGAACTGGAGGGATTATGCTAAGTGAAATAAGTCAAGCAGAGAAAGACAATTATCATATGGTTTCACTTATATGTGGAACATAAGAAATAGCACAGAGGACATTAGGGTAAGGGAGGGAAAACTGAAGGGGGGGAAATCAGAAAGGGAGACGAACTATGAAAGACTATGGACTCCAGGAAATAATCTGAGGATTTCAGAGGGGAGGGGCTTGGGGGGATGGGGTACCTCAGTGATGGGTATTAAGGAGGGCACATATTGCAATGAGCACTGGGTGTTATACGCAAATAATGAATCAAGGTTCACTACATCAAAAAAGAATGATGTACTGTATGGTGACTAACATAATAAAAAATTTTTAAAAAGAATTTCATTGAAACAAGTGACTTAACTGTCATTTACAATAAAAAGAAATACACAGAGTGAAAAGATAGTCATGTTGAAGCAATAAAGGACGTGGGAAGAAAGAATATGCTGGGAAAAGCCCCTGGTGACGTTGACTATAAATGCCCCAAATATTTGGTAATTTTTTATTTGCTTGTAGAATCCTGTTAAAGCATGGGTGATAGTTAACTGATCTGTAATTGAATCACTATAAACAATACAACAAAAGAGCTGTTCAGTAATTAATCACCATTATATCTTTAATGCTCAGAACAATGCCCGACACGTTAGGCACTCAAAAATGCTCGGTGAATAAATGGTCAACAGTAGCATTTAAACTGTCTTAAGAAACTGGTTCATAATAAATATCAATGTTAACTGCAAGTTAAAATTAGCATTGTATTTTGGTATATTTAATTGCAAATTAAAACTAAACATTATATTTTTGGTATGTTTAATTGCAAATTAAAAACTAAGCATTAGGGGCACCTGGGTGGCTCAGTTATCAAGCGTCTGCCTTAGGCTCAGATCATGATCCCAAGACTGTGGGATCCAGACACGTGTCAGGCTCCCTGCTCAGCGGGAAGCCTGCTTCTCCCTCTTCCACTCCCCCTGCTTGTGTTCCCTCTCTCACTGTCAAATAAATAAATAGATAAATAAATTTTAAAAATCTTAAAAAAACAACAACTAAGCATTATAATTTTGTATATTTTGGTGTTATATTTTGATAGGTAGAGCCTACATATGTGTTCTACTTCTCAGATGAGACAGATCATTTTAAATTAAACTGAGAAAAAAAGTACTGACAAAGCAGTTCACTTTCAGTAATCTGGGTTTTCCCAAATAGTGACATGTGAGCCAGTCATTTTGAATTGGACAGTTTTTGAGTTTCTCTTCAAGAATCTGAAATGTAGGTCAGGGCTTCGCTGACATTTCCATTTGCCTCGTTGCTGAAAATCTGGTGATTACTGATAAGCAGGCAGTGGGGAAGGAGGACATGACGCAGGCAACAAGGTAGCAACCTGGCTCTGAAGTGGAATTATGTGCTTCCAGCAAGTGGACAGGTAAAGAGACAATGATTACCTAAATACTTAAAAACACCTATATGTTCTTTTGGAAATACATGGGCCAGGTTGTTTTTTCTCATAATTTCTTGTGGTATGGCACATAGTGGCTACAGATGAAAGTTGGATCTAAAATACTGTCTGATATCACATCACTTTAAATAATAATTATTGCATATATTCTATCGGGTGAGTAGTTAACTTCCTACCAGGAACATGTTAAGCCTGGTTTTGCCTATTATTTATAAAGAGAAAACTTAATATTGCTAACACATTATAAAAGGGATTCCTATATTCATAGGGGTCATGGGGATCCCAGTTTTTAAAAAATGTTATCAGATGGGGCGCCTGGTTGGTTCAATCGGTTGAGTGCCTGACTCTTGATTTCGGCTCAAGTAGTGATCTCAGGGTCGTGGGATCGAGCCCCACATCAGGCTTTGCGCTCTGCATGGAGTCTGCTTCTCCCTCTCCCTCTGCTCATCCCCCCATCCCGTGCTCTCTCTCTCTCTCTCAAACAAATAAATAAAATCTTTAAGAAAAAAGTGTTATCAGATATTTTATGCTATATAATGAGTCATGATTTTGTTTTTCTATTTTATATGAAAGGCTCAGGTTTTATTAAACAGATAAAAATAACTAATGTTGGTTATTGAGTAACCGATTAAATAACGCAACTCTAATTGTAAACGAATGGCAATATTGTTTGGAATTTACATAACTGTTTCTTTTGAATTGTCCAAAGATGAAAAGGCTTTTTTAAATAAATTTAACTGGCGAGAGCACCTATGGCTTTGTCTCACTTCATCTTTCCTCATTTTGAATGCTTTCTTTCTGAAGCACTGCAATTTTTGGCTTTTCCCAAGCTTAACTCATCAAAGACCGATACTTCTGGAGCTTCTTAGGCACAGAAATCTGGCCAGGAGAATTTAGCATCGGGAGTTAAAGCAGGGTTTCTGATGAGAGAGACAAGATTAGAAGAAAGTGTATTTTATCAAGGGTCAAAATGTCCTACTAACGTAATTCATAGTGACTTTCGAAGAGTACAAAAGGTAACTCTTTTGCTTTACTTCTCTCTCTGTATTACACCTCCTCACACACCACTGACTTTTCTTTGTTTCCTCTTCCCTTCCATTCTCCCCTTTCTCTTTTCTTCCATCCTTCCTTCTTTTCTTCCTATTGAAATGGTCTCATCAAAGGCAATAATAACAGGAAAAAACATAAGGCCTTTTATTATTGTTATTTTATTAAAATATAGCAATTTAAACATTTTTCATATTTTTTTCTTTTCTAGAGGGCAACAAAGAGCTTTTACCTGGTTTCAGGAATGAATCAGGTCACAATTCAATGGGATGTGATAATAGCTCTTTACATATTCTTCAACTGGTGTCATGGAGGTATAGTATTTTTAGTACCTATTGTTACTTTTTGTTCAAAAAAATGTTGAGTGTTTGTTATTTTCAAGGCATTATGCTAAGATCTCTGAAGAATCAACAATTATTAGATTGGGAAAAACTACATGCACATAAAAATTATATGCATGAATGAAATAAGAGTCCAACCTCCCTCCTAATGGCAGGAATCTTTTCTCAAGCATCCCTAAGGAACAAACCTCTAACTCATATATGAACATTTCCATGAAGAAGCTAATTATTCTGAGTTGGCATGTTCTATCTTTGAACTGTTACAACTGTTACATGATAATGCATCAAACATTTGGATTTAATTCAACTCCACAAACCATTTGTTGACAGTTACTATGTGTCAGGCACTATGCTAACCCTTTTATTCCTCACAACTTTGTACAATAATATTGTGCTATTATCATTCCCATCTTACAATTCACACAAACATCTGGCACTGTTACAGATACAGGCGTAAGCAGCTTTGAGGAATCCAGGAAGGGGATCATCAGAAATTCAGGCAGGATAGCTGTTAGCGTTTGAGAGTTTCTACAGAGGGCTTTGTGTCCTGGGCAGTTGGCAAAAATTCATTTATCGGGAGACAAGCAACATCAAAGTAGGTTTCTAGACTTTGTAGAAAGCTTTGCAAAGACATTAGAGACCCTCAAGCTGTCCATTAGAAATTATCTTACAGGGACGCCTGGGTGGCTTAGTTTGTTAAGCATCTGCTTTATGCACAGGTCATGAGTCCTGGGATCGAGCCCTGCATCAGGCACCCTGCTCAGCAGGAAGTCTGCTTCTCCCTCTCCCCTTCACCCCGCTCATGCTCTCTCTCTCTCTCAAATAAATAAATAAAATCTTAAAAAAGAGATAAAAGAAATTATTTTATATATTATTGTTCAATCTATGAATAGTTTTAATAGCATCCAGACTACATTTTTTCCAAGTTCCCCTTTTTAAATAGCTCTGCTGAAATTTAAAAAAATCTTTAGAAAAGTTTTACATTCCTCTGATCAATCTACTAATCCTATTAAAAATGAAATTAACATATTTGTGTAACTTATTCTTACACAATCTGTGTTGATTCCCACTAATTACTGATTTTTTTTAGGTACTGAGAAATCATTGACTTACTAATTTATTCCTGAATGTAGTAAAGCTCAGTGGTCCAAAGTTTCTGGGGTTCTTCTTTATTCTATTTTTGAAAACCAGAACAACATTTGTTCAAATCTGAAGTCTTCTGACTTTTTTATATTCGCTATGTTTTTCAAACACTACTCATAATAATTCCATGATAGTATTCACATATTTTTTAAAGTCCTAGAGATTCAGTTTGTCTAAACTTGAATTGTTGACCTTATTTAAAGCAGTTGGAGCTTTCTTAAAACTTCCTTTTCATGTCTTTGGCTTTGATGTTCTCTTAATAATGATGGAATTATTTTATCAGTACTTCAACATTTAAATACTTATAATTTATGCATAAATGTTCATTATGTAAATGGAATATTCAATTACAATTGTATTATACAAGTTAATTCTTTAAGCATTGAAGTCTAAAGACCTTTTAAAATCAAATACTTGCCTTTATCACTATTTTGATAAGATTTTAAGATATTTTAATGCAAGTATTTCCAGAAAAAGACAATAATAAATTTTCCTTGATGAGAATTTAATTTAACTGATATTGCATTGCACTGTCATTTGAGCATATGAAAATGACTTTAAATTATTATTTTGGGTTATGAAAGTAATACATTCATTATATAATCTTTAAAACACAGAAGAATGTAATTAAAAATGAAAAAATTAGTCTAACACACAGAGATTATCATTGTTAATATCTTAGTGTGTTTCTCTTCATTCATCTATTTCTGATATTAAGCCTATATTAAATATGTTGTTCTACAATTTGCTTTTTAACAAAATATATTCAGAACATTTTCCCATATTATTAACTTAATGACGAATTTTAAGTGGTTATCAAGCAATAAATTTTTGTCATTAGTATGATTTTATTCATTAAACTCATAATTTTCTTTTTTTTTTAAAGATTTCATTTATTTGAGAGAGGGAGAGAGCACAAGCAGGGTGAAGGGCAGAGGGAGAGAGAGAAGCAGGCTCCTCACTGAGCAGGGAGCCTGATGCGGGACTCGATCCCAGGACCCTGAGATCATGACCTGCTGAAGGCAGACACAACCAACTGAGCCACCCAGGAGCCCCTAAACTCATAATTTTCTGATAAAAGTAGCCATTATCTACAGAACAATGAACTACTGATTGAGTAGCTAGAGAATGGGGTTTGGATTCTGCAGTGCCAAGTGTTATTTCTAACCTTACCTTTGAAAAATGGCATAGCCTCATAATGCCTCAGTTCTCTACTTTAAAATAGGAGAGCTAATTATATTTCCTCTTAGAGTAGCTAAAGGCTGACTCTAGTTTTGTCCCATGTTGCTGAGCATCAACAGACGTACAGTAAAAGCACATTATAATAAACTAATCAGTTAAAAGATAGTTAGTCCTAAAACTTTTTTCCAATGAAAATCATTTAGTTAATAGAAAAGAAAATTTAAATGCAACAGCATATTCTTTTGAATCTCTTGTCTTAATGTTTTACATGGAATTTTTAAAATTTTATCTATTTGTTTCCAGGAATTACAAATATAAACTGCTCTGGCCACATCTGGGTAGAACCAGCCACAATTTTTAAGATGGGTATGAATATCTCTATATACTGTCAAGCAGCAATTAAGAACTGCCAACCAAGGAAACTTTATTTTTATAAAAATGGCATCAAAGAAAGATTTCAAGTCACAAGAATTAACAAAACGACAGCTCGGCTTTGGTATAACAACTTTCTGGAGCCACATGCTTCTATGTACTGCACTGCTGAATGTCCTGGATATTTTCAAGAGACACTGATATGTGGAAAAGACATTTCTGCTGGATGTAAGTGTTGGGATGCATTCAAAATTCAAATGAAAGCTAATCTAGCAAGCTAGTCTAAAATCTTGTCGGGGCGCCTAGGTGGCTCAGTCGGTTGGGCGTTTGCCTTCAGCTCAGGTCATGATCCCAGGGTCCTGGGATCCAGCCCTGAGTAGGGTACCCTGTTCAACGGGGAGGTTAGGTTCCCTGCTCAGTGGGGGGGCCTGCTTTTCCGTCTTCCTCTGCTTGCCACTCTGTTTGTGTTCTCTCTCTCTTTCTGTCAAATGAGTAAATAACTAAAATCTTTTAAAAAATTAAAAAATAAAACATTTTCTAAAAATAGACAAATTAATATAATTTACTTCTTGTATTAGTTTAATATAGGAATTGCAAACCTAAATGCTTCCAGGGGCCAGGTTGGTAAACTATGAATCAAGGAGGCTGGTAGGATCTGTGCAGAGAGGAAAGCACATAGATGATCTACTGGGGACAGCCACTGCCCAGCTCTATCATTTATGAGATCCCATATTCCTAAATTTTTTGACTCTTTAAAAGAAGACAGAAATATAGATTTTCAATGTAAACTCCACAAATTTTTTAATGTTGCAGATGCACTCAAAAAACAAAAGTTTAGGGGTGCCTGGGTGGCTCAGTCATTAAGCGTCTGCCTTCAGCTCAGGGCATGATCCTAGGGTCCTGGGATCGAGCCCCACATTGGGCTCCTTCTCTGGGAGCCTGCTTCTTCCTCTCCCATTCCCCCTGCCTGTGTTCCCTCTCTTGCTGGCTATCTTTCTCTCTGTCAAATAAATAAATAAAATCTTTAAAAAAACACACACACAAAATTTTAACACCAGCCTGCCCAAACAGCACACATGAGGAACAGGGTCCTCAGATTTTAAGTGTTGTTCTTTTCATCTGCTCTGCATTTATGTTTTTTATTTATTTCCTTTCCAAACTAATATCATCCACCTTGAAGTGGATCTCATCAAGAAATTTTGAGGCTAAGATTTAGGGAGAAAAAATAATTGCAAAACTAGCTTTGTGTTCCTGCTATACTTCTTACTGGCTGTTAACCTGTCCGAGCCTTGATTCCATGTCTGTGAAATGAAGCCAGTTATACCAGCTATAGTAAGCACCAAATTTTAATAAACTATTTGAAAATATATTACACACTTTAAAGTACAACACCAGTGTGCCCAAACCCTTAAAATTGCATGCTTTTGATAAAACATGAGGAGATTCTGACATAATTCCCTGCTCCTAATCCCACTGTCCCAAATGTGAATCATTTTTTGTTACTGTAAATATTAAGAAAAAAATTAGGGGTTGCCTGGGGGTCTCAGTTGGTTAAGCGGCTGCCTTTGGCTCAGGTCATGATCTCAAGGTGCTGGGATCAAGCCCCACATAGGGCTCCCTGCTCAGAGGGGAATCTGCTTCTCCCTCTGCCTCTCCTTCTGCCCCTCCACCTGCTCGCTTGTGCACAGGCTTTCTCTCCCTTTCTAAAATAAATAAAATATTGAAAAAAAGAAAAAGAAAAATCACTTTCATCTTAAAAATACCTGCCAAATTCAATTTGTATTTATAGTATTCTGAAGATTTGTAAGCTATCATAGTAATATGAGCTCACTTGTATAATTATATACTTAATTCTTGGTTCTGGTATTACGAGAAATAGGTCAATAAATTCAGCACGGTTTTAACCCACAGATTCATTCCCTAGAGCATCTGGATCCAATTTCAGTGAAGAAAGATAGAGGGCTTTGGGATCTTTGTCATGCTCCCTTCATTCATACTTTTGACAATCAAATATGAGTTCTTATTCTTCCTCATCTCTAGACCTTAACTAGCAAGAGCAAGACCACCTGGTGGTCACCACTTGCCCCTAGAGTGGACACCTGAGAAGCCAGAGGCTTCCTTGTTCTAAATAAGGCCATTGTACTTAATTCTGGGAACCTGATCTTGCATGATTTTCAAAACAAAGAAGAGCTACTGGAGGTGGTAGAGGTGAATTGAGGAAGGAGAGGAGTAAGTTTTGGGGTCAAAGAACAAAGTTGGCCAACTCATGCCTTAAATTGATAATAGCATACTAAACTTGCCCTAAATTATGGGAACTGAAGGCACAGGCAGATATCTTAATCTGATGTATGAGGACGCCTTAGCTTGTCCACATCCTCAGGAAACATAAATAACAATGCTTAAATATTTTACTATTTATCCTTTGCGGGTGGAGGTGGGGTGTTGAGAGAAGACACAATTTCTTTGGAGGGCAAATAAGCAATTTTCACAGTTATGGGGAAAGGTCAGCTTTTAATTTAAGCCAGAGGAAGAAAGGAGGCAAAAGAAGTATGCCTCCTTCCTTGGGTTGCAATTTGAGCGACAAATTACCCCCAATAGCTCTTCCAGTGCTGGCTGAGGGCCTCTATTCCCAAACGCAACCCCCAGGCCATGTTCAGGGTCAGAGAACAGCCTTTGCTCCCCTCCTGGGACAATATCATAGAAGAATTTAGATTCTCTGCTGCTGGCTGCTTAGAAAGAACACCACTCTTTCCATTTATTTACCTTGTTATTTAACTTCTTACAGAGGGCTCTGGTTATGAGTGTGAAATTGTAACTGCCAGGTAAGAATTGACTCTAACTCTTGGACCCAAGAACCCCATGTTCTTGGGCTCTGCATTCTTAGCAAACAAAGCTTCCTATTTAAGTAGGTCAAAAAAAGGTTTTTGAGGGTTTTTGTGGTACTCTAGAAATCAGACTGCTTTCACTGGGTTCCTTTGATCACACGGTATTTGTCCTGTGAGTTTTACTATGTTAACTTATCACCACTGTTTTGAATCAAATGATTATGTGTATTTTTTTTAAGACTGGAAACAAATCATAAAAGAGAGAGAAAATAAATGAGTCAGTGCTTTCCCTGAAGAGAAATCCAAATATGTTTAAAAGCTTCTGTACTTTAATATGTAATTTGTGAAATATGAACTATTATTATCACAATTTCCATTTTTAGTCATCCTTTTAAACACTTCCTAGAATCTCATCTGTGGTTAAATGTACACATATTATGGGAAGTTTATTTTATCAGTTCCACACCAATCATGAGATAAAAATACTACATGATGTCTTTATTCATTTAAAAATACCAAATTAAAGTAAACCCTACATGGAACAGTCTGTTTCCACTTAATCATTTATTCAAAAGCTTAAATATATTTGACTTAAATTTTGACCATCTTTGACCTCTACTTATAGTGAGGAAAGCAGACTTTTTATCCAACAAAAGCCCCTGAATATTTGTCTTTAACGTTGCGATCTAGTATAATTCCTGGCACAATTAGGCTGGCCTGAGCTCTCCTTGGGAAAGGAATTGCAGTGATCTTTGTCAGAAGCATAACGCCTCTGTGCGTTTTAAATTCTCCTCATTATCATTTTATTATGCAAGCCAATCAAATTATGAGATAAACTTTCCTGAGTGGTTGCCACGCACCAAAAATATTTTAAATGCTAGAAATTCAAAAAGAGGGACTCTACCTTCAAGAAACTCTCAGTAGAAAATGATCCTTGGCTAGGCTCTGAATTAGCAAGAAATCTGGCCAGTGATTAGTAAATGCTCCAATAACAGGGGAGGGATGGGATTGGTAGGAAAAAGCAAACACATAAACCTCATCCTTGTATGTTTCAGGGTACTCTCTGATACCTGGCTGTACAGCGGGTTTTCATCCTTGATGTTGGATAAACTGGCAATGAGATTAGCAACAACCCGGTCTTATTCTCACAACTGTACTCATACTACCATCTTTACATACTTCACGTTAACAAATATTGCACTTATTTGCATGTGTGTATATAATGTTTGATCTTTTGCAAAGTTAATTAACCATGAGGCATTTATAACCCTGAATATTCATTCTATATAGAATGCTCTGGAATAACATAGCCCAAAAGATTGACCATTGTCTTTTATGATGGCCAAATCAATGGCACTCTATCTAAAACCAGAGGGGAAAAATAACTTTAGCACAAATCACCGTAATCAGTGAGGGATCACAACTCAATCAATATTCAAAATGACTCAAGTTTATGTTTCCAGACCTACCTCCTTTAAGACTCAAATAAAACTTAAATATTTCTTTTCACTTATTTGGA
The DNA here is from genome assembly GCF_023065955.2 of Ursus arctos. Lineage (NCBI taxonomy): Eukaryota > Metazoa > Chordata > Mammalia > Carnivora > Ursidae > Ursus > Ursus arctos. The sequence continues at coordinate 51,046,480 of NW_026622786.1, read as the reverse complement.
GTCCAGTTTCTCCCCATTGTAACCAAAATGTTTCAAAGTACTTTCGTATGTTCTTACTGCTTGAAATTGTTTTTTAATTGTAAAATCAAATTGGATACAAGAGAAGGTTTTTAAAAATTTAGACCAGCAGAAAGGAAATACCCATCATTTCTATAATTCCACAATCTCACTACTAACAATCCCTCTTTAATTACTTTGAAATATGTCTTTCAAGTTTTAGTTTCTCTCTCTCTTTCCCTTTCTCCTTCTCTCTCCTCCTTCCCAAACCCTCTCTCTGTCTCCCTCTCAAATGAGATCTCTATATTACACTGTTTTGCAACCTGCATTTTTCACTTTATCATATGGCCAGAATTTCCTTAATTAAACATATTTCTAGTACTTTCCAGAGGCTAGATACTTAAATTATCGTCTACATCTTTGTTTTGGGATATATTTTAGGAGTGTATTACAGTTTACTTACATATGCTGCAGAAGTCATACTCAATGGTGACTGCACAGATATCTCGGAATTTGTTGATTAGAAAGTCACTAATGACCATAGCAACAGTGGTTTTGATGGAATTGTGGGTCTGAATCTTGATTGTCTGGGGTCCAAGAGCGAATGGGAGCTGAAGTAAAAGACCAATATAATATAGGACCCTTAGTTTAGCTGTTAAGAAAAGGAGATACAGCGGTAGATGAAGAGAGAGGATTTAAGGAGTGATTTTTTTTTTTTTTTTTGGATGGGAGAAACTCGATCACATTAGTATCCCCAAAGGAGTGGAGAATATAGCAAAGTATTACGAAGGAGAGTAGTATTGCTTGATGGCAAAGTAGGTTGTTAGGTGAGGTGGTAGGGATTGAATGAGGGAGGTACTGAGTGCTGATTGGGATGTTTTCCTAAATAAAATGGAAAGTTTATCAACTAACTACTTTATAAAGAAGTTTATGTTTCTAGGGTGGCTCCTAAGTGATACATTTTGTTGCAGATCCACCAGACGTTCCTGACAAGGTAACCTGTGTCATTTATGAATATTCAGGCAACATGACTTGTACCTGGAACTCCGGGAAGCCCACCTACATAGACACAAAGTATGTGGTGTACGTGAAGAGGTAGGTTCCTGCAACAGTTTAACATGAGCAATTGCACTCCAGTCCAGCCAGTGTTCTGCCTCCAGCAAGGATCCCCCAAAAAATGAGTCTTAAACAGTAAACGTACACTGATTACCCCCAACTCCCTAATTATCATCAGTGAAGCTACCCCAACCCTTTTTGGGCCATTCATATTTTCATTCTCTGAGACAATGCGTTCTATAAACATTCTGTCCTTTAATTCATTAGTATATAACGGGGGGCAGGGACCTAATGGCAATACAGCACGGAATAGTTTTAAAAAGACCTTTGCTTTCATCCCAGCTCTATCCTCTTACTAGTGTTTAGGCAATTTGGTCAACCTCTCCAAATTGCTTTTCTTTGATCTTTAAAACGGGTATAAGAATAGAACCTAATACACAGGTTTATTCTAATCATCAGTGGAATTTGGCTTTTCAAGCATGTAGCACAGCGCCAGGTCCACCATTAGCACTAAATTCATGGAAGCCATTAGTTATTAATAATGATCTCCAAATCTTAAATTTGGTGTCTGTACAGGCTGACCATCTTTTCTGGTTTGTCTGAGACTACGGAAGTTCCCAGGACCCAGGACTTTCAGTTTTAAAACTGAAAGTAATAACTGAGCGAAAGTGATAATTTTCTATGTGGAGTCCAGGAGAGCTTTCAGGAAATACTCTTTTGTTACATTCTTAACAATAACCAGACTTCAGGAGCCAAGATGTCCAGCCAGCCCAAATCTCTTAAGTTTTATGCTTACAGATAAATGGTTGATCGTAAAAGTTGTACTACTTTGTAGTAAATTAAATTGGGAAAACATGTATGCTTGTTCAGAAATGGCAAAATAGGAAAAGGTTGATAAAAAAATCCCCTTCCCTCCAATGTACATAGCTGAATTCTTTCTTTGTTACGCTTAGACTATATTCATGTATATTAGTCTGTTTTGGAATCCTCTGTTATTGTTAAAAGTTGGAAATAAAACCACTGATTAAAAAAAAAGGTATGGGCAAATTGGGCTAAGTTGGTCATCCATCCATGTTTCTCATTTTGTTTAGTTTATTTGTTTTTTAAAGAATGCCTTCAATAGTGTAATTGAAGTATACATTTTTCTGTTTGTAACTCTCAAAAAAATCCCCAAACTACTTATTTTTTAAAAAGCATTTATGGGGCCCTTACTATTTGCCAAGCATTTGGCCAAAAGCTTTATATGTGCTACTTCATTTAATCCCTTATACAGCCTTGTGAGGTACATAGGATTATTTTTCTGATTTTTGTAGACAAGGTGACTGATGCTCGGTGGGGTTAGGTGATACATCAGGGCCACACAGCTACAGAGAGGGAGAGGTGGGATTTGAAATGGCCTGACTGCCTTCTTCCCAATCTCGTTACCTTCTGCTGACATGGTTTAATAGTTATAGTAAAAGAGAATAATCTTCCAATCTCTCTCTCTCTCTCTCTCTCTCTCTCTCTCTCTCTCTCTCCACCTATGATGTACTCAGAATAACTGTGATTAAGTGAAACATAAAAAGTAACACCTCTTCATTCAAGAAATTCTGTGTAGAAACTGGGCAGATTTTATGAATACATTGCTAAGCCTGCAGTTACCAGCTACATGCCACGGGCAAGGCGCTCACACCTTTCATTCTAAGCAGGGGTTAGACAGAGGCAAGGTCAGGTATCAAAGAGATGATGGAAACATGGAAATTAGGCATAGGTCATGTTGTCAGGTGCACTACATCTTCAATCCTCAGCTCTACCTTGTGAAGTAACTATTATTACTGTCCCCGTCTTAACACTACTCATATTACCTCTCCAAAGTCACTTAGCTAAGATGGTAAGGGAGCCAGGGTTCTAACACAGGTCTGAGACTTAACCACTTACCTTTTGTCTCTAGGGTAAAGTAGTCCTTTCCAGATGAAAAGAGGATAAGAAAACTTAAGAGTCTCCTTGTAAGGTCAACTTTAGGAATTAAAATGAAGGCAGTATGGGAGCAACCCCCACAGTGCAATCTCACAGAAAAGCTAGATAGTGCCTGATTGACAGAGAAAGCATAGTGCCTTGAGGATTTTTGCTATCTCCTGGGACTCTTACTACCGCCTGGGCCCAACTGCTCTTTGTTGGTTGGTTATTTTTCTTCTTTTTAATATAACAGCTTTATAGAGTATAATTCACATACTATACAATTCACTTTATTTAAAGTATAGCATTCAATGATTTTAGTATATTCACAGAGTTGTGCAACCATCACCACAATTTTAGAACATTTTCTTATGCCAAAAGTAAACTGTATCCATTGGTAGTCACCCCATTTCCCTCAACTTTCCCATCCTGAGGCATCCTCTGGGGATTTGCCTACTCTGGATACTTCATATAAAAAGAGTCATACAATACGTGGTCTTTTGTGACTGGCTCTTTACTTAGCACGGAGATTTCAAGGTTCATTCATGGTCTAGCATGTATAAGTACTGCATCCCTTTTTATGGCCAAATAATGCATGAATATATCACATTTACTTTATCCATTCGTTAGTTGATGGACATTTGGGCTGTTTCCACTTCATGGCTATTATGAGTAATGCTTCTGAGATATTCACGTACAAGATTTTCGGTAGACACAGGTTTTCATTTCTCTTGGGCATATACTTAGGAATAGAATTGCTGGGTCATATGTTAATTCTGTTTAGCCTTTTGAGGAACTGCCATACTGTTTTCTAAAACAATGCACTATTTTACATTCCCACTAGGAGTATATGAAGATTCCAACTTCTCCACATTCTTGCCAATACTTATTATTATCTTACTGGTTATTGCCAACCTAGTGGGTATGAGTTAATTCTTTCAGGTCCCACTTACTTGCCTTCTCAGGTTCCTGACAATAAAATTGCATTATAAATTTGGAACAAGCATGCCACAATTTGAGAAGATATATTTGTTGAACAAAAACTTGCCAACCGTCACCTAATTTCCTATTTAGTATCATAAAAAAATGTCCTCCAAATATTTTGACTATTTATTATAGATTTTTCTTAAAATCCATTAATGCATTCAGTTACATATATTTAAATCACTTACACATGGCTTTTTTGAGAAACACATCTAGCTTATAAAGTGAGAAATACCTGTAGTAGTTACAAGTATTGAGATTGTTCTCAGTACTCAAAAAGTCACCTTGAAAGTATTAAGAATACATTTATTAAAAGAGCATGCTTTCAGAACTATCCATTGGAAAGAACAGGCGGGGGGGGGGTGTGTGTGTCAAGTTTTACTTTTGATTTCAGTTCTGAGATTTATCAGTTAGGTATCTTTTATGATGCAAATATCAGAAAACCTAAGTGCAGTGACTTAAACACATGGGGCTTTACTTATATCAGAAGCCATAGTGGTAGGAATTACAGAGCTGGCATCATTACTCACTGATATCCCAAAGGCTTTTTCTACCTTTCTCCTCTACGAGCTTCAGTGTGTTGGCCTAAATCCTCAGAAGCTGCACCTGTAGGCTTCTCATTTGAGTCCCAGACAGGAAAAGCGGTGAAGGAAAAAGAACGTCCCCCCACGGACTTCCACTGGCACTTCATTGGCCAGAACTGGGTTACATGTCTCCTCTATCTGATGGGAAGCTAGGAGAAGGGCATTGTTGATAGAATCTAGCACTGTCATCTAACAGTAGCTGCCATAATTTCTAGCTGTGTGTTCTTGGAAAAGTTATTTAGCTTTGCCAAGCCGTAGCTTTCTGTGAAATGAGGATAACCATACTGGGTGTTCCAAAGTTTATAAGAACACGAACTATAAAAAATGACTTGCAAATCGGAAACGCTTAAAAACAGCAACAAAAAGGCAGAGTATTATGGCAACACTCAGGGCCAACATCCTAGGCTTGTTTGATTTGTTCTTACATCAAAACCTGACTGATTTGGGTGAGGAGATTAACATAAGGCCATTAAATAATGACCATTTGCAGGATATTATAAACAATAATTTTACGTACATTATTTTCAAGTAACAGTAATTTTAAGCAGATGAATATCTAGAAAGAGATGTTTAAATGCACTCTGAAAGTAAGACTTTCCTGGGAAAAAATAAGAAAGACTAATTTTTTAGCTGTTGTGTGTATGTCAATAGTAAACTCATTCATTTAGACTAGGAATGTAAACTCAATATGGGCAAGAATTTTTGTTTCGTTCACTGCTGTACCACTTGAGCCTAGAATGGTGCCTGGTGCATTGTAACTGCTCAATTAATATTTATTGAGTGATTATTCTGATAAGTAGAAATAGACATTTCCTGCATTCTCCCTTCAGTCTAGTTAAATAATAATAATACAAAGTCTTACCTATTGGAAAAATTTTCACCATATTTTCTGAAATCCTATTAGAAAAATTTTCACCATATTTTCTGAAATCTAAATAACAGTCAAACTCAGACAAACCTAACCCATATTCTGAATTAAGTCCAGATTAATGGAATTTTGTCATATTTTTAAAAGGACCTAAAAGATGTGAAGGATTAGCATAAAAATGAATATTCTCCTGCAACAAATTCAAAGAATGAGCTCCTATAAGCACAAATTGGAAAAGGGAATAAACATCTGTTCATCTTACAATTAATTAAAAACACACCAACGAGTTGAAAAAATTAGAGAAAAGAAAGTTAATTTTTCTAACTATCAAAAAAGTCTTTCCCCCCAGGGAAAAGTTTGTGGTTGGGGTAGTTTAAAAAGGGTATTCTAGATCCTTGGTTCTTAGGGTATTTTCCACTTTGGCAGACAGGTAGAGAGATCAGCATTTGCAAGGTTTCACTTCCAACCCATGCGGTTCTGTTTTCCAGTGAAATATAGGAAAGGTGTTTTACCTCAGTCCACCCACTTGTTCCACTAGGGGCAGAAATGCATTCCCTCTGTTGCAGCCTATGGGTCATCAGGGCTTCCCTTCTGGTGTTGGGTTGAAGTTGTGAAATAGAGGAATTCTATCTGTGTTGCTTCAAGAGCTTCCTTTCCCCCTAGTATCTTTGTGGTGATCCCACCAGCAGAGCTGCATGGCCATTCACATACCCTCCTCTACCCCTCTGTATTTTGCTATATATATCAATAAGTGATGCTAGGAGAAACCAAAGAAGAAGAAATTCTGCTAATAAACATCTACCTGCTATTGTCTATTGCCCTCAACAGCTTCATGTAAATATGTTCTTTCTTTACCTTGGAAACTCTTGCAATGTCTGTTGCAGTGTCTTCTACTCAATAAATACTTGTTGAATAAAAATGAATGCATGATGGCCCTTCATTCTATTCCATTCAAGCCAATTTAGCAAATATTTATTTAGCATTTTGTGCCTTCTTGTTACTACATTAAACTCTAGAGATTTTTTTGTAGGTAAGCACCACCTCTGTGATGACAAGGTCATAAACTTTTCAGAATAACACCAATGATGGAATTTTCAGGCACTATGAAAGACCAGTAGGACAATTATTTTTAGGTGAGATATCATTTTAGACCCCCTAGGGCCAATTGCCTATTCTGTCAATTCATAAGGCCTGCTTGTTTTTGCCATTTCTTCTCCTCCTCCATATGCATATTCCTAATAGCCAGAAAGAGTTCTTAGACATGATTTCAAATATTTTTAAGGCTGTGATGTTATATTTCAGTAATTCTTCTAGGACTTAATAAGCAGTTCATATTTTTAAATCCATTTCCTCACTGATTCTGCACCTGTACTAAGAAAGCTAATTCTGGCTGGAGACAAACACAAACTTACTGACTGATGGGACTTTATATTCATGACCATTAATCGCAATGGGGCCCAGAAAGCCACCCAGTATCCTGCTACCTATCACTGGCCAAGTCATTCCTTCACTAAGCCAATAATTACTTCTTACTTTTTCTCTCATTTCTGGTCTCCAATGTCTTTTCTCCCTCCTCATTCTCTATTGATGATCTGTTTTCTAATTTCCCTGAGAAAATAGGTGCAATGAGAAATACCATAAGCCTCCCCCATCTACTGAAGCACTGACATCTGTACCCATATATTTGGTCTTCCTTTCTACTACTGTGAATAACTACAGTTGCCCTGAGGCTAACTCCCCACTTCATGTGCTAGATCTTACTCCTCCTGTCTCCTGAACGATATTGCTCCAACAATTTTCCTCTCTTTTTTCTGCATGATCAATCACCTTTTCTATCTTTACTGGATCATTCCCATCAGCTTTCAAACAAGCTGCAGCATCTGCCCTCTTGAAAAATGCAGAATCCCTTGGTCCTTCCTCTCTCCACTACCCTATTTCTCTGCTCCTATGGCAAAACTCAGAGTTGTCTGTACCTTCAGTCTCTTACTTCCTCTCTCATCTTTTCTTTAATCCCATTTAGTAAAATTTTTGCTGTGCACTGAGACAGGTCTTATCAATGTCACTGACAACTTCCCCATTAGCAAACCCAGGGGTTTCTTTGCAGTCCTTATATTCCTTTTCAGGAGCATTTAATTAAGCTTTTCACTTCCTTCTTTTGGCTGGGAGGACACCCCTCCCTTTTGATTCTCCTCCTTCCTTACTGGATGCTTTTTCCTCAGATCCTCACTGATGCCTCTTCATTTCCAGTAAAGCAATAGGTCCCCATACCTTTATTCCTAGGATCTCCTTTTATCTCTATCTATACTCATTACCTAAAAGACATGACGCAAATTTATAGTGTAAAACTTCCTAATTTATCTACCTCAAGTCTAGGCAGCTCCCTTTCCACAGCTATCATGTTAGATATTAACATCTTATTCAGCACTCTCTCTTAGACATCCAAAAGATATCTCACAGCTAACATGTTCAAAACCAAACACCCTGTTTCCTTTACCCACACTGCATTCCCCTATCAGTAAACGGCAACTCCATCTTCATATTATTTAGGTCAACATCACTGGAGTCCTCTTAGATTCCTGCATAACATGCTGTTAACAAAATTAATCAGCAAAACCTATTGTATTTGACCTCTTCTCACTACCCACTTTGCAGTCCTGAGACAAACCATAGCATCTCTCATCTGGGTTAGTAAAAAAACTTCTTAACTGGTGCCCTAACTTCCTAAGTGGTGCCCTAGCCTCCACTTTTGCCCTCCTACAGTTATTATTATATACAAGTAGCCAGAGTAATTCTTTTCACATGCGCCTCAGATCATGTCATTCCTCTGCTCAAAACCTCCCATTTCACTCACAGATCAAAGCCAGAGTCCTTCAATGGCTCTGTATGACCTTGTAGTAACTTCAAAATCTCTCCCTCCTCCAGATTCTCTGATCGCATCTTTAATGCCTTTCTATCGGCCTCACCTATACCAAACATCACTGATGTCTTTGCTGTTCTTTGAACAGGACAAGCAAGATTCTGCCTCAGGGTCTTTGCATATCTCTAGAATGCTGTTTTTCCAGAGTGGAGGAAAGTCACCTTCTTAGACAGGCCTTTCTCATTTCATCTTCCTTAAAAAAAAAAAAAAAAAAAAAAAAAAATCCCCACTTCTACTTCTAGCCCTTCCTAACTCCTTTTTGCTTTATTTTTCTTCTAAACATTAATCACCACATGGTATGTTATATATTTATTTGTTTCCACCAGAATGTGTGCTCCATGAAGGTTGGGACTTTATCTGTTTTGTTTTGTTTTTCAAGTATAAACTGCCTCACAAGGGGAATTTTATTGATGGTACTAGTTTATTTCCCTCTTAAAAGACCAACTGCAACCAAATGAAGTAAACATAACCTCAAGATTTTATTGTCTTCATAATATAACAAAAATTGAAGCTTAGAACTGGATCAATTGACCCTTTCTCTTCTTATGTCCTCCAAGTTCAAAATGCTTGCGTCTCTTAAGAGCTAGCATTCTCTTAGATCTGCAGTTGGGCTCAACATAGTCAAGGCTCAGCACAATTTCTTTGTAGTTAGCCTTTTTCCAGAAAATTGACTTAGTCTGCCCATCATAGCCACTCTATTTCCTGTCATAATGCTGCTTTCTGTGGGCATAAAGAGAATCTTTGCCTTTCTTGTACTGTGTCACTTTGTGGGATTGATGCTTGCCACACTTCTTGCAGAAAGTCCAGTGAGTTTTAGGAACGTTCACTATGTTTGCGAGAGCGCTATGGGCTTGGAAAGAAAGAGCATGACTTAAATCTGTTTTGTCCATTGTTGTATTCCCAGTGTTTAAAGGAGTGCTTGGACCATAGTGGATGTTAAATAAATATTTGTTGAACGAGTGGCTAAATAAATGGAAAGCACTATTCACCATTATCACCATAAATTAGCAGTGTTTATTAAAAATCTATTAAATACAACTAGGGCGAGGTGCATGGGAAATTTCAGAGACATATAAATCATGCTGACACCCTTCAACAAATAATCCATTATGTATTAATAAGCACCCCGAAACCAGAAATAAAAAAAAAAGAAATTTGAAAACTTTGTAATACACAGTTTTATGTAAAAATAGCCCCCAAATTATAATCACTCATTCATTATTACTGGTTCTTCATCTGAAACAATGCTTGTGACCTAGGTGCTACTATGAAGTTAGACTTTGAAAGCAGAATTAAATTACTTAATAACTATGGCCAATGTTGGTTTAAGAATATATTTCCATTTTGACTGTGGTCTCATTGTAAAAGATAAAAGCATTAGCCACAAACCGATTAAGGACATGCATGTGGTTTTCTCTAACTGGAAAATACTCAGAGATGCCCTACTTGCTACTTACCCATATTTGCCATTTTCTTATTTTCACATTTGAAATCTTATTGAGCATGAGGTTAGCATACCTTAAAACAACCTCTCTGTAATTTATTTATATTCCGTTTTATTTCAAACGAAATATAAGGGAACTAGGCAAACACCTGAATTTAATGGAATGATTTGATTTCAGACACAAGTAGCATAAAAGAAATTTTACTTGTTGAAATATAGAAACTTTTAAGGTTTCATTTGTATTCTTTAGAATGTGTAAAAGTCTTGTCATAAATATCTTTTAATTCATAATAATAATTGCGTGTTTAATAAGCCCTTTATAGTGTGTGAAGCCACCTGCTCCATGCTTCCTTATCTCACTCACTTTTCTTATTTACTCATGATCACAACGATGTTATTCTTTCTGTTGTACAGATGAGTAAACTGAAGTACACAGGTTAAGTAACTGGCTCCAAGTCGCACATTTTATCGAGTGGCAGAGCTGGGATTTGAACCTAGGTTTTTTTCCTAAAACCCAAGTCCTCTGCTTTTCATCACTATGACATGTCCTTGTCCTCTCCTGGTGTTCACAGCGATCTCCCTGTGACTGAGAGGAAAGAGGCAGCACCGGAAAATACGCGCTGAGGGTTAAAAACCTGAGCTGAACTAGAGTAGTTGCTGCCACCTGCATTCCATGTAGACCCCTCACCGCTATCAAGGTATCCCTGTCAGCCTTAGAGAGATTCTTTGGTTGCCTGCTGAGATTATCCTGCTCTGGTGGTGGCAACAAGTTTAAAATACAGATATATAATTTCTGTAGTATTTTGATTCATAAATGCATTTATTGCTTGGTAGAGTAAGGCTGGTTCCTCTTTTCTTCCCTGGAGTTCTGTGTCTCAGAAAGCACACCACTCTGGATTCTAACACATCATAGTGGCTGGCAAGTTATACTCCTGGCTGGGATATTGTGGGGCTGGAGAAATTTGGGGAGTTGTTGAATAGACCCGTAGTAGTAATAAGACCTGAAGTGCAGCTGCAGAGATGAAATGATGGTGATTTTTAAACTCTTCCTTCCCCACAAATCCTATCAAGTCAGTCCCCCAGGACAGAAAAAAGTTGATGGTACTAGATAAAGAAACCAAGAGTGTTTGCCTCAGCAGCACAAATACTACACTAGGGACAGTACAGAGAAAATGAATGTGACCCCGAACCAAAGAAGACATACAGATTTGTGAAGCATTACTGTTTGTTAAATATAAGAATATAGGGTACTTGTCTTTCCATCTTTGTTCAAATTCCAGGGTTATTTCCCTCCAAATTAGTAGGTCTATATTGTTAGGTTTCACAATGTAATACAATTAATGTAGGAATCTACAAGTAATATACCAAACAGATAACACAGAGCTAAGGCTTAGACCATGGCCACAGCTATCGAAACATGGACAAAAGATAAGAAAATAATAGTTCAAGAAATGCTTCACCTTCTTTGGTTGGTTCTTAAGTGATGGAGAAAAAGTTGTTAAAAATAGCAAACTGAGAACATCAGAAAGGCAGCATGATGTTGACAACAATGGAGAAATGCGCAAGAAGTGCTGATGGGCATGCAAAGACAATTCATTTGTAAATATGCTACAGTTCTGGTCTCAGGCAGATATCCAAGTGCAACTCCCAGTGAGAGTGCAGATACTCAGTAGCGGTATGTTTGGAATGTTTTGTCCATTGTTGTGATTGAAACCAGGAAGGTGAGTGAGCTGAGAGAAAAGGCAAGCACCAAGAGCTGACCTGACCCTCACTGTGGTGGGGTTAGAGGAGTAAGGAGGGCAACCCAAGTGGAGGGTTGAAGGAGGAAAGACGTCACTAAGCTGGTATGAGAAAAAGATGTAGGCTTTCTCACCCAGAAGACAGGGTCTGGGTAGCCAAGGAAAGTAAGACTTGCAAGTTATCAAGCGGGTCAGATGCTACAAGAGGATTCAAAGGACTTCACCTTGGAAAAGACACCATTTTAGAAGAGTAGTTTCATGGGAAAAGTGAAGGCAGAAATCACAACAAAAAGCTTAAAGAACAAGTGGAAATGGTAATTTGGATGTAGTTACCAGGGATGCACAAAATCTGACTGAGAAGCTTAAAAAAAGGAAATAAAAAGAGTTGGTAGTTCAAAGGGTTCGAGAAATACAAACTTCGTGAAGTCTAGTGAAAACCACTTTCATGTTATGAATGGATCTGTCTATAGATAATGGTGTGTAAGAGTCTGAGGTGGCTCAGTATTTATCTCTGCAGATTTTCCTCATGCATTCTAAACCAACTGAGAGAAATTACAAGCCAATAGGTGAAAATAGAAATATAAAAATGGTTATGTTTAAATATTTTAAAACATATATTTAAATAATTAAAAATTTAAAATATTTTATAGTATTTATTACTGATAAAGCTTGTTAATGGAGAGCATGGCTTTGGTATTTGGCAACAGTACATTTTCTAATACTGATCTTCCCAGAATAAACAGATTTACTGCCCTTGCCCTCAACCACAGCCAGTATTAGGCAGCTGCACATCCCCACTCAGGGGCCAACTCCTCTAAATCTTACAGCTTATTGGAAAAGACCAGAAAAGGTAATTTCTGTGGTCTTCTGACTCCCAAGGGAAAACAGGAGAGAGGAAGGGACTGAGGTGCACAGTCCAGTTCTTTGTAAACAGAATCATGCCCACCTTCAAGAAGAATGAGGGAGGGAAGAACAAGACAGAACAGGGGAGGTTTGAGGACAGTTTCTCCTCACAGAAACCAGAAAAGGAGGGAAGAAACATTTCCCAATATTCCCCTCACAGCTACCACCAACCTCTACCCCCTAAAAATACTGTGGAGTAGAAACTTTTAAGACTGATTGATTAAGTAATCTTTCCACCCAACATGGGGCTCCAACTCGAGACCCCCAGATCAAGAGTCGCATGCTCTATCGACTGAGCCAGCCAGGTGTCCCAGAAATTTTTAACAGATATAACCGAGAGGCTCAAACTTGCTAACCAAAGCTAACGGAAATGAGTAAAATTTAAAATTTTAGCCTTAACAAGTAACATTTGAAATTTCACTAAGTTAAATTGGCGGATTAGAGATCCTCGCTCATTCAATTATAAAAACTTGGATAGGGGCACCTGGGTGGCTCAGTCGTTAAGCGTCTGCCTTTAGCTCAGGGCGTGATCCCGGCGTTCTAGGATGGAGCCCCACATCAGGCTCCTCCGCTGGAAGCTTGCTTCTTCCTCTCCCACTCCCCCTGCTTGTGTTCCCTCTCTCACTGGCTGTCTCTCTCTGTCAAATAAAAATAAAAAATTAAAAATTAAAAAAATTAAAAAAAATAAAAACTTGGATAAACATAATTTGAAGTGATAATTTAGTAGCTCTGTCACTCCAAACTGTGCTTCCCCCCTCTATCTTTTCCATCCTCTTTGGCAGCAAAGGACTTCCTTTTCCCTTACCTAATCAGCTGCCAGATCCTGTCAGTTCTTGTTCCAAAGTCCACAGGAAGTCTTTTCCATCTTGTCTGCTCTACTTGGAGTTACTTCTTACCCATTCATGCTCCAGAGAATGAACTTGTTGAACTTTCTTGAAAATAGCATGCTACTTCATTTATTTGTTTTAAAACATGGTGGGGCTTTTTAGTTATTGTTGTTTGTTTTTTGTTTTTGTTTTTTTTCCCCTGGAAGTTTGGTCTTTCTCTACGCCATCCAGATCTCTCACCCTATCCTGATCCTCTGAGCCCTTCTTACCCCTCACTCTACACCTGGTAGAAAGGTCTGACTCAAAGCCCTTGTACTGAGCTCCTATGCAGTACTCTTCCCAGAGGGTACTCATTTATTTCAAGCTCTGTCTAGAGTTACCTTATCCAGTAGGCAGAGTGGGCACAGTGCCCAGGGCTCATGATACTTTCAGGGGTCCATGGAAATGCTTAATTTCATTTAAAATCAGAAGAAAAGGGACACCTGGGTGGCTCAGTTGGTAAGCGGCTGCCTTCGGCTCAGGTCGTGATCCCAGGGTCCTGGGATTGAGCCCTACATCTTGCTCCTTGCTCAGCGGGGAGCCTGCTTCTCTCTCTGCCTGCCGCTCCCCCGCTTATGCTTCCTCTCCCCCAACCCTTGTGAAATAAATAGATAAAATCTCAAAAAAATAAAATAAAAATAAAATCAGAAGAAAAAATAAACCATTAGGTCAAAGAAAATGTTTTAAGATGTAATATTAATGTATTTGCTTTTATATCAACAGTTGTAAAACATAATCTATATGAACATATATATGTATCTATACAAACATACACACACCCACACACATATATACTATTTTTTTCTTGATGGAAGAATGAGTCCATAAAGGCAAAAGGATTTAGGGCCCATGAAATCACAGTGTGGCCCTGAATAGTCTTGAATTTATTTTTAAAGATTTTCAAAATGAAATCAATTTTGTATTCTGAAAGAAGGCTAAAAAAGTAGCATCAAAAAACGGAGGAATAACTCATTCAAACCAAACATAACTAGTCATCATAATCCTTTTTTTTTTAAGTTTAGAGACAGAAGAAGAGCAACAATATCTTTCTTCAAGTTATATTAACATCTCCACTGATTCATTGCAAAGTGGCAAGAAATATTTGGTGTGGGTCCAAGCGGCAAATGCATTGGGCATGGAGAACTCAAAACAACTGCAAATTAATCTGGATGATATAGGTAAAGAATGAGTATTAGTATGTCTTTACAACTAAATAACTCATTTGTGCTGATCTAGTCAAATGAAGTCTAGATCTGAAAGGAGTTCCCCTGAAGTTCCTGCAGGTCATGACATAGGAAACAAGAATCACCCATAATCGACCAGCCCAAGACACTCAAAGATAAGTACTGCTACCATTTTGTTGTATATTCTTCCAGTCTTACTTCTACATGGGTGCATGTGGTTTTATTTATTGAGAACTTTTCCTGTTCAAGCATTGTTCTAACAGCTAGGGAGAGTAAGATAAGCAAGGTATATGCTGCCCTAAATATCTTGCAATATACCAGGGAAGATGGAAAGAAACAAGGTTTATAATAAACTGTGATGAGTCTTATGTTATGAGAAGTACAGCACACTAAAGAATTGTACTGTATATATTATTTTGGAAGTTATGCGTTTTTTTTAAAGTTTTACAAAAAACATAAAAAATGGTGAATTATATAGACATATCTGTTTTTACCAGCCAGATTTTACAAATGTTAACATGTTTTGGTTCAGATATTTTAGGCCTTGCCTTCTAAAATTTATAATATAGAATAAATACTTCTATTGATTTAATCTACAATATTATTTTTAATGAACATCTTTAGTTCCTTATTGTTGGAGATTTAGGCTGTTTTCAAATTTTCACCATTATAAACTATACTGCCATGAACAACCTTTTGGATAAATTTTTTCATAGTAGTTGCTTTCTTTTTCCTTTTTTTTTTTTTAAGATTTTATTTATTTATATGAGAGAGGGAGAGAGTGCATGCTAGCATGGGGGGAGGGGCAGGGAGAGAGGGAGAAGCAGACTCCCCACTGAGCAGGGAGCCCAACGCAGCTCCATCCCAGGACCCTGAAATCATGACATGAGCCAAAGGCAAATGCTCAACCAACTGAGCCACCCAGGTGCCCCTCTTTTCTTTTTCCTTAAGATAAATTCCAAAAGGTAATTGCCCCTGAGCCTTTTACAGCTACATCTTAGTCCTAAAGCCAAATCCAGCCAAAGAGCACCAAGTGAATCACTCTCTATTTGGACATCCTAGTACCAATTATTTCTGTTTGTATTATTAAGGATGATTTCAGTTAAGCTCACAGTTATGGAGCACTTTCTTCAGTTTTAACTGCTTTTACATAAATTACTTCATTTCACCCCCACAACAACCCTGTTTTCTAGAAGAGACTGTAATTTCCATTTGAGGGAACCGAGGCTAGATGGTATAAAAAAATTTGAGACTGTGGAGCTAGGGAGCTCTAATTCCAATAGCTTCATCTTCTAACCTCAGTCTTCACTTAAAAGCATGCTATGTGTCTGACAACTTCCCTGCTGCTTAGTGATCTAGGGGATGGGACATCTTCTTTTGTGGTACAATATGGGTATCCTTTGGGGACCACTGGGTCTTTTATTGGAACTAATACCTCAACCTCTCAACTTCTGCCTCAACCAAACTCAACTATTCCAGCTAACAGGATTGGTCTAAAAGTCTGTCCTTATGCTCTGAATATTGGATTTGAAAACAAACACGACTGACTGTGATGACGTATTCCACCACGTATAGTTCTCTTGACCGTGGTGCACATGTGTTTGTAAATTTACAGTTTGAGGTAGGATGCCATAAAATGCCCTTTTCTTAAAACAGGTTGCCCCAGTGGATTAATGATGTTTAAAGGCTACCGTGTCCTATATAATTTTGGCAATATCATTTTTTAGAACTAAATTATTTGTACTAGTATTACTGCTATTATTATCATTGTGATCTTATGATCTAACATCATCACATCCATTTATTAAACACTTACAGTGTTCCAGACAATTAACACGCAAATCACACTTAATTCTGGAAACAATCATACATGATATTACTGTGCCCATTTTACAGATAAAGAGATAAAATAATTTGCTCAAGGTCCCACAGCTAGTAAGGAGGAGAGCCAGATTTCCCTGCAGACTTGCTGACTTGCAAAGAAGGTTAATCACCACCTCAACTCCCACAGAGGGAAAATCTTCTCTGGCCACCACCTCCAAATCTGACTTCTCATACTGTGAACCAAGGAGCCTCATGTTTGAGTTGGTATTTCACCTCCTTTTTTTTTCCCCCTAAATCTCAAAACAGACTCTTAGAAATTCAGGTAGAAAAACATAGCTTGACTGTGTAGTATGCTCCACCCAACAAAGCCACCAGATAATTGATGGATGAGCTGTACTCGTTTGTGACACTCTGAAGGATGAGACACTGCAAGTTAGATAAACGAACTGTTCTATGAAACTGGGGACAGAGGACTCTCCTGAGAACAAGTTTCACACAACAGCTATAGGATTGGGCTTTAATTAAGCTAGGGAAGCTGTGCTGAAAGGCAGGCCCAAGCTAATAGCACAGTAACACTGTCCGGAAGCGACCATGAGAGGGATGCTTCAGCTTCTCCTGCAGAGAAATAAATGCCAGTGCAGAAAGTGCAGGGTCGGGACGCCTGGGTGGCTCAGTAGTTAAGCGTCTGCTTCGGCTCAGGGCGTGATCCCGGAGTTCTGGGATCGAGCCCCACGTCAGGCTCCTCCGCTGGGAGCCTGCTTCTTCCTCTCCCACTCCCCCTGCTTGTGTTCCCTCTCTCACTGGCTGTCCCTATCTCTGTCAAATAAATAAATAAAATCTTTTATATATATATATATATATATATATATATATATATATATATATATATATATATATATATAAAGAAAGTGCAGGGTCTTCCAGCTGCCATCCTGAACGCCAACTCTCACATAGGTAAATATATGTTGTTGGGAAGATATCAAACGACTGCAAATCTGGTTCTTCATTTCAGTACAAATGAAACCTAAACACATGGCATCTACAATGGATTTGACAGTTTTTTAAAACCTAAGAAATGATGGGAACGTTTGAAACCTAAGCAATGAGAGCAAACATTCAACATTTGAGCCATTTAACAAAGTACATAGTCAAGTATTTATTATATAGCATGTTTATTTGAAAACTATGAGGTCATGCAAACCTAAAAGCTTAGCTTTCTATTGCATTGACCTGCCTGTGCTAAGACTTTATCTTAAACGTGACTTACTGTTCCATCTGCATTTCTCATAGGACTAAACAGACTTTTGCTTCCTCCCTGGAGTATTTCTTTCTGCAGAAGGGTCTCAGGAATGCTTGTGCTACTCTACCAATGGCAGGCCAGACTCAGAGATGAGAGAGAACAGTGGGTGGGTAATTTAGTCTGAGGGTGCTTAAATGGTCCCAAGTGGTCTCAGAGCCTTGGGAAACATTTCCCTGTCTATAAAAATCTGCAAATACTGATCCTTAATACAAGAAGCCTGCACTAGCAAAAGGAAATCAACTGTGGCATTCAGATGATAAAAGTTCAGTACAGTAAACTCTTTAATTAGACTGATTTTATTGCTACTTCCTTCCTATGTTAGCTTTAGCCTGAGGATTTTATTATAGGACTGTGCACAGTAGATCTTTAATTTTTATATTTCTCTATAAATCATATACCTGGGCATATAATTTTAGATAATAAATCATTAATAATAAAGCAATCATATTCCCAAAGAATACTTTATACACCTAGAATAAATGAAAAGGAAACTAATCCGTAGAGAATATTAAGCTATAATAATGGTCCTTGAAAACAAACATACAAGCTCTTCAGTTCATTAAATAATACATCTAACAAAGTCATAGGTTTTCATTGTTCTGTGGTGCACATAGGAGAAATGGGAAGTGCCAATGATTTCATTCTGTTCAGACAGAACAAATGTATAAGAATTAATACAGTTTAGAAATACCTAGATTCTAGTTACACCATTACTCCTAGTACGACAAAACAATAGTAACGTAACCCATCAGAATTTCAGTTTCCCTTTGAAAATTATTATCACAGAGCATGGCAATAATTTATAAAGTCTTAGAGTCTTACGAGACTTGCTTTGTTCAAATCACACTTTCAAGTACAGATTTATTTTAATAGATAAAAAAATAAGTTAGCAATAGATCTAATTATTCATATAAGTTTCCCTATGACACAAGAGAATAAAAATATTGTGAAAGGTCTCAATTTAACATCTTATCAAGTCAGAGTCTCTGAACTAAATTTAGAATGCAAAACATCATTTTTCCCTAAACAGATGCAGGAGGAAAGAGATATCTCCTTTATCTCTTTTTCAGTCTCTTTTGTTAATAAAGTTTAGAATTTCATTAGTTAGGATTATAAGGGAATTGGGGGTGGAGGAAAGGTGGACTATAAGAGTACCCCTTAAAAGAAATGGAAAATAGGTTGAATAGAATTTCACTTAACAGCAGCAGTTTTCTCCTACATAGTAGCTTATAAAAACAAGAAAAAAATTCATTAATTATTAATTAGATCATGAAATTGTTTTTTAGTATTTTGAGTTTTAACATGTCTATATATTGATGAAAAGATACTGATTTCTCTCAAGGCAAGTTTTAAACTGCTGAGTATTTATTTATTTATTTATTTATTTATTTATCTAGCGATACCTTCTGCATCCATCATTTCCAGGGCTGAGTTTATAAATACTACAATGCCCAAGACCATAATTCACTGGCATAGTCAAACAGCAATTAAAAATATTTCCTGTGAAATGAGATACAAGGCTACAACAAACCAAACATGGAAGGTAAGCTAATTTTCACTATTCTTTAGCACGTAAGTGACTGAAAGAAAAGCCAACCCACAGTGGACTTACGATGATCTATTTTTCATGTTTTTATCTGTGTGTCTGATACTCAAACCACTGTAGCTAGTTGGGGTCTTTTAAGTCATCTCTCTGCCCAACATGGGGCTTGAACTCATGGTCCCGAGATCAAGAGCTGCGTGCTCTACTGACAGCCATCCAGGTGCTCCTTAAACCACTCTGGTTTTTTTTTAAGGATTTTATTTATTTATTTATTTATTTGAGAGAGAGGAAGAGAAAGGGGGGGAGGGGCAGAGGGAGAGAGAATCTCAAGCAGACCCTGAGCTGAGTACGAGCCTAATTCGGGGCTAGATCCCACGACTCTGAGATCATGACCTGAGCCAAAACCAAGAGCCAAGGCTCAATCGGCTGAGCCACCCAGAGTCCCTAAACCACTCTAATTTTAATAATCATTACCATATGCTTCCAAACGGAGAGATGTTTCCTGAAAATGTCCTCCTACCTTTTTTAAGTTGCTAAACAGACAAATGTCCAGCTAAGAGGGATCTGTTTGGCTCCTTGTAATTCAGTGCCCCATAGGGTGAAATTTACATCAGTGAGGATATATAAAATGTAAGCATTCTATGCTGAAATTTAAAAGCATCTCTGGTAATAACTTCAAAAAAGAAGAACTTCAGATTCATGAGAGTCTCTTTTTAAATTAAAAGTGCAACTCAAAATGTAAGATTTGTTACTAATATAGGCCTCAGTCTTCTATGAGACTAAGGTAAAAAGTGAATGTCTAGACAAACTATCCTTAAATATCAGTGGTAAGTTACCAACCGACTTAGGAGAGGCATGGGTACAAGGTGCATTAATGCAATCACGTCACGTGACAGCACCTGGGAACGTTATAATAAAAACTAATTTGAACTATGGAAGAAGACTAGTCGGACGAAGGAAAATGTTCCGATTTTGGTGTATTTCGAAAGAAATGCCATTCTATTATTAAGTACAATAAACCGCTATTTAGTCACGCTAATTAAGGAGTGGACTTTCTGTCTGTTTAATTAAGAGTTATGTATCATGTTTGACTTGACCTGTTTTCAGGGAGTTAAATAAAATGATACGTATTTAACACTAATCTTTGGAGTCACACTAACCATCAGTTTTGCTGCAGAGCAATATGTTTAAAGATAAAAAGATGAAGGTAAAACTACACTGATTTCATGACATACTTTAAAGATTGTTCTTTAAAAATAAATCCCTGACATCAACTTGTTTATTTACCCCTGCTCATTCAAATCAGAAATGTGATAGGAACTTTACGGTTTACAGTACATTTAGATATAAGCCCATGTTCCACATCATTTGGTCAATTACCACGTGTGGATCCTGCGGGATTCATTGATGAAATAGTTACAGCATCTGTGTGCCCAGCAACCCTATGCTTCAAGTTTGGGACAAGCAGGATAAAAACAAACCACAATTCCACAGTCAATCCTCTTGCAAACGTGGAATTTAGGTAAATTTGAAAACAACCCAAATGAAATCCTCTGAATGTTAGATATTGAGTCAATAGAATTTTATTCTAATAGGACACCTGGGGCCTTTTGTTTAGTGTCATGATCATAGGATGATATTGATAATACAGAACTCCCTTATTTAGCATAATCAGGCGGAGATTATAGGCTCTGACAATGTTTAGAAAACAAAAAGTAATTACACTATCAGTATCTCTGAATAGGTTTTCAGAAACCAACTGTTTTCTGGTTGAAACTCTTGTTCTCTGCTCCCCCTGCTGGTGCTACTATGCCATTGTGAGACTTGGTAACTCAGAAGCAGGCTGAGGAGCTGAAAGAGTGTTTCTTATCTCATCTAATCCTCCTAACAGTCCTTTGGGACAGGTTAGTACCAGCTCCATTACAGCAATGAGGATGTAGAGCTTGAAAGACCTCAAGCCAGGTTTTTTCAAACTTACACTGTTAGTAACTAAATGCCTCTCACAGACCCTATGTCACTTTGGGCACCCCAAAAATATTTGGGAAATGAAAGAACAGGCTTCAGTCCAAAACCTGTATCCTATCCCTTCTACCATGCTTCCTCTAAATATAACCATTCACACAGAAAAACGTGAATTACCATTTCTATCCAGATGACCCAAGTCTAGTCAGTAAGAGCCAGAATGAAACTTTGACTTTTAACATTTGCTACCTTATCAATATCATCTGGGTCATGCATGAAGTGTTGTCTTTGCCTCCTGTAGGGAGACAGGCAGTCAGAGGCAAGAAGAGGAGACATAAAGGACTACAGATTTGATCTTCTACTTCACCTGTGTCTCCATCAGGTACTACTTGAGGGAGGTTCTTTACTTCAAAGAGACAGGCAGCCATGCAGGAAAGCCATGTGGCTAAGAGGACAGGTTCCAGAATTTGAAGCTTGGTTCTGCCACTTTCTAGTTATGCAACCTTGGGCAAGTTCCTTATCTTCTCTGTGCTTCATTACGCCCATACCTAAAGTAGGAATAAGACAAACACCTACCTCATATGGTTGTGGGGACGATCAAATAATCTAAAGATGTTAGCCCAGAGTCTGGAATAGAGTTCAAGTTCGGTAATGCTGTTGTTACTCTTCATCTTAACCTCCAGGAGAGCCATGCAACAAGTCTGGTAGAGCAAAGGAAGCCCTCCTGAAAAATCAAAATTACTGAATTGAGGTTGCTTTTCATCCCCTTTTAACTAAGCTATAAAGACTTTGAGGTATTGAAGTGAACCAGCCAGTCCTTCAGGTGATCCTGCAGGGCTGACACCATAGGGAAAATATTTATCTACTTGTTGCTTATCTTCATGAACTATCTCCTTGGCACCTCAAACTTATGTTAAAAATTAAGCTCACAGTCTTCACCAGTAATCCTTGTTCACTTCTGTGTATCCCATCTCAGGAGCATTACCATGTTATATATCTGCCTACACTTCTATTTCCCCATCCTTTACCTGTAAGCCCCTGGAAGGCAGGCTGTTCCATAACCGCTTTTTGTATCTCCATTGATTTTTATAATGTGTAGTTCATGTAGATAACATTTGAAACATTAGCTATTAATATTATTGTTTGACTTTAATAAGTGCCCAACAGTAGTGACGGTAAGGCGGAGAAGTCTTTGCTGCACCTTCAAAGTAAGTGGATTAATGGTGACCCATTTCTCTAATTAAACTCGACTATGGTATTGGCAACCTTTTTTTTTTAACATAACCTCAAGATTTTATTGTCTTCATAATAAAACAAAACGTGAAACTTAGAACTGGAACTTGGCCCTTCCTCCCAGTTCAAAATACTTGCATCCCTTGATCTCTTAGATCTGCTGTTGGGCTCAACACATTCAAGTCTCAGCACAATCTTCTTTGTACTCTTTAGACTTTTCCCAAAAAATCGGCTTCCTCTGCCCACCATCGCCACTCTATTTCCTGTCATAACACCACTTTCCCTGGGCCTGGAGAGAGTCCCTGCCCTTCTTATACTGTGTCACTTTGTGGGGTAGATGCTTGCTATACCTCTTACTGAAAATTCAATGGGTTTTAGAAACATTCACCATGTCTGCAAGAGCACTGTCAGCACGGAAAGTCGCAAAACTTTTTATTCAAGGGCCAGAGAGTAAACATTTTAGGCTTTGCAGGCCATAAGGTCTCTGATCCAACTCCTCGACTTTGCATTTATAGTGAGAAAGCAGCCATAGGCAATATACAAATGAATGCGCATTGTAAAATTTTAAGTTTGGAAATGGAAACATGAATTTCATATAATTTCCACGCATCACAGAATATTCTTTTGAGTTTTATACAGCCATTTAAAAATGTAAAAATGATTCGTAGTTCATGGAGCGCATAAAACCAAGCATTCATTTTTTTTCCCAGGTAAGGCCAATAGAACAGTACACAGAGAGTAAAGGGTCAAACCTTTGACCTTTGCATTTCAAAAGTATAAATGCTGGTGTAAGACAAAGACTTGGAAGAACTGTGATTAGTCACAGACATAGTTTCTCAGTCATCATCTCCTCCATCAAACACTAGGTAAAGATTAATTGGGCAGAGAGAGGAGGGAAGTTGGAGGGGTGGTGGAAGTTAGGAAGAGGAAACATAAGAGTTTAGATGGTGGTAGGTGCTTGAGAAGGGCCCCATCACCCTGGGCCTTGCCCCAGGTAGGAAGTTGGAGGAAGTGGGGATTAGAGAACTGCCTTACTAGGTCAGAGATTCTCCTTCCCTCCACCCAATGATACTCCCAGAAACTTAATGTAACCCTAAGAGAAGAGGGTACCTCAGATTGATGGAGAGTAAGTTTCTATGCCTCACCTCCAATCAGAATTGAGGCTTTAAATAGAAATTAACTGCTATAAAAACTAAAGTCATATTTCTTGCACTCGAGATCATACCCTCCACATAGGCACTCAATTACCCCTCTCGGTGTTCATTTTTGCCTCTGAAAATACCTTGAAGTATCATCTCGTGCTTACAAGACCCTAAGCAGTCACCTGGATTGCCTCATGGTAGAAATGAATCTGTTAACAGTTCTGTAAAATTCTTCCATTTTAGAATTCTGGCTGTACTTTAGTGTATTTCTCTTCTTCAAGGGGACTTATCTATAAATGTAATGGCAAGAGACATACTAGAGAATAACAACTCCCTTCCAAGAAAAGCAAATAGAAGCAGAGTGCATTTGAAAGTCAAACTTGGCTACAAGTAAAATCTTTCCTGGATCCCAGGAGACCCTAAATGCCTGCCCGTCATACTTTTTGGCAGAAAATTCCAGAGCCAAGGATGGAGACACAGCTTTTGGAAACTCTGAACGATACTTTAGATGGAGCATGACATCCCCAAAACTGATATTTTCATCATTTTTACATTTTCAATACACTGAAGGTTTTAAAGATTTATGTTAAGATTGGGTTTTCACAGAAGAATCCCTCAGTAGGTTTGAGAGTTGCTCTTTTTTTTTTTTTTTTTAAATCTTGACAGTTTCAACTTTCTTTTTCATGAGTGTCTGGTAACTCTTTCCTCCTGGTTGTTGCCTAAGTGCATTTCTAGACATATTTTATGGTTACTTTCAATCGTGCTTCACTTTTTTTTTTCAGTGAATCCACTTATCACAACATACGGAAGTTATGTAAATGCCTTGGTTTCTCTCTCTCATTTGAACCAGCTTGTTAGGGGGTCATCTTTCATTATGTTTTATAGAAAGTCATAGTGCTCCAGAAAATGATTTGTAAGTTTAGACCTCAGCTATGTGCATGCTTATCTTCCACTGGGTTTTCATAGCTCAACATTCTTAAATGTTTTATTTTCTCTCTCACACACATATATAATAATACGCTTCATAAATCAGCAAAAGCCTACAATAAGGACCAATTTAACAGCTTAGTTTATGAATAATTATTTTCCAAAAGTCATTACTAGAGGGGCGCCTGGGTGGCACAGCGGTTGAGCGTCTGCCTTTGGCTCAGGGCGTGATCCCGGCATTATGGGATCGAATCCCACATCAGGCTCCTTGGCTCCTCCGCTATGAGCCTGCTTTTTCCTCTCCCACTCCCCCTGCTTGTGTTCCCTCTCTCACTGGCTGTCTCTATCTCTGTCGAATAAATAAACAAAATCTTTTAAAAAAAAAAGTCATCACTAGCAAGTGAAATTATTTCATCATCCATGAAGAATTATTGATGTAAATGTCCAACTGCAGAGAGAGTGAGAAAGAGAGATCGAAAGGGCAGGGTGGAAGAAAGTCTGGATTCAAACAATTGCTCTTAGGTCCTCCACTTCTATCCCATTAAAATCAGCTACTCCAAAATTAAGACTATATTACATTTTGGACTTAGCCTGAGATTTAAAAGCTTGAGAGCACTGTCGAACACAAAGCGATGTATATTTCACTTCTAATGTTAAATAACATGTATTTGACTATTTATGGTCATGTTTTATATAGACTGCCCTATTCTTTGTTTTCCCAGGGTCTAGAGGAGTGCCTGGAACATAGTAGGTCCTCCATACATTTCTGCCTAAATGCAATAATTGTTTGTTTTCAAAGCACACTGTATTGTTTCGTTGTTGTTATTCATTCATTTTAGGTTAAAAAATTTGATACCAATTTTACATATGAGCAACAGTCAGAATTCTACTTGGAGTCAAACACTAATTATATATTTCAAGTGAGATGCCAAGAAACAGGTAAAAAGTACTGGCAGCCCTGGAGTTCACCCTTTTCTCATAAAACAGCTGAAACAGGTGAGTGTATTTATATATTTAATCTCTTAGGCTTTTCTTTTGAATATATATATATATATTTTCTTCTTGACTTGTTTCAAAATTGACAAAACTATTGTCGGGCAGGTGGTTACTTTTAAATTGTCATTTTACTTTGATTTTGTTAAGGCTTACTACAATTTATGTAATGGTTCTCAAACATCCTTGGGCATAAAAACCAATTAAAACCACCTGGTATGCATGTTCATTGTCCGTGCTCCCAGAGGGTCTGTGTCCATGGGTCTAAGGGAGTAGCTGTGGGGTCGCTCAAGAGTAAGTATTTCTTACAAGCATCCGGACTGACTGTGAGGCATATAATCATCTAAGACTTTGTTTTGAAAGACATTATTAAGAGTTACGTTAAACTCTTTAGGCCACTCTGACAAAATATATTCTCCTAAGAGAGACACAAATGAAATCATATCAATAAGTATTGATTACCTACTGTATGCAAAGTAATCAGAAAGTTAAGACACTTAAACATGGAATTATTTAATTCTTTTGTCAGCAAAATCTGGCTGATCTATTGTTTATCTTTAGATATTTCTCTGCTCTTAATATTATTAGTTTAATTTTCTATCCATTTACACATGTCATTCAATAAAATCTTGGCTAAATAGACTTCAATAGTAAGCAAACAAAATGAATCTATTGTAAATGTCATAATACTCCATAATGGCTCCCATTAACCTCAAGATGGCTCCCTATTGTAGGTAGCTTATATCCTAGAGTGAAATTTTTCTTTTCAGAGCTGAAGCACTTAATTATAATCACAGGATTGTTAATACCATCTTTATTATAATATAGCATCTTGGAACTGAGTTTTTTTTTTTTTAAGCACTCGCGCATACTTTATAAACATTGATGGCTGCCACACAAGCAGAGGGAGAGAAATGGCAGACTAAGGAAACAGTTCTTTTGGCGCCCCCTAATGCCCAAATCTTAGAAATGCATTACCAAGGGAACAATTTATAATATCAGTTCCTTTTTATTTTTATTTTTTTAAAAGATTTTATTTGTTTATGTGAAAGCGAGAGAGAGAGCACAAGCAGGGAGAGCAGCAGAGGGGGAGGGAGAAACAGGCTCCCTGATGAGCAGGGAGCCTAATGTGGGACTCGATCCCAGGACACAGGGATCGTGACCTGAGCTGAAGGCAGACGCTTTTTTTTTTTAACTTTTTTTTTTAATAATAATTTTTTATTATGTTAGTCACCATACAGTACATCCCTAGTTTTTGATGTAAAGTTCCATGATTCATTAGTTGCGTATAACACCCAGTGCTCCATGCAATATGTGCCCTCCTTAATACCCATCACCGGCCTATCCCAATCCCCCACCCTCCTCCCCTCTGAAGCCCTCAGTTTGTTTCCCAGAGTCCATAGTCTCTCGTGGCTCATTCCCCCTTCTGTTTACCCCCATGAAAGCAGACACTTAACCGACTGAGCCACCCAGGTGCCGCTATCACTTCCTTTTTAAAAGTTAGGTTTTAAATTAAGATATTCTTTCTTAAGTTTATATTGCTAAAAGTTCTTAGGACTTTAGATGCCATTTTATAATAGTGAAAATTTAGTTGATAACTGTTATTTTTAAATGAAATTTAGAATTGTCTAGCAAGATGACTCAAATTGATAACTTGTATTTACTTACCACTTGCGAAGTACTACTATGTATAAGCTTGTCTGATCTTTACACCAGCCATATTTGGTAGTCTACTTGGCACCATTTTACAAATGAGAAAACTGAGGCATGACTTGCTAAATAGCACATTGCTAGTGACTAATAGCACCTAAACAAGAACATAAGTTTTCTTAGTCACCAGCTCTCAGCAATTTCATCAATTTCTTTCTTTAACCAATTACATCGAAGTGAAGGAACAGCTTATTAAAGTATTCTACAAGTTAAATATAGGACTACAAATGTTCTCTTTTAAAGGCAAAGGTCCTAAACCTCAGGTGGAAGAAAACAGAAACCACAGCCACCTCACAATGAGTCTAAATGTAAAGTCTTTGTTTCCTAAGGGGGGAAAAATCACTTAAGAGGAAAAAATACTAGTTAAAATTAAATATCCCTGAAAACTTGCATCTATCCAATTTAACATGTAGCTAAGAGGAACTATAAACTTCTTCTGGTACAAATTTCTTCCAAGACACGTTAAATGAAAAATGATGACTATGTGTAGGGAAAGTGCTAATATTAAATCTTTTCGAAAATTTCTTTTTTCTTTTGTAAAAGCAATGCAAATTTATTGTAATATACAACCTAGAAATAACTGCTGTTTACATTTTAATGAATTTAACACTAGTTTTTTCCTGTGCATGTGTTTTTTATTATTAAAGTATAATTAACATACAATGAATATTAATTTCAGGTATAGGCATTGATTCAACAATTCTATACATTAATCAGTGCTCACTATAAGTGTAGTCACCATCTGTCATCATACAACATCTTTATAATATTATTTACTCTATTCCCTATGTTGTAATTTTCATCTCCATGACGTACTTCTTTTTTAACTGGAAGTTTGTACCTCTTAATTCCTGTATCTATTTCACCCATCCCCCTCCTTCCCTCTGGCAACCACCAGTCCTTTGTATTTAAGAGAGAGGTTGTTTGTTCATTTGTTTTCTTTTTTATATTCCACATATAAGTAAAATCATAGGTATGTGTATTTCTCTGTCATTTTTTAAATGATTGGTGTTGTGGTGTATATATTGTTTTATATCCTGATTTTCCTACTTAGTCTCCCTTGTTGAGTTTAAAAATCTATTTAATGGCCACACAGTGTATGGATGTACTATAATACATTGAATCACTTCCCTATTTCAACAATATCTAGATTATTCCATTTTTTCCATTATCAATAAACTTCTTGGAGTAGCTCTTTATATAAATTCCCCTTATGTGTTTAGATCTTATTGAACCAAGACTTAAGCACATTTTAAGATGCTTGATGCAAGTTGCCAAACTGCCTTTTAATAAATTTTAAATATTAATTGGTTTTTAAAAAGATATCTAGGAAAAGACAGTCATTCACTTAGTCATTCATGAAATATTCAAATAGCCTCTACCATGCACCAACCACTTGCTATGTACTGCAGAATCTCCGAGAACAAAGGAGACAAAGATCTCTTTTAGAGAAGACAGACAGTAAAAAAATCATAAAAAAATAAATTACATGGCACCATAAATACCTTGTAAGCAAAAGCAGTAAGAATCAAACCTCGCAACTGAAGTTTGAATTGCTTCACAATCAAAAAAAAATAAAAGATACAATTTCTATAATACTTTAATTAACCAACTTGTTTGATAATGGGGCTTTTTGACCAGCCAATTTTCTACCAATTAAAGGTTCATTTATTTATGCAGAAAGACAGCCCAGGCAATTAGGATCCTTCCATGCAGGAATTTGCTATTTTACTCTCTAAAATCCTTATGTAGGTGATTTATCTCAAAGCAATGTGTTTTCAAAATTATGCCAAGATGGTACTGCAGGGCAAATCACGCAGTAGATATGGCTTGTCTTGCAAACTCCCAGCATTCTTCTGTATCACTTTCCCTGGTCTTTAAAAACCTAGTCTCCAAAAACAACAACAACAACAACAACAAAAACCCCAAACTCGTTTATAGTAAGAGTTAAGTGACTTTTTAGCCCTATTCTCTTTTCCTTCCTTAAAGTATTTGGACTTTTTTTTTTAAGATTTTATTTATTTATTTGACAGAGAGAGAGAGCGCGCGCACACAAGCAAGGGGAGCAGCAGGTAGAGGGAGAGGGAGAAGCAGGCTCCCTGCTGAGCAAGGATGCAGGGGCTCAATGTGGGGCTCAATGCAGGACTCCATCCCAGGACCCTGGGATCATGACCTAAGCCAAAGGCAGAGGCTTAACCAACCGAGCCATCCAGGCACCCCAAGTATTTGGACTTCAATGGAAAACAAAGTCTTATACTAAAAAAGAAAAAAATAAACCTCAGAATATAATATCAGGCTTTAGCAAACATACAGGAGAAGTTTCTCTAGATTGGAGATGCATAGTTTTTTATCCTGGTAATAAATAGTATATGCAAATAATAGAAAATAATATAACTTATATATTATATATAATTTTATATAGTATATGTGAGTTATAATATATACATATAAATTATAATATATAAATTATACAGAATACATAAATTGTATTATATTATCTATAAAATATATAAATAATAATATAAATAGATAATCGTTAACATTTACTGGATGCTTACTATGTGTTTGGTACTGTGGTAAGCATTTTACATATGAATTGTCCTTTACTCATCACTAAAGCCCTATAAAAGTTTTACTCCAATTGTTTAGATGAAGAAGATTAAGGCTCAGGGAGATTAAGCAGTTTTGCCAAACATTATAAAGCTGATAACAGTAAAGCCAGAGCATAACTCATCCTGTGCGATTCCAGCACCTGCACTATAGCTTTGCTGGTCTTCCTAAGAGACCTAAGAGGGTCCTGTGTCAACCTCCCCTCAGCCACTGAACCAAATCCTCCTCTCTATACATTAGCTAAAAATAAAACAATGCCAGGAGAAGTTCACTTTTAATGTAATGTTTGTTATGAAAATGCAAATACATGAGAAAAGAGGGAACCACAGTATGCTATCGACTAATTCTATATTGGCCTGAATGCAAGATGTGGAAGCAGGTTTGGGTTATGGCAATGAAAATGAAACCACAGGACTCCAGGAACCCGGAGATTAGGGAATAGGATGGGGAAGTCTGAGATGAAGACAAGGTGTGGTTGGAAAAAGTGGTTCTCTTAAAGACAGGACCTCCATGGGCCAATTGCTAATGTGTTTTTCCAGCTGGTCCTGGTCCAATAAAATATCTAGAAAGCGGTGCTTCTTGGAATGGAGTCTGTGGACCATCTGCACTAGAGACGCTTGGGTCTGAGTTTAAAATGCAGATTGCTGAGCCTCTAGCCAAGTGATACTTCTGCAGTAAAATGTAAGAACCACTGCTCTAGGCGTTAGACACACCCTTTAAGAGAGAGAAGTGTCATGAAAAATGATGTAGAGTGTGGGCAGGAAATGTGGACAGAAATGGGGAGACCTGATTGCCCAAGCTATTGCCTTAGTAATAGTGGTTTTGGGGGTCAGAACAGGGTGGGTATATGAGAATTTCAGGCCATTATCTCTAGTACTCTCTGTCACCTTGCTGCTTCCTCTTCCTCCTGCCCACTGCTTCCTGAGTTACTGAGCACCCCAGCCCACCGTGGCAGTCCAGGATCCCCAGAAGCACAGGGTGCAGGACCGTTGTGCCAGTGAGCCACCCTGTCCCATATTACCCCCTTCCGCCCAGACCCTGCCCAGCCTCTGGATGTAAAGTTCCGGCTGAAGCTCTGAGAACCATTGAGGGCTGCTGAATTTGGAGCTTCTAGCCCACCAACCTGGAAAGTCACTGTGAAAAATTCCTGGGGTCTTTATGCAGTACAGAAAGAGCCCCAAAGGGGAGAAGCTAATTTGTGAGTGTAGAAAGTCAGCATTGAAAATGTGAAAGTCAGTAGCCTAAATTCAATATTACTGATATTAAAAAAGAAAAAAGAAAAAGGTGAACAGATGACTTTTGCGCAGGACTGTTGTCCAACTGTGTTGCAATACAAGTCTCTTTGCAATGAAGGAAAGGCACAGGCTCCATAATCCCATTAATGACAAGTCAGAGGCCTGAGGGAAGGGCAGTCATATTTCATAAAGATTAATTAACTTGCTTGAATTGCTACTTGATGTAGGAAAGTTTCCCAGAGAAATCATATTGGTTTTTTTTTTGACAATTCTCCAGAGGAGGGCAAGTATGAGCAAGATATTAAACCACAGTGTGTTTTGTTCTCACAAAACACCATTGGTTGTTGCATTACCAATGACTCCTTAAAGACTCTCATTAATTTTTCAGATCTTTTAGTGACTACAAGAGAAAAAAACAAATGTTATGTCAATGGAACTAAATATAAGTGATATTATATAGAACGCAGATTAGAGGCTGATACACAGAATTGTACTTTTCAAAAAATCCGTTACTTGTGATTAAGGGTTTCTGACTCATTTAATTTGAGATGGATCATAAATGTGTAGATTCATGGTTACTAAACCAGGTTAAACAGACACACAGTGTTCCCTGAAATATTAATCAGTTTAGATTCTTCACCTGGATTTATTTAATCTTCTTCATGTCCTATTCTTAATAAAGAAGCAGAGTTCTACAAAATAAAAAAAAATAATGCATAAGAGTTTTACAGTCTCTCCAAAGCTCACAATATCCACTAATAAAGAATAAAGATTATGCTCTTCTATGAGGAAGTAATTATCTTCCGTATTAGTTTCCTATTGTTGCTTAACCAGTTATTAGAAACTTAAGCCATATGCTATGTGACTTAAAACAACACAAATTTATTATTTTATAATTCAGGAGATAAGAAATCCAAAATCCAAAATCACTAGGCTAAAGTCAAGATATCAGCAAGGCTACATTCTTTCTGGAGGCTCTAGGACAGAATCAGTTTCATTGCCTTTTCCAGATTCTAGAGGCTGCCCTCATTTCTTGGCTTGTGACCCCCATCTTCCATCATCAAAGCCAGAGGCATAGTATCTTCCAATCTCTTTCTCTGACCCTCCTGCCTTCTTCTTGTAAGTACTCTTGTGATTTCATTCGGACCCACACCCACAATCTAGGATAATTTCCCCATCTTAAGTCACTTTTGTTATAAAAATTACATAAATATATATATAAATGTGTATTTGCTATATAAATTATATAATTTATATGTAAATATTTTATAAATATTTAATATAATCATAGCAAATAATTATATAAAATATAGCTAAATATAAATATAGCAAGTAAATATTTGTCATATAGATTATATAAATATATTTATAAACTCGAAGGTTCCAAGGATTGGGACATGGACCTTTGGGGGGACGGGGAGGGTGATCACTATTTGTCCTACCACATCTCCTCACCTATCTAACCCCACCACCTATTGCTGCAATTTTTACTACCAAAAAAAAAAAAAGTCAAATTTGTTCTCTTAAGCAGAAAAGGAATTATTAGAAAGATAGCTAGAAATCAGTAGGAGGGCTGGCAAAATGGTCATAAGTAGGATACAAGGGATAGCAGGAGCCAGAACCGCAGCCAAAATTGCAGCCTAGGAAGAATCTGGTGAAGACCCTGTAGCTGGCATTGTGGTCACTGCCACTGCCTGCCTCGTGCCCTCCTGGACGCCCCATGGTGCTACTGTGACCAGACCCTGGATAGAGCTGCTGCTATAAGAAATTTCCTGGAGCTGAGTGTTCCATGCCAGTGGAGGGAGGAAAGCTTCTGATCGGGTAGGTTTAGGTCATCTGCTTGTAGCTACTTGCTGGCAATGGGGAGACTGACGCATCCACAGTGGGAAGCCTTACCTGCTTCTTACCTATTTTAGGATGCCCACAAAGAAGTACGTCCAGGTGCCGGGCAACTAAAAAATGACAAATGTCCACTAGACTATTCAGACTCAGGAATAGGCACATGCTATGCTTGAGAGTAAGGTTGCATTTTTGAAGAATCTTAAGCTACTGAATAAGACTTGGAAGCTGCCCATTCCTGCACATAGAATTTTGTTACACATTGACATCAGACCCATGACTCCGTGTATTCCATGTCACGTAAGAAAATTTCCTGGGTTACCACTGCTTTTTATTTTTCCTCTTATCTTAATCTTTTTCTTTAAACATGTGATCATGATACATATATTTCTCTTTCTTACCTCTTTCTCCCTATGCATACCAAGTACTTAGAGCTAGGAACATAAGCATGAAGATAATCCCTTGAATACGTCTAGGCACACCCTCCTATCCTTAATACAACAAGGATGACACTGTAACTCATGAAATGATTCATCATTTGACTTGTTTTTCTAGGTGTGGTAATGAGTTTGTTCTGACATATCATTTTCCCTGCCCTGGGCTTCTGCTGCCTATTCGATAGGTCTGCCCATTGTCTTCTGCTTTGTCAGCTGACTCAGACTAGTGTCGAATCCTTACCCTTACCCTTAGCCCAATAATGTTGAATTTCAACCCTAGAACTAAACTGGCCTGGGGAAATAGGACGTAAATACTGTGAAACAGCTGCGATTATTAGAAGGAGATTAGGAAGAGAGAACCCAAAAGGAGATGTTTATGTTTTAAGAAAAATAATTTGAAAAACACCCTTTGTCTCTTTTAATATGACACCTCTTGTATCTAGAACCTACTGAAAGAAGCGTCTAGAAAGGTTCTTCTGTCAGCTCTGGTCAAAGCCTTTAAGATATAGGCCTCAGGTAGCATGGCTTTGACACCAAGATTAGCAAAGGCAAAGGTAAATAAAGACTTATAAATGTCCATACCCTTTGGACCAGTAATTCCATTAACAGAAATCTAGCCTTAGGAAATAAAGAGAGAAATGCCTGGGTGGCTCAGTTGG
The DNA here is from genome assembly GCF_023065955.2 of Ursus arctos. NCBI lineage: Eukaryota > Metazoa > Chordata > Mammalia > Carnivora > Ursidae > Ursus > Ursus arctos. The sequence continues at coordinate 51,012,589 of NW_026622786.1, read as the reverse complement.
TTAAGCATCTGCCTTCCGCTCAGGTCATGATCCCAGGGTACTATGATTGAGTCCCACATTGGGCTCCTTGCTCAGTGGGGAGTCTGCTTCTCCCTTTGCCTGCAGCTCCCTCTGCTTGTGCTCTCTCTGTGTCAAATAAATAAATAAAATCTTTTTTTAAAAAAGGAAATAAGGAGAGATATGGAAAAAAGATTTATGTAAAATATTTATACAAACATTATAATAGTAAGAATTTGGAAACAATCTAAAAGTCTAAAAGCAATAGCTAATGCTTATTAAGCTTTTAATTTGTGTAAGGCACGGTACTAAGTGCTTGATGTGAACTATTAGATCTCAGGGGTGAAGTGCTATTATTATCCCATTTTACACATGAAGACACTGGTCACAGAGGGGTTAAACAACCTACCCAGAGCCATGCAACTCCAGGTGGTGGAGCCAGGATTTGAAGTGAGTTTTGTCTGAATCCAAAGATGGCGTTTGAAACCACCAAGCTAGACAGTTTCTCAATAGGGTGATGATTGAATACAGTACAAACATGATGAAATATTAAATTATTATTAGCATGAAAGTTCTGGACATTTTTTAAGTAAAATAAGGAAATGTTCATGACATAATATTGAAAGAAAGGAAAAAACAAGACACAACACTTAGTAAAGAGAATGATCTCCACTAGGGTACAGATAGGCACAAAGGACTGTTGACAAATATTTTTAAAAAATGATTGCTTCTAGTTAGTGAACAAACATAAAATTGCACTTTCTTCTCCATACTCTTCCATACTTTTCAAGCATCCTACAATTAGTGTGCCTTGATAGTATAATCAAAGAAAATAGTTGGCTTTCAGAAGGAAATAACTGTAGGCTGGAAGATTCTAGGAATCAGTGCTACATGGGTCAGCTCAGCCAGAGCCCATCATGGTGTGGGCTGGAGTCCTACAAGGCCAGGCAGCTCTAACAAACTGTGGCCACCTCCAGAGGAGCAATGGCTAAGTCTCAGCATGGGAGCAGCTGTTGCAGGGCTGACTGAGCCGCCCCATCCAGAGCCATCCTGCTGCAGAAGTGAGGTTATTAATTAATGGAGCCAGTGACCAGCACAAACTACGTGTCAGGACTGGATGGGAACTTTCACTCTTTGACCTCTACCTAGGTGACTTCGGTTAAGTCACCTATCCTTTTTACACCTTTGTTTCTTCATCCATGAAATGAGGACAATAATATTTTCTGCCTGATTAGGTTTTGTAAGGATTAAATGAGAGAAAGCATGTAAAGTCTAGTACATTACCTGGGGCATATTCAGTACTCAATGAATGGTCACTTAAAAAGAATAATAAAACACACTCTGCCCCGTGGTATAGGCATAGAGTGAGAGGCAAGAGGAGACGGATTTGGTATCATCCCTCAGAAACAGAAGAAATACGTGATGACTAAAACCAAGCACTTTTGAGCAGATTTGATTAAAACAGGCTGGCATTTGATAGGGTACAGAATGTAGTTATGTTATATGCTTCTAGTATTGTTCAAGAATACGAGACTACATTTTTTTTTGTTGTTTAAAAACTACTCTAACTTCCCCCTAAATTTCGTTTAAATGCACTGTCTTTGGCAAGAAGAATTCTAAAGTCTGATACCAGTTTGTATAAGATTCTTACCAAATTAGAGATAATTTGAGTTTCTGAGTATACTCAGGCACATGCTGTGAGAGAAACAAGTAGGGACAGAATTGTCTCATTATGGATATAGCACCATAGATATTAAATTAATAATGAAAATATCATGAGATTTTTCTAGCACATTAGGCAACGCACTGATGATTAGAGCTGACAGACACAGATGTTTTTTAGCTATAAATTTTTGTGTGTGTGTACATCATTCTGCGTTTGTGAATGCTTTCCTGTGTCAAAATACTGGAAATACTATAAAATACTAACGGCAAGTGAATTAAGGGGATAGGATTAGGGATTGTTCTTTTTCTCTCCCTTTCTATTGTCCTCTTAAAATTCTTCTCTCTATTAAGGTTACTGCTTTTATAACGATAAATATTAGGTATGATTTAAAAGAAATGACCTAGCCACTTGGTGGCAGTATACCATGAAGGATATATTATATACAGCTTCATTTCAGTCCTGTGCTTAAAAATTCTGCCACTGGCTTGATTTCTTCTCTATCTTGTTTATAATTTGTCTCACTTCAGATATCTGATTCTTTGTGAAATTACCTCTGATAACTAATCATCTCTTTTAAGTGACTTTAATCTAATTTGAATTAATGCACCTGGTTGATGTGAAACTATGATAACAAAAAGACCCTAAAGGATGATTGTTTATTCTCCCTATTAGGGCTAATAAAGCCCTAGTTAGAGATGAACATTATTTTTATGTGAAGCAAATTAATAATCGAAGTTTCATTGCTAAATAATCACCTGTAGTTTAGACAACAGAATTAAGTTAACCTGCATTAAAAGCCACAGCACCACATATTACTTTTAAATAAAAATGCTAATTTTAAAATAATGAAAGTGAAAACAAAAATAATCTAGCAACATATGCTATAAACTCATGATCTTGCCAAGTTGAAAATTGCATTGCATTTTAATGTAATATGTCTAGTCTTAACATTTCAAAATAATGTAGATGCAGACTCCTGCTTGGGCTCCCCAAGACTGAACGTCAGCTTGCAAAATACTCATTTAGGTGAATAAACTTGGCTGGTGACCATTGGGGCATAACCTTACTCCCAGAGTTTGATGGAACCAAATACTCGGGAACAAAAGAGACTTAGTGAAGCATTGAGAAGCCAAAAAGAATTTCTGATTTGTCACAATTCACAGCGCAACATTTTCCTCTTGCTGCAGAGAAGACAGAATAAAAACACAGAAAAGAACTTTTGGCTCTTCTGATGTTTTCACCTTCTAAAATTCCCTGCCCATTGTTCTTAGAAAACTACTGAGCCTGTGCCTGCACCCAGGTCAACCTGTTTCAAAAATTTCCAAAGACCACAGGAAGCTTTTTATTTAAACTCCATGGTATTTTTCTCAAAGAGAGCTGTCTGGGCCACTTAGCTTGTTATACAAGCCTGTGATATCACGGTGGAAGTCAAGCCTGCCTCAAGTCATGATTTCTCCCTGGCCCCACAAGTAATTCTTCAAAAAGAAAAATCTGAACACTGAAATCAGGATAACTGAATAAATAGGGCTTGAGGCACTCTTGGGAATCCAGAGCTTAGAACCATTTTCAGGAATGTCTTCTGTCAGCTGGAAGAATAGTGTCCTTGAATTCACCTCTGGCAGCTTTTAATTATCAGGAGGGAGGAGATGAGTAAGAAAGCTCCAGGACTCTTTTGGGTTCAGACTGAAAGCGAGTTAGCTGCCAAGGCTGCTCACCCCACCCCGGTCAGAAGCTTTCATTAGCCGTGTCCTGACAGTCTTTATGACTAGACAGGGCTGGCCAGGATCTTTGCCAGTGGGAAAGGAGCAGAGGGAAGTCATTAATAGCATTCCACCCCTGTGTAATAACCTCAAAGTGTCTGCTAATCAAAACTGGCCTTCTTTTATGGAGCCAAGGTACTGTTCACCAACAGTATCTCAAAGATTGTGCAAAGGCAAAAGTGACACATCTTGGAGGCTCTTCAGGAAACCTAAACTTACTGTATCATCCGTTGGAAGGAATCAAGTAGAGACCAGTTATTGTGCATTTTTTGGTCAATGAATTAAATAAAACTCCTTGGTATTTGTTGCCTAGAAGCCTCATGAAATTAGAGGACACATCTTGAAGTTTTACAAACCCTAGGTAGTTTTCATTGTCCTTTCAGTGTTTCCTTCTTTAGGATTTGCCCAATTAAATAAAAAGGAGAAGAAAAGACACTCATACTCGAAGGCTTTTGCTTTTATTTCACTTTGAAGCCTATTAAAGGGTACTTTAATCATCTCCAAACAAGTGAAGAGACTCTTTTAGGCAACTGGGTAACCTGAATGCAAAATGTAAGAAACTCACCCTATTTTCATTTTGTTGAAGTTCCCCAGATCACATGGAAATCATTCCAACATGATACTCAGAATTCTGAGCATCTAATTGCTTCCATCTTTAAAGGACATCTTACTTCTGGTAAGAAAATACTACTTGGGTTTTTTGGATTGTCTTTACTAATCATCTGTTTGAATCCTCCAACGGAAAAATCATGTGTCAGGCATAAATTTCTTGATAATAAGATATGCTATATGCTTTCTATAGGAAAATAATCAATAAAGATCCACTTAAAACTGAATTTAAAGAACGATTTAGGTGGACTTTGCCAGCTTTTGCTATGGGTTGGATACATTTTCATTTCAATGAGTGCTGGGGCTCAAGACCCCAAAACTCCTTCTTAAAAAACAGTATTTCAGTGTCTACCATGTGCTAGGAGGTTGTCTACACTATTTGTTCAATCTTCAAACAACCAGCTGAGACAAGTGTTATATATCTATTTAATAGATGGGAAAACGAGCTCAGAGAGGCTGAGGAACTTGTTCGAGGTCACAAGAAGTGACAGACTAAAATTCAAATCCTGTTTTCAAATCCTGAAGTCTGTGTTCTTTGTCTTGTATAAACCAGCTCCTGTTTCATTAGTATGACTCAGTATTTTCCTTTGATGAGCTTACCTGAATATTTTAGGCATAAAAAGTTGTGAGATCGAGTTGTGCAATGGACAAATATAACTCTAAATAGAAATTTCAAATTGAAAAACTTCAGGCATACTATTTCACCTCTGACCACTGGTAGACCATGTATCTCCCTGCATTGAAATCTGGCAGGAATAGTATCAGAATTTTTGCAGGTTACATTGACATTCTTGGGACTTTCATTCACTTATTCAACAAATATTCATTAAGCAACTACTATGTGCCAGGCACTATTCTGGATGGGCAATTAGCAGTGAAAAAAAATGAACAAAGGCCCTGTCTTCATGAAGCTTCCATTTTGGACAGATGGGGAGAAAAACAATAAACAGAACAATAAGAAGAAAAGAGTCAGGTTGTGGTGAAGTATTATGAAGAAACATGAAGCAAGGTGAGGCCATTCTGAATGTGTACATGTAAATCAATGAGCCAAGTGTTTAGGCCCAGTACAGATCTCTAATTACAGATGCCTACTTAGGTCTACACCTTGGTATTTCTGTGGGAACTGGGGAGGCCAGGAGCTCACAGCAGCCCTATTTGATAGATGTTATGATCTCTATTTTACAGAAGAGGTAACTTGAGTTTCAGCGAGGTTACGGGGCTGGTAAAGGGCAGAGCCCAATGTGAACCCGTGTATCTCTGGTTATCTCTTGATCACTCTGTTGTATCCTTAGACCCCTGTACCTGGCTGCCTGGCCCCATGTTATTGTGAAAATTCTCTATTCTCTCCTAGGCACTAATGCCCAAAGGTATGTGGCACCATTAGTTGTATGAAATCTTCAGAATTAGAGTTTTAGTCCCAGAAAAACACTAATTCCATATCTCCCTTGGGACTTTGGGCTGGAGGGGAGGGGGGGCGTTGGTTTTTTTTTTTAAGATTTACTTATTTATTTGAGAGAGGGAGCGGGCACATGCGTGAGCTGGGGGAGGGGCAGAGAGAGAGAAAGAATCCTCAGGCTGACTCCCACTGAGCAGAGAGCCCACCACACAGGGCCCAATACAGGACGGTCCCAGGGCTCAATCCCAGGACCCTGAGAACATGACCTGAGCCAAAGTTGGATGCTTAATCGATTGAGCCACCCAGAGTCCCCCACCCTCACCCCTGGCACTTTGGAGTAAGCTAAGCTATGCTGGCCTGGCCCCTGCCTACCAGTTGGCTTTAGGAGAGGGACCAGACAGCCTGGAGACCCCCAGGTGCATGTCAGGAGCAACTGAGAAATAATGAGGTCAGGGCCAGTGAAATGTCTGCCACATGGTAAGTATCTGATAAATATTTGCTAAAGGGAATGAGGAAGGAAGGAATGAGGATGGAAAGGAGGCCAATATCTATCATCACTCAGAACAAACTCCAGTGTGATAGTCATGTCTCAATAATAGTCTATATTTGAAAATAGAAAATAGGATTTTTTTCATGTACTAGGGAGAAAATGCAATGAGCTTAGTAGGTAACATGTGTTGAATATATCATATTAATTGCTTAAAGATTGGGTTGATTAATTGATGCTTCAAAACGCAAGAAAAGCATTGTTTTTAAGATAAAATATGAGTGCAAGATATACAGCAACTTGAATTTCTTTCTTATAAATTGTTTTAAGTAGAACAAATGTCCTTTCTTGGCAGAAAAACATTCATGAACAATAAATTTAGAAGAGTGGAGACAAATTCTACATAACTTCTGTCTTGCTCTAAAGGTTAAAAAGAAAACCCAATAAACCTCAGTTGTGATTGTGGCCAGCTTTAGACTGTGTACCAGCAATTGGGAATTCTCACTTGTGTCAGACAAAACAAATGAGGTTCATCACTAAACACTTTTATATAAAATATGCATGCATAAGCTCAGAAAAAATGTCTAACGTTGACCACATTTGCCAGAGATGCACTTCTAGAAACCCACTGATACCAGATATATGCGGCCCAATTTTCTCAGAAAAAAGGTATTGTGCAGTTTGCAAAGACAGTCACTGTACACACAGCCCAAGGTAAAAGTTAATTTTGTTCTCCCCTTCCCTTTTTCCTTTGAGATCAATGACTTTTGCTTTGCACAGAGTAGAGAAAACAATGATTCTGACATCCCACGGACACTAATGCTTAGCTAAACTTATTTTTCTTTCTTTCAGACAACAGGCAACAAGACATTAGACTTTTATCAGGAATGGTCTTCTTTGCTGTTATGTTGTCAATTATTTCTTTGATTGGGATATTAAACAGATCACTGCGAACTGGGTAGGTTTCTGTAGAATTTCTATTTTCTGATTTAGACCATATATAGCAAAACTAGTCAATTCAGTTATTTACTAGGAAAACCCATCAACATTTTTAATCAGAGAATGAAAAAAATAAAAGCAGTGTTTAATGATTACTGACCCATGCCAAACTCTTGACACATGTCATTCATTTAATCCTCATGATGACCCTGCCGGGAAAAACCGAAGGCTTATTTTACAGATCACTTACTTTAGGCTTCAAGAGGTGAAGTGGTCAGCCCAAGGTCATTAAGCATTAAGCCAAGAGCCCAGACCCGGCTAACATCACAACCCACGTGCTCTCCTAAACTACACGGCTTGCTCACTGTGCCTGGATTCTTTAAAGTGGTTAGGTCATAACCTGCCTCAAGTTCTACCCAAACAAATCCTCTGAATCAGTGTGAAGAGAAGTATGGCAACATCTGAATCCGTCCCTTTGACAGCAGTTGTGTCGGTCTATTAGCATCCAGCTCCCATGCCCGTTCTCCTTGGCCTCCTTCGATCACTGTTTCCCAATATGGAATTAGTAAAGATCTATGCCTAGTTATGGATAAACGAGACCTTGAGGAAAGCAAAGCCTTCCATTTTCTAAATTTTACCAGATGCATTGAGTATTTCTACTCTGCTAACAGACTAGAGTTGTTCGATGTGGCAGTCTCCCTGTCCAGCTAATGACTCACAAGTTTTAACCGTATGAATGTTCTTTGCCTAACTGGCACTGAGTTTCTCTTTCCTGCCATCACTTGCTTCATGAGATAATCTTTCTTTCTTTTAAATTTATAATCAAAAGGCAGTAAGAAGATTGAGAATGAGCTATCCTAAGTAAGGTATACTTGTGATTTTTTAAATTTACATAGGTGTTTCCTCGGAGGTTAGTAATATTTCAAAATTTGAATTACCCATTAATAAATATATACCTGATATCATTATGAGGTGGATAAACTAATAGAAAACTTTGTTTTAGGTTGTTTTAAAAACATACTTGATTATAAAGCCCCTAGAAACATCTTAGTGTTTGAACTTGTATGACATAAGAATATTAATATTTATGTTATTGTCCAAAGATACTGTGAAATTTTAAATAGCATTAAGTTTATTATTAATAACATAAAAATTAATTTCCAGTTGGCAATGACAAATAAGAAAATAGGACAATTCTTTGTTCATTTAATTATTTAAATAAGTATTCCTTTTAAAAAGATAAATGAAATGAGATAACATTAATACAACTATTTTATACATAGGCAGACATTCTTATTTACTATAACTATACATTTACTTATAAAAGACTTACTTCAGAAACAAAACTGGAAAACATTTTAAACTGAAACCAAAAATGAGTTAATATATACATATATATATGTATATGTATACACACACACACACACACACATATATATGTAAATGTTCTCACTATATCAGCATGCTATATAAAAACTTTTCTGTAATAGCATGAACTTACTAATTTGGTCTCATTTTAAGTATAGAAAGAGTGTGAATTAGTAAAAACACTGAATCATAAAACATTATATAAATATGTGTAAAGAAATTATTTTTACCCTATAGTTCAAGATCAAGTTGAGTGAGCAAAGTTCATTCAGCATTTCGGTTGTTACTCGGTAAAAGTCCTTAGTAAACCTGCTTAAACATATAAACAAGTCCGATCTGTTGCTAACAGGTACTTTGTTTACAGGTAAAAATGTTCCAGAGATCAGTTTAGTCTAAGTTCCTGTTGCAACCTCTGCTCAAATCAATTTGTACTATAAATGCAGAAAGTGCTTCTGACACAGTGGCAGTGCCGAGGGTAGCTTGGGGAAGAAGGGGTATTCACAGCTTCTCCCTTTTCTTTCCATCGCCCCACCCTAGTGGTCCTTAATAAGCACACAGCCTAAGTAAAAACCAGTATTCTCACTGAGCCATACAACTGCAAGACAACTTCTTCAGGATCCTACTCTATCCACATAAACAACGTTTGGAGCCACCACTATCACCTCCGCCCTATATGGAATCAGCACAAATTCAGAATTAGAGGAGCTGGAATTATACCGTTTTATTATATGGCATTCTCTTCAATATTTTTCTGTGGCTATGGTTGACTTGAAAAGCTCTACAAAATATCCCTTACATTTTCCAAACCTTTCCACACTGATAGCTGCTTATAATGGTTAGCCATATTTAACATGCGTACAATTTTACTTCCAGGGTGGTTCTCCCACTTACCTTGAATCTAGTGTGAGTGTTTTGAAATGTTCTGGCTCATTAGAGAAAAGCAGAGCAATAGAGAGAGGAGGAAAATCTGAAAAGATATTGAATCAACTTCCCACTTAACTTTCTAAAGCAGGAGATGGAAATCTGCATCAGGAAGTTTTATGCATTCCATTCCAGTTGATTTCCTGGCCTCCTATATGATTGCCTGCACCAATCTTTAAGTAAAATGCTTCTTCTAATGTGTCATTTTTATTTCCTAGAATTAAAAGAAGAATCTTATTGCTAATACCAAAGTGGCTTCATGAAGATATTCCTAATGTGGAAAACAGTAATGTTGTAAAAATGCTACAGGTAATCAAACACCATCAAATAAAAACTAAGTGGCAGCTAAGACTAAGGTGCAGTCCAATAATTAGAATAGAATTTCTGTTCAAATAAATAAATGTGTGTACATTTTAGCATAATGTATAAGCATATGTCAAAACAGAATTATACATATTTCAAATTATACTTAAGAGAGATGAGGGGATGAAGTTAGGGGAAGGAAAGAGAGAAGGAGGAAAGAAACAATGCTATTCAAAAGAGAAAAAAGAAGAGGAAGCTTGTGGGCCAGGTGTCAGTCACCTGTTGGCCAATAGTTGTTAGATGACTTCGGGAACAGAGGAGAAGGGCAGAAAAGCTCAGTAAAATGAGGCTCAAAGACACAAAGAGGCTTCTGTATTACATGAGATTGGAGAAGCTGGTGAGATCTGCTTCACTCCTGAGGTGAAAATAAATGTGAGAGGACTGTAGGAGATGGTGTCACCAGGGCTGGGCCAGGTTTCCATCTTAAAAAGAAGAGAAAGGTGTGCTGGGAAGACCTGGAGATTATAGGGGACTTTGCCAATTATGGAGGAACTGCTGCTGATTATGGAGGAGGGAAAAGATTCTGCTATGTGTGCTTCTTCTACTTTTTGGCAGTCTGGTTTCACCATTAAGGGGCTCAAAACTCAGCTGATGGGACAGACATATCTAAGCATTGCAGTGTGTCGATGTAAGTGCAGTGACAGAAATGAGACCAAACATGATAGGGGTATACAGGAAGCATATGGAAAGATGAGGAGTTGCTTAGGAGAAACAGAAAACATTTAAAATAGAGAGGACAGTATGAACAAAAGCACAGCATGAGAAGAGCTTGTTAGGTGTTACTTTATTTAAAAACTTGATGAGAGGGGTGGTTGGTATATTGCTGGAATAGTGACTGGGATCAGATCATAGAAGGTCCTGTTATAGAACTCAGACTTCATTCTGTTGACAACAGTGTTCAAACTTAAAAAATATATATTTTTAGCCTAGAAACCCTTTGTTCTTTTCTTTCTTTCTTTTTTTTATGAGTGGAGGGGGAGGGGCAGAGAGAGAGATTGAGAGAGAGGGAGAGAGGCTCCATGCTCAGCACAGACCCTGACATGGGGCTCAATCTCACAACCCTGAGATCATGACCCGAGCCAAATCCAAGAGTTGGACACTTAACTGACTGAGCCACCCAGACACCCCTAGAAACACTTTGTTCTAAAGATATGAGGAAGACAAGTATTTGTAAAACAAATGAAAGTGGCTTTGTTTGGAGCTTTTATGAGCCCATTAATCAACTCCTTATCCAACCCAGAGAAGTCCCTAAGGTGGTAGTTCTCAGCCTTGGTTGCATATTGGAATCCTGATGCCCAGGCCACATCCCAGGATCTCTGAGGGAGGGAGGGCATGGGGAAATCAAGGCATCAGTATTATCCAAAGCTTCCCAAGTGATTTCACCATGCAGCTGAGGTTGAAAACACTGTTAAGAGGTTGAAAACTACTTCTAAAGCCAATGAGGAGTAACTAAGAGCTTTTCCATTGGAATAGACAAGGTCCTAGGGGAGAGGCAGAAGAGGAAGTTCAGAGAATGAGCATCATGAGATAGAGCAAAGTGTCAAGAAGCAAGGATCCATGGTGCTGACCACTTTGTAGAGGGTCTATAACCTTCCATGGAATGTGACAAGGGGGAGGTCACTGGTGAGTTGAGAAGTGATTGAAGTGAAGAAGCAGATATTGAGAATGAAGACATTCTTCTAAAGGGGAGTAGAGAAAGGAGCTATGCTGACACGTGGTCAGCTCTCATATCCTCGTGCAATGAATGAACAACAGTAGCTTCAGAGGGACGTGAGTCAGAAGCATGTTTATACTAAATTGGACAGACTTAAGAGGGACTATTACAGAGAAAGAGAGACTATTGATCAAACAAGACTGTGAAGAAGAGGGGAGGGGATGGTCTACAGGGATGAGGTGGAAAGATTCGCCTAGGCAGAAGGGAGGATTCCTGTCTCCGGATACTTGAAGGTGAGAAAGGGTGTGAACTGGCTGATTTTGAAGGAGATAATGTTGTCTACTAATAGTGGAGGGGTGATCTAGGACAATTGAACCCACATATGTGACGAAGTACATAGTTAACAAGTAACTAAAGGACAAGCATATATTCCTCAAACTACAGATAATAAATACTATAATCTTGGTATTCTTTCCACTTGGTAGCTCTATTTTGTTCCTCCACTAATTATTATCCAAGGGAACTGGGGATTTTCTGTGGCTCAGAGAATTGTCCCTGACTTTGTTGTGGTCAGATCCTCTTCTTCCATTATTGTCTTCGCTCTGGAATGGTCCCTGTTGCTCTTCTGTGTCCTTCACTATGGTCTGACTCCCACCTACATCACTTAGTTGCCAGCCTGAAGTAAGGAAAATACTTCCTTCTATGGAACACAGTCACCTTGCATTCTTCATTTCTTATAGCATGTCTAGTTTCTTTGACTTTCATCTGACCTTTGACTACATGTCTTCCCTTCCCAACTCAAACCCAGCATGTTCCCTAAGGAGGCTGAGCCTGAAGAAAATTTGAATGACACTTCAGGCTGCTTTATTCAAGGTCTTTCTTTTTGCCAAATTTCCTTCCCATTCTGGGCTCCTGGAATTAGAAACAAACCTTCAGATGAAGTTTTGTTTTCTGCCCAAAGGCTAACGGGTAGCGCTCTAGTCAGCTTGGACTGCTGTAATAGCATACCATAGACTGGATGGCTTAAACAACAAACATCATTTCTCGCAGTCCTGGAGGCTGGTAAGTCCAAGATTAAGATACTGGCAGGCAGAGTTCCTAGTGAGAGCTCTCCTGAAGATAGCCACCATCTTGCAGTACCCTCACGGGACAGAAAGAGAGATCACAATCTCATGTCTCTTCTTATAAGGGCACTAATTCTATTCATGAGACTTCCACACTCATGACCTAATTACCCACCAAGGACCCCACCTCTTAATATCATCACACTGGGGATTAGGGCTTCAACGTATGAATTCTGGAGGAATACAGACATTCAGTCCATAGCAAGTGGCTATAATTTTATAACAGCATTGGGTGGGAGTTATTTGCCTTAGGAAGCCAGCCATCAGCTGTGAGGCCTTGAGACATTTTCTTACCCGAAAGAGTCATCGGGCTTTTATACAAATAGAACCCTTCTTCACTGACCCTCCTGTTCATCTGAATTGTGAGTAGCTGCACACCTTTAGAACCTCAGCACAAAGCATTTATTATTACCTTATTTGAAAATAGAAGCAAAACAGGATTCTCCCACTTTCCTTTCTTTTATTTAGGCAACAAGATATTTTCTTGTAGTAACACTCCATGATATTAAGAAATATTCCAACACATCAAACTTCCAAATATTAAAAGGCACTGAAATAATACGCAAGTTAATATGCAAGATACATCTTTCTCTTTAAAATTTTTAAACCAAGACATGTGCTTAAAATAGGTATTATTTTTTGTTATTCCTTTCTTCAGTGTCCTCGTGGGAGAATTTAATAAAGACTTGGAGTTGAGGAGGACAACAAAAGGAGGAAACTGTATAGGAAGAGAAACAATATCAGAAGAGGGAGGGGAAAGGAAAGCTGAGGGAAAGCAGAATTCCAGTCCTAATTTAATTATCCAGTTAGCACCCTGAAATGCCTTTTGTAAAATAAAAATAAAATCTTTCTTCCTAGGAAAAAAGTGAATTTATGAATAATAATTCTAGCGAGCAGGTCCTTTATGTTGATCCGGTGATTACAGAGATAGAAATCTTTCTTCCAGAAGAACACAAGCCCATGGACTACAAGACAGAAGAGAATACAGGATCCCTGGAGACAAGAGACTGCCAGCAGAAGTCACTACTCACCAACACTACAGTTGTGTATATTCCTGGTCTCAGCACTGGGTATAAACCCCAGATTTCAAATTTTCTCACTGGGGGAAACCATCTCAGCAAAAATGATGACACATCTTCCTCAACTCTCAAACCACCAGCTGATTCCTTAGACCTAGGGGAAAATGCCAGGTTTAAAAAATACCCGAATTTTGCTTTTTCTGTCTCAAGTATGAATTCGCTAAGCAACACACTATTTCTTGAAGAATTAAGCCTCATTTTAAATCAAGGAGAACACAGTCCTCTGGACATGCAAAACTCAGTTGAAGGAGAAACTACCATGCTTTTGGAAGATGCTTCATCCAACAAAACTATTCCAGAACAGACCCTGTTGCCCGATGAATTCGTTTCCTGTTTGGGGGCCATGAATGAGGAGTTGCCATCTATTAATTCTTATTTTCCCCAAAATATTTTGGAAAACCACTTCAATACGATTTCACTCTTGGAAAAGTAGAGCTGCCTAGTCAAAGTTAATACAGGAAAGCTGCCTTGCAATCTGTAGTTGGATCTCCTTCAGCAATGAGTTTAATTCTGCCCTATTTTTTAAAGTTAGAGAGTTAAGATCCAAAGATGGAACATACGTCATAGTCACAAAGGAAGCACCAATATTAGGTACACCTTCTGAATTTTTTAAAAAGTATTAACCGTTATATACTTTTTATTTCCCCTCATTGCAAGGCACAGAACAGATCTCTCTGTTGTATGAAGAATAAATAATACAAGATATGTGGTGGTGAAATAAACGTTGAAGATAGTTCTTAAAAATTGAAATATTAGTGTTTGTTTGTAAGGGGAGAAGCAAGTTGAATTTTCATTTTATGACTTAAAATTCTCTTAGGTAGATAAAAATATAGTCTCCAACAACAAAATAAGGATAGAAACAGAAGATCATTAATTAGCATGTTTGTTGTATTATTTTTTTCTACTACTTTCTGTTCAGGTTATCAGGGATTTGATTTTTCTTTATTTTGATTTTGGACTAAAAGATTTATAAAACAATGATGTGAGTACATGATGAAACTGCTGTCTTCATTCAAGTTAAGCACAATGGCATTGTTGCCCTGTGGTGTAGTTGATGTATTAATTTCACTATGGCAGAACTGAAGTAGCAGACGCAATATCAGCAAGGTGTAATTATTCCTTTTGTAATCAACTGTGTATTAGATATTGCCATAAATTTGGACAAATATTTGTTTTAACAGTAATTTTCTGACGTATACTTGCCACACCTACCATCGCCCCATATCCCATGTCTCCTGCAGACATGACTAACTGATCATGACATGCCTTTCTGCTAAGCCTTAAAGTGACCTCAGAATCCTCTCAATATGGTGCTCCTGACGGCTACACTCACTAAGGTCTAGGACTGGAAGTGAACTTTATCTCCCACCCAGGTCAATACTGAGAGATAGATGATCTTAAAATATGAAATGCATATTTTCAGCTGAAAGATGGTACTCAGCAGACTTCTCCATTTTTTTTTAGACAGAGTGTGAGCAGGGTGGAGAGGGGCAGAGAGAGACAATCCCAAGCAGGCTCCACAATCAGTGAGGAGCCCAATGTGGGGCTAGATCTCAAGACCCTGAGATCATGACCTGAGCCAAAGTCAAGAGTCGGTCACTTAACGGATTGAGCCACCCAGGCATCCCACAAATTTCTCTATTCTGATTTATTTTAATGGTCCAGGGCAAAATTTTCTAATGACCAGAATAATTTGAAAATAAGGTAGATTATCCACTGAATTTCTCTTTTTTTTCTAAATAGTTGTCAACAATAATTTATGTTCAGATTAAAGAGTTAAATTTTATTATAACAAATCAATCAGTTAATCAAAAAAGGACCAGTTGCCTACTGTGTGTTTAGTACACGAACAAGCTATTTTGTTTGTTTTGGCTTTTTTTCAAAATTAAAAAAAAACAACTAAAAGTAGTTTTGTTGTCATTAAGAGTCCCCATGAGGAAGATGATCATACTCCCTGGTTTATGCTGGTTTATGGTCTGTTGCCCCAGTGTTAATTATGACCATTATACCCTTTCACTCTTAGAAGCATCCCATTTGGATGATAAATTATATGGTCGCTCTATCTATGAAGACTTTAATGTCCAGCATATAAGCAATTTGTTATAATTCACTTTTTTTTGCATTGACAATCTTTATTTTACTTTATATCATGTACCAAAGCCATTTGCTCCAAAATGGAACATTACTATTCACAGTGTAAAAAACCTATCCCTTGCTACGAATTTCTATTCTATTTACCTTAAAATATGTGTATATTTGTTGTACTTTACATATTCTAAAAGGAGTATATTTTAAATTACTAAAGAAATGCTAATATTAAACATCTTGACTTGTAAATGATCATACGCCTTTCCTTTATTCTTCTTTGAAGGGAGAATATAATGAAGCAAAAAGATAGGTAGTACTTGGGATAGAAATAGCCAACTGAGGGGCGCCTGGGTGGCACAGCGGTTAAGCGTCTGCCTTCGGCTCAGGGCGTGATCCCGGCATTATGGGATCGAGCCCCACATCAGGCTCCTCCGCTATGAGCCTGCTTCTTCCTCTCCCACTCCCCCTGCTTGTGTTCCCTCTCTCGCTGGCTGTCTCTATCTGTGTTAAATAAATAAATAAAATCTTCAAAAAAAAAAAAAAAAAGAAATAGCCAACTGAGACAAATCCTTGATGTTTACCAACCTGAAGAAGACATCTGTTAACATATGAGGAATATTTTCATAGTGTATTTCAGTATAATTGTAATCTGCCCCACACCAAAAAACCTTTTGTCAAGCTTAAGGGACTGCAGCATTATTCTGATCTACACGTGCTTGCATTGCAGTGAGCACCTCCTTTAGAACTTCTTCCTGTCCCCTGGAGTGAGAAGGAGGCTCCTTTCTCTTCTCATGGTGTCTTTTCCACTGTTCAGCACAGAGAAGATACTTCTAGGTCCATCTTTGCCATTAGCCCTTGTTGGTCCCAATGGATTAAAAACTGAGGCTATACTTATAATGGAGGAAATGTGGCTGCCATTGCTCCAACTCATGGAAAGTTTCAATTGTTTCATCGTAATGCAACCTTGTCAGTGAAAAATGGTTTTCTTTCCATGATTCTTTTTTCAACAACTATCCACTGAAGTGTTGAATGTGCAAAGCACTTTGAACAATACAGATGTTAACAAAACCAGCCAAGTCCCTGCAGCCTTGGGGCTTATAGTCTATGGGCAAGAAACAGACAATATATGCCCTTCAAGGAGCTTACATTTTAGCGGGGAAGGAGATAAGGATAAGGCTGGAGAGAAGCAGAAAAAAATAAGAAAAATTCCAGATAATAATAAATATTGTGTAGAGAGGTAAAATGAGGTAATACAGTGGAGAGTGATTTGGTGGCCACTTTTTGCTGGGCAGTCAGGGAAGCTTTCTCCCAGGAAGGGACACTGACGTTACCATTTGAACCATGGGTAGGAGCCAGTGTGTGAGAATCAGCTTGCCACTTTAAATTCCTCCTATAGAAAAATTCTCCAGTGGCTAATATCTCCACTTCTTTGTTGCCTGTACAAGTTGGCCCTAATCCCACTCCTTTGCCACCTCCCCTTTCTCAGCCAGAATCTTCTGTAGACTTGGGGGACAAGTGTATATCTTTTTATCTTTCCCTCTGGCTTATTATTAACTTTCTTTCTCTGAGTCTCACAATGTTTGTAAGGAGCAGGAAGAAGAAAGAAAGAGGCAGAAGAAGTCTCTCAAGATACCATTGAAAGAGAAGAAGGGAGAGAAATACAAAGAAAGAAAAGCAGACTAATCCTCGGTAATGCTAAAGCAAAATGGAACCCCAGTTCCAGACAATACTAAAACTGATAAGGGACATCCAATTTCCTCCTGTTGTAGTATCTTCCTCACATTCTACCTCCCTTTTCTTATATAGAAGGAATAGGGGGAGGCACAAGTGAAGTATAGTTTGGGGTTGTTTTCTTGGTTTATGTGTGTGTGTTTTATCATTTTTAAATTAGGAATGTGTTTTTACCAGAATTAGATATACAGTTGATAATATAAAAAGGCTTATGAGTTTTAGCATGTGGTTCTTATGTAATGTGGGTTGCTGTTTGCCCTCCTGGTTCAATCAAAGGGTTTTCCCAGCCTTTTTCTTTTCTTATTTTTCCAATCATCCTCCCTATGACATAGAGACAGCTCGTGACCATGGTATAGAGCAGAAGTTTTCAAAAATAAATTTTAGCAACTGATACCCTTTCTCCAAATGAAATCTGCTGCAGAAGCCCAAAATGTAAAATAGGCGAAAGCAAATCCGCTGAAACAGATGTTGAAGGTCATGCCGGTCCCCAGCAACCTTCTTCTGCATCACCCTATGTATGCAGTATGAAAATCCCAGGCTGGGGATTCTCTCTTCCAAACCTGGGTGACCTGGGTCCTGGCCTTCCTTAAAAAGCCTGTATCTTGGGATTGTACCAAACACTCCATCTCCAGCCAGAAGACTGCCAGCCCAGGTGAAGAGGACCCGAACGCCCTCAAACCTCCTTACTTCCTGCATAAAAAGGAGCTCCCTCTCAGAGACTGCTCAAAGAGCCAGTTCTATATGCAATACTTAACTTGTTTCTTTCCAATTACTTTATCATAAATGTTTGGACTTTGTTCAAGATTATGTTTTTTTTGTGATCGCTGAAAATAAAATATTGTGTAGTGAACATAATTAGATTTTATAAACCCAAAGATTGTCAAATTGTGTTGTGGTTTATCTCTTTACAAAGTAATTATACCAATTATAGGAGGTGATGTTTTAATGGGAAATGTTATCCACTTGGCAGACACTATTGATTTAAAATAAAAGAAGTGATTAAAAACAATTTATGAATTTCTCTTGGGTGAAAGCATGAAACCAATATAAAATAATTGGATTCTGATTCATGGAGTGGATTGTGTAACACGTTCTCAGAAGCTACAGTTAAGGCAATATTACAAGGAACTCCAAAAAAGGATTGATAGAATGTTATTATGTCTCTTTCCCACTGCTAAAATTACACCATTAAGTCCTAATTCATGATTTATGTTAAAACTCTTTTAGCTATTTTGCTAATTTCACTTTTCAACTTAATTTAGGATAAATACTCTGGATCTTTTATGTCTAGTATTTCCATCAATTTTCTGAAGATGCATTTCCTTTATGCTTATATTCAGGAAAACAACTTACTATCTAATTCTCATAATTAGCATTTAGCAACAAATTAGGAACTTGCTCTTACATGGTCTATTTTTGTTTGGGGTGGTAAGAGGATTCTGGCCTAGCTTTACAAAAAGAAAAAAAAAAAACAAACAAACAACATTATACCACACAAGTATTACAGAAATATAGTTCTTTCCTGAGATTATTGGTTCAAAAATTCAAGCAAAACAAAATGCTGTTTCTAACCATAAAGGCATACCTAAAATTAGTGACTCTGTCAGAGCACAGGAAGGAAATCATAGTCAAACACTGGAGCCCAAGTGTGAGATACGGAAGTCAATAAACCTGACTGTTTTCTTTCTGTTCATATCCTGCTTGAGAATATTATTAGAAGTGAGAAAGAATACAACAGTGACATTTTTAAAGTTAATTTTTAAGCTACACAGTAATTCATGAAAAAAACACTTAAAAAAATCTAAGTGATACCAGTGTAAATGGAGTGAAAAGTGACAGCACCTCTTCAGAGCCCTGTTTCCTGTGCCCCACCCCCATCATCTAAAGTAGTGACTCTCAACAAGTTAATGTTTTTCTTTCCCATTTTTTTAACCCAAATGGTTAACATATGGTATTGCTCTGTGACTTGCTATTTTCACCTAGCAATATGTGTTGGAAATCTTCACATATTGTTATATATAGCTTTATCTTATTCTTTTCAGCAGTTGAATAGTATTCCATAGGGAAAAAACGTGTTTTAAAATATTTTCCTATTCTGTTTATGGACATTTAGATTGTTTACAATTTTTTTTTACTATTAAACCCATTCCTGTAATAATTCCTTTTGTATAGATCATGAGAATGGGGTGGGGGGGGGATAGATGCCTAAATGGATGCAGTAAGAATGGGAATATGAGGTATGCGAGAGGAGAGGAAGGCAGGGAATGTTAGTAGGCGGTAGATGTGTGGAGTAAAGAGGAGGTGAGGAAAGAGCACTAGAGAACCTGAAAAGCATGCACTGGAAGGTAGTGCAGGACCAGTCTTGTCCGCCTGGTAAGCAGCACTGACCCACAATTCCCACCCTACTCCTGCTTTTGTTTCAGTGTTCAGGACTTCCTAGTAAACATGCAAAATTTGATATTCACTGGATACTAGATGATGTGATACTTATTCCAAACCTCTTCGTATCTGGTTTTGAACGAAGTTCAGCCCTCATTTTACTTTGGTATTCAATGTAGAAGATTTATTTTGTCTTGGTTGCTGAAATTGAAAATCACTTGTATTTCATTAAATGAGGAGATTAGGATTTTAAGAAGCTGCCAGCTGCCACGTATTTGCAGGTTCTTCTTTCCTTTTTTAGTATTCATTGCACATTCCCCTCAATGTGCTACTTTGAAGATTGCATTTGATTGAACAGAGGCGGCCTATGCAGAACCCTGTGAGGGACTGGAGGGAGCTTGCTGAAGCCCAGAGCAATGCAGAAAAGCAATTGTAATGCAAAAAAAAAAAAAAGACAAACCCAGAAGCGCTTTGGAAACACAATACATGATAGATTCAACCTATCTTCATCACTTCAATGAAATGTTCATTTTTAAAAGCCCTCTTTAAAACTCTCCTGTTTCTTAATTTCCATTTTGTTTCTTTTGTTTTACTAAGCAATGGAAATCCTCATTTAGCAAAAAATTTGCCAAAAGGAATATAGAACTACAAATATACCTGCTGTTGCAAATAGGTGGACTAAACTTTCTTCTTTTATTTTCCCTTTAAGTGCTTGGATTAAGTTCAATCAGGGCTTTTGAATTTCAGATCTACCCCATGCCAACTGTGTAGACCTTGGGCAATCACTGGAATTTCGGGTGTTCTCTCCTTGTCCTATTTTCTGGGACAGGGATACTGACCTTGGTGTACCTTGCTAAAAATTACTTGATTAGCTGACCCTCTCTGCTTCCTGCAATACTTTCTTCACTTCACTCCAAGGATACCACAAGCCCATGACCTCTTTCTCTGACCATTCATTTTCAGCCTCCTTTCCTGCTTTCCCCTAGTATCTCTGTCACATAAACATTGGAGACCCCACAGCTCAGACCTTAGTTTCTCCTTTGGTGATCTCCTCAATTCTTGTGGCTTTAAGCACTATCTATCTACACATAATGAAAACAGATTAGTCCAGCCTCTATTCTGAACTCCACTCATTCAACTGTCTGTCTGACATATCCCTTTACACATCCTCATTGCCTGAAACACCCATATGAGATGACCTCCCAAGCCTTCTGTTCTCAAAGACAACCCCATCTCAGTAAATAGTACTGCCGTTTTTCCAATGCTTACAAATCTAGGTATTATCCTTGACTTTTTTTGTTGCTGTTGTTCCCACTCTTCATGTCTACTCTATCAGGAAAGCCTATCCACCCTACCTTCAAAACATATCCAGAAATTAAATCACTTCTTACTACCTCAACTTGATCACCCTACTTTAATCACTGTTATCACTTCCCTGGGTTATTGCAAAAGTCTCCCTAAGGTTCATCTTCAACAACACAACTGTATGTACCTAGATAATCCTGCTAAAACAATACTTGTCTATTTAAAACCTGCCAGCAGCTTCCTATCCCACAAACAACAGCAGTCATAGTCACTATAGTGATCTATGAGGCCCTACCTAGTTTGCCTCTGTCTCACTGGCCACCTAGTAAGCATCTCAGGGCCTTTGCTCTTGCTATTCCTTCTTCCTGGAATGCTCTTCCCCTGTATCGTTGCACTGCTCACGAACACACTACCTTTAGGCCTTCCCTGATCACTCTATCTAAAATTGCAAGCTCCCACCTCCAGCCCATATTTCCTACCCTCCTTTGCTTTTCCTTTGTCAAAGCACTTGCCACCACCTAAAATTAAGTACGCTGCACTTTTTAGACATTAATCTGTTCACTGTCACCTACTACAATATAAGATCCAGGAGGGCAGGAATTTTGTCTTCTTTTTCTTCCCATAAATCTTTAATGCTTAGTACGGTGCCTGCCGCATAGTGGGGTGCTCAACAAATGTTTGTTAAAAGAATGAATAAATAAACAATGGTCTGATCTATTAACTCCATCTGCTTCACATGAGAAGGAAATCAATATTACACGAAGGTGTCCAAGAACTTCCAGACCTCAGTGTATTTTCTGAGGCTCTTCCATAACACTCTATTATTTTATCACCATCATGGTTGGTTCTCTCTAAACCGCCACTGTGTTAATTGATGAGAAGGCAATAATACAACGTAAACATAAACATTTTTCCTTTCAACTGTGAAGTTTTCTTTTATTCCTTAGATCATTTCAACATGACAGTTTTTTCAACCACCTTTTTTACTTTTGACCAAAACTGTTATTTCAGAGATGCATATGGCAAAGTTAACAACACCTCAGTGTGCAAACAGTGTCTTTCATTTCTTCAGGAGGAAAGGTTTCGAGCCACCACACTAATTAGACAGCTCTCTGGCTGCTAATCGGGGCCAGATGAATTGTGTGATGTATTAAAGAAAATGAGCAAACAGGGGTTTCACCTTACAGAACATTAATTAAATAGCTTACTCCTAAAAAACAACAGCTGAATTCCAAAAGATTGGGTAGTCTCATAGTTGCTAGGAACTTTGGCTTAAGGAAATGTCAGTAAATTCTACCTAAAGTAGTCAACTAGAGATAATGCATAGAATGTACTTATTCACTTATTTGTTGTTTCAAATGCTATCTAATTGTGTTTCAATATAGAAAATCTTCATTATCTAAATGAAGCTGGGGTTGGCTTGGTGTGTGCAGGGGGCAATTCTCACTTTCCTGACTCCTAGTCCAGATCTCTTTTACAACCTACAGCAAATTAGCTGTTTAGAAATGGACCAGTGGTTCTCATTTACCTAAACATTAGAATCACCTGGAGAACTTCAACAACAAAAAAACACCAGAGCCTGCTCAACATGCCAGCCTCATCGATACTTTTTCATCAGGGGTATTTTATGCACTGTCAGGGTTGAGAACCACCCACTTAATTGTTCCTCCTTATGAAAAGAAACTTTTTGCCTTTGTTCATTATTACTTACCAGCAATTCTTCCATCACCTCCTCTTCTCAGAGACAACAGATGTGGATCAATGGAAGCCCCTCCACCTCACTATACCCCATTTACAAACTTGCATTCACCCATCTTCTCTCCTTAGTTCCACAAAAAAAAAAAAAAAAGAGGTACATGTTTTCCTTGGCAGGCTGATGTCTCCACCTAGCATTGGACTCCTCCCCTCATCTTGTGGCTCCTTAGGGACTGGCTATGGGTATCGATTTACATATCATACTCATCTTGTTCCCATTTACCAGAATCTGTCTCATTGTAAATGTGGTAGAGACTTCGACTTGTCTATTCAACACCCATTCTCACATTCTCACTTACGAACAGCACTCCTCCAGTAATGAAGCAACAATGCACCCCCCTAAAAGACACATTTTCCAGCCTCCTTTGCCCCTAGATGTGGCCATTTGACTCAGTTCTGGTCAATGAAATATACATAGAAGCTGTTAGAAGGATTTCCAGGAAGATTTTTTTAAAGGGGGAGGCAGAAAAATGGATAAATCTTTTCCCCTCCCACCTCCCCCTTCCTCCTTTCTGACTGGAAATTGGGCATAATAGCTAGAGCTCCAGCAGCCATCTGGGACAATTAGGTGACCTGGAAATAGAAGCCCTACACTGGGGATAGTGGAGCAGAAAGGTGGAAGAAGGCCGTGTCCCAGATGATTTTGAGGAGCTGTCCTGGAGCACTTATCTCTTACTTTCAGATGAGACTAATATTTTTATTTATGTGTTCATTTATTTAAAGATTTATTTATTTATTTAAGTAATCTCTACACTGAACGTGGGGCTCAAACTCACAACCCCGAGGTCAAAAGTTACATGCTCCTCCAACTGAGGCAGCCAGGTCCCCTGAGAGTAATGTTTTTAAGTGACTATAATATTGTTGGTCCTGCTATCCATATCTGAATTAATCATAATGGATGCAATAAGCCATCAGAAATTATTTTTTCAAAGAATGGATGGAGTACAGCCCTATGGTGGTCATATATGCCCTCCCCAGTTCCCCTTTTCTGGAAACGACCCCTTTCCTTCTCCATGTGTTCCTTTGCTGTCAGCATGGTCAGCTGGCTGCAGTTGATTGGTGTGAGCTATTGCCATCCAGTGTGGATGAGTCCTGCCCCAGGACTCGCCTCTGGTCATAATAGTTGGGCTACAGGTGCACACCTTACCTAAGCAGGACCAATCAAAGGCTCTCCTCAGGAATTTTGGAAAAAACAGAGACTCTCTCCAGTGACGGAATTTTAGATTTAAAGTTCAGAAGCTGTTGTCAGTCATGTTCTTCTCTGTGTGGTCAGAATAAAAGGAAGATGTTCTGCAGATATAGAGCAAAAAGAATAAACCAATGAACAGAAAAGGGCAAAGAGGAGACATGGAATGGGAACCCTAAATGCACCTGAATCCCTGGTTTTAATTGTTAATAAGGTTCAATCACCTTCATGACTTATATGAGAAACCTTTATCATAGTCTTTTTCTTAAGCTTCTTAGAGTTGTATTTCTGTTACTTATGATTGAGAGTCATATTATAATCCCCTAGAATTAAAAAGAAAAAAGCTTTGTATTTTGCTCCTAGAATCTATATCACTTTCCTTTAATAATGACTAGCAATGATGGCATTTGTTTTATCTTGTACGCTAATTTACCTGATATTGAATAGGGACTATTGCACAAAGATGTATTTGATGTTTTCAGTAAATTGATACTGGGGTGAAATCTCAAGCCGTCCTGAAAACTTCTCCCTACATCAATTTCTTTGCAATTACAGACAGGGGAATTGGCAATAAATGCAATTCAGCAGAAAGAAAACACCATAAATTTTAAAAGCCTGTGAAGGACCACTGGATTGCATTATCACCTCATTACACACCCTATAATATCCTATAAACTATAGGATAAACCTATATACATCCTATACATCCTATAAACTAAAATAGAAGTCAAGTTCTAATGTTTTTGTTTTTATAAATGTATATAATTGTTATCTTTCCATCTCAGTAATTATGTCTGGATAAAGATATTGGACGTTATCTGAGAAGAGGAAAATCCCTTTAAATTACATGACTGAGTTTCAGAATATAAGTAAAGAATGGCTAACCAAAATGTTCAGGTGAAGTGATGCAAATTTCCTTTTCTATGCCGACATAAACAAAAATCTTTTGCACGGAACCAAGTTTTATGTGGTATAACATGTAAAAGAGAAAGCACTTTATCTGTGTTTGCATAGGAACCAGGTAACTTTGTCATAAACTGGGGAAGAAATGACCTAAGTGTCACCACCCACGTCTTCTGGTGTGAATAGACTTAAGGGCTACTAGCTGCCATAAAACTAAATCTCAGTGCACAAATTGAAAAAAAAAAAAAAAAGTAGCTGCCGTAAATGAGTTCTACAAATTCATACCGGGCACTTCCCATGCCTTACTTAACTTCCCAACAACTTGTGAGGCATTATCATCACCATTTTACAGCTGAGGAGACTGAGTCAGACTGAACATAGGTCACCTCACTCCCACCACGTCCCTCACTTAGCACTGTGTCCTACTGTGAATTCCTCAAGATATGGGAGGTGTTGTTTAAATTGTTTCTTTAACATTTGTCATGCAAGGCTAGAATCTTCTTCTTGGTAATAATAATGTGTACAGCACCAAGAATATAGCAGTTACTCCAAGAATATATTAAAGTCAGCAGGTATGTGTGAAAGAGGAATTACAAAAGGCACACTTGTGAAATATTTTCAGATTCACCAATAATAATCATTTAAAATCTAGGCTTGACCACCAAATGCATCACATGATTCTGAATTGAATCCTGTACCAAAGGCAAGTAAGAGGCGAGATTTGTTGTCAAGATTATTAATTAGAACATTCAACAAAATCTTAATACAAACTGTAGATTATTTTTTAAATGCTGTATCAATGTTAAATTTCCTGCATTTGATACCTGTACTGTGAATACTTAAAAATGTATCTTTATCTATATGAAAACACACTGGAGTATACCTAAGGGACATAATATATGCAAACAACCTGTCTTAAATGGCTTAGCAAAGAAGTTATAACAAACAGGCTTCCAGTTATGGAATGAATAAATCATGGGAATAAAAGGCAGAACACAGGGAATATAATTCGTGATGTTGTAATAGCGTTGTATGGTAACACACGGTAGCTACACTTGTGAACATAGCATAATATACACAGAAGGGCAATTACTATATTGTGTACTTGAAACTAATATAACATTCTGTGTCAACTATACTCAGATAATGTTTTGGGGTTTTTTTGTTGTTTTTTTTTTAAACGAGAGAAATTGCATCAAGAAAAAGAGGAAGGGAGGGAGAGGATGAGAAAAAAGTGACAAAATGTTAAAAATAATTTAGTAAAAGGTATATAGGAATTCTTTGTATGTATTGTTTTCATGATTTTTCTGTAAGTTTGAAATTATTTCAAAATATAAGGTTAATAAAAGAGCACTAGGTTTTGACCTAGAGTCCTGGATAGAGGCTCGGGTTTCCTGTTACCCACCTGAGTAGCATCTGTCATTTCACATAACCTCTCTGGACCGTGCAAAACACAGAAGTTCTGTTTTCAATGTGGATTGGCTTTCCATTATAGGAAATAGCTCATCTATTCCCCTACTTTCAGTAGTTTTGACTTTTTCGCTATTACTAACAGTGCCGCAGTGAGCAGCCATATACATGGTTCCTTGTGCTCATGTACAAGCTTGTACATGTACAATCCACATGTATCAACAGGCATAAACTCAAGAATATAAGAATGAGTGAAAAAAAAGCACACTGCAAAAGGATACATTGATACGATTCCATTTATAAAAATGTTCAGACATTAAAATACATCATAAAAGTATAAAAACATACACTGGGTTGATAGACACCAACTTCACCATACAGCTTACCTAGAGGGGAGGGCAAAGGGAGGGAACGGTAGGGTGGGCTTCAGTTCTATCTATAATGTTTTATTTCTTAGAGACAGACAGGGGGAGAGAGAGGGAGGAAGAGGGAAAGAGAGAGGGATAGAAAGGGACTCAAGGAGGGAGGAAGGGAGAGACAGAGGGAGACAGGCAGGCAGGAGAGAGAGAATGTAATAAAAGGGTTCAGCTAAATAATCGCAGTCCCTTCCAGCTCTAATGATCTATATTCAAGTTAGTTTTGTTACCTTAACAAACCTTATAAACTTTAGCCTGTTTATGAGTGTGTATAGACTTAATATAACAGAATTCAAAGAGCACATATTGAGAAAATACTTTATGCAAGGCATTGAGCTACCTACAAGGTAGTCAGAGATAAATAAATTTAGTTTGGAATGTTTTGAAGGAAAAAATAAATATCTGATATTGTATTAAAGGAAAAATGTTGGTTAATCATTTCCTTGAGATAGTAGAACTCAAGCTACAATTAAAGGTGAAAAAGAATAGGGGTGGGAGGAAGGGCAGGCATTGGAGAAATGCTTTTAGCCATGTATTCCTGATGTAAAAACAGGAGCTTTTCATTCTTAGCATTGTTGGCTCAGCTAACTGCCCAAGGAAGTTACAGCCCAAAAGAAAACATGTTATTACACATTGAAATTGACTGGTCATTTATTAATGGCTACAATTGAAAGGCATGTTTTGAAACAGCAGAAAAACATAAGCAAAGAAAAAATATTTTTGATCCAAGACTGGTATCACTTAAAGTAAAATGAAAGGGAAATTTGGTAATTATCCACTGAATTTCTATAACTTGATAACCAACCTGGATAGTTCAAGTAAAAAATGCACCTACTGGTGTGTGTGTGTGTGTGTGTGTGTGTGTGTGTGTGTGTGTGAAAAAAATGGGCAAGGCAGGGTAGGCAAATTGGAGTAAGTTTAGAATTGGGATAGTTGGAATAATTTCAGTGGGCTCTGGGCAATAAGGGTAGTGTTTAGTTGTCTGGTACTGGGACATGAGATGGTTTAAGGCAGGGGAAATACTGTCTTAACGTGTGGGAATTAGATAAAATTATGTTTGGAGATATGGGCTTTGGATTAATTGGTGTTATGGACTGAATGTTTGTTCCTCCCCCACTCCAAATCTGTAGGTTGAAGCCTTAATCCCCAATGTGATGGTGTTTGGAGGTAGGAGCTTTGGAAAGTAATTAGATTTAGATTAAGTCAGAAAGGGGGACCTACATGATGGAATAAGTGCCCTCATAGGAAGAGGAGCGAGAGAGAGAGAGATTTTTCTACACACACACACACACACACACACACACACACACACACGGAGGAAAGGCCATGTGAGCACACAATGATAATGTAGCCATAAACAAACCAGGAAGAGAGTTCTCACCAGGACTGGAATCTGTTGGCACCTTGATCTTAAATTTCCAATCCTCCAGAACTCTGAGAAATAGATGTCTGTTTTTAAGCCGTCCAGCCTGTAGTATTTTGTTATAGCAGCCTGAGCTGACAAAGACAGTTGGTTTGTACATGAAAGGAATGTTTTTAGGCAGGTTGTTTACTATCTCAGGAATCAGTTAGTTCTGGGAGGGTCAGTCTCTCCCTGGATCCCCAGGCCCCCAAATGCCAAAGTAATGTAAGATACAGAAAATGAAATACATGATTAATGCATACAGAGAGAAGTTCCCAGAAGCTAAAGCAGTAGAGAGAAGTTGAGAGAGAAGGAGACAGAATCTGAAGTTATCTTCTTTCTTTTCAGAACCAAATTTATTAAAAGAATAATAAATTTCTTGATTATTTCTCGTTTACCCCTCAGCAACTACAATTTGATTTTTTCCCTTACTTAAATCTAAAAAATTCCTCTTATGCTGATTACTGACTTCCTTGATGCCAAATCCAATTGAAACTTTCATTTACATCACCTTCTCTGCTAATCCTTTCCTTTCCCCTTGCCCTCCACAGGTAGACTTGTGTTGGTGCTCTTTTTGTACCTTATGGAAATTTTGATCAAGCACCTTAAATATTTCATCACACATATTTGCTTGTGTATGTACTCTCTCTATTAGAATGTAAGCTGCCAAACTTTGAGTTTCTATTCTTAATGTTTACAACTGCTTCTATTTTTTTTTTATCTAAAGATTTTATGAGAGAGAGAGAGAACAAGCAGGGAGAGCAGCAGGCAGAGGGAAAGGGAGAAGCAAGCCCCCCACAGAGCAAGGAGCCTGATGTGGGACTTGATCCCAGGACACTGGGATCATGATCTGAACCCAAGGCAGACACCTAACCGACTGAGCCACCCAGGTTTCCCTACAACTGCTTCTATTCTTAATGTTTAGAACCTAACACAAACTAATCTTAACTTAGAACTTAACACAGACTTAACCTTTTACACATGAATTTAATGACTAAAGGTATTCCTTTGAAACAGAACTTAGCATTTTGGATGTTCCTTTCCTTCTAGCTAGTTCCTCTCTCAGTTTCCACGGTCTAATTCTCTGCCCCTACCTCTCACTTCTTCTTGTCTATCTCATATTTTCACATCCTTTATTTTAAAAAAAAATTCATTTATTTATTTTAGAGAGAGAGAGAGACAGCAAAGGGAAGGCCAGAGGAAAGGGAAAGAATCCTCAAGCAGACTCCCTGCTGAGCACAGAGCCCAACACTGAGCTCAAATCCAGGACCCTGAGATCATGACCTAAGCTGAAATCAAGAGTCAGATACTTAACCTACTCAGCCACCCAGGTATCCCACATTTCCACATCCTTTAAAGGCTAGGTCCCAAGAACTTTATA
Organism: Ursus arctos; assembly: GCF_023065955.2. NCBI lineage: Eukaryota > Metazoa > Chordata > Mammalia > Carnivora > Ursidae > Ursus > Ursus arctos. The sequence continues at coordinate 50,983,270 of NW_026622786.1, read as the reverse complement.
AAATCCCTGGATGATCTCATATACTTTCATGTTTTCAATCACTACCTTCATGATGATGACCTTAATATCTTAAATATTAGCTAGATCTCTCCTCAAAGTTTCAGGCTTGTATAGCCAGCTGCCAACTAGACATCCCCCATCATACCCTCAAACGGTCTCAAACTCATCATCTCCAAAGATGAACTCAGGTTTCTTAATCTCCCAAGCTATCTTAGACTCATTATTTTCTGTGACATTCCATGATGTCCTGGTCAAGTCTTAGAGTATGTTCCTAAATGTCTCTTAATTCCGTCCTCTCCTCTGCATCTCTCTACCAGACTTGCAGAGTACTCATTCTCTCCTTCCTTCAAGTCATTCTCCTCTCTATTTATCTTAAAATGTAGTGACTTAAAAAGAGGATGAGGTCAATGTTTTCAGTCCCTCAACAGTGTCTATATACTTCAGGATAATTACACTTCCCTAAACATAACATACCCTTCCTTTATCCTCTCTCTGAAAGACCCTTCCCATATTATCAGCCTGCCAGTCTCTTGTCCATGTAATCCTTCAATTATCTTTGATGAGTGCTCTTCATGTGCAAAACACTGGGATCTATCTCCGCTTTTCACAAGATGGCCACTTTCATAGAATTTATTTATAGGTCTCTTTTTTTCCTCAGCTTTACTGAGGTATAATTGAGAAATAAAAGATATTTAAAGTATACAACATGATGATTTGATACAAATATGCATTGTGAAAGGATCCCCCCACCATCAAGTTAATTAATACATATATCATCTCACATATTTATCTTTGTGGGTGTGAGAACATTTAAGTTTACTCTCCAAGCAAATTTCATTATGTGTCTCTTATCTCTTCCTTGTGGGTTTATCATAATCTTCAACCTATACCAGGCATTGAACAAATTGTTACTAATGGAATGGATGGATGAATCTTTCATGGGTCCTCACAAAGGACAAATGAGTATCTTCCCAATCTGACTCACCTTATATTTCAGCTCATTTCCCAGCACCCTAACTCATGAATCTTATTTCACAGAAATATTTCAAACCTTCCCAAGCTCAACGTGCACTTTGACTCCTTATTCTAACCATCCTATTCCATCTCCATGGATGGTCTCTCCACACTCCTTGGGCCTACAAAGTTCCTATTCATCCTTCTAGACCCACCTCAAGTGTTACATCCTGTGCAACTCTATTTTTGATCCCTTCAAAATGAGTTAGATACTCTTCTGATTATTCCCATAGCAATGCATACATTCTAAAACTTACTCTCGCACATATGTTGTGGGGTCTTTTGTAAATATATCTTTATATCTGTTTTCTTTACCAAAATGAGAAAAGACTGAGGACATGAAATGTTTACATATCTTGGTGTTCTTAGCCATTGGCACTGTAAACCAAATGAATGGTTGCATGGCTAAACAAATGTTCAAACATAGACTTTAGGAAGACTAAATTGGCAAAAGAGTAAATAGAATTAAAATACAAAGACGATAGGGACGCTTGGGTGGCACAGTAGGTTAAGTGTCAGACTCTTGGTTTCAGCTCAGGTTGTGATCTCAGGGTCGTGAGATTGAGCCCTGCATTGGGCTCTGCGCTGAACTCAGAGCCCCCTTAAGATTCTGTCTCCTTCTCCCTCAGCCCCTCTCACTCATTCTCTCTCTCTCTCTCAAGTAAATAAATAAATCTTTAAAAAAAATACGAAGACAATGAAGACCTGAATTAGAATGCTGCTAGTATTGATACAAATACTAAGAATATCAAAGTGTCAAGGTTAAAAGGATTTGACAGTCAAGCAAAAGTTAAGAAGGAGAAAGAAAAACAAAATTAATTGTAGGTCAATTTTAGTCAGTTATGCACCTCCGAAAATCTGAAGAATGCTAAGGGCATTCATTCCTTAAAAAAATGCACATATGTTCATTCACAAACTTTTTTGCACTTTAAATCAGGAGATTCCTTTCCTAAACATACCCCACTCAAGTTCACACATCACTACTTTAAAGTTGTGAGATTAGATGGTTTGGAGAATGGTGACACAATTAACTAACCTACAAACAACTTGAAAAATAGCTGGTTAGAGGAGTGGAGGGGAAGTTGGGTTTTGAGAAAACAGAAGACCTTAGAGTTTGCACGGTTTTGACACCCTTGGGGAGACCCTTATGGAGCATGTGTAATTTCTAAGAATGCTGAAGCTTATTTGAATCCTGAGGCACTGCAATATAACAGCAAGTTACTTAGAAGTTAACCCAACTGAGCACCTAGCTAATAAAACTTAACTTTTTTATGCACCTTCCCCAACAAAGTGAAAAAGATCAGCTTGTAGAATATGCAAAAGAAAATCATTACTTTAAAGGCTAATTTAAATTATGAATCCAAATAAGCATTTCTTTATGAGAGAATTGGTAGATACATTCCTTCATCTTGAATATCAGGGTTTACTGTGTTGAGTTTTAAATGCTAATGGGCTGCAGAGGCAAGGACGTTCATTAGATAGTTGAAATAATTATTAGAAAAGAAACTGAAATTGAGATACAGATTTGAGTGTCATTCCTGCTGAGGAATGAATTTCACATACCTAAGTATGAGATTACCAAGTGTGATAGGCAGAATTCTACAATGGCCCCATGGTTCCCGCTCCCTTGTATTCACACTTTTGTGTAATCCTCTCTCCTTGGGTGGAGCCTGTGACCTATTTCTAACCAATAAAACATGGTAGAAGTGATAGGTTATCATTCCTATAATTATGTCACCTTATATGGCAAATGTGAAAATATTTTGCAGATGTAATTAAGGTCCAAAATCAGTTAACTTTGAATTAATCAAAAGGGAGATTATCTTGGATAGACCTAACCTAATGAGATAAACCCTTTCAACGAGGTACTGAAGCCCTTCCTGAGTTCAAAGAAATTCTCTCCTGCTGGCCTTGAAGAAGCAAGCCATCATGAGTTCTACAGCTGCATGGAAATTAATCCCACCAACAATGCTGTAAGCTTGGAAGAGGACCCCAAGTCTCAGATTATACCACAGCCCTGGTCAACACTTTGGCTGCAGCCTGTGAGAACCCAGCTGAGCTGTACCTAGACTACTCATTCATCACAACTGTAAGGCAAAAAATATCTATTATTTTAAACTGACATCGGTGGCAATTTGTGATGTAACAGTAGAATACTAACACACCAAAGGAAGAAGAATATGGAGAGAACCAAACAGGACTGAAAAAAGTTCTGTCAAATATACCTACATCTGAGTGACTGGGAAAAGAAACAGGGAAACTAATGGCAATTAAAAAGAGGTGGTTGTCTTAATTTGGACTGCTATAACAAGAATATCAAAGACTGGGTGGCTTAAACAACAAATAATTCTCACAATTTTAGAGACTAGAAGTTTGATATCAGGGTATCAGCATAGTCAGATGCTAGTAAGAGTCTTTTTCTTGGTTTTATCACAGTGAGAGAGAGCTTGGTCTCTTCAACCCTTTATAAGGTACCAATCCCATCCTGGAGGCTCCCCTGCAATGGCCTCATCCAAACCTAATTACTTCCCAAAGACCCCACCTCCAAATATGATCACATTGGGGATTAAGGCTTCAACATATGAATCTGGGGTGAGGAAATATAAATATTCCATCCACAGCAGGTGGAGACTTCCAGATAATAATATAGCAGCTGACACAGGTTTGTGTCTCTAAATCTAAACATGCAGAAATTCTAAATATATTTTTTTAATTGTTTAAAATACAGAGCTAGGGGCGCCTGGGTGGCATAGCGGTTAAGCGTCTGCCTTCGGCTCAGGGCGTGATCCCAGCGTTCTGGGATCAAGCCCCACATCAGGCTCCTCTGCTATGAGCCTGCTTCTTCCTCTCCCACTCCCCCTGCTTGTGTTCCCTCTTTCGCTGGCTGTCTCTATCTCTGTCAAATAAATAATAAAATAAAATAATCTTAAAAAAAAAAATAAAAATAAAATAAAATAAAATAAAATAAAATAAAATACAGAGCCAGCAATACCTAATTGGAAAACACAGTCAAAAGATTTCATTTATAATAGCAAGAAACAATAAAGTAAGTTGGAATCAATATAATAAGTAACATCAGGACTTTACGTAGAAAATTTTAAGTAAAAATTATCTATAAAATAACCATAGCATACATATAGTTTGAGATTTTAAAGCACAGAAAGAATGAAATATTATTTAAAAATTCCCTCCCACCCTTCCCTAGCCACTTAATTCCCTTCTCCAGGGGCAACCACTTTTAGTTTCTCATGCATTCTTTCACAGATATCCTAAGCATATACAGGCAAATGTATATTTTTCCTAATTTTGCAAAATGACAGCATAGTAGAATGCTTGGCACCCCACTTTTCTTCACTTATCAATATATCTGAGGATAATTTCATATCCAGACATATGAAATTGCCTCATTCTTTTGAAGTGTACCGTTGTATTCCATTTATACAATCCATTCCCTATAAATGCAAATTGGTACAAACAATGCTGTTGTGAAAAATCTCTGTACCTAAACTGTTTTCCACAATTTCATGTGTAAGAATATCTCAAGTTCAAATTGCTAGAAGAGGAATTGTTAAGTCAAAGGGTATGTGCATTTAAAATTTTGATAAATAAGCCAAATAGCCCTCTGTAGAAGTTACACTAATTCACATTCCCACCAGCAATGTAGGCCTGTGCTTGTTTTCTCCCAATATATTCTCTCCTCAGTGTTTTTTAAAAAATTTTATCTTTGTCAATATGACAGGTGAAAACGGTCTCATGCAAATGGCAACCACAGAGAGATACCACTTCACATACACTAGGATCTAGGTTATAATCAGACAGATAAGAAGTTTTGGTGAAGGACCCTCATACACTGCTGATGGTAGAAATTTTAAATGATGCAACTACCTTAGAAAACACTTTGGCAGTTTCTCAAAAATTTAAACATGGAGTTACTATTAGATCCAGCAATTTTATCCCTAGGAATATGCCCAAGAAAAATGAAAACATATATCTACACAAGAATTTGTATACGAATGCTCATAGCAGCATCATTCCACCAAAAGACATAAACAACCAGAATGTCCATCAGCTGATGAATGGATAAACAAAATGTAGTATAACAATACAAGAGAATAATATTATTCAACCATGAAAAGGAAAAGAAATACGACATGCTACAACACAGATGAACTTTAAAAACATTATGCTAAGTAAAAGAGGCCAGCCACAAAAGACCACATTTGATTCCATTTACATGAAATGTCCAAAATAAGCAAATCCAGAGTTACAGACAGTAAGTAGATAAGTGGTTGCTCAGGGTCAGATGGGATGGAGGGGTTGGAGGGGATGGCTAAAGGTTACAGTGTTTCTTTGGGGAGTGAAGAAAACAGTCTAAAGTTGATTGTGGGGATGGTTGCACAACTCTGTAAATATACTAAAACCACTGAATTATACACTTTAAATGACTAAATTATATGGTACATGAACTATATCTGCATGTATCTCAAATTGTTACCAAAAAATGGTCTCAGCATAGTTTTAATTTGCATTGCTATTATTAAGTGTGAAGTTGAGCATCTCTCCATATATTTGTTTGCCTTTCAGTTATTCTGTGACTTACCTATTTATATCCATTACTAGTTTTCTATTCATTTTTTTCCTAATCAATTTATTGTTCTTTGTACATTTTAGCTACATTGAGATGCTTTACAGATTGGCAAAAATTAGAAAGTTGGTGTGGTAGGCAGAAAAATGCCCCCCAGTCTACATTCTAATCCTCAGAACCTGTGACTGGATTAGGTTAATGGCAAAAGAGAATTAAGGCTGCAGGTGGAATTAAAGTTGTTAATGACTTGATCTTGAGACAGGGAGATTATCCAGGCAGGCCCAATGTAATCACAGTGTCCTTAAATGTAAACAAGGAAGGCATAAGAGAGTGTCAGAGTGATATAATATGAAAAACACTTGACTGGTCACTGCTATCTTTAAAAATGGAAGGCAGCCATGAGCCAAGGAAAGCAAGTAGACCACAGAAGCTGGGAAAGACAAGAAAATGGATTCTCCCTTAGAGTGTCCAGAAGAAAATGCAGCCCTGCCAACACGTTGGTTTTAGCTCAGCAAGACCCATTTTAGACTTTTGACCTCCAGAGCTGTAAAAATTTGTGTTGTTTTAAGCCACCAAGCTTGTAGTAATTTGTTGCAAAGCAATAGGAAAGTAATACAATGACTAATGTAAATTCTGAAAAAGATGAGGAGAAACAGATATCTTCATATATCACTCATGTGAATGGCAACTGGTACAGCCAATTTTGGAGAGCAATGTTGTGGGACTTAGTGCAACTGAAGTGTGTACATCACTTATGACCCAGCACTTCTATTTCTGGGTATACACCTCAGAGAAACATCCACATGCATGCACAAGAGACATACAAAAGGATGTTTATTCTTCGGGTATTATTTGTGGTAGCAAGGAGCTGGAGGCAACCTAGAAGCCCATTAGTACAAGTACGGATGTGGAAATTCGGGTTATACTTTTGATGGAATACCATGCAGCAAACTGAAACAATGCACCAAAGCTACTTGTAACAACATGGATTGATCATAATTTTATTTCTCCTTAAAACATGTTTAAAGAGGAATAAAATTCTTTTTAAAGATATTTAATTAAAAATGGCATAAATTTATAAAATAATACCATTCGCTTAAATTTTAAAATAGAAAAATGTTACATATTTATCACAAATTCATACGCATATAAATAAGCACTAGGAATATAAATTGGAAAGACATTATGTAAATGAGGACATCAATGGGGTGGGAGGGAGAATAGAACGGAGATGGAGGTTAAGAGAGGAAAAAAGGCAACAAAACAAGGGTGCCTGGGTGGCTCAAATGTTTAAGCATCTACCTTCAGCTCAGGTCATGATCCCAGAATGATGGAGCCCCACATCAGGCTCCATGCTCAGCAGGAAGTCTGCTTCTCTCTCTCCCTCGCCCACCACCCCCACCTCATGTTCTCTCTCTCAAAGGAATAAATAAAATCTTTAAACAAATAAAAAGACAAAACAAAAAGTCAAAAGGGGATATGAACAAGTCTTACCAAAAAAAGAAAGAGGACTCAAATGAAATCAGAATGAAAGAGTAGATGTTTCAACTGATACCAAGAAATACAAGGAGAGTGCATCAGTAATCAAAAACCTGCCAACAAAGAAAAGTCCAGGACGAGCTGGCTTCACTGGTGAATTTTAACAAATATTTAAAGAACTAATGCCAGTCTTCAAACTTTTCCAGATAATAAAGAGGAAGCAACATGCCAATCTCATTCTACGAGACTAGCATTACCCTGATACCAAATTCAGACAAGGCCACTACAAGAAAAGAAAATTACAGGCCAATATCCCTGATAAACATAAATGTAAAAATCCTCAAAATACTAGCAAATCAAATTCAACAATACATTAAAAGGATCATAGACATAATCAAGTTGGATTTATTCCAGGGATACATGGGTGGTTCAACATTTACAAATCAATCGATGTGATACACCATATTAACAAATGAAGGATAAAAATCATATGATCATATCTCAATAGATTCAGGAAAAACATTTGACAAAATTCAAGGTCCGTTCATGACAAAAAAAAAAAAAAAACTCTCAACAAAATGAGTATAGAGGGAACATACCTCAACATAATAAAGGCAATATATGACAAGCCCACAACTAACATCATACTCAATGGTGAAAAGCTGGAAGCTATCCTCTAAGATCAGGAACACAATAGGAATGCCCACTATCACCATTTTTATTCAGCATAGTACCAGGAGTCCTAGCCAGAGCAATTATGCAAAAAAAGAAACAAAAGACATCCAAATTGGAAAGGAAGAAGTAAAACTGTCTCTACTTGCAGATATATTATATATATAAAACCCTAAAGACTCCACCACAAAACTGTTAGAAATAATTAATGAATTCAGTAACTTTGCAAGATACAAAATCAATATACAAAATTCAGTTAGGTATCTATACACTAGAGACTCTAAGAAAACAGTCCCACTTACAATTGCATCAAAAAGAATAAAATACCTAGGAGTAAGTTTAATCAAGGAAGTGAAAGACCTGTATACTGAAAATTATGACATGGGTGAAAAAAATTAAAGAAGACATAAATAAGTGGAAAGATATTCTGTGTACATGGATTGGAAGAATTAATATTGTTAATGTCCATACTAACCAAAGCAATCTACAGATTCAAAGCAATCCCTATCAAAATCCCAATGGCATTTTTCACAGTAATAGAACAAACAATCCTAAAATTCTTAAATTTGTGTGGAACCACAAAAGACACCAAATAGCAAAGAAATCTTGAGGAAGAAGAACAAAGCTGGATATATCACACTTTCTAATTTCAAACTATATTACATTATAACAATCAAACATAAATGAATAGCCACACGCAAAAAAAAAAATGAAACAAGACCACTATTTTACTACATGCACAAAAATTAACTCAAAATGGATTAAAAACTTGGACATGAGACCTGAAATTATAAAATTCCTAGAAGAAAACATAGGCAGCAATTTCCTTGATAACAGTCTTGGCAATAATTATTTGGATTTGACACCAAAAGCAAAGGCAACAAAAGCAAAAATAAGTAAATAGGACCACATCAAACTAAAACGCTTCTACAAAAGAAATCATCAAAATAATGATAATGAAAAGGCAACATACTGAATGGGAGAAAATATTTGCAAGTCATATAGCTTATAAGGGGTTAATATCCAAAATATATAAAGAACTTATACAACTCAGTACCAAATTAATAATAATAATAATAATAATAATAATCTGATTAAAAAATTGGCAGAGGATCTGAATAGACAATTTTCCAAAGAAGACAGAGATGCTCAATAGGCACATGAAAAGGTGCTCAACATCACTAATGGTCAGAGAAATGCAAGTCAAACCCATAATGAGATATCACCTCACACACATGTTAGAATGGCTATTAATAAAAAGACAAGAAATAACAAGGGTTGGTGAGAATTGGAGAAAAGGGAACCCTTGTGCACTGTTGGTAGGGATATAAATTTCTACACTATGGAAAATAGTATAGAGTTTCATCAAAAAATTAGAAGTAGAACTAACATATGATCCAGTAATCTTACTTCTGGGTACTTAGCTGAAGGAAACAAAGACACTAACTCAAAAAGATATCTGCACTCCCACGTTCACTGCACCATTTTTTATAATAGCCAAGATACAGAATAGCCAAGATACAGAAGCAACTTAAATGTCCATTGATGGATAAATAGATAAAGAAGTTGTGGTACACAGACATATGCCAGAATATTATTAAGCCACTTGCAACATGGATGGACCTTTAGGGCATTATGCTAAGTGAAATAAGTCACACAGAAAGACAAATACTGTATGATATCACCTACATGTGAAATCTAAAACACAAACAAATACTGAACTCATAGCTACAGAGAACAGACTGGTAGTTGCCAGAGGCCAACAGTGGGTGGTGGGTGAGATGGGTGAAGGGGGTCAAAGGTACAAACTTCCAGTTATGAAATAAACATGTCCTCGGGATATAATATACAGCATGTTAGTGAGTAATAATACTGTATTGTATATTTGAATGTTGCTAAGATAGTAAATCTTATAAGTTCTCATCACAAGAAAAACAAATTTGTAACTATACATGGTGATGGATATTAACTAGATTTATTGTGGTAATTATTTTGCAATATACACATATATTTAGGCATTCATCTTATACATCTAAAATGAATATAATGTTATATGTCAATTATATCTGAATAAAAAATTATAAACATACACTTTCCTTGATGCTGAAATTCTATTTCCAAAATCTTATGAAATAGCCACATGTTCATAAACATATATCTAAGCTATATAAAGAGTTTTTCTTGCATTACCATGTGTAATAATAGAAAACTACAAATAAAATGTCCATTAGAACGGAAACAGTTCATGAATTGTGGCTTATTTGTACCATAGATGTAATGAAATTGCTTAAGAAAAGTATGAGGTAGATTTAAATACCTTGACATGGAAGGAACTCCAAGATGAATAATGCTAATAAAGGAACAATACATAGTGTATGGTCCTAAGTAAACTCACACAAATAAAGGTGTATCTTTGATAATACAATGAATAGAAGTGGTCTAGAGATTAAAAACTGTTAATAGTAGACCCAGGTCAAAGTTGTGTTTGCTTAAAACTTTGCACAAATTGAAAAAACAGAAAGCGTCACTCTCAAAGTATGGTATAAAAGGACTGATAGAGATGATGAGAGAATGAAAATCTCCCTAAACCAAAGGCTTACAATTGATGAGTTTGCGATGGGGATGGGGAACAAAGGGACTTTTCATATTGTCTTTCACTCTTCTGTATTCTTGAATCTTGACCAAAAAAAAGGAGGGGGCTGATGTATTAATTGTAATAAAAGGGGGGGTAGGACTTTAAAAGACAATTGCATGCTGTGTACTTCATATACTAACAATTATACTCAATACAATTCTATACATCTAGGGCAGGGTCACCAAATATTTTCTATAAAGGGCCAGATAGCAAATATTTTAGCCTTTGTAGATCACATAATTTTTACAATCTCTAGGGTTTGGTAAACTAAAATATTAAATGGGCAAAGAAGCACAATTAATGTGATTCCTAAGTAGGAGAAAAATCAGACAATAGAAATAAACCTAGAAATAGCAGAAATGATAGAAATGGAAGACAAGAACTTTACACAACTATTATAAATGTAATTGAGGATTTAAATAATAAGACATTTGGAAGCTTATAAAAACAATCAAATGGAACTTGTAGAGCTGATAAATATTTTGATATCTTATACGAAACTAATTGGATGCATTTAACAGATTTGACACTGCAGATAAAAGAGCAATAAACTTGAAGACATAGCAATAGAAACTATCTGAACTAAAGAAAAGAGAGGGAAAGAAGCTGGAAAAAAAAAGAACAAAGCCTCAGTGAACAATATAAAGCACTCTAAAATTATGTAATTGGAATCTAGGAACACGAACAGAAGAAATATTTGAAGAAATAATGTCTGAAAAATTTTCCAAAGTCAACAAAAACTAAAAAAACTAACCAAACGAACAAAAATACCCCACAGATCTAACAAGCTCAACAAACACTAAGCAGAAACACCAAAGAAACCACACAGGAGCACATCAAAATACAATACTGAAAATCAGTCATAAGAAGATCTCGAAGGGGTTGAGAGAAAGAAAGACATTACATACAACAGAACAAGATGAGAGTTCCACTGACTTATCTTCAGAAACAATGCAAGCCAGAAGACTGTGGAATAGTATCTTTAATGTGCTAGGGAGAAGAAACCTATCATTTCATATACAGTAAAAAATTCTTCAGAAATGAAGGTTAAATAAAAATATTTTTAGACAGACAAAAACAGAAAATTTGTCACTAACATATCTGCACTATAGGAAATGTTAAAGGAATTTCTTTAGAAGTGAAATGATACCTCATGGAAACTTTGATCTCTATAAAGGAATGAAGGGTGGTGGTAATCATAGATATGTGGGAAAAAAAACTTTTGTTTTCTATTTTTAAATTTCTTCTTAAAAGATAAATAGTTAAAACAGAAGTAGTAACAATGTATTGTGGGTTTGTATCATATATGAAAGTAAAATGTACAGTTGAAATAGCACAGAAGATATGAAGATAAAAGTATATTGTAAAGTTCTTAAATTACACACTATTTGAAGGTACACTGAGATAAATTGATAATACATATTTGTAAAAACTACCAGACATATGAAAAGATGTTTGTAGTGAAGTTTAAAATAATGAGATACCATTTCTCATCTGTTAGATTGATAAAAATTACAGAAGATAGATACCATTCACTGTTAGTGATAATGTTGTACACTAGTATGAATGTGAATCACTACAATTTGGATAAAAATCTGGCATAGTCCATTAAAGTGAAAAAGCTCATACTCTTTGATTCAACAAAGCATAAGTGAGATTCTATTACAAACAGAATTCTATTACAAACAGAATCTATCTATTCTATTACAAACACATAAAAGTTCCACATATCTGTGTATGTATATGTATAAAACTATTTTTATTTTGGTGAATATATTATATTCTTATTTGGGGGAAAAGTAAAAAACAAACAAACCCTAAAGATCTATAAATAAGAGAATAGTTAACTAAATCTTAGTACATACACAGTATGGAAAATTATAGCTATTGAAAACAGAATTAGATCAATTATGTATATTATGGAATGAAGTTTATGCCACGTGGTAAAGAAAAACAAAACAAAGACAGGTGGATAGATAGATAGATGAATAACAGCATGGCTCAATTTTTGTTTTAATGTAGGGGGGAAGCATATCATGCTTTTATACACCTATAAAGGCATGAAGAAAAATGTGGAAAGATTCCCACAAACTATTACTTTTGGAGAAGAGACTGGAGGGGAGAGGAGAAATTATTAAAATTTGATATTACTCTATTGTGTATGACTTGCAGAAAAGGACACTTAATTGAGATTCTTCCTGTCTCTGTTTTAGCAGAGATCCTATAGGACAAAATCAAAAATCCTAACACATCGCCCAGTAGATCAGACCAGTGACTTCTGGCATCTCACATGGTTCTTCTTTACAAAGGGGAGCATTCTCTGTTTCTGTTCCAGCACTTCACGTTGTGGGAGGCGTGTGGGGTATAGTATACATGTATTTTGGGATTACAAGCAGAAGGGTCATATCCCACTAGGTAGCCAACGCTGCTCACTTCCGAGAGCTTGGCTCTGAGCTGGTTGCAGTGACAGGACAGGATTTTGGCTGTTTCACTTGGGAAATCAGGGACTATCTTCTATATATGGGAACCACGGAGCGAAGGCATATTTGGAGCCTCAAATAATGAAATACAGAATAGAATGTTAATGCTCACTAAGTGTCCATGTTCCAGAGTGTTCTTTGTTAGGCTTTCATTGAGGAGCTCTATAACTAACTAACTAACTAACCAACCAACTAACTAACTAACTAAAATTATGTGTGGTTTTGTGTAGAAATATTTGCGAGAAATTTGTCCTTTGTGAAACACTCTCCTCTTTATAAGAATGTAAAAAACACTTTCCCTTGGGCCACCAAAGTTCTGCCTCTGTGTTACAAGGCATTATGTTGTGGAATCTGTGACTCCTATATAACTCCTGCGTCTCTTAGATTTAGCTACTGAGAATAGAAGAGCCAGATTGCAAATCAAGTTTACATTGTGTGGGACCTGTGGTTGTCAGTGTTTTAAATTTGCCTCATGTCTCACTTTACTCCTAATCTTTATTTTCATTTAATAAGGCCAATGGCAACCTTGAAACCTCTTGAATATACATTGCTCTTATCCAAGACATGGCATTTTCCAAGTGGTTTGTTCATCTGTAAACAACATCTGTGCTTGCTAAATGTCAATTGTAGAAATGTTGCAACTCTGCATTTTAAGAATCTTTGGGGATTACTAATAATCTAAGAATCTTGCACTACAGTATTTTATTTAAGCCTTTCAACATATGATACTACAAATATGTTTAGGAGCTATATTGAACAGATGAATAATTAAGTGAAAACTTTTAGAAATGAAACTTTTGCAAAGTGAAGCAGCAAGGGTGAATAATTAATCTTAGATTCCGATCCCCTTATTAAAGTAAAAGGTTCAAATACATCAAAACTTTCTTACCAAGTTTAACTGGTACCAGCATTTGCCTGATGCCCTAAATCACTCTGTTGGCAACCATCTCTTAGTACTTATTCTGACAAATGACACACAATTGTCATAGCACTGTATGAGTTAAGTATTTTTAGAACTTTTGGTATCAACAATGAAACAAAATAGATATGAAAAGGAATGGAAAAGTACCAGAAATGGAAACTGAAGTAGTATTTCCTAGAAAAGTCTTTGTCATTGTCACTGTGGTTATTCACTTAATTGAACTTTTGATTTGCAAGTACATTCATCTAACTACAGCTTTACAGAAGGCCATTTCACACCCATAGACTTAACTATCATATTAGGTTGATATTTTGGTTTGTATGTTAGGCTCTTGTTTCATTAGGTTTTCTCCACTACTTAGGGCTTATTCTCAGAAACACAGAAGAAAGATTTTTTTCTAACGACACAAGCAGCCCCTGATAACAGACATGCATCTATTAGGGAAACTCCCAGATACTAAAAGAAAGAGGAGGAGGAAAAGGAAGAGAAAGGAAGAAAGAAAATATAAAGGCCTCTACAGTCTATCAAATAAAGAACAGTTTAAAAAAAAAAAAAGGATGGTTAGATTCTATATGGAAGGGTCACCGGCTTGCTAAGAAAAACTACGTATAATTTTCCAACTACTTTTAACTTGAAAGTTTTGAAGATTCAACACCACTTATAAATTTCGTGAGCAAAGAGAGTGAGATCTCTCTAGAACAAGTCAATTCAGCTCAATAAACATTTGCTGAGCACCTGTCATGTGCCACTCACTATGCCAGGTGCTGAAGAGAAAAGAATAAGCAAGACAAATGTGGACCTTGCACTAATGGAGCTTAAAACACAGGGAGGGAGCATGATGGATGAGACAACTGCTGTTATCAGAAACTATTAGCACAAGTCTTCCCTCACTATTTAACCCTAATTAGATGATATATTTTTCTTAGATGTATAACTTCTTAGACTTAGATGATAACTTCTCTAATAATATTTATGTAAGATTGGTCATCCTGTTTATTTGCATCTAGGGAGAAGAAGAGAATAACGAAGGCCATCATTGTTGCCTGCATCTTATTCTTATAATTTGCTTTGTTTGCTTAACAATCAGATTCAGGGGTGCCTGGGTGGCTCAGTCATTAAGCGTCTGCCTTTGGCTCAGGGCGTGATCCTGGCGTTCTGGGATCGAGCCCCACATCAGGCTCCTCTACTGGGAGCCTGCTTCTTCCTCTCCCACTCCCCCTGCTTGTGTTCCCTCTCTCACTGGCTGTCTCTGTCAAATAAATAAATAAAATCTTTAATAAAAAAAACAACAAAAACAACAATCAGATTCGAGTCCTTTCTCCAATGCCTTCATCCATTCTTTTAAAGAAAATGGCTCAGGTGCATTTGGAACACCATCCTGTATCTGATTTAGCAATTCTGTAACATGACGCAATTAGAATGTTTTACATTGTGCACTCCTTTAAAAAAAGAAAAATTTTATTTATTTGTTTGACAGAGAGAGAGAGAGAGAGAGAGGACAAGCAGGGGGAGCGGCAGGCAGGCAGAG
Organism: Ursus arctos; assembly: GCF_023065955.2. Taxonomy (NCBI): domain Eukaryota; kingdom Metazoa; phylum Chordata; class Mammalia; order Carnivora; family Ursidae; genus Ursus; species Ursus arctos. The sequence goes on along the minus strand of NW_026622786.1, from coordinate 50,967,955 downwards.
GGAGAGGGAGAAGCCAGCTTCCCAATGAGCAAGGAGCCCAACATGAGGCTCAATCCCAGGACCCCGGAATCATGACCTGAGCTGAAGGCAGACGCTTAACCAACTGAGCCACCCAGGCGCCCCTATATTGTGCATTCCCTAGGGAAAAAAAGGATTGAGAATACATTGCCAATATATGTTTAGCTGTTTTTTTGCTTCCTTATAAATTTTGTATATACATAAATAAATATGTATTGCAAATATATATTTACTATATATATAGTAAAAAGTACACAAAATATAAATTAAACTTTAAAATGAGATAAAGAATAAAATACATTTTGGAATAATTTATTAACTAAATAAAAGCCTTTCTTTTTACTAAAAAAAAATTGAAAAAATAAGCCAATCCATGAATTGTACGAGTTTATTACTAACATTTGGTTACCATAATTTTACTATCTCTGCCTTTGATTAGTTGTCCTTCAGAAACTACTGCATTTTCCTATTTTTTTAACAAATGGGTTTAAAATTTGCTGAACTACTCAACTGAAACACTGAAATAGGATAGCAAATTGTTTCCAAGATTTTTTAAGCATTTATTTTTGTAGGTGACAAACATATAATTTTACTAACCCACCCCCCCCCCCCGGCACACGAAGTAATGGTAACATCTTGAAATATCTGTTTTCAAATGTTCTCTTCATAGCACCTTCTCACTCAGTGTTAAAATGTTATCTTTACCTTGAAGAGACGGTGATTTTTTCAGAAAAATCTCTTCAGTAACATATTACTGAGAGATGCACAACATTACAGAAAAGTTCAGCAAATTTAGAATATTTGTCTTTTTTGGTGAAAAAGATAAATAGCATAAAAAATAACCCAGTTTTTTTTTCATATGGTATTTCTAGTTTAATTTTTTAAAGAGTCTCCATACTGTTTTCCACAGTGACCGCATCAATTTATATTCCCACCAACAGTGCTCACCGAGTACTTTTTTTCCCACACCCTTTTCTTTTTTTTTTTAATAATTTTTGTTATATTAGTCACCATACAGTACATCCCCAGTAAAAATAACCCAGTTTTAACTAAGATAACTCTTTGACTTTCTTGCAAATGATTTTCACAATCATTCACCATCTCACTACACAGTAATGTTAAGATTCTACAACTTAAAGTTTTAATTTTTATCAAATTATTTACGGAGGCAAATTGCTGAAGTGTGTAAACTACAATATGTCACCGTCTCATAAAAACAATCTAGTGTACATTGCTAATTCTAAAATGCACTTTTTTTTTTTTTGTATTTAACATATTCCCAATTTGGGAGTCTGAAGCCTACTGTCCAAACAGTAGGGAGATGTGGTTAGCTCTGCAGAAGCTCAGCAAACGGGTTGGTTTTAGTGGACTGGAAGAATAGCGCGGGGACAATTGGGACACTCTTAAGAAATGCTGCCTTATTAAAGCTCTTCTGTCACTGAGGATGATGCTGGGTGAAACAAAAAAGTGATCAGGAGTGTTGGACTCAATGTGAATGCATCTGAAGAATATTTTAACCGATTTATTCTGCTATTTCCTTTTATGAATGAACAAGAGTGTTAGATAATAAATACGTATTTCTAAATAAACCTAAAAGGGACATTTCAATAACATTTTAATCAAAAGTGTATTAAGTGATAAGAATGCATGTGTCATAGTTTATGTGACAGTTCTTATTTCTTACCGGTACATAAAAATGGTATGTCGCATAGTTCACGAATTCCTGGATTCAATAAATATTGTCATAAGTGAAGGGCACTGCTGTCACCCCCTCTGCATTTTGTGCAGCTTTCCCTCTTCCCTCAAAACCCTACTTACAACATACCGAACGTGGGACTATTTAGGGTCAGTGTCATGCCATCTATTAAATGTTCATGTCTTCTTTTTTTAGATAGTAGACCTAAATACAAGCTCCAGTGTTTTCGCGAGCCCACTGGGGAGAGCGTGGCACCAGCGTGTGGTGAGAGCGGGCAGCCCAGAGCGCGCAGAGGAAGAACCCCTCAGAGGAAAGTTCTCTCTAATAAGCGTCAACAAAGTGGCTCCTCTGTGGCTCTGCAAGCCGAGGACACGGTTTTGTCGTGCTTGTCATACCCTGCACCTAATTCGCCGCGCCAATTCAGTCAGTCCGCGCTCAATCGTACGCGAAAGCTTTACTGTCCGCCTTTTGTGGAGGGGGAAGGCGGGTGCGGAGCGATAATTACCTTGCTCAAGGCGACACTGGGAGCCCACCGGTGGCAGGCCCCGGCCCCGGCCGGCTGGGAGCGCGGCGTGGAAACCGCAGGCGCCGGCGGGGCCGGGCGTCCGGCCGCTGAAGGGTGCGGCCGCATCCCCGGCTCGCCACCACATCCGCGAACCCTGGCGGCGCCGCCGCGCCCACTCTCGGGGTCTACCAGCCGCGCGCCGCGGACCCGGATAGCGCAGGGCGCGCGCTGGCGGCGGGAAGCTCGCAGCGCCTGGGGCTAGCGCGACACGTGCGCCCGGAGCGCCGGGAGCGCCGGCTGAGCCGCCGCCCGCAGACCCGCGACGCGCGGTGAGTGACCAGTGGCTCGGCTGGGGTGGGGGCACCGGGGACCTCGGGACGCGGACCTAGCGGGGTGTCTGAATGCCTGGGGCTTCTGTGCCTCGCTTCTCCCGGGAGGCTTGGCGGCGAGGAGGGCCGGGGGGCGGGGGGCTCTGCTCATCCAGGTGCTCACTCTCTGGGTGCTGATGTGCACGTGAGGGTGCCAGGTTGGAGTTCGGCCGGTTGGAGGGGAGAGGGCGCTCAGACTGAGCCTCCCAGGCGCTCCCTGGGGCAGGACGAAGAATGGTGGGCGCGTGGAGCAGGAGGGCTGGCGTCTGGGAAAGGGCTGAGGGCACCACTCAGGGTTCAGTCTTGGTCCAGGCCCGCAGGCGTGACTCGGGCTAGAAAATAGGCCTTCTCTGACTAGAATACTGGGGAGTCTTAGTCTGGCAGAGGGAGTGTACTGCCCCACAATGGGCAGCACTTTCCTGTGGCCTCTGTAGACAGACGCGGAGTCACTACCTGGCCAGTTAGTTACTAGTGGAATGTTCTGGGGCAAGCCAACTGGCTAGCCACTGGCCAGACTCAATTTTCTTATCTGTGAAATGTCTTTAGGAAGGTCCTTCTCACTTAGTTAAGGGGCGCTAAATATAAGCATTCTAAGAAACTAAGTATCTGCATGATTAGATCGACACCTGAAGCATCTTACTAAAAAGACTTTTCCCAGGTATGTCTAGAGAATAGGACAAAATTAGTCTTTATTCCTTAACTCTGGATAATTGTTATATCCCTTACATGTATATCCTGTGTGGATAAAAGTCTTTGTTGAGCCCCTACTACGTACCTGGCCTTTGGATATATACTGTTGATTCTTTAAAACTGTTGATTCTTTATATGATTCTTTAAAAGTTGGTGAAGTTGTTATTAGTATTCTCATTTTATGGAAACTTTCACACTTTCACAGAGATGGTAAGTTACAGGTTTCTGGCTCCAAACTCTGTGCTTCTTGCCTTTGCACCTCTAGGCTCATAACATTATATCCACTTCCACTTGGACAAACACTACATTTTCATTTCCCATGAACTTTAGAAATGGTACAGTGCCCTATTTGACCAGAGCGGCGAAGAGCTGACACTCTTCTCCCCTATGGTATTGTAAAATCCTCAGTCATTACCAGTACTTTGTTAGGCATGAAAGGCTCTGTAAGAGTCTGCAACATTCCTTTTTGATGTGTCTTGTTTCTTGAATGTCATGATGATTACATGGGATGGTTAATTCCCAAATTTTGGCGAGCTCTGAATCCTGTGTTAGAATGAGTTCTAGGCTGAAAAAAAAAATCTAAAGCATATGTAAGATTTTTATAGAAGAATCCTCTCCGTAGATGTTGCATTATCATTTCTCAAGAGTGGACTTATTTTTACATTACTACACCTGCTTTGTTTTCTGGTTATCTGTCATCTTTGTAATAACACTCAGCACTGCTCTCAACTTCTAGATGTAAATTTGTGCAGACCAACATAAATAGAAAGCCAAATCCCAAAGAAGGCTTGTCCAGTGCCCTTTGCTCTTGGAATCGTGGTGCTCTTTGCTAATGGTAACAATGATTTTTTTAAAGATACAAATATGTATTGAATAGCTATTATGTTCAAGACAGTGTGTGGCACTGTAGTGACTATAAAGAAATGAAAGATGCAGTTCCTGTCCTCAAGATGTTAAAACGGTTTGGGAAGACATTAATTATGAGAACACTTAGTATGTCAAGGATTTTAGGTGGCATGAATTCACCTATTATAAAGGAGGTATGGGATCTAGTCTTGATCAAATTAATCTTTCAGTGATAAGCAGAAGAATAGGCAAAGAGAGGGGTCAAAAAGCAAGACTGTCCCTGAAAAGGAAATGATATTATCCTTTTTCTTATAATAATAATAGCACATAATAATATTTATTGAGCTCTTGTTCTGTACCCATTACTGTAATAAGAGCTTCTTATTTAACCCTCACAATAATCCTGTGAGGGAGGTGCTATTTTTATTCTCATTTTACAGATGAGGAAACTCAAGTATGGAAGGTGGTTCTAATTTATCTAATTTTGAATTTACTTCTGGCTTTTCTTTATTATCTTGGTCAACTTACAGACTTGCCCACCTATAGAATTGAGATACCAGTAGTTACTTTGTATAGCAGATGACCAAATATTAACAACTCAGTTATATGCTTTGCATTGTATTAAATTGCTAAGTAAATGCCTATAAAAGATGATTAAGATTAGAATCTTAATTTACATCTCTTTTACAGTGGTATGCAGAGGAAGAGGTAAACATTGAGTAAAACATCTGGCAGAGATGTTGAGACATGGGGTTGTTTGTGTAGAGACGTCAATTGAATTCTTCATTTATATAAGAAACCTTGAGGAAAATTGTGGGATGATGATCACTTGTCTTAGCTCATCCCACCCCCTGTCACTAGCCTCCAAATATCTTCAGTTGCGAAATTCTTAGAAAATTCCGAAAACAAAGTAATTGTAATGTGTTTTAATATTTTTGATGCCTCATAGCACTTTATGAAAAGACTAGGTGATTGATGCTACAAGATGAAGCAAAACTTGCCAAGATTTCCCAATACCCAAGGTCCAAAGATAAATCTTCCACCTCCTGCCACTGTCCACAAATAGAGACTTCAAGACGGAGGATGTCCAAGGAGAGACACTTCCAATAAACCAGGGAAGAAAATTTTAGTGAAAGAGGTTTAATTTTCTCAATAATTTAATTTTCATTGTCATTTTTCAAACAAGGAAAAGAGGGAAGAAAGAGGGAAGAAAATTTTAGTGAAAGAGGTTTAATTTTCTCAATAATTTAATTTTCATTGTCATTTTTCAAACAAGGAAAAGAGGCTTTGAAATGTGAAGTTACTTATGATGGTGACACAGATAAAAGTAGAAGAACCAGGATGGCACCCAGTTCCTCAGGCCCTAGACACTGTGCTCTTTCTAGTACGTCATCCTTCCTGAAAGTAAATGGCTTATTTTATTTATAGCTCTAGATCAATGCAGAGAGTGAAAATAGAGAAGGTTGGATTGTTAAAACTTAATTGAACAAGTGCTATGAAAATTGTTGGCTTTTGGAGCTAATCCAAGAAAGAGAATAGGAAACATAACAACACTAGTTGATTTGAATGTACCTTGTTTCTTCAAGACTCCATCCGTGTCTTGTTTCTCCTTTCTTTATTTCTTTTTTGCAGTTCTCTTGTGGGAATGCTTATTCAGTTTACAAGATAGTTCACACTACAAATGATTTGAGGGTTGGAATGATATAAGATTCCCTAATGCATTTTAAATGTGATTTGTTTACACACCACATTTCAAAAGCCTATTATGTCCAATGTGATATATCTGAAATGGAAATAAAGACAAGTAGAATTGGCAGAACATTTCAGAAAAATATAAAAGAAGGGGTAAAAGGGTAAGGGAACTTTTGTTAAGAAAAATGATGAAGTAGGGCACCTGGGTGGTTCAGCTGGTTGAGTGTCTGACTTTTGATCTTGGTTCCAGGTCTTGATCTCAGGGTCGAGAGTTCAAGCCCTACATTGGGCTCCGCATGGGCATGGAGCCTACTTTAAAAAAAAAAAAGAAAGAAAAAGAAAAATGATGAAGAGGTCATAAAGAGGGAAAGGAGAAAACCCTTTAACAGAAATTAAAAAAAAAAAAAGACCAAAACTTCAGAAGTCTTGTGATTTCAAGCAAGAAAAGAATGTTTCTACGTATAGGTGAACTTAGGAATACAAATGCTTACCAGTGAGATGAAAGAAAATTCAAGAGAGCCTTAGCAGGTGTGTAAGAAAGGAAAACAGTGTCTGTCCCGTCCAGTTTGGCTCATGTAAAGGGTGTTGCGACTATTGGGTAGAAAAAAGAAAAAGCAGAAAGGGTTGAGGTGATGTTACTTTCCTTGCCCATCACACCACTAACATAACATCATGAAGAGGCTGATTTGATGATTAGGGCCTGACAGGCCAGCATTTGTCCATGTTATGCCTTGTGAAGTTTTTCACCAAATGGTAGACTCAGAAGGAAAAAGGAAATAATGCTTCAGTCAGGAGACTGTTCTTTTTCATGACTTAGCTCATGAAAAGTCATGGAGAAGGTTGGCTCCAATGGCTAGGTGGCAAGTTATCTACTTGGTGGATATGATTACCCTTTCCCATCCTCATAGTGGAATAGATCATTAGAGGTGGTTACATATTGCGTATATAGTTTTTATGTTTGTTTGTTTCATCCTCTTTTGAGAGAGGGAGGAGGGTATCAGAAATAATGATTTACACTGAACTCTACCTCTGAAACTAATAATACACTATATGCTAATTAACTGAATTTAAATTAAAAAAAAAGAATGAGTAGTTAAACTGATTATGAGTGGTATTTGTTGACTAACGGCTTCATTTTAGGGTAAAAATATAAGGAGCACAGCACAGGTTTTAGCATTAGGATTTTTTGGCAGAATAGTTTTGAACTATTTACCAGGTTGCCCTTAATCATCAATATGTCACTTTTTGATAGAACATAACCATATCCTGTTATATATCCATGAAGCAAAGCTACTGTAGATTCAGTAAGCATACAGTCTTTGTTTTTACTCCAGTTTGATATTTTTTAAGCCTCTTACCTCTTATTTGGAGGTGGTTCTCTGCTCTATAATAAATCATATAATCTCAGCAAAAAGAAAAGAAAAGAAATAATGATTCAAGCTTCTGAAAATTAAAGCATCAGACATCATAATTGCTTTACTAGTGGGTATCATAAAGATTGTATTAATGTGCGTTGTGCCGGGAATATAGTAAGAGATCAACAAACTATAGCATTAGTATTAATGGTAGAGTTAGCGTTAGCACTATTTTTAATATTATGCTGCTACTGTTGTTACCGATCAGGAGCAGTCTCACATGCTAGAGGTAATGTTAGATTAGAAATCAGGAAACCTATGTTGTTTTTGTTTTTGTTTCTGTTTTAAAGACGATGTTCTAATTTTCCATTTACTGAGAGATTACTTTTTTTTTAAGATTTTATTTTTTTTGACAGAGAGGGCACAAGCAGGGGCAGTGGCGAGCAGAGGGAGAGGGAGAAGCAGACCGCCCGCTGAGCAGGGAGCCTGATGTGGGGCTCAATCCCAGGGCCCTGGGATCATGACCCGAGCCAAAGGCAGACACTTAACCGACTGAGCCACCCTGGCGACCCAGGAAACCTATGTTCTGATCTGGATTCTGCTATTAATGACCTTTGGCAAGTCCCATCTTTTCTCTAAGCCTCAGTTTATCTATGTGTAAAATGGGGAAGGTAGAAGAGATGACCTCCAAAGTGTTGTCTTTATACTGTCCTGCCACCAGTAAGACATGTCTGTAAGTAGCTTTGCCGGCAGAAGGGAAGGATTTTGTACTCTGCCTCATTGAGTCAACTGGGTAATTAAGGACGTTCATTTGTAAGACAGGAGCCTTAATGCACATCTAGAACAATCATTTGGTGGTTCTGCAGTGGCCCAGACTCAAATGTCAGCTGTTGGGAGGGGAAAGAAAGTAGCAGGACCATGGCAATTAATAGCTAACATTTGAAGTTCCTTCCTCCTCTGCCTTATTAAATTATTTGATAGCTAGGGTTAAGAATAAAGGTAGCCTAACATATGATTTTCTTTTTTACCTAGTTTAACAAAGCATATAATTCCAGTACAGTGAAGGTCATAAGTGATTTTAAAAAGAAATGCAAAAGCAGGACCCAGAAGGGAAAATGGGAGCTAGCCTCAATGGTGTGCCTCCTTAATTCTAGGTATTCTCCTGGGTCCATCCCACTATCATATTAATCTTCCCAATAACTTTGTATAGTTCCATATTACTGTACCCACTGTAAGAAACGGCACTCTTACAGTTAATAGCACACAGTGGGACTGAGATTCACTAGCCTTTTTCTTTTCCATAATACCATGCTGTCCCTTGAACTTAACATGGTGCTACAGAAGAAAAGTAATGTGGAAGTAGAAAGTGCTCCTGCCTGCATGAAATTACCACCTGTGGTAAGGGTTTTTCCTAGCCTAGTAAAATATGATTTTGCAGTAGTGCAGATTTTGTGCTTCTTCCTGGAGCAGTGGGGAAAGAGACTCACTGAGGGGTTGCCTCTGCCTTCCTGCCAGTTGCTATATTTCTGGCTGGTCCTTATTCCCCTCACTGAGACATTGTTTTCACTATTTGGAAACTGTCACAATTTGAGTGATGAGTCAATGACATAGAACACTCTTTGATTTTCTGATTCAAGATGGAGTTGTAGTTTTAATATCAACCCTCTAGGCAGGCTGCCTGAAAGATGTTTACAGTTGATAGGAGGTTTCATTTTATTGGAAGATACCTCATTTACTTGAAGGTCTTTGAGGTTCTGAGTTTCTTATAAAAGGAGAAAGTATTTTACCAGGTATTCAAAGAGAATGAGCAAGTTCATGTTTGGATAAATGTACTATATAAATTGAACTTTATCCTCTATTTTGCCTATTTCATATGGTGTGTGCATGTGTGTGTGTGTGTATATATATATATATATATATATGCGTGTTTCATATATATTTCTTATATACATATTGCATATGTATTTTATATACACATATTTCATATTTATACATTTAAAAATTCTTATAATAACTAATTAAATATTTTGATATTAAATATTTTACTTATTTGGAGAATATCATAGCTCCATAAATTGCAGTGCATATGGAAAGATACCCTGTAGATACCCCTTGTAGTCAGGAAGCAGATGTGTAACTATTCATTCATAATTCAGTTTTCTTCTAGTTATCTTCTAGTTCAATTCATAATTTCCTTTATGCCAGAATATTCCAAATTTTGATGAAGCAACTAAGGAAGCAGTAATAAAGAAAAACTTGCTATTAATGATGTCAACCACAATGTGGCAGAATCAGATTTAATGTAGTTGTAATGTAGTTACATTAAACTAGAAATAAAATAGATAAACACAGAAAAACTATTTAAGTTTTGTTTAGTTCAGCATATGCCTATTATGTGCCATAAATTGTGGGCTCTGCTCATGAGGAGTTTGTAAGCAAATGGAAGAGACAGACGGATACCTAAATAAATTAGTTCTAGTTAATATGGCAGGTGCTAAGATATGAGGATGCCAGGATGCTATACAGGAGGCTTCAGTCTGACCTAAAGACATAGCTAAGGCTTCCTAAGATTTGACGACTTCTTTCCTTCTCTACTGCTGTAACTGTGGTCCACATCATCATTTCTTACTAGGTATCTGCGATTGCTTTCTAACTGGTCTGCTTGCTTCCACTCTGGCCCCCATAATGAAGCCTGACTAATTTTTTTTTTGTTTTTTGCCTTTGCATGTGTATATTTAATGTAATTCATACCTCGTAACACCCCCAATTAAAACTCAGTTAGGTAAATAAATAAAACCTCGAATTAAACATCAGTGATTTCCTGTAGATTTGAGAGTAAAATCCAGGCTCCTTTCCATGGCAAACAAGCCCATAGTAGATCTGGCTCCTGGATTCTTCTCCACTTCATGTCCTACCATTCTCTGATTGCAGTCACTTCCCCTGCCACCCTGATCTTTTTTCTGTGCCTCACCCATAGCCAGCTATTCCTCTGCCTCTAGTCTTCATCCTGAGTCTTCATTTGGTCTGTGCCAGTCTCAGCTCAAGCTTCACTTCCTAGAAATGCCTTCATTGACTAGCTTCTCTCCTCTCCAGACTTCTCTCCCCTTAGCTTCTCTTATGTTTTTCTTTTATCATTGTCTGAATTTATTTGTTATTTATTTCTTTGTTTTCTGTCTCCCTATTCCAGATTGTTGGTTCCATGAGAACTGAAATCCTCTTTGCTCTATCCCTAGTTCCTGGCACATAGCAGCTGCTTAATACATATTTGTTAAATGAATGGCTGAATAAAAGGGTTCTGAGCTGAGTTGGGATGGATGAATAAGACTTAGCCATTCCAAGAACAGTGGAAAAGTAAGAGAATAGAATCGGCAAAGATACAGAAGCATGCGTTGGCGTGAGATATGCAGGGAAAGTAAGCAGCTCAGTGTTACTAGACGATAGAGTGCCAGCAGAGAGTAGAGGTAGATGTAGTTGGTAATAAAGGCAGGAATTAGCTCATGGAGGCCATTGTCTGCCATGACTTTGGACTATATGGTTTAGAGAAAGGAAACTGTCAGATTTCAATTTATATCAGTTTTTCTTAAACATTTTTAACCAAGACCAACAACAAATACATTTCAGGGGCGCCTGGGTGGTTCAGTCAGTCAATGTGTCTGCCTTCGGCTCAGGTCATGATCCCAGGTCCTGGGATGGAACCCTGCGTTGGGCTCCCTGCTCAGTGGGGAGCCTGCTTCTCCCTCTCCCTCTGCCTGCCACTCCCCTGCTTGTGCTCTCTCTCTGCCATATGAATAAATAAAATCTTAAAAAAATATACATTTTATATTTTCTGTAAACTGAGAGCCACCCCCAGATTCTAGAGGCCATCACATTCCTTGGCTCATGGCCCCCTTCGTCCATCTGCAAAGCCGGCAGTGGCAGATCCAGGCCTTCTCATATCACAGCTCTCTGACGGAATTTTTGCCTCCCTCACCTACTTTTAAGGACTCACTTGATTAGATTGGGCCCATTTGGATAATACAGGATAACCTCACCATCTCAGATCCTTACTTGTATTCGCATCTCCAAAGTCCCTTTGTCATGTAATGTAATACATTCACAGGTTCTTAGGGATTAGGCCATGGACATCTTTGGTGGCCATTATTGTGCCTACCACAGGGATGTTTATAGGGAGTTTTTTATAGCTCATCTTCTTCCCCTTCCTCCCTTTTATCTTTCTTTTAATAAGCATTTATTAGGTACTCTTTCCTAGTGCTGATACAGCAGTGAGCAAGACAGCCAGTGTTCCTGCTCTCTTGGTGGCTTAAATTCTAGCACAGAGATAGAGGACAGACAAGTAGTCAAGTAAAAGTAAACACAGTAGTTATAGACTGTACCATAAAGGCAATAAAAAAGGTGATGAGTAGAAAGTAACTGGGCAAGACCACTTTAGCTAGGTGGTCAGAGAGGGGCTGTCTGAGGAAGTGACACATGATCTGAGATCTGAATGGTGTAAGTCAGTCAGCCACTAAGAAACAGAGGAAGAGGATTCTAGCAGAGGAAATGGAAAGTTCAGAGTCTCCGGGCAGCAAAAGACATGTCTTATTCAAGGAACAGTCTGAAAGCCAGTGCAAATGGAGCAGAGTAAGCAAGGCAGAAAAAGTTGAGCAAATGATGGTGGCAAGACAGGAGAAGTGAGGCCATGCAGTGCCTGGAAGATCATGTGCGGTAAGGATTTTGGATTTTATTCTAACAGCAAAGGACATATTAAAGGGTGTTAAATAGTGGTGGTATGAAACAGGTAATGTAATCTGATTTATACTTCTAAAAGGTAGTCACTATGTGAAAATGACTTAGAAAGGGGTAAGGATGGATTGGAGAGATACACTCCGGGACTACTGTAGTCATCTTGAGGAGAGATGACAGTCTTTTGGACTAGAGTGAGGACCGTAGGAATGGAGAGAAGCAGATTGATCTCTGATATATTTTGGAGGTAAAATTGATAGGACTTAGTGATGGTTTGGTTGTAGGGGATGGGAAAGAGAGTGGGATCAAAGATGACTTCTAGGTTTTTGAGCAACTTCAGTTATTTACTGAAATTAAAAAGGCTAGGGAAAGAACCAATTTGGGGAAGGGAGACCAAGAATTCCAACTGATCATGTTAATATTGAGCACTCTACTAGAGGTCTAAGAAGTGATGCAAGGAGACAGATTGGAGCTTAGAGAGATGTCTGAGTAGAAGATATGCATCTGAGAGTCATTAGCATACAAATAATTTCTAGAGCCAGGTGACTGGATGAGATCCCCTAGGGAGGGAGTAGAAATAGAGAAAAAATGTCTTGAGTGAGCTGAGGTCCTCCCAGAGTTGAAGTTCAGGAGGAGGAGGAAGAACAACCAGCAAAGACTATTGAAAAGGTGCTAAATTTTTTTGGAGCTTTCCTGATTAATGGCTAGGCTAGAGGTAGAAACGTCAAAGGAGCAAATGGGGACATTTCTATATACCCACTAGAAGCAGTACTGTTGTATCGCTAGCACTTAACAATGTGCCTGGCACATGAAAGATGTCCTATTGAATGAATGAGTGAATTTTTTTAAAAACGGCCAATATGGTCTGGCTTATCATTTTTTTTTTAGAGAGATTTTATTTATTTATTTGACAGAGAGAGACAGCCAGCGAGAGAGGGAACACAAGCAGGGGGAGTAGGAGAGGAAAAAGCAGGCTCCTAGAGGAGGAGCCTGATGTGGGGCTCGATCCCAGAACACTGGAATCACGCCCTGAGCCGAAAGCAGATGCTTAAGGACTGAGCCACCCAGGCGCCCCAGGTCTGGCTTATCTTTAGGTATGGGAGTAAAAGGTGAACATTTGCATTGGCTGGTTCCCAGTGGCCTAACATCACAGAAATTTCCAGCCTAATTTATGGATTCTTGGCCTACTTTTAATAGAATTTAGAGAATTTCCTAATGAGTAGTAGAGCCATTCCTTAGGTTTAAATTTGGAAACAATCAGAAATCACCAGTTCATATTTTCTGAAACATTCAAGATAGAAATATGTAGTAAAATAAACAACTAGTGAATAAGCAAACAAACAAGTAAAATCGACCTTTTGTAGAAGACTCCAACAACTCCCTTTCTTATGACCAAAGAGATCAGTCTTTTGCTAAGTTCCAGGAGAGGGGTATGAGCCACTTTTTAATTTCCTGTTACTTCTAGAAGCACATGAATAGCTCAGAAATTCTCATTATTCGTGGGATTTAACACCACTATGTTTGACTATGTTGGTACAGCCCTGTTTGGAAGAAAAAAATTTTTGTGTGTGACTGAGGCTCAGAGGTTAAATAACTTGTGCACAGTCTCAAAGTTCATTTTTATTTTTACTATTTTATTTTATTTTACATTATTTTTTTAGGGGGTTGGGCAGAGGGAGAGGAAGAGAGAGAATCTTAAGCAAGCCTCACATCCAGCATAGAGCCCGACGTGGGGCTCAATCTCACAACCCTAAGATCATGACCTGAGCCAAAATCCAGAGTCAGATGCTTAACCTTAACCAATTGAGCCACCCAGGCATCCCACAGTCTCAAAGTTCTTAAACCCAGTTCTAAAGGACTCCAAAGGCCATCTCTCTTCTCCCACCCTTTGCCAACACCAAGAAGCTTAAGCGAATGGGGGTTAGAGGTGGCTAAGATTTTCAATTTACTAGTTTTAAAAGTTACTTCATTAAAAAAATCTTAACAATATAGAGAAATTAAAGGGGCATTTTAAGTCCTGAATGATGTTGGTTCTGGTATTTTCTGAATATATTTAACATGAATGAATTTGTCTTCTTTTACAAGGAAAATTACAGAGGTGTATTCCCGAGTTGACTGTTCATGGCACATACAGTTGGAGGGTGCTCATTGGCACTTATTTTTATCATTGTGTTGTTGTTGGTTAAAGCAAATATAGGTAAGATATTTCTATAATTGAATCTGTAGAAGGATTTGCGGTTTAAACTCTCAGTTACAGATGAAATATGTATTTGTGGGAATTGTTCTGGTAGTTGGTCTTTTGTAGTCAGTCTACTCTCATTTTAAATGGGTAAGTCTGGTTCCTGCTCTATAACTAATATGCATTTTATTTAAATTATGCTAATATATGAGTGCAGTCATATAATTTCTCCTTAAAAAGTGGCTAGGCAACCACACAGCTGGCATTGTGCATTTTACTGAAATGAAAAATGATAGTGTACTTTAACAAAGGGTATGCATGGGTGGATTCAACTATGCTAAAAAAATAATGGCTGACATTTTCCTTGCCTTTTCTTTACTGGGAGCTTACAATTTTACTTCCTAGCTCATTACAGTCAATGAAAATCAAAGAAGCAGAGAACAGACGTATAAGTAGGATGGGAGGCGAGAGTAAAAGAGAGTGACTTAGTTTTAGTTCTGAAAATAAAAAAGACTTTTTTATTTAAAATGAATTTTTAGTATTTCCTTTATTTGATCTAAATAACTTTTTTTACCAATTTCTGTTTAGTGTAGTTAATCAAAATAATCTTGCAATTACCAAAAAAAAAAAGACTTTCAGTGGAGGCTTTCCATCACATCAGAAAATTCAGGGCAAATCTATAATTCTGAGGTTCTTTCATTGGCAGAACTACCAAAAACTGTTCATTTCTAATTAGTTGTCACTTATTTACACAAAAACTTCTAGAGAATAAGAATGACCTCTCTTTTAATTAGTTTAATATGGTATCTGGCAATAAATAAATAAATAAGTAGACTCTTTTAAAAAGAATACATTCATGTAATGTCATATTAGCTGTATCGGGTTATGGTTCATCTAGCTCAGGGTCTTGAATCTTGAAGGAATACCAAAGTGTGGCATGGGGGACCTAGTTTTCATCCTTGATGCCAACCACAAACATACCAGAGCCACTGAATATTTTCTTTTGTTATAAAATAATGTTATAGATTATATATACTTTATACCACTATAGCAAGAGAAAGTAGTATTCCTACATCTACCCCTTAGAGTTTGTAATAGCCTTTTAAATGGTCATTTGTTTTTGTTGTTTGTTGCTTTTTTTTCCTTTTTGCTCTGAGTCTTGAAGTAAGCCTTATAAATCAGAAATGGGGATGGAAGCAAATGTGATTTATTGTGGGAAGTACTTTTCAGTAGTCTGGTGAGTAATTTGCATATAAGCGAGATTGGTTTTTCCTGGTCTTCTGTTCCTGAGTGTTCTTCCAACCCTATTTTCTTAGCACTCTTAGTCTTACTGTTTTAAGAACAATGCATCTTTTAATTAAAATACAGTTAGACTTTAATGTGGTTGCCTTCTGTTCTCATTGTGTATCACCAATATAGCCAGAGCAATGTGGGTTATTTATATTTCCATGATTTGATGGGATTAATTTTACCCTGCTGTTGAGAATCACACAAACCCACCATTTTGAAATGGGTTTCTGACATGCTGACTTGTGTCTTCTTGCAGATGCATGCAAGAGAGGAGATGTGACTGTGGAGCCTTCCCATGTAATTTCACTTGGATCAGCTGTCAATATTTCATGCTCTTTGAAGCCCGAACAAGGCTGCCCACAATATTCCAGTTTAAACAGGTTAATCCTCTACAAGGTTAACGAAAAAATCAATTTGCTGCATGGTCACTTCCTCAGTTCTCAAGTCACAGATCTTCCTCTGGGTACAACAGTGTTTTTCTGCAAACTGGCCTGTAGCAAAAAGAAGGAATTGCGAATATGTGGGGCAGAGATCTCAGTTGGTGGTGAGCATTCCATTCTGAATTCTTAAAAACTAGTCATGTTTTGGTATTTGTCATGTGTTAGACAGACATCCAAATATAGGGCAGTGTTCTTTTTTCTCCTGCCACATGGATATATTTTATCTTGATAGCAATATGAGCACCTCAATGTGAGAAATCCAGAAAGCAATAGAATTGGGATCTCATTTCATAGTGTTCTCTCTCTCTCCCCCCTTTCCTCCCCCATTTTTTTTTTCCCTCTTAAGACCAAGGACTTAATGTCCTTGGACTCCAGTGGCACAAAAGAGAATCTCTACAGCTGAATTGTCATGCCTTCTTGATCTATGAGAATTTGTTCAAAGCTACAGCCTCCTAAAAAGAAAAAAGAGATACCTTTTTTGACTTATGAAGCCCAGGTTGACTACACAAGAATGAGCAATTCTCCTTTCCCTAACTTTATAGTCCTTACATCCACATTCACTCCTGATCACTGGTTATCATACTTAGCAGAGGTTAAAGGAGAACTGGATTTTCTAGAAAACTCCATGAGGCAGAACAGATGCTTTGTCAGAAGAGTTGAGTTATATAGTCTCAGGGAAGCAAGAGTGAGGGAATGAGCCAGAAAGGACCAAAGCAAACACAAGGAGGTCAAATTACGGAGCTGGCCACAGCACAAACAGAAAATACAGCTGGTTGCTTGGTCACTAGGGACATTCCCAGAAAAAAACATATGGGAAGATACAATGACAGGGAGAGAGAACAATTTAACTGTCATTGGTCAAAGTTCACCCATAGGGTATCAACTCCCCTACATGCTGGCTTGCACTGCTGGTCCCTCCAGGAAGCTGCTTGGAAGTAAGAACTAAGACATCAGAGCTGGCATCTATAGCATGAGCCACAGTGCCCCGGGTGAGCCCACAGTATACCTGCCTAAAGCTTGTAGACTGCAGCCCACACCCTTAGCCTTGAAGGCTAGCCAGGCAAGCTAGTGAGCATGCCTGGGCTCTGAGTCATCCCAGGACACTCTGTGCCTCCATGGTTCCAGAGAAGTTCCGGAGTGGCTGGTAAGAGGCCTGGGGAAAGTAGGAGGACTGCAGGCTGACTGACCAAGATGCAAGGACAGAGCCCCTGACATGAAAACATGATACAGAGCTCAATGAGACTCTTTTCAGCAAAGATCCCTCTTTGCTGAACCACTTTTCTGTAACCTATAAGGATATGGTTGGTGCTAAGCAATCTTGCCAGAGAGCCATCAGAAGCTCTGAGCAGAACACCAAGCATACAGCCAAATGAATCATTGGAGGCTAAGGAGACATAAACCAGATCCAGGCCTCCTCTTCCCATTCGTGGCCTCCTATTCACACCACCTATGGGTCATGTATTCTCTGGTCCGACTGCCTGTGGTGTCCTAAAAGGAGCATGGGCTTTGAAGCCAAATCCTCTCACTAACAGTGTACTGATAGGCAGTTTCAATTCTCTGAGCTGCAGTTTCTCTCTCTGTTATCAAGATACTAACACCTACTTCATAAGATGGTTGTAGTGATTAGATGACACCTGGTATGCAAAGTGTTTCATCTAGTACCCAGCACATAGAAGGCACTGAGGTGATAAGCTCTAGGGTGGAGGTTACAGCTGTCTTGGCTCTTCTTCCTGTGTGCAGCATGTTGGGTACGAGTCCATTTCCCTTGAAAGAAAGTACAAGACAGTGATAGACAAATGAAAATTTCTCTAAAACACACCATTGGTCTTCACCTCTTTTGTCCTCAGAACACCTGAATGTTTCACCCAGGTAACTCGCAGTCTTGGTAGACCAATGTTATGTATTTGTGTTGGACGTTCCCAGACCTGTGATGTTAGTTGCTGCTGATGTTTTTGTTCGTATTTATTAGGCTATGATAGCTTTGGAGGTCAGTATTCTTGCACTTGTCCTTAGCCATCCTGTTCCATTTCCTACCTTTTCTCAGGTATGTTAAGAGTGCTGCAACCCCTTTCCATTTGTAAAGTTTCCATCCAGAGGGGCGCCTGGGTGGCTCACTCGGTTAAGCATTGACTCTTGATATCAGCTCAGGTCTTGATATCAGGGTCATGAGTTCAAGCCCCACCTTGGGCTCTGCACTGGGTGTGGAGTCTACTTAAAAAAAATGTTTTTTTCCATCCAGAGTATGGAGATGCATTTGTGACAGTTTGCAGCCACAGAAGACCTAGGGAGATGGTTAAGAGGATCTGTCATGGTGCAGCTCAGTTGGGTGGTACTGTTGGAATGTTGCTTGTCCAGTGCGCTCACGTGGTATCCACACCATCAGTGGCTGCTCTTTGAGCAAGTTTAGCACCTTAGAGGTGAAGGACTGACTGGAAGCAACACCTTTTTCTGAGTATGGCTAGTCATTCCAAGAAAAGACGCAATGAATTTTGGTTTCACCTAGTATAGTAAGCTTAATCTTATCAGTAAGGGAGTAAACAACCCCTTTTCTTTTTTGTGATAGTGGTATCCTTTTTTGTAGCACCATTGTATATCCTGAGAATGCTGTCATAAAGTGGGCTGGTTTTTCAGAACTGGGAATGGGTAATTGAGCCTTTTCTTCCCAGCCCCTCCCTGGGCTTGGGCGGCTCTGCTACCAAGAGCTCATTCATGTTGTGTAGTAACTAAGCAATCAGTGCTCTAGCTTAACCTCACAGCGTTGATCCACAAACTACTTAGAAAATCAAGGTAATAAATGAAAGACAATGGATCCTTGCTTGGTTGTTTTCAATATATGCTTCACTGTTGATATTTCTGAAAGCTATTTTTCTAAGACAGTTAATGTCCCATAGTAAGTAGGGCTTTTAAATACAATAGCAACCATGGGGCGCCGGGGTGGTTCAATCAGTTTTTCTCTGAATCTTGATTTCAACTGGAGTTATGACCTTGGGGTTGTGGGATTGAGCCCCACATCGGATTCCATGTGGAGCCTCCTTGGGAGTCTCTGTTCCCCTCTCCTTCTGCCCCTCCCCCGGTTGTACTCTCTCTAAAAAAAACAAAAACAAAAACAACCATAATACTAGTAACAATTTATTATATTGCAAGCTATTTTAATTTTCAGAGGCTTTGATTTCTGTCCTTTTTTTGGTGTCAGCTGTTATACACTTGTATTGAAGAGAATGAGATCTGGTTTCACCTGAGACAGATAGTTTCTGCCAAAACCATGTCCTGGGCTGAAGTAGACACCTTGATTTCATGGTGTGGGGACCTCATGTTGGGAAAGTTGACTTGACTTTCAGTACAAGCTGTGCTCTTTAAAATGAGAGTCTCCGCAAAATTTTAGGAGTAGAGGTACAAGTGAGAACTTAAAGGTGCCGAATGCTTTATATCTCATTTGGTCATCATTACCCCTATGAAGGGTTAAGGTGATGATGGTGGTTTGAACACATGTATTTACATTGATTCCCCTGAAATTAAGCCAACATGCAGTAAAGAAAGTTTTCTAGAGGCACAAATTGTAAAGGACAAAAGGGATGGGAGGCGAGACATATCAACAAACTTTTGGAAGCTGGAAAGCAGGTAGACCAGTGATAATTGGCTTAGCCAGCAGCTGGCAATGAGAAATGTCTTGATGCAACATGACTGAATGCAGAAGCTCCCACCTCAGAAAGACTCAGAAATTAGTGATACTATGTCCTTCTGAGAGTGAGGGTAAGAATGGGACCAAAAATGAGAGATTTGATTGAAAAATCTGTTTGAAAAACAGATTGTCAGATCTCTTTCCCAATTCCATGTAGCTAGACATTCACTGCTCTACTACTCTGGTGTAAGACTGGAGGCTTGGCATTAAAGGGTCACTAAACTAGTAGCATGCTGGAAAACGGAGGGGATTAAAGGAACATTTACATTCAGCTCCCTTCAGCCCTGTACCTTCCTCCACTCATTAAAATATCCTTTTCTGGGAAATCTGATAAGTCCGAGAGGAAATATCTAAAATTATTTCCAACATAGGTTCCCAAGAAAACCTCACCAGATCACCTTGGGGTGAAACCCAGAGTCAGCAAACACTTCTCAGCTGACACACATGCAGAGCTCCAATCTGTAATTCCGTGCCTCACTCCTATACATGAGTAAAAATATAACAATCTGGGGAAAATGTCTACTATGAAAGATAGAAACCAGAAGAAACATAGGAACAAAGCATATAAGCTAGGTGGAAGAAATAGAGTGTATTCAGGGAGATGAAATGTTAAAAAACAAAAACTATCCTTATACCCTCAGAAAATTACAAGAAACTATTGCATACAGAACAAAAAAAGGATGGTGTGTGGAAAGAAAATACTCAGAGAATAGAAAACATTGCCCCTGAAGATAAACAAATGAAAAACTTAATAGGAGGGTAGATATATACACTGAGGAGGTTTTTCCTTGAGAGTAGAACAGAAAGACCAAGAGCTTAAAAATATAGAAGATAAGGTATAAAATTAGAAGAAGATCCAACCTATAAAAACTGGGGATTTTTGGAAAGGAAAACACAGAAGAGAATCAACAGAGAAATAATTCAAGACTATTTCCCAAACTGAAGGATATAAGTTCCCAGAATGTATGAACTCTGAGAATCCAGAAGAGAATAGATCCTCATTAAGCATATCCTTGTGAAAATTCAGAAGAGTGGGGACAAAGAAAAGATTCTACAATCCTCTGAAGATTAAAAACAGTGGTTCAGGAATCAAAAGGGCTTCAGGCTTTTTTTTTTTTTTTTTAAGATTTTATTTATTTGTCAGAGAGAGAGAGGGCATAAGCAGGGAAACAGCAGGCAGAGCAGACAGAGCAGGCAGAGGGAGAAGCAGGCTCCCCGCTGAGCAAGGAGCCCTTCCTGATGCAGGACTCAATCCTAGGACCCAGGATCATGACCTGAGCTGAAGGCAGATGCTCAACCAACTGAGCCACCCAGGTGTCCCTGGCTTCAGGCTTCTTAACAGCACCCTAGAATGTAGAAGACAGCAGAGCATTGCATCCAAAATCCTGGATGAAAATTCTTTTCAATTTAGAATTAAGTACTCAGCCAAAGTATCAGTCAAGTGTGAGGGTAGAATAAAGACATTTTTAATCATGTTCATAATATTTCCTCCCTGTACCCTTTTCCAGGGAATTACTGGAGGATGTACTCCACCTACACATATAATTAAATCAGGGGAGAGGAAAGAATTGAATTTAAGAAACAGGAGATCAAACGCTGGAAAACGAAGGCATTTCCATTATACTAAGGGCTCGCAATATCAGAATAACAGCTGTGTACCAGGCACAGAGGCAAACCTGTCTTGTTGGATAGTTCCCAATGCCCCAAGAAAGAGGTCTTCGGGCAAATGAAACAGCATTTGAATATTTGAACAGTGGTTCAGATAATTGGCTTGAGTTTGGAATTATATTAATAATAAGAAAACTAATGGAAGAACAAGACAGTTTTTTACTGGCTCCAAGATAAAAACAAAAAAAAAGGTGTATAGAAAGTGGGAAGTTAATGTAGTAGTCTAAGTGGATCCCTCATAAGTAGTTATGTATACAGATATATACAGTGTATATATGCATTTAACCATGCTCAAAATATTTCCTTCCCTGAACCCTTTCCCAGGGAACTGTATACAGTGTATACAGTGTGTATATATAGTTCATATATATTCAATATAAGATATACATATTTCATATACATGTATATGTGTGTGTGTGTGTATATATATATATGAAAGAGTCTTCTTTCAGGAAAAGAAAGTTTATTATTTCATTAAAAAAAACTATATGAGCTACCTAGTATTATACCGATTTTATAGATGAAGAAACTGGACTTCTGAGAAGTTAATCTGTCCACTATCACATAGTGGGCAATTATTGTGCCCGGGTCTGTGATGTTTGCTAAAGACAACAACAACAAAAAAAGCCATTTATTCTACCAATTACAGGTTGTTGTTTTTTGTTTTTTGGTACAGACAATATCTAGGACTTCAGTGGTATAATTGTTTTATCTCACCCAAACGAAACATCTCTTACATGTGGGTCTCAGTATTAGAATAGAATGAGATGAATGAGTAACAGTATTTTCTCTTACCTCCACTAAATCTAAGAAACTCCTAGCTTTGGGTTTACCTCTGACTATAAAATGGCTTAATTTACAAATACACACCTTTGATAGAGGGGACCTGGCCTGCCTTGTACACCTTTGTGTGTCCATAGCTAGCACTATGCCCTTGGAAGGTACTCAGTGTCCATGTACATAAAGAATCAGTTTATAAATACTCATAAAGTGTTCCAGGTGAAGCTGCAGAAATTAGGTTTAGCTGGTACAGTCCAGTAGGACACGCCTAGGGCCAGTGGGTGGAATGTCTTGGCAGCAACTATCAGGTCTATGAAGAGAAAGAGACCCTAATCTTTAGAGGTTTCTAATATTTGAATGGACTTCACTCTAAATAAGTAAACTCATCATCACCAGTGGTAATGGAGCTAGCATTGGATGTTCACCTGTCAGGGAGAATGGGGGAATGTGGTGGTAAAAGCCTCAGACTCAAATCAGCTACTCCTGGGCTGGAGCCCTGACTCTGCCACTTCACAGTTTTGTAATTTGGGACAAGATAGTTATCCTCTAAGTCTTAGTTTCCTCTTCGATAAATTGAGGATAATAACAATGAATACTTTATGGAGCTGCTGTGATGCTTCATTGAGAAAAACCTCATATAATGCATAGGACTTGGCATGTTGTGTTTGATCCATATTCACGATTGTTATTAGAAGACATTCATGCCTTGGAAGCAAATTTGAACGTGATGAAATCTAGACATAGGGGAAGTATTGTTATTGCAAAATAATGCGATTGAGATATTAACTGTGTGCTGTTTAAAATATGAGGTTTTGCATTTTGTTTTTAAAGTTGTTCCAGAACAGCCTCAAAACTTATCTTGTATACAGAAGGGAGAACGTGGGACTGTGAACTGCACCTGGGACAGAGGAAGAGACACCCATCTATATACTACGTATACTTTACAGTAAGTGAGAGACTGTATTTTTGCAGCTGGTTTGTAGGTATTATCTTAAACTACACTTGGAAATATCTAACAGTTTTACTTTTATCGGAGAGAAGAAGCAATAGACATCTCTAGGTAATTAGGTACTTAAAAAAAAGAAAGAAAGAAAGAAAAGTCTAGGGTTCATCAATAAAACTGACCCATTTCAGTTAGAGTGTGAGAACTAAGGTCTTGGATCTGAGATCTCACTTGGAATTCTCTTCAGGGCAGCTGAGGCCCATGTTGTGGATGTCCCTCCCTGCTCTGAGAGGGTTACACTGGCTGCATTATAGCCTTTCCCTGTTTGTAGTTGCAGACACTTGGGGTCATAATATATAAATAGACTCATTCTTGTGGTAGATTTCCATTAGCTTTGGAGGAGTTTCTTTTTAAAGCACCTTTGCCTGACCCGAAAGTCCACACAAAGGAGAGTCTGGGAGAATCTGTTCCCTGGAGTTGATCCCGTAATCCCATCCGAAGATCCAGCTGGTTTGCCCCATACCTAAGTGAGCAGGAAATGGGGAAAGGACGTGGAGCCCAGGGTTTCAGTCTGTACTAGAAGCTGGCCCTTCTGTGTAGAAAATGCCTAGCTGGCCGTGGATCCTTTGTATAACAATTAGATCTGCCCTGAGGAGCCAGGATGCCAGCCAGGGTTTTGGGAATTTAGGTAGTGTAGGTCTGGTTACTTATCTACATGAACATCAGAAAGTCTCAATCCTACTGAAAAAGGGGAAAGGGGAGAAAATATAGTCCTATTTATGACCATAGAATACAAATATTCCCATAATGTATCCTCTAGTAATAAGACTAACCTTAACAAAATGTCTAGAATTTAAAATATTTGAATTTTCTATTCCTTTGTACTAGAAGGAGCAAGTAGCTCATAAAGGATCTTGCTAAACACAATTGTCTTTTATTTACAGGTTAAATGGACCAAAAAATTTAACATGGCAGAAGCAATGTAATGGTCATTATTGTGACCATTTGGACCTTGGAGTCAACCTAATCCCTGAATTGCCTGAATCCAGCTACACAGCCAAGGTCACTGCTACCAATAGACTTGGAAATGCTTCTTCGTTTCCATCCACATTTACATTCTGGGACATAGGTACATTTTATTTCACTTTTTGTACATATCATTCATTGGTATATGGACATTATTTTAAAAATCACTTGAATGTTCTATATGTGACTGTTTCAAAAGGGACAGTGTCACAAGGAATAGATATGACTTTGATGCAAGTGAAAGAGTGCATGATCCTAGAACTTTATAGAGATGGTTGTACAAAACGGAATATTCAACCTTATTCTCTCCATTGGAGAAAAAAGAGCTCAGTCCTATGGAGTCTCTAGCTGCCAGTGATACCACTTGCGTGAGGACAGGGTTCTGCAAGGTTATTCATAAAGCTCAGTGTAGGCACTCCTCGGCACAGGTGTCTTTTTATCCCCATGGTTACCCCACTGTTCTGAGATGGGCCACCTGTAGGCCTGCTGGGCCAGAGCAGAGGTGCCAACTATCAATAAAGTGTATCCAGGTACATTAAATGCATCTTGCTCTGAGAATACCTACGTCCATTCCTCTCATCACCTTGGGAGCTGGAGTGAGCCAGTCCCAGCACATTTCTGAGCAAATATAATTAGCCCAGTTGAATCAGAGGCCCATCTCAAGCATCCCCAAGTTCTGACCATTACAGGTAGGACTGGGCTTCTGGCCTGCCTTAAGTTCTGGCCTTATACTGCGCATGTCTCTGCCCTCTTCCCACAGCCCCTCTTTGCACACATACTGCTATGAGTCTTGTCATAGGCATTTACCATACATTTTCCTATCACACTTCTCCTCATCTTACCTTCCATTTCTTCACATTGACTCTTCCACTGTAAGGCACCTTCTTTCCCTTTTATTCTTTTCCTGTGTTCTCCATTCCTCTGCCCCTTCCATATGACCTTTTCCTACCAATGTTTCTTCCCTTTCGGAGAGGTGATCACCGCTAGCCACCTCTGCCTTCTCAGTCATTGGAACTCTCAAGTTTGGCACATTGGTTTTCTTGATACGTTGGATTAAATGCAGTCGACACTATCACTAATGTTGGAGGTAGTTTATTTGGTAAAAATGAAGGTAGATTAAGGAGAATTATTTTAGTTATTTCATAGTGAATCAACCTTTTTCTTCTCTGAAAAGCCAGGGGTTTCTCTCTTATATATTTCACCAACTTAGTGGTCATGTATCTTTGAAATGAGTTTTGTTCAATTCTTTCTAGCTCATGTCAAAACAAAGGTTATTTCCGATTGTGGAGCCTGAATCACACTTTTTTTGTTTGTCCTGATTACCAGTGAGGCCTCTTCCTCCATGCGACATCAGAATCAAATGTGTAAACGCTTCTGTGAGCAGATGTATCCTTCAGTGGAGCGACGAGGGGCTGGTGCTGCTTAATCGACTCAGATATCGGCCCAACAGCAGCTGGTCCTGGAAAATGGTAATGGTTTTGAGAGTAAAAGGAAAAATCAGGGAGGGGCTCTTAATATCACTGCACAGATCTCTGTCTTTTCATGCCAGCAAAGTACTGGGTTTGAGAATATTTAGCCCTAAAGTACACACTTGAGATGGATCAGATAGTCATATACACCTCTGTTTGCTAAGAAATATCTTGAATTTTGATCACTGATTCTGAAGGTTTTTTTGAAGATTTTATTTATTTATTGGAGAGAAAGAGAGAGCACAAGCAGAAGGAGAAGCAGGCTCCCCTCTGAGCAAGGAGCCCGATGCTGGACTCGATCTCAGGACCCAGGGATCATGACCTGAGCCAAAGGCAAACGCCCAGCCGAATGAGCCACCCAGGCATCCCTGATTCTGAAATGTTTTTAGCCACAGGCTTCTGCAAACCAATATTAATTTTCTGTGATTTATTTCTAGTAAAGGATTCATTTCACCTTGTTATGCTACCCCTCCCTCTGTATGACTTTTTAGTAATTTTTTAAATATACTTGAAAGAGGAATATTAGGGAATGTCTGTTGAGACTTACACGGAATTTAATATTCCAAAGATAAAGATGCACACTTTGATTTCATGTTAGACATTAATTTTTTTACAATTAGATTTTAAGATTATAATTCCTTTTAGTATTTTGTAAAATATAAACGCTTATAATAATAACAAAATGTAAGTTCCACATATAGCTGAAACTCAGGAGAAATATAGTAATTTTTTAATATAATTAAAATTTTCTTTCTGAAGCCAGTTCTATGTCTGTGTTAAAACATTTATCACATTGGGGGCTCCTGGGTGGTTCATTTAGTTAAGCATCTGCCTTCAGTTCGGGTCATGATCCTGGGGTCCTGAGATCGAGCTCTGATCTCTGCTTAGCAGGGAGTCTGCTTATCCCTCTCCCTCTGCTCCTACCCTTGCTCATGCTTGCTCTCTCTTGCTCTCTTTCTCTCTCAAATAAATAAGATCTTTAAAAAAAATCATTTATCACATTGTAATCGTGACCAAATAAAGATAATCTCTAGAAAATTCTCCAAGGCTGTTCTGAAAAATGGTATTTTTCAGCTTGTTTCAGGATCCCCCTTGGGGCCTTTATAGATGGGTTCCTAGACCCCAGAGTTTGTTTTTATGAGAAGCTAATTCAGATTAACATCATTTGCATTCAATAACCCTGTCATTGTGTTCTCAATGAATGACAGATATAAAAAATAGAAAGGGTTATCTACTCAAGTTTCTTGCCTATGTGTGTCAAAATTCTTTATTTTAATTTTAATAGACCTCTTAAAAAAAATCTTGTCTGATTCAAGGTCAGTGCTACAAATGTCAAAGGAAGACATGATTTGCTGGACCTGAAACCATTTACAGAGTATGAATTTCAGATTTCCTCTAAGCTACATCTATATAAAGGTAGTTGGAGTGATTGGAGTGAATCGTTGAGAACACAAACACCAGAAGAAGGTATGTGTTTTAAAGAGGGGAGTGGGAGGAGAGGGAGGAGAGACAGGAGGGGGAGAGGAAGATATAACGATTTCCTTGGAATAGGATCTCTAAAGTACTGGTACTGAACCAACAAGTTAATTTAATGCATAAATTGAGTGCATTAATTAATAAGTCAATTTTGACATTAGCTTAAGTACTGTAATTGTCCAGGGCGATATGTTTATATTTGTAGGCAATTTTTAACATGCGGTCAAGTCCTACTCTTGCTTGTTACATGTTGTCATATTGGTTACAAGCTGATGCTTCAGTAATGTTTAGTTATAACTCCATTTCTGTTTCTCTTCCTATCTCAGGAATTCTCTCATTCCACAAAACCATAACCAGTAATTTCATATCTTTATGAAAGTTAAAACTTGATACATTTTTCTATGAAAAATAATTTTCTATGAAAATTAAAAGCTTGAAAGAAGGTGTCCTCTGGAGACATAACATTTTAAATAAAGGTTAACATCCAGCAAGCCTCTCTCCTCCAGACATCATGGCACTGCAGCTCATCACTCCTCTGATACTTGTTGCTCCAGTGAGGGCCACCAGATTGCCCATAGCTACGGAAAGGATATCAAATATAATTCTCAGTCTGATGGGCTTTTCTTTTTGGCAAGTATAGGGAAGACAGCTTACGAGGTGCAATCAAACATTTTATTGGAGCAAAATTACCTGTATGAGCTTTATGCCAATATTAGCAAATCTTTGGATACACAAGAAGAAGCCATCTGAGTAAGAGTTTTTAACAGCACTCATTTAGTGACATACTATACAACTTTTCTCGATCTGTAAATTTGGCTCAGAAAAGAAATTGTTGTCATATAATCCATTGCTTATATTATGTGGAGATTCTGAAGTACTAATGTGAGAAAATCTAAGTGCTTATTTGTAAAATTTATGGATATGTGTGCCTGTAAGTTAGTCTCATAAGTTACATTCATTTTCCGTGAGCTGCTAATGGCCTTTGAGTGCTGATGACACTTATCAGTGATACCCCAATGACTTTCAAGGACCCGAAGTATTTATTAATAAGATATAATACCCAATAAACAAATTATAGTATAATTGTGTATTCTTCCTTTCTTCTGTCAATTGCATTTCTGTATTTTAAAAAATATTTTAAAATAAATCCACCCAACAAATTATAATTCATTCCCTCTCATTTTATGATATAGATCTCTTAATGTTGAGCCACTTGTTCCCCATTTAAATATTTGTCATTTTTATAATCCAGAGCTTACTCTTTTTATAATTTTATTACACATAGTCAAAGTAATGTATTTTTTAAATACCTCATGGGTTAGACTTTGTTTATATGCCTTACAGATAAAATTTTTGAAAATGGGCCATATTTTATGTCCAAGGCCAAGGTAGTTAATAGGCTGAGAACTTTTTAAGTTCTATCACATTAGGCTTAACTATAAACCAAGGAAACTGTGGGCTTGTGAATTCTTGTCATTCTTACTGACGTTTAGTAATGACCTGTTTGGAGATGTGTGAAGAGGATTTTTTTTTTTTAATGTCTATCTGTTGAATTAAAAACACTCCAGGGTAGGGCAGTAACTTCCTCACAGCCCCTAAAACAAACCACTATCATAACAATGAGTGCAGCAGCTTGTCATGGTTGTGAATTCATGGACAGTTATGAATTGAACCAAGGAACTGGCTCGTTCAGAGTAATCGCAGGGGTTTGTGAAGAAACCCATCCTCCAAGGTACCAGGTTTACCAAGCTCTGCTGGCTTCCTTTCAGTGTCTGCATTTCCCTTGTCGTGTTTGATCTTTCTGTGGGTTTATGCAAGACCTCTTCCCTCTTACTCTGAGCAGCATGGTTTTCACCCCTTACCGCTGTTTCTGTCATCAGTTTCTTTATGAAACACCAACTGATGTCACCTAAAAGGTGTGAATTTTTTTTAGCACTTCTTCTTTTTCAACTTTTGACTGTGTACGCATATGTAACTTGGCATTTAAAAAAATTACTAGTAAGCTTTTTTTTTTTTTTTTTTTTTTTTTTTTTTTTTTAGTTTTTAAAACTGTGAATGACCTTACGATAGAGCTCTTTGTAACCTTTGCTGCTCCAAACTCAGAGCAGTGTTCTCTCCTGGTGGATTGGGCACAGTTATTTAGATCATGTCAGCAGAGAATGAGGGCTTTATTTACTCCATATGGCCCTTTCCTATGTCATTAAATTCAACTTCTGTCATGGTCCTCCATGAAAAACACTTTTTAAATGGCCACTAAATGAAAAGGAGGAGGAAAGAACTTGCTTTCCTTTGTTGAGGAGGACAGTCCCTCAGTATCTATCAAAAGCAGGCCTGATTCTGGGAACTGAACAACCATATTTTGACTGTAGTGGAAAAACATTCTTGATTTTGAGCTGCATGGCCTCCAGACATGCCTGAGAGTATGCCCAGGTGTTAGGGGAAGGTGATTCCCTCACCACTCAGAGCACCCAGGAGGAGACTCCAAAATAAAGATGAACAGGCCGTTCCTTAGAGCTGTGGTATCAATCAGGTGTTTCTGTCTGCTCATTCGCCATTTTTTAAAGTCTTATTTACATGTTTTGAAACTTATACTCTACTATGGACAATTAATATGCTCAAACTCATGCCAGAGCAGTAAAGGAGTATCCCTCCCCCATCATAGGTGATTGGTGAGAGACCCCCAAAGGGGAGAAAATGCAGGGTTACCAGTTGCAACCACCCCTTCTCAAGTTGAGACGCTAGGCAATTCACTCAGTCTTTTGTAATTCTGAAATATTGCCAAGATGGGTTAATTTAAATGAAGAGAAGAACCCTGACCCATGGTAAGCATTCAGTAAATTTAGCTGTTGTTTTCTTCATTTGAAAAGGAGCTTGTTCAAGGTTCCAGAACTAGTAAGTAGAGAAGCCACGTTTTGAACACTAGGTCTGTTCATTGCATAGCCCAAGCTCCTTGCTTTGCACCCTTCAGTTACCTGGCTCTGAGAAGGCCAATTAAATGCTAGAGGTTATTTTACCATTTTGGTTAGCAAGTACTTCATAACAGTCTAGTGTAGGGGTCAGCAAACATTTGCTGTAAAGGTCTAGACAGTAAATATTGTCAGCTTTGCAGACCACATCTCTGTCACAAGTACTAAAATCTGCTATTACAGTGTGCAAGCAGCCAATGACAGTGTATAAATATGTAGACAAAGCTATGTTCCCATAAAACCTTATTTATGGACACTGAAATTTGAATTTTATGTAACTTTCATATATCAAGAAAAATTATTCTTCTGTTTGCGTTCAACCACTTAAAAATGTAAAAACAAAAAGTAAAAACCATTGTTAGGCCACAGGTTGTACCAAAATAGGGAACAGATTTGGCCCACAGGCCGTAATTTGCTGACTCCTAAACTAGCTAAACTTGAATATATCATATTTGTGTCTTTCTGCTTAATGCTTGAGAAAATGAGAATGAAATGTTCTTAGCCTTTGAAAGAGACTTGCATGCAAACATTTTCATTAGAAGGAAAATGTTATGTTTGAGATCCAATGACAGTCTCTGCCCTCCTTTCTTTTTTTGAACACCTATCCTGGAAGAAATCAACGTCTGGGCTCAATTATTTGATAAGTTGGTGATTATCCCAAAGAAAGAAATGCTTTCCCTGTAGCCTTCCAAGCAGAAACCAATGAAAAAAATACACTTCCCTAGATGATCTGTGAGGAAGGTGTTTGTGTATCAGGAACTATCCTAGATGCTAGGATAGATGATAACTAGTCAGATCTTCAGACTCAAGGGCTTATAGTCTATTTTGGAACATTAGGGAAAGATCCCTGAAGGATATGACTCCAAGAAGAAATGCAAAGTTCAAAGGGAATCTTGTGGCTGGCCTCCCCTCACCTGGAACATATGGCTTCCAAGGTCATTGCAGTAGAAGAAAGGAGCTAGTTTCTCCTTGAAGTACTAGATTCTTTAGAATTCTGTGAAATCTCATATTCCTGGATTTTATTCTGCTTTATTGGCAGTTCTTCTTGGTCCCTTGCTGGTCATTTTTCTCTTCTCAGTATCAATCCCTATGGCTCCCTTCTTTTCCCAGGTGACCTTATCCAGTCCCATGGCTCTAAAACTAGACAAACAGATGATAGAGAGAAGATAGATAGATAGATAGATGATAGATAGATAGATAGATAGATAGAAAGAAAGAAAATATAGTTTCAGTCTTCGACTCCCTCTACATCTTCAGATTCGTGCTCCAGTAGCCTATTCCATATCCTACCTAGATATCAACAGACATTCTGAACGTCACATAGCCTAGACAAAACATCATTTTCTCCAAAGCAAAATGTTTCTAAAATACTTTGGTTTCCATATTTTCTATTTCAGTAAACAATACCACCACCTTCCTAGTTACTGAAGTCGAAAATCAAGAAATTATACTTAAATTCTCCTTTTCCCCCATTCCCCTATATCAGCACTTGACTCTCCTAAACAATAACAAAATCTGTTCATTCCTTCTGTTGCCAGTATGATTATCCTAGTTTAAGCTACTTTCTCCTTACAAAGGATAACAACAAAATGAACAGTTATGACATTCAACTTAAATACTATAAAATTACCAATATATTCTTACCCCTGTCATGCCTCCCCAGAGGTAATATTATCCTGTACATTTATCAGTACTTTTCTCATAGCTTTCAGAAATGTATGTATCTCTAAACAATAATTAGTTTTGCTTGTTTCTGAGCTTAATCAAAATTATATACTGTAATGCAACTTGATCTGTCTCCCATCACTCTGGCACAATGCCTCCACTAGTTTTAGTATGGATGAAACCTCCCCGCTTCTATCAAGAAACAAGCTCTTTGCTTGTGACCTGTGTTTTTAAAATGTTAAAAGCTTGGGGCACCTGGGTGGCGCAGTTGGTTAAGCATCCAATGCTTGATTTCAGCTCAGGTCATGATCTCATGGTCATGGTCTCAGGGTCATGAGATTGAGCCCTGCATCAGGCTCTGCACTCAGCGGAGAGTCTACTAAGGACTCTGTCCCTCTCTCTCTGCCTCTCCCCTGGCGCACACACACTCTCTCTCTCTCAAATAAATAAATAAATCTTTTAAAAAAAGTTAAGGGGTGCTTGGATGGCTCAGCTGGTTGAGCGTTTGCCTTTGGTTCAGGTCATTTTCCCAGGGTCCTGGGATCAAGCCCCACGTAGGGCTCTCTGCTTAGCTGGGAGCCTGCTTCTCCCTCTGCCGCTGCTCCCCCTGCTTGTGCTGTCTCTCTTTCTGTGTCAAATAAATAAATAAAATCTTAAGAAAAAAATGTTAAAAAGTCATGTTTCTTAAAAAAAAAAAAAAGGAGAGAGTCCCCAACTATGTCAAATCCTGCTGAGAAGTCCAATGACGTAAGAACAAAGAAGTGACTATTAGATTTGGCAACACAGATTCACTGCCAACCAGAGGCAGTGTCAGTAGAATGATGGGGAGACGATCTCAGGTGCTGTAGGTGAGGGACTAAACACAGGACAATTCACAGCTCTTCAAGAAGTTCTGTAAAGTAGAGCAGAGACGCAGGGCAGTAGCTGGAGCAGGATGAGGTATCAGGAAATGCTTTGCCTGGTTTTGTTGTTAGGATCAGAGAAAATTCAGTGTATTTTCAAGGTAATGATAAGATCTCAGCAGAGAGGGAGAAATTAATGATGCATGAGAAGTGGGGGAAAGGTCCTTGATAAAGCAAGAGAGGATGGGATTCAGCACTTGGGTTAAGGGGTTGAACTTTGATGGCAGTAGGGGTGCTATGTTTGGGAATTGATGGTGAAGTTTGGAGGTTTCCATGGTGGAAAGATGAGAGAATCCCTGCCTGATTACTTCCTTTTGCTCAGTGAAGTATGAAACAAAAACATCAGTTGAGAGAAACCTATCATTAGAAGTGGTCAGGTGGAGGGAATGACAATACTAGCTACCGGGAAGGAACAACCTGTGGATGGTGGCCCTTCATGACTAGTAAAAGCAGTGACAGAAAGAAGTGGAAAGAGAGAGTGAACCACGTGTTAAACATCATTAATCAAGAAGGAAGAGGAATGGGGGAGTCTGTATAGGGTTTCCCTTGCAGACATAGCTGGTGATAACGTCTGAAAATAAAACTTGTTTAATCAAGTAGATACTTGTAAGATCTGTTTGAATCTAATTGTTTAAAACTAGATTTTGGATAAATGGATCATCCCCAAAAAGAGCTCATGAAGGAACCAGGGCAGCGAATACCTTATCTCTTCCTTGCCCTGCTTGGAACATAA
The DNA here is from genome assembly GCF_023065955.2 of Ursus arctos. Classification (NCBI taxonomy): domain Eukaryota; kingdom Metazoa; phylum Chordata; class Mammalia; order Carnivora; family Ursidae; genus Ursus; species Ursus arctos. The sequence goes on along the minus strand of NW_026622786.1, from coordinate 50,934,847 downwards.
GTTGGATCAAAAAATTCTCCTGTGTTGCCTTTAGTCCACTACCTGAAACATCCCAAGATAATGCCTTTTCCATATTCTCTTTGTGTTAAATTCCTCATTTTCACTGTTCTTGGAAATCTTTATACTCCTCCTTACTGCCTGTGAAACCTCCACCAAGGGATTGCTTTCCACCTGTGATTCAGTTGCTCTTGTCCACGTTCCTGCTCTTGCCTTGGCTTTAGATATGGACGCTCATCTCAGAAGCACATGGGTTGACTGATTTGTTTGCCACACATACTGGTTCATAGAAACCCAGAATCTTGGGATTTTGGCGTTGAAAGCACCCTCAAGGTCATTTAGGCCAATCTCCTGCTTAATTTAGGATCTTTGTTTTTTTTCACACTGGGACTCTGTTCAACCCTAGAGTTTCCCCGTTTATTATATAGGAGGTAGTTTCATCTCAGGAGACCTGACTTTCATTTCTAAATATTTGTATTTTTAATCATTTGTGCCCATTTGTTTTGTAATCACTTGAACATTGGCCTTTGAATTTTTTTTTTTTCTGGCCTGCCTATAATAGTTTTATCTGCCTTTGTTAGATAACACTGAGGTTAGGACTTCAAGTGATTTTGTGTCAGTTGAATGTCAAAGATTTTCTTTAATATCAGCTCTTATGTTGCTTTAAGCAGCAGTGGTTTAACACCCCTGGTCATGAAATTTTACACTTTGAAACTCACACAGATTCAGCTAATGATTTCTCTCCCATAGAGGCTAACACTGCAGGTGGGCACCATTAAAATTTCAGTTTCACTTGCAATTTTTCCTTTGAAGAGACTGTGATTCTAGAATTCAATTCTTAGCTCTGTAGTAATCTGGTAGGTTGTAGATCTTTAATGAGGCAATGAGTGTTCCTTTAAATTTTTTACCAATATGTAATTAACTGAGACATTAACACTAAAGAGTCAGCTGACTTTGACATTGAGCACAACCAAGTTTCCAAATCCTGATTATGTAGTCAATGTCTGGATTATCTAGTTTTCTCAGATCTTTGCTCAATGTGGTGAACTGTAATGGAAGAGCAGGGTCTTTGGAAACAGTGAAACCCGGGCTCAGCTCCTGACTTTGCCATTTACCAGCTCCAAGTGTTCTGTAGATCTTTAACTTTTGTCAGCCTCCTTGTCCTCAGCTCTAAAACAGGTGTAGCCACATGCACCCCCTGCATTCATTGTGTGACTATTAAATGAGATAATGTACAGTATATGAAGTGTCCAGATATTTCCTGGAACATAGTAAGTGGTTGATAACTGTCAGGTCCCCTTTCCTTCTGTTGCCTGTGCTTTTTTCCTTTTTACATCTGGACTAGTAGGAAAAAAGTCCTAGGCTTGATTTCTGGGTCGCTGTTCATAATCCTGAAGGATGGAGAACATTTTCAGAATGTATTTCTTGTCTTTAGGTCCTCACTGCAAGGGTAGAAGTTACCGCTAGTGGGAAGAGAGGGGAAGAAAATAGGTGAATGTTTAGAAAAAAAACAGAAAGGGAAGAGGGGGAGAGAGGCAGGAAAAGGAAGTGACAAAGGAAGAGAGTAGAACATGAAAGAGCACCTGTTGAGGGTGGAAGTATTGTAGAGAAATTGTAAGCCTTCTCAGAGCCAGGTAACTGCAGGGTGCAGAGCAAAGAGCTTGGGCTATGCGATGAAACAGACCAGTGTTCAAAACCTAGCTTCTCCACTTACTAGTTCTGGGACTGCAAACAAGCTCCGTTAGTTCTCAGCACTTCATTTTCTAAATGAAGAAAACAGCAACAGCTAAATTTACTGAGTGCTTACCAGGATTCTTCTATTCATTTAATTCTCACAACAGCCCCATGTGACGTATAGAACTATGCCACTCTTTCAACAGATGAGGAAACTGGCTTAAGGTCGTGGTTAACATTGTTCAAGATTGCAGAGCTGGGATTTGCCCATAGATGGTCTCGCTCTGGAGTTCACACTTCAACCACTGCACTAGAGCTGCGTACATCATGGCGGGGGGGGGGGGATGGGGGGAGGAGGACATGGGAAGTAACTGTGAGTGGGCCCCCACAGGACCTGCCCAGAGTATGTGCAGGTGCATGTGCTCCCTACCCTTCCTTCTTTCTCTTCTCCTCTCCCTGGCTTCTTGTCCTCTGTTTTGCCAGTGGGACTTAATGTTCTGGAAACTTCCATCTGGTTAAATGGAACTTGCCACTCGAGAAGGAACCCCTGTGCAGCTCCATCTCAATACACTCTAAGTGTCAGTGTAAACAAGTCACATTGGTGCAGTTGAAGACTGTTTTCAAGGGCTCCTTCTATGAATCCCACCCCTGACTATAAATCAAGACAAATCTGAAAATGGAAGAAATAAAACTATTTCACCCAATCACATGGGTGCACACACTGTCTCTTACACACATAGGAGTTGATTATTCAGTTCCTTTTCTAATCTGTTTGATTGACTTTTTCAAATTAAATTAGGTCAGCCTGTGTTTTAGCATCAAGTAGCTAATATTGCCTGAATTGTCCATTCGTTCATTCATCACCTAACAAAGAGTTATTGGGAACCTGTTACATTCTAAGCACTGCATAGGTATGAGGGATGTTAAGATGAATGAGATAGGCCTTCCTTTCAAGTAGATCGTTGCCTAATGATCATAAAACCAAATAATTATGCCACAACATGGTAAGTTCAGGAATGAAAGTGAACCCAGAGTTTATCATTTGTATTTTACATTTTTACAGGGTCAAAAAATATGTTCCTTATGATTTATGGTTTTCTTTTTCTGTTGAGAATTCTTTCTGCATTCCAACAAAAAAGAAAGAACCACACATACTATCTTTGAGTTATTTTCTTAATACATATTTTAAGAGTAAGTTAGTAATCTAATTTCCTCATCATCATTTTTTAAGATTTGTTTTTAAGGTAACCTCGTATTTTCTATGGCCAACAATATACATGTTCATTGTTTAACAAAAAGAAAGCAATACTGGGGCATGAAGAAAATTGAAATTGTCCTATAATCCTACTCTCCCAGAGTTATTTATTAAATAAGTAATTGCCTTTGAAAGGTTTTATATTGTGTATCTGTGGGTATATATGTGTGTGTGTGTGTGTATACAAAAATATGTTTTTTCCCCTTCAAAACAGAGCCTACAGGGACATTGGATGTCTGGTACATGAAACAGCACATTGACTACAGTAGACAACAGATTTCTCTTTTCTGGAAGGTAAGTTTTCAGTGTCAATATAAAGTTCAAGAGAATTATATATTTAATTTTTTTTTGGTCTTATTTTGTTTTTATTGAGATATAATCGTTATATAAAAATAATTATATTTTTGAACAATGTTTTAAGGCCAAAAAAATAAGTTTTACTTCCGTAATGGCTTTATACAAGGCTTCAGATATTTAGTTGGAGCACATTTTCTCAGTGATATCCTCATGACACTTGACTCAAGGTCATTTACTTCTGCCACATAAGGGTGAGAGCTCTGATTTCTCTCCTCCACACAGCCACATCGTTTCCCCATCCACCTCCATCCCTTCCCATCCCCAGGCATGTCTGACACCACCGCAGCATTTCTTCTGACTCTTGCCCCTCTCAGCCGCCCTACCTCCCCTGCAGACAACATGCCCAGCAGTGACCATGCCACCTTATTCACTTTTTTGGGAAATTAAAGATGGGAAGTGTGTGGATATGGATATTCAGGAATGTATTTTCTACAGTCACCAAAAAGGGAGAGGGTGGAAAGAAGGCTTCTCTACCTCAAGAACTAAAGTAATAGTAGAAAATAGTGTGAACAGGAACAGAAAGGTGCTCTTCCTCAGGAATAGTAGTAAAACAGTGGTGACTTGAACAACCTTCCAGAAAACAGTGAGGCCTAATGTTATTACAGGATGTGAGAGCTTCACAAAGTGCTGAGATCTGGGGTGGTTGTTTCACGTAATCCTTTAAAAACCCTGTGAGGTAGGTACTAGGTATCCCCACTTAACAAATGGAAAAACTGAGTTAGAGAGAGGATGTTCTTCCTACAGTTACCCAGTTACTAAGTGCAGAATTGAGACTGAAACCCCATCCAGACCTCTTTCTGCTACATCATGACTCATCTTAATGAAAAGAAAATACTGGTTGAATTGAACTCCTGATTGGCATGCTCATAAGAGGTTTTCAGGTGAGCTGCACGCCTCTATACTTCCCCAAGCCTGCATCCCTCTCACCACACCTCTTCCAGTTAAGGGTAAATCAACAGTTTTGGAATTATGAAGCTGATGAGCATGAAACCCGAACAGTCAGAGAAATGAATATAAAGTACTCTGTTGGGGTTAGCATGATAGAGTTTGATAATTGCAATCTTCTTCAGTTTTAAGAAATGAGCCGGGCAATAAATGAGCTCTTTCTCCCTCTTTTCCTTTCTCTCTCACATGCACACAAAATGTCTGGTATGAGACTACTATAAATAGCTTGGTGAGTCATAATCAAGCTCTTCACTCTGAAACTAAAACTGCAGCTTAAAATTTATTTTAAAATAAAGCCATGTTTAAGAGCAAGACAATTCTCAAAGCAAGACATTTAGAGCAGCCATAATTTGTGAATATTATAGAAGAAGCCAGCTCAATTCTTGGCTGTTGGTTTTCATTTTCACAAGTAAGCAACTGGTTAAAACCAAAATTCCTTCTTCCATAAAGATTCCTTTTCCCCAAATGTCCTCAGCGGAGATCTGAAAAGATATACTGTTTTAGTTCCGATAAACTTTTGTTAGCCACAGGTAAGGGTCAGCCTACGTGCATATGCAAATTCTTCTCTGCTTCTCATTTTAATCTTGCCCCTAATCCTTGAAAAGCCTAAATTCTAAAGTGAGGTCTTGGAATTCAAAAAGACTTCAGTTCTCTTCTAGTCCATCCTTCCTGTCATAACATTGCTCCCATTCCATCCAGGACAGACAGATACCTCTGCTGGGATCATCTGGGACAGGGAGAATTCTACTTTGTAAGCAGTACATGCTGTGGTGGACATCTCTTACTGTTGGAAAATTTTCCCTTCTGGGGCGCCTGGGTGGCTCAGTCTGTTAAGCAGCTGACTCTTGATTTTAGCTCAGGTCATGATCCCAGGGTCCTGGGATCAAGTCCTGCATCGAGCTCCATGCTCAGTGGGGAGTCTGCTTGAGGATTCTCTGTCCTTGTCCATCTGCCCCTCCCCCAACTCATGCACACACACACACACACTCTCTCTCTCTCTAAAATAAATAAATAAAACTTAAAAAAAACTTCCCCTTTTGTGGAGCCAGAATTGTGTGTGCTAGACTGGAACTGGCTTGAATAAGAAACCAAAAATGTAAATACTAGAAATTTCTACAACTTGGCACTCGATGGTGATCAAGACAGGACACCTTCAAAACCTTCAGTGACTATCCAGCCTGAGAGGCTCCTTAAGGAATGTTGGATCTAGTCCTCAGTTTTTCAGGGCCATTACAGGATTAAGCCCTTTTCTGCAAAATCCTGGGCTTCTTCAGTGGCCCCAAGTAGGCCATTTACCTGGGAGTGGGAGTAAAAGACTGACCAGAGTTACTGAGATGAGCAGGCCTGCTTTGGACCACGAACTACAGAGCCTAAGAGCCAGAGGGAATGTAAGCTGTGTGCAGTCCCACCACTCATGTTACAAACAGGTCTAAGGGAGATGAAGTGACCCCAAAGTGAGGATTTCAGGTACTATGGTACTTGCTGCTGGGACACTTTCCTGAGCAGAAATCACTGCTCCTTCTGTCTGGAACCCCCTTCTGTCCCACTCATACAACTGGGGATTCCTCACACTACTCTCAGGCAGGCTTGGGAATTTGATGGGATGGTGCCATGACATAGGGACTCGTCTAAATGACAAACTAGAAAGAAACGCTGCAGCCAGATCGGGTGCTTTGTGGTGGGGCCCAAATCAGACCTCACTGGGAAAGGAAGCAAAGACGTATGTGTGTGGTGGCTTTGTTTTTTTTTTCACTTTGATCAGTACTGGGAAACCCAATGAGAGGGACACCCTGCCACTGCGGAGAAGGGGATTTCAGGTCTTGGCACCAAAGGAAGCCCCAGGTAAAACCCCATTAGTCTATGAACAAAGTGAGAACATGTTTCTCTAGCAACTGGGGAAATGTGAGATGACCTTTCATTTTTGTAGGATGTTTACATCAGAAGAGAACAACTTGGTGCTGAATGGGTATAGCCTGTGTATGTGAGGGTGTGAAGTATGAATGTAGGTGAGTGTGAGTACGTATGTGTGAGTGTGCGTCTATGTAAGTGATGTCTGTGCGTGTGTGTTGTAGTTGTACGTGAGTGCAAAGGCTAAGTGTGAATGTGTGTGTGAATGGGTGAGTTTTTTATGTTTGTGGGGTGTGAGTGTAGGAATGTATGTACGTATGTATGAGTATATGTATATATGTATATATACTCATATGTATATATGAGTATATGTGTCAGTGTGGGTGCATGTAGGTGAGTGTCTTAGTCCATTTGGGAGCTAAACAAAATACCATAGACCAGGTGGCTTATAAACAACAGAAATCTATTCCTCACGGTTACGGAGGCTGGAAGTCCAAGATCAGGTGTCATCACGGTCAGCTGAGGGGCCTCTTCTGGGTTGCAGACTTCTTGTTGTATCTTCACATGGCAGAAGGGGCTAGTGAGGGGCGCCTGGGTGGCTCAGTCGGTTAAGTGTCTGCCTTTGGCTCAAGTCAGGATCTCAGGGTCGTGGGATCAAGTCTCACATTGGGCTCCTTGCTCAGAGAGTGGGGAGTCTGCTTCTCCCTCCACCCCTCCCCCTGCTCATGCTTATGCTCTCTCTCTCTTTCTCTCTGAAATAAATAAATCTTAAAAAAAATAAAAAGAGGAAGGGGCTGGTCAGCTCTGTGGGGTCTTTATAAGGGCACTAATCCCATTCATGAAGCCTCCACTTTCATGACTTAATCACCTCCTAGAGGCCTTACCTCCTGATACCATCACACTGGGAATTAGGATTCCAACATAGATGTGAATCTTGGGGACACACAAACATTCAGACTATAGCAGTGAGTGAGTATGAGTATGTGGAGGGGGTGTGTATGGGTATGTTTGTGAACGTGTATATATGAATGTAAGTGTGGGAATGTGTTGAGAGTGAAGGAGACCTTTGCTTTGTTGTTCTGGTTCTTACCTATTTACTCTGGGTTTCTCCTGAAGGGTTTCTTCTGAAAGTTCTGTTTCCTCAAAAATATCTTGTGCTTTTTTTTTTTTTTTTTTTTTTTTTTTTTGCTGTAGCTATTTTTAAGACAAAAATTCTTTCTGTATTGAAGCCAAAAAGTACAACTTAATCTATGAAATAAAACAAAAATACCTAGGTATGTTAAAACAATAAATGCAATAACAAGTAGAAAGTGTTGCTCTGTCACAAAGAACCCCAGTGTTATGTTAGAGTCCTTCCCAGGGGCCTTTTAGCCTCCTCTCCCTCAGATTCCCTGTCTCTTCCTTCTGTGCAAAGTTTCGTATTATTTCCTTTGCTTTGATTAAGCATTTCAATCCATGATTCCAATACACCATTCTTCCACTTAACACAATATGTATTCTTTAAGAAGAAAATCACCTTGTAGGTAGGTAGATAGATAGATAGATAGATGATAGATAGATGATAGATAGATAATGTATGGAAAGATAGGACAATGGACTTAAACCATATTAACCTTTCCAGTTTCCTCTGTTAATTTCTTAATCATGGCAGATCATAAACTTTCTGAAATTGTGTTTGAGGCCATGGATCTGGAAGAGAAATATGTGTTTATAAATGAAGCCAGTTTCACTATATTTATCATCCATTCCCTGGTATTGGACACTGTTGCATTGCCAGGGTATGGAAGCGAATAAGGCAAATGCCGTCCTCGGGTGCTTGAGCTCACAGACCAGCACAAGGACAGAGATGGGGATGATGAGGGCACTCAGCTGTCAAGGAGCAGTTCGAGATTCAGTTGGGGGGGATGATGATCAGGGTCAGCCAGGAGAACAGGGGAATGGGTGAGGGGTCACAGAAGACCTCTTGCAAGGTAGTACTGGAACGGACCCCAGAAGAACACGTTAGCTGGGACAAGGGTGAGAGAACACTTGGTAGCAGGTAAAAGATGTAAAGGGTCACTGTAGTGAAGCACCATCCCATAGAAATATAAAGCAAGCCATAAATGAGAGCCACAGGTATCATTTAAAATTTTCTTGTAGCCACATTTAAAACATAAAAAGGTGGAATTAACTTTAATAATATATTTTATTTGGCCCAATTATGTATGGAATATTATCACTTCAACATGTAATCAATATTTAAAAATTATTGATTAGCTATTTTACATTCTCTTTATCCTACTAAATCTTTGAAAGCTGGCATGTCTACTAAGTGCCCGTGGGTACAGTGGCTAAGAGCTCCCCCTCCAGAGAGCAGCACATCTCAGTTACGCTTCAAGAGCTCCGTGGCTGCGTGCAGCCAGCAGCTCCCTCCTGTAATGAACAGGGCGCCTCCAGGGCCTTCACAAGCAGTAGAGAAGAGAGTTAGGCAAACTCGGTTCCAAAAGTGGGGGGAAGATTTGGTGGGTTTTACTCATTTGCTAAATGAAGTAACTCATTTGGATAAACAGCTACCCTCAAACCACAGACGGCGAGAAGAAAGAGAAAGTAACAAGCCTGGTACACCAGTTCACAGCGGAGCCTCAGAAACGCTGCTGTGGCCAGAGGCAGCCAGAGGCAGCTTCGTTAGTACATCCCCTTTGTCTCTTTCTCCCTGTATCTCTCTGTGCTGCATGAAGAATATTCCAATCCATATCACATTGCACTGAGGGGATGTGTCCTTTGGCCTCCTCATATGAAAGAAATCTAGTAAATGTAGGAAAGTATTACTCGTAATCTGATTTATATTGATGTAGAACAAAGGTCTATCATAAATCCACAGGGAAGATTGGCTGTCGGGAGCCTGAGGCCTTTATATAATTAGAGGAGGCGTCCAATCTCAGAATCGATATTTAAATACAAAAGCAGCAAATGGGAAGGTTTTGATAGTTTTGTTGTAATATTCAACTCTGTCTCCTTCCCTTTCCCAGCAGGCTGGCACAGCCTTTCTAAGGTATTTTTAGAAAGAACAGGTTGTTTTGCCTTGCTTACTAGTCATACATGTTATACTAGCTGTTATGTAGGGAATTTCAGTTGGATGTGAGAATGTGGTCAATGACGAAGATAAGAACGTGGGTAACAGAGAATTAACAGAAAATAGAAAACAGAGATGGAAGGGGAGTTCAAGTTTTGCTCTGACAGTTTCTGTTATTTTGATGTTTTTCTGCTACAAAATAAGGTAGAAATCATTATGTCAGGGTAACTAGCATGAGGTATTAGTATCAGTTAAATAATTTCAGGGTAGCAGAACACCTGGGTATCTACTGAGTGCTAACATGACAGCAGTTAAGAGTTCATCCTCTAGGTAGAGCTGTGCTGTCTGGCTTCAAGTGGAAGCTTCACCACTTACTGGCTGTGTGGTTCTTGAGCAAGGTGCTTATCCTCTCCGTGCCTTCCTTGCCTTACGAGTAAAGTGCAGATAGTAATGGTATTTACCACATGAGGTGGTTGTGAAGATTAATGAGAGAATCATGAAAAGTGTTTGTTAAGTCACTAGAAGGCAAACATGGTGCAAGACGCCAAGGACACAAAGATGGCTGACAGGCGAAGTGGGAGGACAGATCCACAGATAGATCACTTCAGTACAGTGATTTTTTAAAACTTCCAGATGAGGTTGCCTTTTAAGTTGCTCCTTCAGTTTGGAATGGGGTTGCTGAAAACAGTTATGAGTTCTGAAATCAAGGTACCCAGGCTTAAACCCACAAATTATATGTACTTTGTAATCAACTGTATGACATTGGTGAGACTTCCATACAGAGCCGTGGTGGGAGCCGAGTCAAGATGGCCTGGCTCTCCATAGATTGATGGAAGAGTCATATGACTACAATGGGAAAAGTGCCAATTAGGATGATTTTTATATTAGAATAACCAAGAGCAGGGAACTCACCAAGTGGCTGACATCTGCCGTGCGCCAAGCACTCTTTGAAACCGTTTGCCTCCCTCAACACATTGCATCCTCCAGTAAGCCTAAGCTGTACATAGAATTATCCTCATTTTACAGATAAGTAAATTGAGCCTCAGAGAGGTAAAATAATTGCTCAAGGTCACACAGCTGCTGTGTGGTGGAGCAGGAAAGTGAACACTCTGCCCTAATAAGAAAAACTAACCTCGCCCCTCAAAAAGTCTTCACAGACAAAACTGTGACATATTCAAATTCCCCAGCTTTCTAAGAGGTCTTGATTACAGACTCGTCTTTGATGTAGGCTTAGTTCTGACAGATTTTTGTGTGTTTGTTTGTTTGTTTGTATCAGGGGAACTTCAGAATAAAATATCAATTTATGACAAGTACAGTAGTTTTTTCTTTAAGTACTAATAAGAAATGATTTATCAATTCGCAGAAACACCCTTCCTCCCATATACTTAAAAACAAAACAGGGGTGCCAGGCTGGCTCAGTCAGTGGAGCATGCGACTCTTGATCTCAGGGTTGTGAGTTTGAGCCCCATGTTGGGTGTAGAGATTACTTAAAAGAAAATAAAATTTTATTTTATTTTATTTTATTTTTTTTTGTGTCACAAAAGTTCTAAAGGTTTATTTATTTTTTTTTATTATTATTATTTTTTTTTAATGATTTTTTATTATATTATGTTAGTCACCATACAGTACATCCCCGGTTTCCGATGTAAGGCTCAATGATTCATTAGTTCTGTATAACACCCAGTGCACCATGCAATACGTGCCCTCTTTACTACCCATCACCGGTCTATCCCATTCCCCCACCCCCCTCCCCTCTGAAGTCCTCAGTTTGTTTCTCATAGTCCATAGTCTCTCATGTTTCATTCCCCCTTCTGATTACCCCGCCTTTCTTTATCCCTTTCTTCCCCTACTGATCATCCTAGTTCTTATGTTCCATAGATGAGAGAAATCATATGATTGTTGTCTTTCTCTGCTTGACTTATTTCACTTAGCATTATCTCCTCCAGTGCCGTCCATGTTGTAGCAAATGTTGAGAACTCGTTCTTTCTGATAGCTGAGTAATATTCCATCGTATATATGGACCACAACTTCTTAATCCAGTCATCTGTTGAAGGGCATCTCGGCTCCTTCCACGATTTAGCTATTGTAGACATTGCTGCTATGAATATTGGGGCGCATATGGCCCTTCTCTTCACTACGTCTGTATCTTTGGGGTAAATACCCAGTAGTGCAATGGCTGGATCATAGGGTAGCTCAATTTTTAACTTTTTAAGGGACCTCCACACTGTTTTCCAGAGTGGCTGTACCAACTTGCATTCCCACCAACAATGTAGGAGGGATCCCCTTTCTCCACATCCTCTCCAACAATTGTTGTTTCTTGCCTTGTCTATTTTTGCCATTCTAACTGGCGTAAGGTGGTATCTCAGTGTGGTTTTGATTTGAATTTCCTTGATGGCTAATGATTTTGAACATTTTTTCATGTGTCTGTTAGCCATTTGTATGTCTTCATTGGAAAAGTGTCTGTTCATATCTTCTGCCCATTTTTTGATTTGTTTATTTGTTTCTCGTGTATTGAGTTTGAGAAGTTCTTTGTAGATCTTGGATACCAGTCCTTTATCTGTAGTGTCATTTGCAAATATATTCTCCCATTCCGTGGGCTGCCTCTTAGTTTTTCTGACTGTTTCCTTGGCTGTGCAGAAACTTTTAATCTTGATGAAGTCCCATAAATTCATTTTATCTTTTGTTTCTCTTGCCTTTGGGGATGTGTCATGAAAAAGGTTGCTTTGGCCGATGTCGTAGAGGTTGTTGCCTATGTTCTCCTCTAGAATTTTGATGGATTCCTGTCTCACATCGAGGTCTTTCATCCATTTGGAGTTTATTTTTGTGTATGGTGTGAGATAGTGGTCAAGTTTCATTCTCTTGCATGTAGCTGTCCAATTTTCCCAGCACCATTTATTGAAGAGACTGTCTTTTTCCCACCGGATGTTTTTTCCTGCTTTATCAAATATTAGTTGCCCAAAGAGCCGAGGGTCCATTTCTGGGCTCTCTATTCTGTTCCATTGGTCTATGTGTCTGTTTTTGTGCCAGTACCATGCTGTCTTTGTGATCACAGCTTTGTAGTACAGCTCGAAATCCGGCATTGTGATGCCCCCAGCTTTGTTTTTCCTTTTCAACAGTTCCTTGGAGATTCGGGGCCTTTTCTGTTTCCATACAAATTTAAGGACTGTTTGTTCCAGTTCTTTGAAAAATGTCTTTGGTCTTTTGATCGGGATAGCATTGAAAGTGTAGATTGCTCTGGGTAGCATGGACATTTTAACTATGTTAATTCTTCCGATCCATGAGCATGGAATATCTTTCCATCTTTTTATGTCTTCCTCAATGTCTTTCAAGAGTGATTTATAGTTTCTAGAATATAGGTCCTTTACGTCTCTGGTTAAGTTAATTCCAAGGTAACGTATGGTTTTTGGTGCTATTGTAAATGGGATGGATTCCCTAATTTCTCTTTCTTCGGTCTCGTTATTCGTGTTTAGAAATGCAACTGATTTCTGAGCATTTATTTTGTATCCTGCCACGTTACTGAATTGCTCTATAACTTCTAATAGTTTGGGAGTGGCTTCTTTTGGGTTTTCCATATAGAGTATCATGTCATCTGCGAAGAGAGACATTTTGACTTCTTCTTTGCCAATTTGAATACCTTTGATCCCTTTTTGTCGTCTGATTGCTGTTGCAAGGACTTCTAGTACTATGTTGAATAATAGTGGCGAGAGTGGGCATCCTTGTCGTGTTCCTGATCTTAAGGGAAAGGCTTCCAGCTTTTCCCCATTGAGAATAATATTTGCAGTAGGCTTTTCATAGATGGCTTTTATGAGATTGAGAAATGTACCTTCTATTCCTACACTCTGAAGGGTTTTAATCAGGAAAGGATGCTGTATTTTGTCAAATGCTTTTTCAGCATCGATTGAGAGGATCATATGGTTCCTGAGTCTTTTCTTGTTGATATGATGTATCACGCTGATTGATTTGCGAATATTGAACCACGCTTGCATCCCAGGGATGAATCCCACTTGATCGTGATGGATAATCCTTTTAATGTATTGTTGGATTCTATTAGCAAGTATCTTGTTGAGGATTTTGGCGTCCATATTCATTAGGGAAATCGGTCTGTAATTCTCCTTTTTGATGGGGTCTTTGCCTGGTTTGGGGATCAAGGTAATATTGGCCTCATAGAATGAGTTTGGTAGCTTTCCTTCTGTTTCTATTTTTTGAAATAGCTTTAGGAGAATAGGTATTATTTCTTCTTTGAATGTTTGGTAGAATTCCCCAGGAAAACCGTCCGGGCCTGGAGTTTTGTTATTTGGAATGTTGTTTATCACTGACTCAATTTCTTCATAATTAATTGGCCTGTTTAAGGAATCAATTTCTTCCGGTTTCAATCTTGGTAGTTTATAGGTTTCCAGGAAGGATTCCATCTCTTCCAGATTGCTTATTTTATTGGCATATAGCTGTTGATAAAAATTTCTAATAATCCTTCCAATTTCATTGGTGTTGGTCGTGACCTCTCCTTTTTCATTCATAATTTTAATAATCTGGGTCCTTTCTCTTTTCTTTTGGATAAGTCTTGCCAGTGGTCTGTCAATTTTATTGATTCTCTCCAAGAACCAGCTTCTAGTCCTGTTGATCTGCTCTACTGTACTTCTGGTTTCTGCTTGATTGATTTCAGCTCTAATTTTGGTCAGCTGCTTCCTTGTGCGTGGATTAGGCCTGTCCCTCTGTTGCTGTTCCAGCTTCTTGAGGTGAGAATATAAAAACTGCATTTTAGATTTTTCTATTCTTTTGAGTGAGGCTTGGATGGCTATGTATTTCCCCCTTAGGACTGCCTTTGCAGTATCCCATAGGTTTTGGACTGTTGTATTTTCATTCTCATTGGTCTCCATAAATTGTTTAATTTGATTTTTGATTTCCTGGTTTATCGAGTCATTCCTGAGCAGGATGGTTCTTAGTCTCCAAGTGTTTGAGTTTCTTCCAAATTTTTCCTTGTGGTTGAGTTCCAATTTCAGAGCGTTGTGGTCTGAGAATATGCAGGGGATAATTTCAATCTTTTGGTATCGGTTGAGACCTGTTTTGTGTCCCAGAACATGGTCTATTCTTGAGAATGTTCCATGGGCATTAGAATAGAATGAGTATTCTTTGGTTCTGGGGTGTAGTGTTCTATATATATCTATGAGGTCCAACTCGTCGAGTATGACATTCAAAGCCTTTGATTCTTTGCTTAGTTTTTGCCAGGGTGTTCTGTCTATTTCTGATAGTGGAGTGTTGAGGTCCCCTACTATTAATGTATTTTTATCTATGTGTCTCTTTATTCTGGTTAAGAGTTGGCTTGTGTATCTTGCTGCTCCCCTGTTGGGGGCATATATATTTATAATTGTCATATCCACTTGTTGAATACTTCCCTTAAGAATAATATAGTGCCCTTCTGCATCTCTAACTATAGTCTGTAGTTTAAAATCCAATTTATCTGATATGAGAATTGCTACCCCAGCTTTCTTTTGAGGTCCATTTGCGTGAAAGATGGTACTCCATCCCCTTACTCTCAGTCTGAATGCATCTTTGGGTTTGAAATGAGTCTCTTGTAGACAGCAAATGGATGGGTCATTTCTTTTTATCCAATCTGCAACCCTGTGGCGTTTTATGGGATGGTTCAAACCATTTACATTAAGACTGATTACTGAGAGATATGATTTTAATGTTGCCATGTTGCCAGTAAAGTCTTTGTATTGGCTGTGACTTTCTGTTCTGTATCACTCTTGGGGCCTTTTTACTTTTATAGAACTCCCCGTAATATCTCCTGTAGGGCTGGTTTCGTGGTTACAAAATTGGTTAGTGACTGGCGATTCTGAAATGTCTTTATTTCTCCATCAATTCTGAATGACAGCCTTGCTGGATAAAGGATCCTTGGCTGCATGTTTTTCTCTGAAAGAGCTTTAAATATGCTCCCCCAACCCTTTCTCTCATTCCAGGTCTGTGTAGACAGGTCTGACGTAATTCTGATGCTTTTGCCTTGGTACGTGAGAAATTTCTTTGCCCTGGCCACTTTCAATACTGTATCCTTGCATCTAATATTTGCGAATTTCACTATGACGTGACGTGGCGTAGGTTTGTCATGGTTGAGCTTGGGAGGGGTCCTCTCTGCCTCTTGGACACGAATGTTTGTTTCCCTTGCTAGATTAGGGAAGTTTTCAGCTACAATTTGTTCAAATATCTCTTCTAGACCTCTGTTTTTCTCCACCCCCTCGGGGATGCCGATGATTCTAACATTGGATCGTTTCATTGAGTCAGTAATTTCCCTTAACCTACATTCGTGGGCGTGGATTTTTTTAAGACCATCTTCTATTTTCATTTTTTCCTCTATTAGCCCATCCTCCAATTCACTAACCCGTTCCTCTGCTTCTGCGACCCTGGCCGTCAGAGCCTCTAGTTTTGCCTGCATTTGGCTCATAGAATTTTTAATTTCTGTCAGGTTCGCTCTCATTTCTGTCCTTAAGGATTCTATATTCTCAGTAACCTTTTCGTTAATAGTTTTTTCAATTCTACTCATCATTTTGACCATCGTTACTCTGAATTCCATTTCTGATAATTTGGTTACATCCATATCCATTATTTCTGTGGCAGAGGCCACAGACTCACTGTCTTTTCTTTGCTGGGGGGGGCTTCTCCTTCTTGTCATTCTGATGAAGAGAGGTTGCGGGGTTTCCAGAGCCCAAATTCTTGACTGGGTCCCAGGCCGTGCCCCTTGTTTTATAGGGATCTTAGGGATGTGGGCTTCTTCTTTAAAGATATTATTTATTTATTTATGTGGCAGCCAACCAGCAAGAGAGGGAACAGAAGCAGGGGAGTGGGAGAGGAAGAAGCAGGCTCCCAGCGGAGGAGCCCGATGAGGGACTCCTTTCCGGAACGCCGGGATCACGCCCTAAGCCGAAGGCAGGCGCTCAATGACTGCGCCACCCAGGTGCCCGGGTTGTGGGCTTCTTGATTTTTCAGCCTGTGTTCTGGGGGAGGGGCCTGCCGCGCCGATACTCAGGCAGCCATGTTTGGGTAGAGTCTCGGCATCCCCTGCGAGGGGGGATGGGGAGGGGCACTCCCTGAGCCGGTATTTCCAGGCTTTTGTTCTCTGGCGGCTTTCCCTGGCGGTTTGCTGTGCCTCTTCTGAGGGTCAGAGCAGCAGCGGCCGAATTTCAGCCTCTGTCACAGAACAGAGGGATTGCAGCCCGTTCTCTACTAATGTTCTGGCCACTTTAACTCTGTTACTGTTGGTGTTGCTCAACCCTGCAGCGTCCCGGGATGTGCGCCCCACACCCGGCGTCCCAGCCCTCACTTCCAGGGCCGGCGCGTCTCTGTCCTTTGTGTTTCTAACGCCGCCAGCCGCCAGCCGCCCCGCGCGCGCTCCGGAAGCTCCCGGTCTCAGGCTGGATCCAGTGAGCGCACCGGGATTCCGGGGTTCCGTGAGATGCCTGGTGGCGCGCGCACCCGGCTCACGGTCTCAGTCTGCTGTTTTGCGGGTGCCGTCCGCGAGCCCCGCCCACTCCCCCGTGCAAGTGGCTGCCGCTTCCCGGCGCCAGAACGCGGCGGCTCCCTCCCCCTTCCGTTTATCTTCCGATATCTGTGCGCGGTTTCATGGCTCCCCGCTTCGTACCTCAATACTCAGCGCTGGAGATGTTCATTTGTAGAGATCCAGATGCGTCTTCCTGCATCTCAGGCTGGTTCCGTGGTTGTTTAGGCTGGTCTGGTACCTATCCAGCTCGACTCGGAGGACCGGCTGAAAACGGTGTCTCCTACTCCTCCGCCATCTTAACTCCTCCCAGAAAATAAAATTTTAAAAACAAAACAAAACACAGAGGCCTTACATTCTGACATGAACCAGATTTTGTCCTATCATGTCCTATATTCACCACATTAGTTTTGACACTGTAAGCGTTTTCAGCCAACAGAGCTCTCACAATAGTTCTATAAGTTTGCTGCTCACTCTTTGCCTCTCAGACAAACCTAAGTCAGAAAAGCTAAGTGTACTAAGGTTAGATTTCTTGCAGAGCAGAAAGAAAACTGATTTTTCTTTAGGCAATAAGACAGCTTTTCATGTCTTGCACACTCTTACCGGTAGGAGAGGGTGACAATGACAGTAACACTGGCTCGACACCCCTTTCAGCACTGCCCATAAAGGTACAAAAATACCAGGGACACCAGACACATTCCGGACAGCACCTTCCTCCCTCATGCCCACCAGGGGGCGCACGAAAATCTCACCTCTCTTTTCTGTGGCTACTACTTCAGTCAGTTTCTTAACCTCAGGACAGGGAGACATGAGGACTAAATGTGACAGTAGAAGTAAATCTTCTGACTCATGGTATGGCCCAATAAATGATAGTTTCTCCCTATCACCCACCCAAATATATAAACATTAGAGTAAAAGTAAGTTCATCTGGAAAGACCCAGCTGGCTCCTCAGATGGCAGTTCTTCTGGGTTCACAGCTAGTCTCCTTGTGACCTAAGGCCTGTTGACTCTGGAATAAAAGAATTCTGGATCTCCACCTTCCCAAAATTGCTGACCTGATGTCTGCTGTTGAAGCTCCACATCAGAGTGTACCTCAGCCTCACAATTAGACAAGCTGCTGTCCAACTTTGGGCCAGAAGGGTGACTGAGGATTCCAACTATGAAATATCATGCCCTATGGTGACCGGTTCATTGTCGCAGGCTTGCCAGCGTAAGGAGCAGCACATCAGAATAGAGGGATCGCTAGTCTAAAGTCAGGATCCCTGGGTCCCCTCTCAGCTCCTCTCTCTGTTCCTTGAGTGGCCTTAAGCAAGTCATTTCATGTCCTGGACTTATTTCCTATTGATAAAATGAAACGTCAAATTAATTGTTAAACTGTAGAGTCCTTCCTGGTTCTGTAGTTCTGTGATGATACTCCGTTACGTCAGGGCCAGTATTATCCAGAAGTGATGGATTAACATGCATTATTTGCAAACTTTATGTTGCTATTTTTTTAAACCAAATTAAACTGCTTTCAGTTGCTTTAGGACACTACACCCAGCTGGATAAATACCTGCTTTCCTATTGGCTGATTGGGTTTTTTGTTCCATGGACCCTGTTGGACAAGTTAGGCCCGTTTTCAAATTGGTGAAGGAGACCAATTGCCTGAAAGATGTTAACCTTTATCCCAAAACTTGAGCTTGACATTTTATACAAGCATAACTCATGGGATACCATATTTATTTCTCTAACTACCTTAACTCCATCTTTACCTTCTCAATGATATTTTAAAGTCTAAAATATGAGATGAGCAGAAAATGCAAGGTTTTGGGTCCAGGCCCTTTGCTACCCTCTAGGAAGCTTCACTACATCTCTTACTAGATCGCTGTAGTGTGTGGTGTGTGGAAATCAGCGAGATTTCCACAGCAGTCACAAGGCAAGTTCATCGGATCCAAGATGACTTGACATTTTCCCTTCTTCCAGTGCTCTATCATAGGATTGATTGGGATTGTTGAGGTGTCTCTAAGAGACAATGAGAGAAAGGTAGTAAGGGCTGATTTGCAAGGTGTTTTGTTTTTTTTCAGTTAGGGCTCTGGTTCTTCATTTGTCGGAGTAAGACGGAAGCCCCTTGGGTTCCTGGCAAGAATGGGGAGCTTTGTGAGCTCAGTTAACTCTTGAGAAGTGCCTTAAGGAGAGGGTACATGGTGTGGGGGTGAAATAATAGTCCTATCTCTAGACCTACAGAGGAGACAGAGAGAATGGTTTGAGAAAGAGTTGAGGGAATGGTCTTCCCTAGCCAGCTTTCACTTTAATTTATTCTGTTTTTCTCCTATGACAAAGAGCATGTTTATTAATAACAGTTCAGAACACTACAATTTCAAAAGCAGACGCTTACTTTAATTCACACAACAGGTCTATAAGATTGACTGTGATGGACAATTAAAATGCTAACTTTCTTGGTTCCTGCCAGAACACAAAGATGTCTTCTAGGGAAAGGCTGAATGTGCACCCAAAAGAGCCTTAGCACCATGGTACTCTGGTGCATTGACCATGGTTTAAGATCCAGTCCTGGACTTTGTGGATCCGGAAGAGCACCTGGGATAGGACCTGCATTAATCAAGTTCCCAGAGACTGAAATATAAAAAGCTAGATGTTCATGGATTAATTTACAGTGAGGAATGCAGCTGTTGGGCTACCCAGAAGGCTTGAATCAGCAGATAGGAACATTCTCTCTCAGCATGCTAATTATTTCAGAAACTAAATTATCATCAGAAGGCCAATTTATTCACTTAAAGTGAAAAATACAAATTTTAAGTGAAACAGATGTTTATGTTACTCCAGCCTCTCCTGATAAATAAATACACAGGAAACCAAATTATTAGAAGATTGCTTAAGGGGTAGGGAATCCGAGAAGGGGGCATTTGCCAGTCCTAATGTGTGTCTTTCAGCACCTGAACCCATAGGAGGACTAGCCTTGCCAAGAAAACCATCATGCTTAAGTCTGACAAGCTAAACTGTCCTCTCCCTGAACTAGACAAGGATGGGCACTGCCCTTGGCCACTCTCCATTTTCATTGGTTCTGTTTCCCATTGGTTCTGGTCCTTATCCAAACAGGGTTACAATACAAATAATTAGTTTTCTGCTTACTTTCTGGGATTGCTCCCAAATTATCTCAATTGGAATTTTTGCAATTCCAAAACTCATTAGTCACACATTTATAAACAGTGTCTTACTTTTCTAGCACAGATGGCTAATCCAGCTCACTAAGTGTGGATTTTACAAGTTTAGCTCTTGAAAATCTCATTTTTGATTTAATGAGCAGCATTACACTTTCTATATGAAAAGTTGTGTGTGTGTGTGTGTGTGTGTGTGTGTGTGTGTGTGTGTGTGTGAATGTATGTGTAGGGGTGTGTTTCACAGATTGAGAAATGGAGATTCAGAGGGGCCAAGTGCTTTACTCTGGGTCACACAGCTAGTGGTGCTTGGTAGACCTATTTTATCAATAGGAAATAAGTCCAGTACATGAAATTACTTGCTTAAGGCCACTCAAGGAACAGAGGGAGGAGCTGAGAGGGGAACCAGGGATCCTGACTTTAGACTAGCAATCCCTCTACCAATGAAACCCAGATCATCTGAGTTCAGATTCCACTCTTATTCCATTGGATGTAACTGAGGTTTCTACTGTTAGGAAGTTTCATTTTGAAGCAAGAAAGGAAAATCAATCTGTTTTTAAGAATTAGCTTTAGAAAATGTTAACTGACTTTTTTTTCCCCTAAATGGTGGTCTTGGGTGGAGGCATCAAAATATGCAGGGGAAGAGATAAGAAGATAGAAATGAAAAGGTCACTCCTATGTTATCTTCTGCTGCGGGGGGCCATTAAGTCCAGCCACAAAGCATCTGGCGACTTTGTCTGGGAGTAAGTGGATGTGTTTTGTTGCAGAATATGAGTCTATCCGAGGCAAGAGGAAAAATCCTCCACTATCGCGTGACCTTGCAGGAGGTGGCAGGGGGGAAAGTCACACTACAGAACATCACAGAACACACCTCCTGGACCTGGGTCATTCCTAGAACTGGGAATTGGGTTGTAACTGTGTCTGCAGCTAACTCAAAAGGCAGTTCCCTGCCCACTCGTATTAACATAACGGACCTGCTTGGGCCAGGTAAGTACCAACTTTCCTTTAATATCGCCTATGGGAAACTGTGTCTTACTTATCTCTTGTCTTCCACAGGCTCAGCCGAGGGCCTGGCATGAGCTGCACAGGAATTTAGGTTTTGGAGCCAGAAGCCTTCAGAGGCTCTTTTGCACTTACCCTATGAGTAGCCTTGGACAAGTGAATTAACACCTCGGAGCTTCAATTTCCCCCTCTCTAAAGTAGGGATTATATTATCTGTCTTGTAAGTCATTGTGACATTAAATACAGAGAGTAATACATAGCAGGTGCTTAGCAAATGTTAGTTAAGGAAATGTTAGTTACATTAAACTGAACACTAATAACTGGCTAATCTTTCTAGGCGCAAGAATAATCTGTGTTGTCAAGTTCTAGGAAAAAAAATTCTACACTTACAGTCAAAACATATTTTAAAACCAATAGTATTAAAATGAAATTCTGGCTGTAATGAAACTGCAGTAAAACTTTTCTATACTACAGCTCTTTATTACACAAATTCAGATATTTATCCAATTATCTACATTGAAATCTCCCAGCTAGCTATCCACATTTTATAGTTGCATGCTCTGAAAACTCATTTCTTGAGATAAAAGCTTATGATTAGTCAATAAAGTAGATATAAATGCTATTTCTCAATGTCAAGATCATTGGCCTAACTTTTCCAAAAAATGCCTTATAAAACTATAATCAAATCCTTTCTTAAAATTCAGTGGAACAAGTTTATCTACATATGAGTCTAGCAATCATCGTTTGAAAGAAGCTTCTACCCAAACATGATTATTTTATATACACTGTTAAATTTTAGTTATATATCCTTTCAGTCATATATTCATAAACATAGAGATGGTAGAGTAGATAAAAAACACTAGAAGAAAATACAAGTAAATACTGATGTAACTTGAGGTTGGTATATGAGTTAGGACTTGCTCTAAGGAGTAAGGGTTGCTCTTACCAGAGGCCTGACTACAGTGGCTTATTAATTCTCTCACATAAAAGAAGTCCAGAGGTAGACAGTTCAGGGCTGGTGTGACAGCTTGGTGACATTATTAGGATTCCAGGCTTCTTCTTTCTGTTTCCTCTGCCAAGTTGGCTTCCATCCTCAACATGGATATGGTCCAAGATGGCTGCCAGAGCTCTATCTCCTTTCTTCTAGGAAAAGAAGGAAGAGAGGAGGGCCCACCCTTCACCCTTGAAGAGCTTTGCTCCAGGTCACACAACACACTTGTAGTCAATGACTTGATCTGGTCACCTGGTCACACCCAGCTGCAGAGGAGGCTTAGAAATATATTTCAGGCAGTGATGCTCCCTTTCTAAAAAGGAGAGAATGTTTGGTAGGCAACTGGTAATCTGTGACTAATGTGGGTAGGTACCCAAGGCACAAACCTGAAAAGATGAATTAACTGTGGGGAAAGAAAGCTCAAATTCTATGAATAGTAAAATAAAAAATTTTTAAACACCATAAACAAAGCCATAAAAATGTAAATAGCAGTTTAAGAAAAGCATATATCACATTTTTGGCAAAAGGAGATTGATTGATTACCTATCTGTTTATCTTTCGATCTATCTACTTTTTCAAATAAATAAGAGATCGGAGATATGAACAGGCAACTAAAAATTAAACAGAAAAGTAGCAATAAAGATATGAAAATACGTTCGGCCTAACTAGCAATCAGTGAGAAGCAAATTTTGAGAAAAGATGAGAAACCAAATCAGACTGAGAAAGAGTAAGTAGAATTAGTATAACGCATGTGGGTGAGTGTGTGGGGAAAAGATATGCCATACCCTGCTGGTGGGTATGTAAATTGGTACAACTCTGAAGACAATTTGGCCATATATAACTTTAAATCCTAATGTATCTTTGACTAAAAATGTTTACCATTAGAAATGCATCCTCAGCAAATGATAAGTGCTTAAAAGTATAAGCACAAAGATGTTTGTTGAAAAATTTTTGAAATAGTGAAACACCATGAACAATCTAAATGTAAAATAATAGAGAAGGGACTGGTTTAATATATCATGACTCTCACCTGCCTTAACCCCACACTGGGTTAAAGTGATGTTGTAGCTATGCTTTTATTGGCAAGGAAGGATGCACATAATAAGTAAAAAGGTAGGCTTTCAATAGTATATATGGGATGATGCCATTTAAAATATGTATTTACATGAGTACACATTTTTTTGCATGGTAAAAAATCCAGTAGAATGTATGTGGAAATGTTAGTAGCAATCATGACTGCGTCATGGGACTACAAGTGATTTTCTTTCCCTTTTGCTTTTTATATTTAAAAAAAAATTTTTTTTCTGTGGGTAAGTGCTGCATATATAGTTTTTAAAGTGAATTCTGTGAGGGAAATTGAACTCATACCACTATTTAGTATCCTGCTGTTGTTAAAATGTAGCATGTCAGAATACCTTACTTCTTCAGATATCGCTGCAGATAGGTCTTGAGGCTATTAACTCCATGAATTTTCTGGGTCTGTTCCAGGTGCTTTATTTAGATTTGGTAATGACTTCTCAAAATGGCACATTCATTATGTTAGAGCTGGCCTCCACTTTATCCATTCAACAGTCATTTACTGAGCATATACTACATAAGGGAGCTAGAATCCAACAACTAGGTTAAAAATACTGTTGAGGTCCTCCAGTTATATTCAGTCACATGGGAGGGACAGACATAAACAAGGAAACTATGGTGCAGTATAATAAGTGTGAGATTAGAGGGATGCCCAGGTAACCAGGAACAGAGGAAAGATGAAGCATGGGCCTGGAGAGGATGCCTGTGACTGGGGTATGGAGGCAACATGTGACTGGGGTATGGAGAGACAAGTTGGTGGGAGCCAGGTGAGGGAGTGGAGGTGTGTGGGCATGAGGGTTTGCTTTAAATAAGATCTGAGCAAACGTGCAAGTTGAGGAAAAGAATCAGGTAGAGAAGAGTTTGGAGATAAAGGGGAGAGAGGAGTTAATTAATGGATTGAGGTCCATGGGGAGTGGGAAGATGATGAAAACCAGTGTCAAAGAGAGAGGTAAGAGGAACACCTGTTCCTCCCGGATTTGACAGGTGTTGCATAAGGATGAGGTTCAATAAGGATGAACATGCAGGGGAGGTAAGATAGGGTAGTACTTGAACTGAGCTGTAACTAAGAGGGTCCTGGTCCTGGAAATCTTGGAATCTCAAGGGTCTATTGTCTCTCCTAAGACCACATCTTAACCACCTAATACAAACACCCAATACTCTGTGTATCCCAGAGTGACATGGAGGGCACATTGGCAAATTACAGCATCCCATCTTTGAGTGCTCTTGTCTCACACACATTCTGAATGATCTGTAGGAATAGCATAGCATGATTTTGTCTCCCTCTCTTTCAGCGTATGTTCACACTACTTACATATATAGCTTTCCTTTTAGGAAAGGAAAGTAATGTGCCTCCCCCTCCCCAGGCAGAATTATGTTGGTTTTGAGAAAGTAGGGACAACTTTGTTGTAAAAAGCACCTGCCACAGCATTGCCTATAAAGAAACATAAGAGTGATTTTGTTGGTTTACGATGAAAATCGAATGTGTGCTCAACCCTGCAGTCAACAAGTAAAAACGTGTTTAATATTTCAGACCAGTCCCTGTGCTCAAGAATTCCTGAAACTACGGGAAGAGTCAGAAGCCAGTACAGTCATAAACAGAGACCCACACAGATGTCAGAAACAGAGGCCCCAGGAGGTGAAGGAAATTAGCCAAGACCATACATCCAATTAGTGGCAGAGCTGGACCGAAAAACCAGGCCACCTGTCTCTTAGGTGGGCATGTATTCCAAATACCTTATGAATTTCATAACTCTGTTCAGAAGCTCTCGGGGGAAAAGGAGATGGAAAGTTGAATGATTGAGGCTAAAGAAATAATTTTGAAAGGTGACAGAAAGAAGGTGAATTGTTAGCAGAGTTCTGAAGGAGAGAACGTGCCCTGGCAAACATCATGGGAAGGAAATTCAGGCTGGTTCCTGGTAAATAGGATGACTCAGACAGGGCAATGCCAAGTTGATTTGCTTAGCTCATTGCTTTCTTTGGAAAGAAGGGCTCTTTGGCTATTTTAGCCCGTCACCTGCCAAAGGATACTGGAACCTATAGGCGCTCAATAAATATTTACTAAATGAATGCATTTCATTCTCAAAAAAAAAAAAAAATCTTGTGGCATAGCCAAGATATCCAGTACCAAGGCAAATGAATATAAGGGAACCCCTAGTGGGGAATTCCATTCCCTGGCAGAATAGGCAATGCACAGGTTACAGGTTCTCACCACCAAGCACAATTCTGAGGATGCCACAAGAGGGACAGGATAGATGGCTGAGTGCAGTGGGGAATAGTGATACGGGGGAGCACTGTGGTAGCACTTTCTGTTTTTACTACTTCTTCTTGCTCATGTTGCCCTGATATGATCATTGATTGGACATTTCTGCTATGGAGCAGGGAAGCCCAGAGAGCAGAACAGAGTAACTTCAGGGAAGCCCTGACACCTAATTGTGGAGGGGGTCTGAGAGCAAAGAGTACCTGTGAGCTGGCTGGCTCTTGAGATTTCTCCTGCCATCCACCCCATGTGCCCAGCAATTACAAAAGAGAGTAACAGCCTCAATTCCCCATGAAGAGCAGTGCCAGCCATAGAGGCATGGGTAGGTTCTGAAGGTACCAGGTGTAACTCAGGGAAGCCTGGGGACAGGTAGAGCTCAGGCTACATCCCTGCGTAGGCTCTCTGGCCTGGAGCTTTCCACCCTGAATAGCTCCTCCTCCCCACCTGAACTTGCCTGGAGAAGCACAAGCTAAGGGAAAACCTTCACTCTCCTCCCACAGAAAGATAAAGGCCAAGGCTGCTGAGCAATCCAAGAAAATAACACAAGATCCCAAAGGAGAAAATTAGGAGAAACTGAGAGGCACACATTCTGGGAAAAGCAACCTGTACCGTAGGAAATCTCACTAATGCAACAGAAAGAATGAGAGTTTAAATAAGCATAACAAGTATCCTTAGAAAGATTAGGGAGGATGCTAGAAACATAACTCAGTCAGAATTAGATGGTTATGAAAAGCCCCAAATAAAGAGATTCAGTATGGAAAGTTCGTTGTTGAAATCAAGAACGCAGCCAATGGGTTGGATAGCAGAAAGGACTCATCTGAAGACTGAATGAGTGAGCAGAAGATTGCGTGAGAGTCTCTTCCAAAAGGCATCCAGAACGGGGAAAGAAGTCAAAACATGAGAAAAGTTAAAACATGGAAAGAATAGAAAGAGAAGTTATGACAACTACTTAAAAGGAGCCCCAGTACCAGAAAAAACTAAATGAAGGGGGAAAATACTTGAAAATGTTTATAAAAAATCTTTCGGTGGCGTATACCACGCTGGTGTACCGCTCTGGAGCGATGTCAGCAGCTGGGCAGGCTGTGCGCATGTGGGGGTGGGGAGATTACGGAAAACCTCGCACCTTCCAGTCATGCTGCTGTGAACTTAGCACTTCTCTAAGGCATAAGATCCGTTTTTTAAAAGTTTCTGCAAAAAAAGGGGGGGGGAGAGACGAAAACAAATTAGTGCAGAATGATCAACAGGATTGACCCCAAGAATACAAAGATGGATCAACATCAGAAAAATGTATTAACGCAATTCACCACAATAATAAAAAAGAGAGAAAAGGGATATGTTTTTAATGGATGTAGAAAAGTATTTGGTGAAAAATAATATTTTAGTAAATAAACAGTACTTTATAGAAATAAACCTATTGGAGCACTATGAAGGAAAAAGAAAAATTTTAGTTTTTAAAGACTTTCTACCGAAAACCTACAGCAAATATCATCCTAATAAAGATAGGTAGGCACATTCTCTTTAAAATTTGCAACAAGATAAAAACAAAAAAGGAATAAAAGATTTAATTTAAAGATTGGAAGGAGGAGATATTTTACGTGTGCCGCTAATAAGTTTACTACATGGAAAACTCAACAAGGGCAATAGATAAATTATTAGAACTAATTAGAAATTTTAGCAGGTTCGCTAGAAATAAGAATAACACACACAAATTAATGGTAGGATAAGTGGTAGAAAATAAGATGCCTTTTAAATTGCAAACTCAAGGTATAAAGTGTCTAGGAATTAACCTGTAACAAAGAATGGAGGAGTTGGGGCTTTTAAAGAGGACCTGAATAATTTCAATGAAACAGTATACTTATGAATGGAACAATTTAACAATTCCAATAAAAAATACCAGCTGGAATTTCTGGGGACTCTGATACACTGATTCTAAAAGCTATATGGAAGAATAAAGTGTCATGAATATCCAGGACCACTTTGAAAAATGAAGGGAAAAATGAGGAAGGGATTTTACCAACCAGGTAATCAGACATCACAATACCTAGTAATGTCAATAGTGTGTTCTAGCAAAGAAGTTGACCCCAGACATGGACCCATGAATATATGGAACTTGGTATATGTTAGGGATGGTATCACATTTGCAAAAATCGACTCACAGTATGGAAAGATACAATAAAATCTATTCCCTTAAAAAAAAAGGCTTTTAGCTAGATTTGGATTAAAAATTTAAATGGGGGAAGGTAAAACCAAAAGCCAATAGAAGAAAATGTAGTTGAGTATCTTTGTGATCCCAGGATGAAAGAATTTCATAAACAAGACTCAAAATATACAAGCCATAGATAAATTTACCTACATCAAAGTAAATATTTATGTGCAATGAACACATCATAAAGTTATCAGGGAGTTGAAGGAGTGAAGTATATTTCTAGTGCTGAAAACTAATGATTGATATCTAGAATATAAAACCTATTTCTGTAAATCAGAGAAAAGACAGGAAACTCAACAGAAAACATGAGTTAAGTATATGAGCAGGGAGTTTACAGAGGGGGAAGTCAGATTGCTCGTAATATATAAAGAAAAGCTCAGCTTCATAAGAAATTGGAAAACGATTTATAAAAAAAAAAAAAAAAGATACCAGAAAACCAAAATAAAACCGCAGTTAAATGCCCCTTTGCATGTACCAGATTGGCAAACATTTGAAAGTCAGAGAATACCAGCTGTTGGTGGGGAAATAAGAATCCTCATGCTTTTCTTGTTGGAGTGTCAACTGATTGGCTATTTTAGAGATCACTCTGGCCGTGTTTAATGAACGAATGTGTGAATTTACTCTATAATTGAGTAGCTCTGTGCAGATATATCCAGAGACATTCTTGCACAGGCACACATGAGGACATGCAAGAGAATGTTCATTGTATCCTTGTTTGTGTTAGCAAGGAGTTGGAAGGATCCTCCTCGTCGTCACTTGGAGACTGGACAGAAAGAGGTGTGAGGTAGCTGTTGGAAGGAATGAGCTGGATTTACATATAGCAGCAGGATGGACGTATTCTGAAATATAATATTGAGTGGGAAGGAAAAAGTAAGAAAAAGCATTAAACTTACTCCCAGCACGTTTCATGGAAACACAGAACACAAGCACAAAGCCACACTAACTTTCAAGGATGCATAGATCTCTAAATAAACATCTGGGAGGTAGATTAGAAAGATGCATATGTCACTACAGCAGGTACCTTTGGGGACACAGAAGTGCAAGATGAAGGGGAAAATAATTCCACAAATAACCCTGCACAGGGGTCCTTGCACTTAAAAGAACAAATCTGAAGTTCTTAACGAGAAATTGGTTCTTCGTAAAATTTTGCCGGAATGAATTGTTTTTTATATCTTTATCCACCTGTGATTTTGTTTTTGTGCTTCCCCCTTTTTCCCCAAAAAGGGTTGCCGGCTCCTCGCCAGGTGTCTGCAAACTCGAAGGGTGGGGACAACATTATGGTGACGTGGGAGCCTCCAGGGAAAGCTGCACCTGCTGTCCAGGAGTATGTGGTGGAATGGAGGGAACTTCATCCCAGGGGTGGCACGCAGCCCCCTCTGAACTGGCTGCGGACTACCCCCTACAATGTGTCTGCTCTGATTTCAGGTACTTAATTGTTCACCTTTTCGAAAGCTTTTAAGTTCACTTTTTTTTTTTATAAGAAATCGCAGTTGGGAACCCAGAACCTTCTTCAATTATAGGCAGCTGCATAAAAGGGACAGTGGTGACCTAGAGTCCTTCAGGACAGCACCTTAGAATACAGCACTGCAGCCACAGAAGACCAACTGATTGACCAAAAACTCTAGTACTTATGGAAAATTCATGTGCCTCACACAGAACCATTTAAGACAAATGTATCATTGAACCAAACAAGCATGGCTGAAAGTTAAGTAGTAACCAGTCAGTGTGATGGGCACCCTTCATTTGGGAGTTTATGTAATTCTCAGAACAATCATATGCAGTGAGTGTTTAATTATACCCATTGTACAGATGAGGAAATCAGGAGATCTTTCATTCTCAATTCTGCTGCATATTATTTGTGTGATAATAAATCCAGAATTATCTATATGGTAATCAGCATCTCAGTCCTCAAATCCAAATCTGTCAGTGGTTTCTATCAAGTGATAGAAAGCATCTGAAAAGATATTAAAATGATCGGACAGAACTTCGTCAGTGTCACTTTTAGGAAAAAGCTTAGCATAGTAAAAAGTGCAGGTTCTGCAACCAGACTATCTGGGTTTAAGCCCTGTCTCTGTCACTTAAGGCTGTGTGACCTACGGAAAATTACTTAACTTCTCTCTGCCTCAGTTTCCTTATCTGTCAAATGAGGGAAATAGTAATACTTACCTCGTTGGGTTATTGTGAGGACTAACTGAATAAATGTAGAGAAAACATTGTGAACAGTGCCTCATGCATTTTAAGTACTTGATAATTTAGCTGTCACTGTTGTTATTATACTTGATAGGGCTAAGATTCTCATAGGTTTCAAACTCTAAATTCTATAATATTTTATGACGCCATGGCCATCATTACACCTGCCTGAGACGATACGCATACCCTGCCTATGGAGACAAGACAAATGAAATGAGGGGCGCCTGGGTGGCTCAGTTGTTAAGCATCTGCCTTCGGCTCAGGGCGTGATTCCAGGGTGCTGGGATCGAGCCCCGCATTGGGCTCCCTGCTCCGCTGGGAGCCTGCTTCTTCCTCTCCCACTTCCCCTGCTTGTGTTCCCTCTCTCTCTGACTTTCTCTCTCTCTCTCTGTCAAATAAATAAACAGATAAATAATCTTTAAAAAAAAAAAGACAAATGAAATGAGCAGAACACAGCACAAAACAGTAAGTACGTGAGCTAGCCCTTAACCATGGATCTCTTTCACAGTTTAGCTGTTCAGACTTCTAGTGGGTTGTGTTCAGTTGTCATCACTACACCTAAAGATAGTGTTGTCTAGATAACCCAGTGAACATCAGAGGAAGATGAACAAGTCATTAGGGGTCTGGAACTTTTAATGTGGGAATCATTTAGGGGCAACTGGGTGGCTCAGTTGGTTAAGCATCTGACTCTTGATCTCAGCTCAGGTCTTGATCTCAGGGTTGTGAGTTCAAGCCCCGCACTGGGCTCCATGCTGGGTGTGGAGCCTGCTTTAAAATAATAATAGTAATTGTAATAACATGGGAACCATGTAGCCTATAGAAGAGAATTCTAGATGGGGGTGAGCAGTTTGATGGCTGTTGCTGGCTTTGATGTATACCTGAGAAAGAATATGTGTCCTTTGTTGCTCTGGAGAACAAAATTGAGTCCTCCAGATGGAAATTATAAGGCAGATATCAGTTCAGTTTTGAGAAAGAAATTGCCTTACATGTGATAGTCTCTAACAGGACAATCAAGTGGCCCTCAGGGTGATGCATTCCCTGTCCCTAGATTGTTGCAGTAGAACCAACTTCCCTTTAGGGCTCTTATGCCCATCAGATCAAATGAAACAGTGGATAGAAAAGACATTTACTGAACTACAAACTGCTACAAAATTGTAAATGCTTATTATAAACTATATTAGGATTGACCTCTGTGAGATAGTTTGAGCCCTGTGGTCCCTATAGTTTCTTCCTTTTAGAATTTCTGTAATACTACTCGAATACCATAAAAGAGATGACAAGAAAGAATGTTTTGCATATTTAGGGAACTAAAACATTTTTAAGCATTTTAGAAATACTCATTTGAAATCAGTACAATACTGGGTAAAATAACTTCATTAATTAAAGCTATTCCCCTGCTTGAAAACACTGTGGGTTAGCTATTGATGTTACATTCTGGAAATAAACACTTAAAAAATTAAGTAATTCATATGTATGGATTCAGTATGGCACTCTCCAGTCAGTAAGGTGACTCCGTGCCATCAGATCCTGACCAGCGCTTTCCCAGCATCTGGCTGGGGCAGCATTGCGTGTTCTGGAGTATGTTGTGGAGGCCAGAATACAATCCAGCTCTTGGGTTATAGGTTGGTGGGGCCTAGGCTAGAGACCATCAGTACTGTCTTTCGTGGGTAAAAATGATTCTGACCACATAGAGCCACTCCTTTTACAAATAGGTAGAAATCCGTAGGTATCTAGAAATGCTTTCCCCAGTGCCTAGGCTATTTGGGTCCCTCTTCTGCATGCTCCCACTGTATTTCCTCTGTGATCACTCCTCATTATTGATCATAAATGTGTGTCTTCTCCCATACTTATTAGGTGAAAACAGCTTTCTGCAAAAAACGCACCAAAGAGGTAGTTTATAAACATGGAGTCAGAGCCTTTGCCCAAGGGTGCCAGGTATATATGTATGCACAGGAGTAGTGGGAAATGAGCCCGGAAGTTGGGGCCAGCCTGTAGAAAGAGATAAAGATCTTAGGAATGTGGACGTTGTGCACTGGACAGCAAAGCTGAGGAAGTTTTGAGATGAATTTTTGAAAGCTAATGATTAGGGCGTGTATGTGTAAGAATTAGCCAATAAAACAGGAGTCCCTAAGGTCCGAACCAGGGAATAAGCTCGTTAGGGCTCTCCTCTTCCTGCAAAGGGAAATGTCAGCTAAGTTGTGGAGCCCTGCTTTGTTCCCTCCTCCTTTAAGGGTAGGTGGGGTGTTCACAAGAGGAAGCCCACAGCCTCTGCCCTGAGCTCAGGTTTTGCACGGCAAAATGCAACGATACTATTTGCTTAATGAGCTCATCTGGAATTCCCACACCTGCACAAGCACGGTGGTTGGTCGGCTACTTGCAGGACTAGAGACAGCAGCCGGGCCCAACCCTCTCCCAAATGAAATATGATTCCATGTTCCGTGTTGCCCTTTCAGCTTCTGGGTCTGCATGCCACCGCGAAGAATCTTTGGATGACTGGACTAAGCTGTCCTTTTCTCCGTATCACTTGATTCATGAATACAAATGAGAACTCACCATGGCATGGGTTTGAATCTCCTCGTGGTCTCTTCTGACAGTACTGGTTGCACATCTGAGCTTTATGTAGGGTACTTGCTGGACTATTTAAGGGACAATGGATTTTCATATAAAACATGATTGAGTAAATTATTCTGTGATATAAAATTCCTCTTCCTCAAAAATGAAATGTTAAGCCCTCATCAATTGTCGGTGGAGGGGACCCGATCTGCCTACGGCAGGGCATTAAACACTGTGGGAGAGAGTCCTTACGCTGACCATATGCCCTATAGTTGCCTGGTAGGGATTCTCTCTCATTTCCCTTTAAATTTCCTTGGACATTTAAAGATCTGTCATGGGCAGTATCTATGAAAAGGGCCTTTTCTTTACAGGAAGTAGAATCTGAAACTCATGGAAATAAGGAGTTTTGACAGGAATGAGCAGCTTGCCAGCCAACGTCATGACGGACAGAAAATTGCAAAGTGTGGCATTTTAAAAGCTAGGAAGTAGCATTAACATTCCCAGGTGTCTTCTAACCTCCCGGCTGTGAAGCAGGTGTAATCTGACTGGAGCACGGAGGGGAACGCGGGGAAGGAGGGACAGAAGGAGAGGTTGGATTGCCCTGAGCGTGCCCAGTTAGTCTCAGCCGCATGGGGCCGATCCTGCTAAGCATGTCCGGAGTGAGAAGAGCTGTCCCGGTTCTGTGACTGCAAACCGCCAGCCGCACTTCTCTGTAAACAGCAAAGTATTTGTTTGTAGAAGTCCGTGAGGTTTTTTTTCTTGAAAGTGAGTTCTGTTTCAAAAGCAGTCTGTGTGGTTATATTTAAATCTTTGTTGGAAGTGCAATAGCTTTTGTCTCCTTAATCGTGATGACCCTGGAAAGACACTTCAGGTTGGCCTGTCTGTTCACCAGGAGGTGAAGTTGGGAGGTGGGAGCAGTGGCTTCCAGAAGCCATCAACTGGCAAACCGGATGCTGAGATTTCGTGACCTAGGTCACCCCTTTACCCTCAGTCCGGACTGTACTTGAACTATCTTCAAACTAAAGAAAGCAAAGAAGTGCCTTGAATGCATCCGTATCAGATACTTAACTGTCTCCCTTTAGTGACTCATACGTGATGCCAAACCTGTTGTAAGAACTCCCTTTTCCCTGCAGAGAACATAAAGCCCTACAGCTGCTACGAAATCAGCGTGTATGCGCTGTCGGGGGACCAGAGAGGAGGCAGCTCCATCCGGGCTAACTCTAAACACAAAGGTGAGTCTTGACACTTTTTGCCAAGTTTTGCTTTATTTCAACAGTTTGGATTTGGAGGGTGACGAAAGCCTCCTGTGTTCTACTTTGCAGCACCACTGAGTGGCCCCCACATTAATGCCATCTCAGAGGAAAAGGGGAGTGTATTAATTTCATGGAATGAAGTTCCAGCCCAGGAGCAAATGGGCTGCCTCCTCCATTATAGAATATACTGGAAGGAACAGGACTCCAATTCCCAGCCTCAACTTTGTGGTATGTGTGAGAAACAAATGCAGTAGGGTCTTTTTTATTTAGGTGTCGGGGACACGTAACTACACGCATGTGCATACTTACAGGTGCTAGCGCTGTGAGTGGCACGTAGTAGGTGCTCAGTAAATATTTGTGAAATTAACTGAATGAAGAAAAATAAAATATCTAAATGCACACATGCACACAGAGTTACTGAATATGTTATGTGCCAAGCAAATTGAAGAAGAGAAGGTAATGGACTAGGCTCTCAGGAGCTGCTCACAGGGGGAGATAGCATTTCAAAAAGCAATAACAGCACTTGAATACTATCATATAGACCCTTGAGGTTTGCAAGGGTTGAGTTGGGAGAAATTTTGAATCCCCACATTTGCAAATACTATCATAGCATATTATTTTCTCCTTAAAATGGGTAAAATACAATACAGTTTAAGTAACTTCTTATGACCTATAATTATTCTATAACTCTGAAATGAAAGCAATTAAATTTTGGCTGGGACATTATCTCAAATGATTTCATCTCTCATTTATGTCGGAGCTCCAAGTCGCTTGCCAGATTTGATGTTCTAATCTTTGATTTATTCAGAGTCGTGTTTTTTTTCCTGGCTTGACCTTCTTTTTATTTCATAAGCAGCTGGCTTTCTTTCAGGAGCATTTATCATAAAGAAACAATATTTTTATTCCTTCATGAGAGCTCTTAGGTCAGGGAGAATGCAGCAAAGCCACCCTGAGATGTGGGTACCAGCTGCCTGCCAGAGTGACTTTTACCTGGGAAACTGTACAGGGTGGTCCTTTCTCTTGACCTTAGAAGATCTTCAGTATTGCTTTTCTGAAAGTTATGACTCTTGATGCTAGTTAATTTTTATTATATCAATAATACTTGCACGTGGTAAAAAAACATTCAAATCGTTCAGAAAGCTATACAGTGGAAATTCTTCCTCCATTCTTAGGCTATAGCAGTTCTTCACATGTTCTTCCAGAAAAAAACTTAATGCACTTGTCAAGCATATATTTGGGATCATCATCTGTATTCTGATCTACATCTCGCTTTTTACCTCTCAATAATATATCGGTCCGCATCAGTCCGTATGGGTTTGCATCATTCCTTTTAACAGCTCTATAGAATTCTATTATAAGGCCTTGCAAGCAGTCACTTAACTAACCCACCATCGATAAGTAGAATCTATCATTGAACAGGGCTGCTTCCTACTGGGCCTGTCAGGGTAAGTCAGTTCGGAAATGCACCTGAGAACCTGATGACTTCATTGACCTCTTTGTGGGCCATTGGAGTTCTCTGTGTGAGATGTGCTGCTTCCCCCCACCCCAGCTGTCATTTTAGCAGAATTTAAGCCACGATGCCTATTAACAACCAACACAGTCAGCTGGTTCTTAAAGCCACTCTTGTACGTGTTGGAGAAAATCTCTTCCTTATTTTACTACGAATCTGATGAGTCTAAAGTCTATGTAAGGGCATTTTAAGTTTTATTTATTTATTTAGTAATCTCTACCAACTTAAGACCCTGAGATCAAGAGTCATACACTCCACGGACTGAGCCAGCCAGGCGCCCCTTGTGTAAGGGCATTTTAAAATAAGTTGAAAGGGGGTGCAGATTCACAGTCCTATTTCACACCACTTTAAGTTTCCTTTTGTTCCGGAAGCACTTACTGATGAATTAGACCTGCCCCTAACTTCAGAGAGCTCGCGGTCCACCGAGGGAGACGGTAGATCCCTATTGTATTTAGCAACCAGAAATCATTAGCAAATCCACAAGTACAGTTTCTAGAGACGGGTAGAGGGCTGTAGGTTGAGGACGAGGGAAAAAGACCCCAAGAGAGAGGCATCACACGCAGAGGAGGAGGATGGAGGGCCAAGGCGGAAGGGGCCCTGTCCTCTGTCTCTTGGGGCTGCCCCCGAGGCAGCTGCACGAAGGGGGCATGGGGAGCGCAGTAGGAGCACGTGGTGCTGCCGGAGCAGAAAGGAGGGGTGCAGCTGGGGTGGGCATCTGCATTTTCGTACCTTGCACAGGGGATTCTGTTGCGCAGCCCCTCCTCTGAAAACGCGCCGATACTGCCACGGGCACCAAGAGCGCGTGTCTCCACCTGCGCACACGTGCGTTGTTACTACCGGGCTGTTCTTGTCAACGGACTCTAAGCATCATGAAGGAAGAAGCCATGGCAATTTGCTCACCGTTGTCTCCCCGTACCTGCAATACAGCCAGGCATGCAGGAGGTGCTTCGTACAAACAGTATTTGTTGACTGACACATGAGTGACTACTGCCCCCCACTTTGGTAAACCAATGTAGATTGTTAGGTTAGAACTAGTTTCCAGTCCGTGCAGCTGTTTTGTCTGGTAGCACTTGACCTTCCTACCTGCAGCCTTTCAAAGGACTGGCAGCTATCCCATCTTCCAAAATGCTGCCTCCTTGTTTCACCACCTCGGCCTAAAGTTTCAGACCCCTGCGGATTGAATGCCCCCCCCTTTATCTCTGCTGGAGGTCACACTCCAGACCAGGCAGCAGAACCAGTATTTCTGGCATGACTTCTTTCTCCCATTACTCAACACAACCTCTTTTGCTAGCCAAACTTCTGGCGCCATCACCTGCCTCACTGCTCCCTCCACAGAGTTAATATTTTTGTTCTTCGTGTGTGTGTGTGTGTGTGTGTGTGTGTGTGTGTGTGTGTGTGTTTGCATGTAAACTTCTTTGGCCCAGCAAACCATTCAGATCCCTTCCCTCCTATTCTGAGGTCTCAGAGCCGACGGTGCCTTCATGCAGTCGGACAGTTGACTCTGATGCTCACTGATGCTTTGCTGCAGCAAGATGAGCAGAAGGTCTTTCCAAAATTAATGTTTTACTCTCCTGCCTCAGGAATAAGGAGAGATTTTTGAGTTTCATCATACTGCTTAAGTCTGGGCAAGCAACTTCATCAGGTTAGAGTTGGCTTGCCACTTTCCACGTGGTACTTTTTTCGCAACAGGATGTTGAATACAGAAATTGCCCTGATAGTCACAGCTGTTAAGCGATCTGCTCAGGCTTCAGCCCCTTTGCGTGGAGTGGCCACGATAGTACAGGACTCCTTCTTGCTGGTTACCCATAGTAAACAGGGGTATGGGAGCATAAGAGGTCTGTTTTCCCCACTGATGCAGATTCTGTGCCTTTGTATCCTTGGTGACTTGTCCAGAGCACAAGCTCAATAAATATTTGTGACTGTTGAAATAAGTTTAGCAAACAGGAACGTTGTCTGACCTGCCCTGGGGTTTGTGAGCTGGTAGCTGATATTGAGGCTCAAAGTGCTGGGTTCTAGTTTCCACCTG
Organism: Ursus arctos; assembly: GCF_023065955.2. NCBI lineage: Eukaryota > Metazoa > Chordata > Mammalia > Carnivora > Ursidae > Ursus > Ursus arctos. The sequence continues at coordinate 50,898,016 of NW_026622786.1, read as the reverse complement.
GATCACCAGCACAGGCACGCCTGAAGAGCCCGCAGGCTGCTCCTGCCCAAGTTCTGCCCTTGACCTTGTAGCCCCCCTGCCCCCGCATCCCCAGCTTTTGAGAAGTCACTCCAAAACTCACAGCCAGCAGATCCTGGAGGAGATTGCCTACGTTCTGCAAGAGGAGAAAAACAACATCAGAACCCAAAATCTTTCCTGCTGAGACTCTGCAGGGGTGTTGAGAGCAAAAGGGACTGATAGGCTAGGCTTAAACTCCTGAGTAAATCTAATCTAAGTACAATTGCTCCCACTTTTAGATTTTATGTCAAATTAAAGTAGATCATCGTATTAAACCCATTAAAGACCCGTGTCCAGAACCTACCAAAAAAAGCAGAAAATCAAAATTAATGTTACTTAACTATTTCATTAACTGCTGAACTTAGCTTGCTTAAAAATTCCATTGAAAACAATTTGTGTATTTAATTGCCTCCCCAAAAGTTCTCAAATATATCTTAAAATGTTGGAAACATTGTAGTCATAGGAAATGAAATGAGTTACTACAGCTAAATAATTTCAGAAGCAGAATGGTAGGGGCGCCTGGGTGGCTCAGTCTGTTAAGTGTCTGCCTTTGGCTCAGGTCATGATCCCCTGGGATGGAGCCCCCCTGGGTGTCCCTGCTCAGCGGGGAGTATGCTTCTCCCTCTCCCTCTGCCCCTCCCCACCCTTGTGCTCCAGGGAGAGCAGGCATGCGTATACACTCTGTCTCTGAAATAAAATCTTAAAAAAAAAAAAAGAAACCAGCAGAATGATAAAAGTTCTTTCAAAAGATTTTACCACAGAAAATATATTTAATTATTTAGGTATGCTGTGAAGTAGGACCTCCATAAATGACAGTATCTAGGGCCAATTAAAGTATTAAGTACTGATGAATTAGAACCATTTTAAAACCTCAACGTGCTTTTCTCTTTCAAATTAAATAAAGCATAACAACAGCAACAAAAATAAGTAAAAGCTCGCATTCAAATATTTCCTTTAATACGTGTCTTTCTTCTTTTATCTTTATCCTCCTTTCAGAAATTCCCTATAGGGTATCCCTAAATTCACATTCAATAGACAGCCTGCAGCCCAGAGTGACATATGTCCTATGGATGACAGCTCTGACAGCTGCTGGTGAAAGCCCGCCAGGAAACAAGAGGGAATTTTGTCTGGAAGGTAAGAAGCAACTTTAAAGGTGGTGTGTCCACCCTGGATTCCTACATGGGTATACACTCCCACTACGACTGGCAAAGAGATGATCACAGTTTCTCTAATTCATTAATTACTTTCTCGCTGCTACCCCTTTGCACTTGCTGTTTCCTTTAACTGGAGTACTCTACCACTTCATGGTCTGCTTGGAGATAGTACCTACTTATTTTTCAAAACTCAGCCTGAATGTTTCCTCCTCCAGGAAGCCTTCCCAAATGCACCTCCATAATTCCTTCATAATGCACTACATTTGACGCCTGTTCGAAACTCTGAATCCAATAGGCAGGAACTGATACCTGTTTATCTTTGAGGTCTAGTACGGTGCCCGGCACATGGTACTTGTTCACTAAATATCTGTTCCAATGGCCAATGGGAATAATCTCAATAATAACCATAGCAGCTAGTGCATATCAGATAGTTACATGCAGCGGTCATTGCGTTAAGTGCTTTGCATACTGTATTTGTTTGCCGGGGCCCTTGTAACAAAGCACCACAAACTGAGTGGCTTAAATAATAGAAATTTATATTCTCACAGTTGTGGAAGGTGGAAGTTCAGGGTGTCAGCAGGGTTGTTTCTTCTGAAGTCTCTGAGAGAATCAGCTCATAGAATTCCCCCTCCAGCTGAGGCGCAGTCTTCGGTGCTCCTTGGCTTGTAGATCTCTGCCTTTATCTTCACCTGGAATTCTTCTTGTATGTGTCTTCGTTCAAATTTCCTCTTTTTATAAGGACACCAGTCATACTGGGTCAGGGCCACCCTATTACACTCTGACCTTATCTTAACTAATTCCACCTGCAATGATCCCATTTCCAAATACAGTCACTTTCTGAGGTCCTGGAGGTTAGAATAACATACGGTTTTTTGTGGTGGGAAGACACAATTCAGCCTGCATAACACATACTTTTACTCATTTAATCCTGACCACTGCCACGTAAGGTGTCTGCTTTACACGATTGTACCTGGCCACAGTACCAGGAAGCACTCAATTCAAAAATGAATAAAGGAATTAGGGATTAGGATGCCTTTTTATAAGGCCCAGAAGGTACAGAAAGATTACCCAAAGTCATGGAAGTGGCAAGTGGTAGAATGACAATTCAAACTCAGGTTTTAGTGACCTCGGTTAAATCGGAGTGTATAAAGAAGGGACATAGCTCACATGGACTTGCCTCCGCAGGCTAAGTTGTGCTCTTCTCTTGGGCAGCACCTGTCTGTATCTGCTCCGAGCATGAAACCAGCTGTTCTTGCTCTGCAACCATCATTCAGGACTTTGTTGTTCTATGCCCCGTACTTCTCCGCTGGGAAGCCTGACAAACCCCATCCCCTAGTACCCCGTGAAAGCTAACTGTAAGCAATTAATTGGATTAATGACCCAGCATCTTTCTACCTGTGGTACCCCAGACTTGTCCCATCTGCCCAGGAAGGAAGGAAGGCAGATGCTACAGAAATTTCAGATGGGGCTGATTGTGCAGAGAGGTAGCAAAGCTGCCTGCGTCAGCTCCCCGCCCCCCCTTCAGCCCTGGTGGCACACATCTCTGGGGGGCTGGCAGGGCTGTGGCCTCTCATCCTTCCCTGCTCATCCTCCCTCCCCTGCCCCCAACCCCACCTGTCCTGCACACAGTTAGAAGAATCTTTCTGCAAGATGCCTGCTCCACGCTGACAGTCGGCCTCCTGCGGCACCCGTCAGTGGTTCCCCAAGGGCCTTCAAGCCGGAATTCAAACCGCTCCGTCTCCAAGCCCTGTGTGATCTGCTCCTGTTCATCTGTCTGGCTTCATCCTCTGCCACACGCTCATCATTTATCCTGGAAAGCAAGGCCAGACTACCTGCGGTTGCCCGACAGCGCAGCACTGTTTCTTCTTTCCATGCCTTCGCCTAGCTTTGTCTAGTCTGCTTCCCTAACTTGTCTGCTGTGCTGGCTCCATCCTTCAGATCTGTCGCTTTTCACATCGTGCCGTTGGGAGAACATCCTGAGCTGCCTTTGATGTCATTTCCCATGCCGATCCCTGCTACACTGCCTCTTACGTGCCTTTTTAAATGTATACCCCATGGCATCATGGTTTGTTTACATGTTTACACATCTGTCTCCCGGACTAGATTCATGGCTTAAGACAGCAGAGCCCATGGCCTAGTGACGTCTGCATCCCAGCACCTAAGAGGGCCTGATGCATTAATACTCAATAACTGGATGAAGTAATGGAGAATCCTGACACATAGCTGAGTACACATTCATAGCAAGGAATCCGAACAGTTTCAAAGACCCTAGAAAGACAGAAGGCTTTTCCAATGGTTTGGTAAAACCAGTGATACCATTTCTCAGGGGCTGCTTCTGTTCAGATACATCACCATGTGCTTTATATGTACCATCACTAATCTTCACAGCAACCCGTAAGGTAGACGTCATCATTCACCTTTTATAGATCAAGAATCTGAAGTCCACTGATCCCGTAGCAGTCAGCGGCAAAGCCAGGACTAGAACTCAGGGCTCCCAGTTCCCAGCCAGCGCTTTGTATACCACACCCCCTTCTCCTTCTGCCCCTGTTAAGAGGAAGGAGCCCTTGTAAGGCTGGAGTCCCTTCCTTAGAACCAGAGAGCTGGTCCCCTTAGGGCCCCTTCTCCCTAACCGAAGGGACAAAAACAAGTTGGCCTTGTTCCTGAGCCCAGCTATCCAGTAGCTGTGGGGAGGTGCCAGAGGGTTCACGCAACAGTATTTTTAGATGTTCGTGGCAGATAACTCAGTCACAGGGTTTGCTAACTTTTCAGGTAAAGCCAGTTGGAGTGTGTTTGTGGCACCAAGCATTTGCATTGCTGTCGTCATAGTGGGCATTTTCTCAATGCGTTACTTCCGGCAAAAGTGAGTTGGTTACATTTTCCAATTTCTGTAACTTTTTTTTTTTAAATGATAACAGCTGTTGCCACTATGGGTCAAAGAAATGGGCTTTCTCAAACATTGCTGGTAGCAGACTAAATTTATTCAACTTTCTTGGACAGCAGTATATGTTAAATTTTTTGAAAAAAAATAAAACCTATGATCTAGCAATTCCTAAGTAGAAATTTATTTTAAGTATAAGTATTTGCAGATATTTAGTGGCAAATATGTTCACTGAATTATTGTTCATTAATGGAGAACTATTTGAAAGAACCTACTTGCCCAGTGACATGGGACTGGTTTCCTACATCACAATATCTCATGCTGTATGGCGTATTATAGCCATTAAAGAGATAGAAGAAAATTAAATGGTATAATATTTGCAATATTACATGTTAAAAAGGTTGCAAGGAATTACACAACTTCACCTTTTAAAAAGTACATACACACACACATACCCATATGCAAGATATATCAGCTAGCATTAAATTTGCTTCTGTATAACATAAAAAGCCGATTATAGGACTTAAACTGGCCGGCAGTTTCTCACCCAAGTTAAGGAAGTAAACTCAGGTCGAGGACTGGTGTAGTAGCTCTGTAGTCATCAGGGATCTAGGCTCCTTTTGTCATTTCGTGCCACTGTCCTCTCTTGGCTTCCATCCTCAAGCTCACTTCATGGTCCAGTGACCACAGCCATCATGCCTGCATTCTACAACTACGGGGGGGAAGAAAGGTGCCCACACTTCCCTGTTCCGGAGCCTTTATGTGAAGAAGTCAAGACACTTTACTGAAGAAGTCAGGACACTTTTGGTTACACCTCATTGCCCAGAACTTGGTGAGGCAAGGGAGACTTAAAAATTGTGGTCTTACATCTGGGCCCACTGTCATCCCAGTATATCAGGGTCCTCTTCCTAAGGAAGAGGGTAAAGGAGTATTGGGTAGTGATTAACACTCTCTAACCCAAGGATAATGCACCAAAATATTAATGGTGGTTCTATCAGGGGCTAGAATAACAGGTGATTGTAGTTCTGTTTAACTATTTTCTACAATTTCTTTAAACGGGTATTATTCTGTAAAGAGAATCTTCTAATGAGTTATTCAATACAGAGATTTCTTCAAATGTGTAAAGAGAAGAGGTCAAAATAAAACTAGCTCAAAGTCATTCTACTAGCCATTGAACTTGTCTGAAAGGCTTTACATTTATTGAAGCTCCCTTGTGTGACAGATACTTCAAAGCAGCGCTCTCTTTAGGTAAACTTTGAAAAAGTTTAATTCAAATAGAGTCAAGCAGGATCAAACTCATCTTCTTGAGGGAAATATTATCAGTTAGGGTGAAGACTTTTTTGTTAAAAAAAAAAGTCACCAGATATATGGCTTTAATAAAATAGTTTCTCTCCCATAGAACAGTCCTGAGGTGAGTCATCCAGGTTGGTTGGCAGCTGTGCTCCAGTCATTAGGGACCTAGTTTTCTTCCACCTTATTGGCCCACCATCCCTTGGGCACTGTCCTCATCTGCATGATCTGCTCACATTTGTTTGGAGAAAAACCCGTTACGTGGGCCTATCTCTTGCTTCAAAGGGCTAAACCTCCATTCTTATTAAACATCAAAGCTTTTTAAAGCTAGTTCTTAAAAAATGTTTCATATTAGTTTTGAATTTTTTAAAAATAAAAGTTTAAGTCACATGCATTTATAAGAAACATTTTTAGGACTTTTTTCCTTCCATGTCATGAAAGTAATGTAAACAATTTTAAAATATTTTCAAAAGCCCAGAAATGATAAAGAAAAAAGACCCATATTTCTTCTATCAAATACAACTACTGTTAACAGTTTGGATTATTTTTTTTTTTTCTAGGCATTTTTAAAAAATACAGTTATGTTCAAACTACTTATGCCATTTGTATATTGTTTTGCTTTTTAAGGTTTTTTTTGTTTTTGTTTTGTTTTTACTTTTAGCATAATAGTTTACCTGTTACTGCGAACACTTTATCAACATTCTAAACTAAGTAGTAAGCTCCCCACGGACAGGAACTATGTCTTCTTGTTTGCTCCTCCATCCCCAGTACGTGGCATGTGCTCATCACTCGCTGGGGCTTCCGTCCATGTTTGCAGAATGAATGCATGGCTGGATAGTGACAGCTAAACATTACACTGAGTAAAAGTTTCATAGTTTATTTAGCAAACCCCAAACAGCGGCATCATGAGTCTATCATCTATCCAAACTCCACAGAAAACTAGTCTAGCCTTGCATGATGCATCATCTTTCTCCTTCAGGGTTTTTATGCTACTCATTTGCATACCCCTATACTGAACCGCCTCTACAGTGAAATCAGTGCACTAAGAACCAATGCCTCCATGCCACTGTGGGCACACTTAACCAGATGTCATTTTTTTATCTATAGGGTATTTGTTCTTCTTTCGGCCCTCAGACCTCAGTGGTGTAGTAAAGAAATTCCAGACCCAGCGAACAGCACCTGGGCCAAGAAATATCCCATCGTGGAGGTAAGGTTATAAAGCCTTACTGGTGAGTTGATGGGATTCCAGTGATGCAGGTTTCCCATTCTAGTTACAAGGAGACCTAGGTGCTTAGTTCCTATGGATAAGATGGAGCCCCTGTGCTAGGTTACTGAGTCACCACTCCTATGCACAGAATTTTCTGAAGCTTACGACCAAAAAGACCCATAGCTTTTCATTCCTCTCTCTGCCTTATGCTCCCCTCCTCACCTCAACTACTTCAAAAGAAATTTAAAAAGCAAGTATTTTTGCCATTTGCTGAGCACTAGCTTGACTCATCCAAATTCAAGAGAATTGGAGTTTTACCGTGACATTTCCTGTCCTGAGCATAGAACAGATAAATAGAGCTCAGACTATTTTGGTGTTGGCAGAAAGCCAGTAAGTCATTCCATTGTGTAAGGAAAAGGTTTTCAAGAAGGAGAGGCTGCTCGGCTGGCAGATGGGAGAGCGGAGACTAAAGGATGAGAAGGGTACTGCCGCACAGCCCGAGGAAGTGAGAACAGCTCACGTGGGCAAGATGGTCATCTTGGGTGGGTGTTCTGGGAGTTGGAGGCATCTGAACATGGAACAAGACTGTGCATTTCAGGGGAGCAAAGGGGAGAAAGGCAGTATGCCAGTATTCTTCCCATTGCCCAGCACCCTGGCAGCCCCACACTCTCCCTCACACCTCATAGCCATTCTCCTCCAAGATTCTCCTCCTCAGTTACACAGCGCATTCTCTCATCCACACCCTTCCTCAGGCCAGAAGCCAGTGGTACCAGCTGCTGCTCAGAGAGAGAGCGGGTTTCAGCCATGTCTGCCTCAGTGGGAACTGAAGGCACTACTGTTAGTGCCTTTGAAATAAAGTTTGGGTGCAAACCCCACCTCTGCTACTTACTATGGTGGATGGCCCTTGGGCAACTTGCCTGATGAACTGAGCCCTAGTTTTACCCTCTGTACAGGAATGGACAGTATCTCCCATGTAAACTGGTGTGGGGATTAAGTAAAATGCCGTGTAACGCACATGGGTCATACAAGGCAAAGGTGGTTCACTTTCTTCCCAGGAAGACTCACACTTGACATATTTCACTATTGAGGTATTTTGTCCCTATTAAGTTACAATAGCAAGAACAATAACAACAGTTTTTATATATGTAGACATATATTTAATTATATGTATATGTCATATACATGATACATAATTATATATAATATAGTATATAATTGTATTAAGTAATATATTCATGTTTATATATATTTATCTGAGGCATACCTCAGATTTATTGGTTTAGTTTTGAACCACTGCAATAAAGCGAATATTGCAATAAAATCAAATGAGTTTTTAGGTTTCCCAGTACATATAAAAGTTACGTTTATATTACACTGCAGTCTATTAAGTGTGCAGTGTACTGTCTAAAAACACAATATACATACCTTAATTTCAAAATCCTTTACTACTAAAAAATTCTAATCCTCATCTGAGTTTTCTGCTAGTCATAATCACTGATCATATATCACCATAACAAATATATTAATGAAAGAGTTTGAAATGTTGCAAGAATTACCAAAATGTGACACAAAGACACAAAGTGAACAAATACTGTTGGAAACATGATGCCAGTAAACTTGTTTGAAGCAGGGTTGCCACAAACCTTCATTTTGTAAAAAACACAGTACCTGCAAAGTGCAATAAAGCCAAGCATGATAAAATGAGGTATATCTGTAGCTTTTATATAGCAGGCACTTTAAAAAAAAACCTCTTTCATGCATTAAAATCTAATCCATACAACAGCTCTAGGAGGTTGCACTATTATCCTCATTTCAAAGATGAGAAAACTGAGGGACAGAGGACTAAGTAACTTGCCCAACACTAGTTGGCTAGTAAATGGTGGGTCCTGGATTCACACACAAGTAGGATGTTCTATCTGACATTATATTGTATGCTCTAAAAGATCTTTAAGCATACAGTGAGGGGAGTGTTTCTAGCAGTCAGCACCTCTGAGCTGAACAGGCTAACTGAAGAGGTATTCACACACTGGGCCCTAACTTGGTGGCAATCTTGTGATGACCTACGTGCTCACACTCAATAAGGATGCTGTTGCCGGTGGCAGAGATGATTCAAATACGAGAAGCTGCATCATTTGAGCTTTACGATCCCTCTCTTCCAATGCTGAGATTCCACAGTCCCACGTCCTAAGAGCCTGAAATAGCACAGTGGGAAGCATCTCTGGGTCAGTCCCGGACACATGGCTCCCGAACTTGTAGCTTTGGCGTCATGGTCTCTGTCTGCCTCTGGTTGGGAATGAGGAGAAACAGAGGCATGCAGGGCCTAGGAAAGCCGTAAAAACCTAGAAGAAATGCTAAGACAGACACACAAAGGTTTAGAGACATTAACACAGGGAAGAGATAATAGAAATTGCCATTCATGTGTCCAAAATTATATAGTGTAAGTATGTTCATTGTAGCATTATAAATAGAAGCCAAAAAACTGGGCATAATATAGCCTGCCACCAGGGGAGCAGATTAAACGTGGGTACATCCATACAACAAGATTTAAGCAACTACTGAAAAAAAGAGAGAGATCCACATGTCTAAAAATCCCTAAGATATTTGAAGGTGAAAAAAACAGTTTGTAACAGTTGTCTAAAATGGGTTCTCATTTGTATAAAAAGGAGGGAGATTTTATATACACACACAACTGCAGCATGTGTAGAGGGTATTTCTAGAAGCCTACATATGAAACTGATAATGCTGGTTGCCTTTGAGTAGCGGGTTGGAGGTTAAGAGGGTCACTTAATTTTCATTACAAAGTTTCTTCAAACTCTAACAAAACTATGTGCATATATATCTTTTGCAAAAATAACTGGTAAATTAGAAAATAAAATTTAGCTTAAACATGGCATCTGTGATGATGGCCTTGAGGCAGCCTCAGAACCCCGTGTCACTTGACCCCTGAAGTGGGTGGACTGTTTTTAAAGACCCAAACTGCTCTCCTGGTAATAGGCTGAGGCAAACATTAGAAACAATATTCTTTCACCTCCAACAAAATTCTCAGAATTCTGAGTTCCCAGGCCTTAGCTCCTGTGCTCCCTTACCACTTTTTAAGATGTGTCTAAAATATAACATGTCTTCAAGTTCTAGAGAAAAGGCCAAATCATAAAGGGGATCACTGGGATGTTCTCCATTTTGAGTTTGTAGAAACTAAACCATGTCCATGAGGTACCTGAACTAATGGTGGTCTCAGAGGCCTTACCCCAGGACTTGTTAGCCAGAGGCCCTGCTTTGTACAAGCTCTAAGGAGCAGGCTCTATCAATACTGTCAAAGCCTTCAAGAAGGCATAGCAAATGCCTCACCTTATGAAAAAAAACAAACCATTTTCGCATCCTGTGTAGTCTCTCCCACACCTGGGGTAACAATGCTTTGTTAGCTATGCTTCCCCGAGCTAAAGACCATCTACCAAGCCAGACCATTGTGCCACGGCCAGTTTGGGTAATGATCAGAAAAGAGCACACTCCTAAAAAAGAAACACACACTTACCCTCCAGCTTGTCAGTGTCCTTTGCGGAAGTCTGTCCTGAGACAGCACCATCAGTCACTTGTTGGAATCTTGCCATGCTCGAGGAAGAAGGGGACATCAGAGGCCAATCCAGACCTAAGCACTCTTACACAACTTGGCATTTGACAGATGAGCACAAAGGCCAGAGAGGTTGATGGAGTTTCCCCAAGCTGTAGAGTTTCGGAGTTGGGACTAGTTCTCAGGGTTTCCCCTGTCTAAGGCTATTTTTTGTCATCCTACCCCTCTCTTAAGGCATGAATGATCCCTGATTGTAGATGGTTTATGGACATGTTAAAAAAAAGAAAAAGTGACAGTATAAAATATCATGTGCCAAGAACCTGAAAGTGGTTCTTTGCTGTTGTAGGAGTCCAGTGGAGGAAACAATCAGGAGGGGCTTCATGAGAGAGGAAGAGCATCAAGCAGGAAATGGTGCAGCCAACAAAAGCAGGGTGGAGGTTGGCAGTGGAAGCGCCCAATGTGGTGGTGGCACTGAGAAAAAATGTGTTTAAAAAGACCAGGATGGTGTGCCTGAAATAGTTTCTGAATGGAGACATGAGGAGGTAGAGGAAGGTGCAAGAACCTGACTACCAGTCTAAGGGCTAGAAGCTTCACTGCACATGTAAGTCTAGATGATAGCGGCTTTGGAACTCTGCTTCAGAAAGAACAAGCAGTCAGTGTGAAAGATAGTTTTGAGGGGTAGGTAGAGCCCAATAAAGCACAGAAAGAGAAATGTTCATAAAGCACTTGGACTCAGGAATCCACAATAAGATAGGAAAGAATTAGGACATTGACGAGCTAGTAACTGATGTGATATTGACAAAGAGAAGGCAGAGAAGTAGCAGACAAAATTAGCCATAGAGGAAAAAGAATTAATTACTCCAGTTTCCAGTTTACCCTGAACCTTTAATCAAAGCCCAAACTCATTAGCATCCTTTAAAGATCTCCTCATTAGGCAACCTCAGATTTCCAAAGCCTCAGTTTGCCTGGCAAAGGAAAGAACTAGCAGGTTCCAGAACAGAACAGTCCTCCTGGCCTGTTACCTCCCTACTTGGAAAGTATCTCTCTCAAGATTAGCTCTAGTGAGACTTCTTGAAAGTCTTCTCTGCCTCCTCCCCCAGACAGGAGCAAGCCCAGCCTTCCCTTTGCACCTACCTCGCCCTCTATCCTGGAGAAATAGCTAGTGCAGTTGGACTCCTCAGAAACAGTCTGGCTGAAGGTTGAGCAGAGTCGCTCCCTGGCTGGGGGGTTGAGGAGTCCATGGCTCCTGTCTCTCTTCCTCCCTGACGATGTTGACTGCTTCACTCCTGTCACAAAGGCAACGGCCCCCAGTGTCCCACCTTGAGCCAACTAGGCAGTGCAGCCTTCAAGGCTGCATAACCCTGGAAAAGTCAGTTGTCAAGGGCTACTTACGTAACATGGCTGTATGAGCCTCTTCCTCCCCTTTCTCAGGAGAAGACGCAGCTGCCCTTGGACAGGCTCCTGACAGATTGGCCCAATCCTGAAGAACCTGAGACCCTGGTCATCACTGAAGTCCTTCATCAAGTGACCCCAGTCTTCAGACATCCCTGTCACCCCAACTGGCCGGACAAAGGACAAGGAGTCCAAGGTCACTACACCTCTGAGGAAGACACAGGGTACAGTGCCTCAAGCCTACCACCTTCAAAAGCTCTCATAGCAGAGACAGGACAACTAGTGGATCTGTACAAGATGCTGGGGAGCAGGGGCCCTGACTCAAAGCCAGGACACCTAGTCAGCCCCTTGACAGCCCTCCCAGTGGACTACCTTCCCACCCATGAGGGATACTTACCCGCCAACATAGAGTATCTCCCTTCACATGAGGTTCCTGTAACTGACCCTCTGGAAGAACTAGAGCCTCAGCACATCTCTCTCTCTGTTTTCCCTTCAAGTTCCCTTCACCCACTCACCTTCTCCTGTGATAAGAAGCTGACTCTGGATCGGTTAAAGATGGGGTGCAGCTCCCTCATGCTGTAAGTGGTGAAGCTTGGAAAGTCAATGTGTTCCCAGGCCCCAATGAGTCCCACTTCCCCAGTCCCCTGCTCCAGTGGTGAACACCTCTGGGTGCTGCCATCAGGTTTGCAACTAGAGGGCAGATAGGCCGCTCAGGGTCAATCTTGGGAACTGAGAATTGGCTTTAACCCGGATACCTCATCTTGCCTTCTCCAGAGCCTTAGTATTACGGTTAATCCTTGAACAATGTGAGGGTTAGGGGCACAGGCTTAAATCGGTGTATTTTTTTAGTCCCCAGAACGTTAACTGTTGGCCTGATGACCACTCTTATTGATAACATATTTTGTTGTATGTATTATATACTGTATTCTTACAATAAAGCTAGAGAAAATGTTAAGAAAATCATACGGAAAATGTATTTATAGTACTGTACTGTATTCACTGAAGAAAATCCACCTAAATAGACCCGCACGGATAAAACCTATGTTGTCCAACGGTCACCTGTACACTGTGTGCACCTAGACTCCAATCTGGGTTCCTGCAACTTTCTTGGCTCTGTTGGCTAGTAAAGGGAAAGGGCAGAGTGGAAACCAAGGCTCTTACTAGCAATCACTAACAGTCCAGGGACTGCTCATGCAACAATTTATAAGGCAGCTCCTACACAGCAGGTCATACACCTGGGTCAGTAGCATCCAATAGGCCTAAGGTAGAAATGTTATATTTATCTTCACTGTTCAATGCCGTAGATATGAACCACATTGGCATGTGTGTAGTAGTGATGAGGAAGTAAGTGGTTTTGATTGTAATTAGTCACACATGGCTAGTGGCTACTGTATTGGAGGGCACGAATCTAAATGACGGATACACTAGTAAACATTACAGGAGTTTTCAGAACAGATCAACCCAGTTTTACAGATGAAGACATAAAAGACCCTCGTGAACACCAATATAGAAGGCCCCCCAAGATGGTCATGAATGTCCTTGTGAAAGCCTACACAAATGTACCTTTTTCCTATTTTATCTTCACCCTTTCAGTGAATCAAGGGCAGCTGGATGATGGAAAGTTACCAGAAACCTGCCCTGAAGACCCTGGGCCTCTAAGACCCTAACCACTAATGTTATATTTGTGTCACCCCCTTCTCTCCAAGGCATCCTGTTTTTCCTTTCTCAGGAAGGCTCTGAGTTGGTCCTCAGACAGCTCAAGTTCAGCCTAGAAGATAATTCTCTTTTTCTCAACATGAACTTTAACACATGTTTTACTCATTTAAAGCTGGCTTGTCACCATCCCTTACCCCATCACTGCCTCTATCTCTTCACTATAGGCCCTTCTGCAAAGGTGGTAGGGAAGGCTTTCAAAATGCTTAGCGCCCTTCCCAAAGTAACAGGCTGTCAAGCCCCGGGCCCACCCCTTACCCTGACTTCAACCCAAACACTGGCACCGAGACAGTGTTGGTTTACCAGATGTCCCTCAGAGCTCTAGAAGTTGAAATCATGAGCATTTGCTCTGCTTATTCATGTTTAATTCTTTATCTATGCTCCCTGCCACTCCAAACATCTTTAGTTTCCTCAGGCTTTCTTTGAAAAGCTGAAGTTCCTTCCTTACATCTATTCTACTCTATTTAGGTGCGGAGCAGCACCCTCGCACATGGCTTCTTGCATCTCAGCAGCCTCAGTGTTGGCTTGGCTATACCCAGGATGTGGTGCCCCATGTTTGACTGTTTATAAGTCATAACAGACAAGGCCACCTCCTCAGAAGCTGGCTAACTTATCACCTCTTGACAATGGGAGCCAACTTCCCTTCTTGCAGTACCTGCTTTACCTATTTTGGATTTTCTTTTGATTGCCTGACATCCATCTTAGTCATTCATCCCTTCCCCGCTTGGACCCAACACCTAGCTCCAATCCCCTTATTACCCCTAGACCCTTTCCCGTCTCCAGGTGATACTGCATTTGTTTTCCTAAAAAAGTAACAAAAACAAAAAAAAATTTAAAAAGACTTCCTTGACCTCTGAAGGCTCCTTTTATGACTGCTGAGGTCTCATCCCCTCAATGCTTCCCTAAGCATGATGTCCACACCACTTACTTCCTCTACTGGACTGTAAGACACGAAGGCAGGAACGATGGTAATCTGCTTCCCCAGCACCATGCCTGGTTCACAGTAGGCTGTCAATAAAAAGTAAGAACCATCACCTGCCACTGCTTTCACTTGTTCCTTCTGTACCAGAAGCCAGTCTAGCTGTGCCTGCTTCCTCTTTATTGGGACAACTGAGTTTGTATTCTTCATTCCCAACATTCTACCCTACTGTTCACGAACAACGTTGCTATAGAATACTTGTAGCAGTAGCTCTTATTTTGAAGACCTCTTTGAGCTTTAGCTGCTCACTCTGCCAGATAAAATATCCTCTTTTCATGAACAGCTGAGGACGGGTAACCTTGTTCTGCCCTTGCCAAGTAGTTTTCACAATCCCCTCATCCTGCAGATGCAGTCAAAATACCAAATCAGGTTGCCTCCTTTAACCAGGACTAGATGAGACTCATGAATATTCATACGCCCAGTTTTTATTACTCAGGAAAATTAGCTATGATTTTAATCCTCACTCCTTCTGTACATCCCAAAGCCCAGAAATCTCTGCTCCATTGAAACACATCAAATTCTCTAAGGCCTAAATACTACAAATAGAGTCCAAGTTCACTCTAAGTGGATTCATGGGAATCTTCACCACTAATTCTTGTGTACAGATCCTTATCTTAAATTGCCCCTTGAAAGGGCCCTCTTTCCCAGAAGCCAGAGATTCTATTTCCTGGGCCTCTGTCTTCTTTTTTGGCAATAAAGTCTAACTAGTGTTATCTAGTTCTTTCCCCTTTACTGACTTTTCCCTTCCATTCTGTCCTAATTTCTCAGCTTCCATTAATAGCCCACAGCTGCAACTCACCAATGCCCTGAGGCCAGTGAAAGACATGCCAAGCTAGGCACATTCTATTCTAGTCAATCCCTTCTGTGTGATTCTTGGTTTTTCTCCATTAGCCTTTTTTTCCTTCATCTGATAGTTGTGATCTGTTCCAATATTGCAGCTCAAACCCTCCAAAAGAACCCCACTTTTCTCTTCCCAATCTGAAGGACTCCTGGACATTCATATTATCCATCCTATGAAAGGCTGATAGGTGAACTCTGAAGTAAAATCACTTCTCTAGAATAAAGGTCTCTTCTTCCCACTAATAAAAGATAAGCAATTCAACAACTGGCTGTCAACGTAAAGGAGTCCGATCTTTACATCACAGCCTAGATAAGAATAAATCTCCAGTTAAAACTTTGCAAAACACATACACCAAATTAGATAAAAATATCTGCAATATATGCCCAAAATAACTTAGGTGCTCTTAAGAGATCAGTATAAAAGCCAACACTAAAGAAAAATGGACCGAGTCAACTCACAATACATGTAAACTGCCCAAGTAACATGAAAAAAACAATCACCTGTAATCAAAGAAATGAAAGTTAAATATCATTTTTCACTTATCAACTTAGCAAAATCAAGGGGAAAATTAGCCAGTATTAATCAGAGAATATGGTGCTCACAACCAGGAGTGTTAGCTGGCTCCTTTCTGGAGGCAGTTGGGCAGTAATATTCAGTAAAATTTGAGTAAGTAACTCCACTCCTAGCAATGTAGACTAAAGAAGAGTATAAATATCGTAAATTGGATAAAGGACTGATCACAGCATAGTTTAAAATGGAGAGGGGGCCTAAACGCCCTTCAGTAGGGACCTGCTTATATCATAATCCATATAATGAAACACTCAATTTCATGGAGTTTGAGTCTACCAGTTTTAGGACACACCATTACTTTATGTTCTGAGTAGGAAAAACTGCTAATTAAACTGTAATATTCCATCAATTTCTATGATGGACATTCCCCCACCATTTTAACATGCCTGAAATTGGAATGGATTTTAGAATTGCTGAAAAGCGTACTATACAGTCTTCATAAAAGTATAACAATATTTGACATGGAAATGGTCAGTTACAAAAGGCTGAATAGAATCATCTCACTCTTATAAAATCAATGCAAACACAAAAACAACGCAGGAAGAATATACACCAAAATGCTAGTGGTTATCTCCAGCCATAGGTTTTAAAATTACAGTTTTGCATTCTTTTCACCAAATACTCATTATTTTTATAACTGCATAAAGTTAATAAAATAAGAAGTATTACCAATTTCTTTCCGAAGACTTGAAACGGTGGATCTAGAGAGAGACCCTACCGAGCACTTTAAGCCCATGCCGCCTTCATCCTCCACCGTGTCTGGCACTTTCACTGACCAATAGTACTCCTGTCAGAGGGCATAGCAGAAAAGTAAAAAAGGCAAAGTAGATGACACGCTCGGTGAGGGTGGGGGTTGGAAATTTTAGGGTAATAATTTAAATGATGGATCTTGGAAATACTAAGTTTACATCACAAGCCAGTTTTTCCCAAACAGACATTTTAACAGGAATAATTATAACATCTAACAAAAGTCCTTAGTACATGCAGTTTTGAAGGGTGTAATGCAGTGCTCACTCTGACTACAGAGATGGGGAAACAGATACAAACTCGTAAGTCACATAACTAGTACTTGAAACTGGACAGTCTTGTTTCAGAGCATAAGCTTTACTCTGTAATTCCTTCCTATGCATGACTGCTCTACAAATTTACATCAGCTGGGGTTCTGACTGTAGTTGACTATAATTCCATAAAAATCTTTGATGTGTATTTTTACTAGGTAACCAAAAAATGGCATTTCCATACTTCTTAAGTTCTAGATTATTGGTTCTTGAGAAATCTACCTAAAACATGGTAAACCTTAAATGACCAGAAAAGATCTGGCACTCCTGAATTTGCAAACTTACCACCCAGCTATTCTAAATTCTATAATAGAAGGCACAGGTAGGAAAGGAAGTAACACTCCCAGTAAAGTCCATTATTTTAAGGAATTGGTAAACTGAGTATTTAAAGCTGTAAGTATATTATGCCTTTTAAATAGAAAAATAACCAGAGCTTTCTCTTAATTTCTCTTTAATACCTATTACCCCACCCAACTTACCTATTTTTTTCCACATACGAAGGCTTTCTTGGGGCTGCATTTGACTTAATTGTGTTGTGTATGTGAATTGCTGAAACATAAATGCCCTTCCTCCATTCTGTGGTAATTGGTTCTACATTTTGCTAGTGGTCATTTATTTACGGCAGCAAAACTATTCTTAAGTTGGTTCTGCTGAGATTTCAATCGCATCTCTAAGAGACAAACTTATTAAATGTGCTGTCATGTGTTCCCTTTAAAAGTCAATTCACGCCTCTTTTTAATTTCCACAAATTTAAATAATTCTTCCATAAGAGACCCCCTTGCCCTAGGCAAAAGAATGTTAGGTGAGGTTCAAAATACCCTTCCTTGTCAATTTCAGACATTTGATTACCTGTAAGTTAATAATAGGACCCCAAAGGAATACTGTAGTAACTATTAGGGAGTTTCTCGGAGAATAAACTGTTCTCAAAAGCCCTGAATTGTCACTGATCAGTCCTGAACACCCCAAAGCAGGATACTTTTACTAGTTCAAAAAACTGCGAAAGCATTCTTTTAATGTCAGATGAAAACCCCTAACCATAAGACACTTGTTTTTTATGAAAGAAAATCTCAATTTACCAGCTAAAATGGCAATCATAGCAGACAATGTGGCCTATGTTAGGCTGAGGGCACATTTCTTGTGCCACCTAAACTAAGGAGCCTGGCGATTCCATCCCCAGTCCTCCCCAAACAAAAACTCTCAAGGTGAAAGTAGGGTGTTGCAAGATTTTAGAAACAGAAATCTTACTTTATTCCATCACAGAGAGTAAAAAGATCATCTGCCATCTTTCCACAACACTGTATAAAATACTTTTTCTAAAAGTTTTCTCCTTATAATTACAACTTCATTATGACTAGATTCCTTTGGATTCCTATACACTCCCTTTAGTTTACCCCTCCTGGTCTATGACAGGGTCGATTTCAAAGCAGCTGCAAAGAGTTTTTAGAAAACACTCACTTTGACCTGCTTGCAACTGACTAAAATTAACTTGCAAGGATAATTAAGAAAGTCATTTCTCCAGCTACAGATGCAATCTTCAAATCAATTCAGATTTCTTTCCTCTAAAAATCTGCAGTTATTTTTAAAGTCTAATAACTCTTAAGTAGCAAGACTGATGATCCTGAAAAAAAAGGGGAACATCCTTGCCCTCCTGTAACTGGGATGTGCTTATTTCAGTTCTTCAATTAACAAACAATATATTGGCAATTTTCTCTAAATAAATCTGGCCCATTTTCTCCTGAAGGGAACATATTCTGAGGATTATTTCACTTAGCATTACACACCATCTAAACCCCTTCTCTACTTCAGTCAACATGACTTCCAAGAGTTCTACCATGACCCAAGAAGTGTGTGTGTAAGCATGTGGAAGGCCAATCTGTTAAAAACTTCGGTTTACTGGGTTTTGTTAATACAGTGACTAAATGCCACTCAATCTTCAAGGGATACCATTATGAATAAAATATACCTGCTCAATTATGCTGATTTCCATCCTAGTGACCAGTAACAGGTCTTAAGAGTACCTTTATCCAATCCATTCTTCTCATGCACTCTTCAGCTCTTTAGACTTTAGCACTTAAGTAAAACCTTGGTAACTATGTACCATAAAATCATGCTGGAACAAAATTATCTAGTTTTTGTTAAAGTTCTTCCTTTACTGGAAAAAAAAATAGTGTGGAAGCTTCACTGAAAATTCAGAATTTATAGGTAAAAGACAAACCAACTCTCTCTCTCTAAACAGAAAAGTATGTTTAGTTCAATTCACCAATCATGAAGCCTAAACATTTTCAGCCATGAAACTGGAAGTTGGCGGGATGGGTGGGTGGCGACAACTACCATCTTCTTTGATGTGTTTAGTCATCAATTTCCACAACCACCTCTGGCAGTCTGAGCACTCTGTGTGGCTGCCAAACAAAGCAACATTTCACTATGGATTATTACACCCAAGTGTGAAACAAAGAATTCAACAGGTTTCCAAAACAAAGTTTTTGACATTATTCATCAGATAATAAATTTTAGGCCCAAGGTAACAAAACTCCATGCGGTCAAACGTAGAGAACCACGTTCAGGTAGACCACTATATTTATAAAGAATCTTCATGCTAGATAGATGAAAACCAGTGCCATTTCTTCAAATTAAGACAACTCTTTAAGTCCTATAATCTTTAAATCATCAGTCACAACTGCAATCGAGGTTAATATAATCAATACTGTCAGTTCACCAAGTATCAAAATCCTGAATATTAACTAGCCCTTTGCTCTCCACATTTCTATACCAATAACACTTTATGCATCTATTTAAGAAATAAAGCCATATCAAGAGCAACTCTCCCAACACCGGGTATCAGTTATCCAAAATAGGTTTAAGAAATCCATAATTCATCAGAATTATCAGATATTAGTAATCACCTGGTTTCTTTTATGTCTTCCAAGCACAAAGCTTAGCATACACATAAGCATACTAGGAACTACCACACCCTGCCAAATAGGCGGCAAAAGGGACAATGTTACTAATTTAAAACACTTAAGTACCTACATAATTAACACCTCAAACAAAAACATAATTTGGTAATTTCCTAACTTGTATGGGTCGTTTTTCATCTTTTCTTTCCATTTAGAAACGCACAATTGACTCCTAGTTATTTGTGAGATAATCAATGGCACAAAAACTAAATTCTGCCCAAATGAATATTCTCCTAAGCTCTGAGAAATGCAGTCATCAAGAAGCCAGTCCCAGCTCAACCTATGGGGTTAATTAAGACATTTGTTGCTCAGCATCGGGCTCCCTGCTCAGCGGGAAGCCTGCTTCTCCCTCTCCCACTCTCCCTGCTGGTGTTCCCTCTCTCGCTGTGTCTCTGTCCAATAAATAAATAAAATCTTTAAAAAAAAAAACAAAACAGACATTTGTTTTCTCACCTATACGAAATGTTCACAACTCTCACCTCATGGGAAAAACCAGTTAGAACAGTTTAGCACTGACAAAGTCTAATATATAACGCTGAACATAAAACATTAAACTGTAATCACGGCATTAAGCGTACTCTTACAGCAAATTTATACTTTCCTAAGTTTTCAGTTACAAGTTATATAATCTTTTTTAAACTAACAAGACCATCTTTACTAGAGGCTACCAGATATCTTGCCCTTCTTCTGACTATAGAAGAGGTATTTTAATATACTTCTAACTTCACAACTTCCCATGGGGCAAGAGGATTTAATTTGTACCTAGAACTAAATTATCACTTAAAAGAACTCTTGTATGTTGACCTGGGAATGATAGCTTAAGATCAGGAGTCAACAAGTATTTTCTATAAAGGGACAGTTGTTTTATGATTTGTGTGCTACATCCATCTTTTGTATGGTAGTAATGGTTTTTTATCCTTTAAAAATGTGTAAGTATTCTTAGCTCATAAACTACAAAAGCAGGCCAAAGGCTGAAGTTTGGTGACTCCTAGCTTAGATATAGAACTTATTTAAACACTCATTTCCAATGCTATCTTCCTGAGGCCAAAATCGTGATAGCTTCAGTAATGCATCTTTATATCCTCATCATTTTCTGAAATTAAGTCTCTCATCCTTTAGACAATTTTTCTTTCCTTATATTCTTTGATTTAGTGATTCCTCTCAGCCTTAAACAGGCTTACTTCAATCAGTCCTTGAACATCATCTCTATTTAACCTAAAAATCAAGTGGGATTTTCAATGTGAGAGAATGTGTTTATGGTAATCCTAGACTGAGCAAAAAGAAACCACCCAAAATCCTAAAAGCTGCCAGTCAATATAATCTTAATGCTAAAACTTCGACAATTTTGCAAATCACATCGATAGATTAGTTCACTAATTACTAGGTCTGAAAATTTGTTAAGATCATTTTACAACTTGTCACTATTCTGTAAAGTGTACCACTAACCACACTCTGGGCTTTCTCCAGTTAACTTGGAGATGTGGCTTTTTAGACTCACTAAACACAGGTTAATTTCAGAATTAAAAATGTATGGGTTAAAATCTAAGTATTAATTTACTTTCTTTAGAAAATACAATTTAAATGTACCTGAGAGCTCTAGATTTTGCAAACCAGTTACTTCAAAGTTGGGACAGACGGCCATGAATACACCTGATATAATCTTACCTTGAAGTCAGTATCATTCAGGTTCCAGCAGCTTCACACTTGTTTTTTAACCTTTTAATATTTGTTGGTTCCTTCTACATAACACTAGTGCTCTTAAAGATGTATTTTAAATATCCAATACATAATATTTAGACTTTGTATGCAACTCCCTAATGGCACAAAATTTTCCTATTTCAGTGCAATGACCTCTTAGAAAAATAATAAAATCAGAATGAGTACTTAATACTCTCCTTCCAAACCCATAGCTAGAAATAAGCCCCAAGTATATTTACAACCCTGGAGATGATGTGTCATGCTTCCATGTTTAAAATAAAACTGAGTAAATTAACTAGATATGTAATACCTACTGCACATTTTAAAATTTCTCCTAATTCCACACAGGTCTCCAAAAACTACTGAACTAAAAAAATAAACTAGATTCCAATTATTTCAATGCAAGTTGAAAATGTCTTAATAAAAGTATCAACTCTGGCATTATTCCCATGTAATCAAGATATATGCTCATTAAACATTAAATCAGCCACCACTATTATTTAGAGATCTGTATTAAGGGATTTTTTAAGTATTATATCATTTGTTTAAAAAAAGAATGGCATTCAGTATGGTTAACCTTCACACTCAAAATGTGATTTGCTAAAAGAAATGCCAGTTGCCATGTCAGTCCTTGAAATTCATTTTACAAGTTAAAATTTCAACTTTCTAATTGTAGTAGGTTTTATCCCTTCCAAATGTGATCCAACGTCCTCATAACAAAAACCCCACATACACAAAATCTAAATCTAAGGGGGAAAATATGAAATATGATCATTATCTTATGGGTACACACACAGGCCAGAAAACACGTGACGATAAATGGGCTCCTATTTGATTGTTTTCATGACTTTTAAGAAGTGAGCATGAAAATAAAATCTTTATTTTCAGTTATTACCCACCAATAAGAGAAAGTTAGGTTCACAGTTTTAGCTCTTTTAACACAAAGTGAACTAGGAGGCAAATTTTACATCCATCAGATACAACTAATGGACCAACTTTTTAAAGTCAGGCTATCTTGAAAGCTTGCAACATACCAGATATTGCTGTATTCTCTAGTGACAGAATGCCAGCAATGGCTGACACTAAGTAGAACTTGTGAAGTGTTTTTAATAGGAGGTGTTTTCTATATGTTGCTAAAAATTAAGAGGTTTATAAACATGTTACATGTCCAGAAACAAGTTAAGATACTTGGAAGTCTAACCACAATGATTTCGGAGCGTGTATGTTGCAATCTCAAGAGGGGTCAATAGTCCATATGGACTAAATTAATACTTGCCTCTGGGTAGCAGGTATGTTTGTAAATATAAAATTATATTAGACATTAGCACCAGTGCAGAACATGCTCAGCATCATAAGATCCAAAACACCAGCACAGAAGTTTATCCATCATTAAAAACCAATTACCTCCTTCCTAAGATGTCAAACTAGCAGGTAACTAGATTAATGAATCTAATCCAAATGAATAACTCTCATACTGTACAATCTCTTTTAGAAGTATACGGGAGAATGAGTCAGCTAAATAGAAGACATTTTATGATTTAAGATCTTCAATATTTCAAAACTGGACTTACCATACAACAGGTAGAAAATACTGAGTGACAAAAGATCTTTGATACTATACATGAAAATTCCTTTCCTGTTTACTAATAAATGTGGCGTAAGATTTAAAAAAAAAAAGATCCTAGAAAATCTGTTGATAATTCTCTCCAAGTATGTTTTAGTAAGTGGTGATGCTCCCATTCAAGGAATCCATTAACCTAATTTTCTAATGGAGGAAGAGGTAAAAATACTTATCACTTTCTGTGGAACAGTTATCTATCAACTTAAGACCAAAATTAACAGCAATACAGGAAATTCGGAAACAGTAAGATTTTTGGTTTATATTTCATGGACGGTGCTGCTGTTCCAACCTTATAAAGTAAAGCTGTCTGCTTTCCAAATTCCAAAAATTAACATACTCCCCCATCTTACCATACAAACCAGTGCCCTTTGGTTTCTTTAGAAAAAGGAAGGGTTAAAGGGTTGCTGATTATGGAAGAACAATTTTGATTTGGGACCTTCCATACACACAAATCATACTGAGTGGCCAGACGCTTATTTTACAGAACAGTTTAAGTATTACGCAGCAGCCAAATCAACTTGTTCCACCCACCCTTTGGAGGGGAAAAAACCCAACACCCATAAAACTACTTCACTTGATAGGATGTGTATCAACAATAAGTAGCTTAAACTTTCACCAATAAGGTGTCCAATATGGTTTTTAAAATGGGAAAGTCACACATTTTAAAAGTAAATATACTTGAAATTGTGAGTCAATTATAAATTTGAACCTAATGAACCATGCAGGAGCAAGGGTTAATAAACCAATGTGCTTTGAATTTGTTCAAGTACTGATATTTCTGTATATAAAGATTTAGCATATATAACAGCTATCATGAGAAGTGAAAAAGATTTTCCCCAGAAATGAAAATATTAAAACTAAGTTAAAATACATAAAGTAGTATTAGTATTCCACACAGCATAAAATTTGACAAATCAAAGTTTACATGACCCAGTTGACCATGTGTGAAAATGCAAAGCAGGTATTAAAACTGATATTATGTCCAATATTTAAAACCAGTTTGTAATTGGGAGAACATCTAAATCCTTAATTAAAAAACACAAATGAAGTGAAAGCTTTAAACTGGTACACACTGTTCACACCTATATTTCAAGTTTGGAAATGCATATTTGCAAGCAGCAATACAAAAGTATTCATGAAGAATGCATAATCTCTGAAAATTATGAAAACATCCCTGCTACCAATACATTTCTAAATACAAAACTGACTACCATATTGTTACTTCTGTGTAGCGAGAGAAGTTCATTTTCAAAACAGATAAAATTCAGTCTTTAGGTGTGAATGGTATGAATGACAGTCTTTTTTTTTTTTTTTTTAAATTCTTAAGTCGTTTGGGATCCTTAAGCATGCAAAACCTCAGATGGGAGGGTCCACAAAGGAACCAGGGTTGTCTTATGGCATCCAGTTAAGCCAGAGCTGGGAATGCCTCAGGGTCATCTACATCAGGAGCAGAAGCACTTGACTGAAAAAGAAACAAATCAAAATTAACAATTCTCAAATCTTGGATTGCCACTGTCTACATTTATACACATAACTTTAAAATACTAAGTAAAAATGTGTCAAAAATGTGCTTTACTGTTATGGATCAGAACAGGACTATAATTATTTGCAATGAGCCTTGTCCTGAATGTCCATCAAGAACTATTCCTTAATAACATCATGGGTTTAGTTTTCTAATAAATCACATAAGTAGATCCACATGGCATATGTATGTGGATTTGTTGTTTACTATTATTTTATTCTCCTCACTTGCTAAGAATGGCATCAGTTTGAAAGCAGGCTAAGAAACCTATTACATGATTCATTCATCAACATTAGAAAGGGACCGAACTGCTATTTATAGTCAAAGAATAACAACAAAAACGTATTGAAAGATCCATATACACAACATTGGCCTTTTAAAAAACCTGATGGCTCAGAGGAAGAAAAAGAAATCACCCCGTTATTACTGGCAACCATGAAATCTGTATTAAGCTACCACTATAATCGAACATCGACTCAAACGAGCAGGTAGGTCCCCAATTTACACATCAGGTGTTGAGAATTCAAGGACATCATTGTTTCCTAGCCAGACCACAAGAGACAATGAACTTACCTAACCCAAAGGTTACTGCTAATACTTTGAAATATCTAGTCATTAACAGCATATACTTTGGCATCAAATAGATCAGAATTCAAATTTATCAATTACTAGGGCTTCTATAAAAATATTTAAGAACTTGTTTGTGTCATACACATTGTACAAGGCATTAAATTATAAAAGTAGGACAAAAATGAACCCCAGCTCTCACACCGCAGTTAAAAAAAAAAAAAATCAAGAAAAAAGAGTGCCAATAACCATCCAGTTAGTGTCACACAATTATGGACACAAATGCTATACTGAGACCTAAAAAAGCAGCAGAGTCAAGGTAAAGGAAGCAAGTAGACCTCAGCCAAAGCCAAGAGTTAACCTGGTTCCCTGTACCTAAATTTCCTCTTCCGTAAAATGGGTACGTCAACGTAACAAAAAGAATTAAATGTCACAATACATAAAATAGTTAAACTAGCATGGCACCATGACCAGCACCTAGTACTCAATAAGCACCTAGTAAGTAACTCAATAAACAGTGATAACTTTACTAACAGAACTAATGTGCTTTAATTTCCTGAATTGTAAATATAATTTCTTGAAGGTCTATCTACTTTTTCCGTCTATCCCCAAAAGGACCTAAGGCACTGATTTACCAAAGAGGTCTTCAAATTACTTGAAAAAGTGAAAGAATTCTTAAAATTACCTTGTCAGTTCTGCTGCCACGGTTTGGACGTCCACCACGCCCACGGCCACCTCGTCCTCCCCTGCCACCACGTCCTGGGCGGCCAAGGTCTCCAAAATTGATCTCCAGCTGAGACGTTATATCATTTGCTGGCTTCCGGAAATGATGGTCCATAACCGAGTCTTCAGCGTGAGCCTAAAAATTTAAAAGCAGGCCATGGGGTTATTAATATGAAAGCAACACTGCAATATCTAAATACTGAGCTCTCTCTTAAAAAGACCAAAAGTCTAATCTGCACTTCATGTGAACAAATGTATCAACAAATGATAATAAAAAATATCAATGCCACTAAAGGTAACATAGAAGGCTTGGGGATCAGCTATAGTGATCTTAGAGGAAGACCTCCTTTCACTTCTCTTAATTTTAAAACTACAGTTGATATTGGCAAGTCTTGATGAGAGGTATATAATCAAACAACTCGAGTGGCTGGGCCCCATATGAAACCTACCGAATCATAGGAGTGAAGTCTGGTTAAGTACATTTTAAATATATCCTTCAGATTAGATTCCAATATGAACCTCTGATGAAGACTTTTGGATAGATGGCATATGAGGTTTCTACTGGTGATTAATACTGAATCACTTTTTAAGTTATAAAGAAAACTCTGGCTCTGTACTCTTCCAGGTGTGACTTGGGGAAAGAAATCATGTATAAACTTCTCAGAATGCTTTTCTGTTCATGTAACAACTATCCTGTGTTCTTCCCTACAAATTGGAGAACTAGATTCAAGTGAAACACAACTTTACATCAGGGAACCTTAAAAAGCTAAGCACAAATAAATGCAAGCCTTAAATATAGACAGGTAACCTTAAAGTCAAAATGTTTGTGAAATCCAGATCCTCCTCTGTATTTATAAATAAGGTACACCACCTACTCTGTAAAAAAACAATAAAGCCAGACAATTTTACACTGCTTAATTCCTAATTTCTTCCTGTATAGCTTAGGATAAATAGGTTTTAAAATCTTCTAGTTGGGGGGCGCCTGGGTGGCACAGCGGTTGGGCGTCTGCCTTCGGCTCAGGGCGTGATCCCGGCGTTGTGGGATCGAGCCCCACATCAGGCTCCTCCGCTGTGGGCCTGCTTCTTCCTCTCCCACTCCCCCTGCTTGTGTTCCCTCTCTCGCTGCCTGTCTCTATCTCTGTCGAATAAATAAATAAAATCTTTAAAAAAAAAAAAATCTTCTAGTTGGATACTTTTCTTACACTACTTTAAAGTATGTTTTAGTTTTCCTAAATACAGGTATAATCCTTTTCTGAAGAACAAACATTTTGTTCTAAATCTTGTTAACACTACACCTGTAACTATTCCTTAAATTACCAATAAATTTTGTATTTTTATCTATGTTCACCCCTTTAATTGTCTAATATCCAAATAAATGGTCATTCCTCAGTGCTAAGCCAACCTAATTTAAAGGCAGTAGAAAGTTCTTATTTTAAATTAATGTTTAAATGTAAATCCACAAAACCACTAGCAAAATCAATTATACATACTAATTGTTTAATTCTTAAACGTGTGCTATTGTAAGGCAACAATGTCAATTCATTAATTAGAACCATTTTATAAGTTTCTAGAGCGCAGAAGCAAAAACACCTAATTGAAACACCTCAAAGGTTTTACTACAGTAATATATAATACACATACAGTAATACAGAAAAAGTTTGGATGTTCAGGGGACATCCCTTTAAGGCAACAAATAAATCTGCGAAGTTGTTTTTTTTCCCCCCAGAGCAGTGAATGATAATCAGGAAAGAAGAGCTCTGGCTTCAGCCCTGTCAGTTTAACACCTTAATTCGGTTTTCTGTTTCTGAATTTCTTATTTTCTCTACTTCTTGTTTTGAGGATTAGGATATGTAAAAGAGAAAGAGTACTTAAATACACAACAAACCTGAAGACCTACACATATTCAAGGACAAGACCATTTATGCCAATAAGGTCAGCTTTAAACAAACAGCCACGTCACAAAGGCAACATGAATCCAAACTAAAGTGGCTTGATAATTAAAACATCCTGGTTTCAAAGTTATTCATAACCAATTTCACATTTTAATTTTCAAAAATTTCTAATCATATATATCAGTTTATATAATAATTACTTCTGAAAAGCTCAATGTAAAACTGTGATACCTAACGTGATGTCTACAAAATGCATAAAGAGACTTCAGGGAGATAAGAGACAAGAGAATTATGTAAAATATATCAGTATTTTGTGTATGTGTCTTGTTCTGAAGAAAAGTTCTGTCAAGACCCCAAAAAAGGTACATATAATTGTGTCAAAGATGCCTGAGTAAATCTTTTCCATATTAACCTAAGCAGTTTAATCAGCAGTACAAATTAACAGTCCCCCCAAGATGAACTGTGATGGTTTCTTTAATCAGGAATACTTTGTTAACCCAGATATACAACTTTATCTGAAAGAATTAAAAAAAATAAGCAAAAGCATTCAAATGAAGCAAAATTTTTTTTTTCCTACAGGACTTGGCACTTAAGACAATGTCCCCATTTATATTATTTTATGGAGTCAATGTTGTTTAAAAAAAAATCATCTCTAAACCTAGAATAATATTTAAGTCTCTTCAACCTTAATTTTATTTCAAAATGTTCCATGTTTGTTTCACAGCTATTTAAGAAAATTAACATGCAATATCTCATTGAATCTTATTACAGACTGCCTTAATAACATTTCAATTTAACTTTATGATTAAAATCTCATACTTGTACAAGCCCTAAATGATGTAGCAGTAAGCCATTCCTCTAACAACCTGCCCCAGGGATTGTTACCAAATCAAAAACCACCACCACCATGTCTTTCTCAAGTATTTTCATTAGTAAATTAATTTGCTAGTTCTTATAAGACATCAGTCCTCAAAAAGGATAGCATCATTCATTGAAAAATCTTGATCACTATAAATGACAAAGGCAGAGAGTTCGAAAAATTGAACACTGATGAAGCCACTCTTTTAGCTTAGGTTAAACCACATGAAAATGCAAACCTTTCAACTGATTCAGTTAGGCAAGATTTCTAAAAATATTATCACAACTTTGAAAAGACCTACTTTATTTCTAAAACACTAGTAATTGTATGATACACAACTGACTGCTTTCTAAAAAAAACAACAAAACCACCATATTAAATATATTGTGGATTGACTGAAGGACTACCTTTCTTGAAATATACAGTAATGCAGTTTTTCCTTTCTGAACAATTTATCTGCTCCAAATGCTCCCATGTAAAGCTTTTATCTTTTATCAACAGATTATCCATGTGATATTTTAAAACAGGAAGTACAAATACAATTCAATACAAATCTCAACATTTTCAAACACCACAAAACTTAATTTTACCTCTTCACTCTTTGACTTATGAAGAACAAATCCCTTCTTCCACTGCCCATCAGCACCTTCATTTGGTTTTCGGATATTAAATTCTACTTTTGCCCGATCCTTATTTTGAATAGCTTTCCACTCATCCAAAGTCATTTCTTTTGGACCCTCTTCCTTTACTTCTTCAACTTCGTTCTCCCTGTGAAAGCATATTTGTTTTATAGCTATTAAGGGGCTGATAAAATCGTAACTTATAAGGAAGAATAACTTCTTGGCTTGTTGGTAATCCCAGTCTTCTGTCACCCAATGCTTAACACATAACTTGGTGGAGGCTAGGAATTCAGTGCTTATTCAATTAGTGAAAGCATGGATAACTGAGAAATATACAATTCGAACTTCATGAACTATGAAATCAACTATCAGTAGTTAACAACCTTGAACTGTCTTTACCCAAAATACACACTTCTTAAAACTATACTGCTTTAAAACTGTACCCTTATGTGATTTAAGTATTTGACCTAGCTTCTCCTAAAACACTTTCAATTTCCGTAATTCTCCACGATATAGAACTTATTATTATAACAGAAATAAAAGCAGTCACCTAGGATGCCTGTGAACAACTAAAATTCATATTCTAGAATATGAAAGAACTGTTCCTCTCTTTATCAACTAACACTTAATGGCAAAATAATTTTAAAAGCCAAGTTTCCACAAATCCAGAATCCTGTATACTCCAAACCAGCCTGTATATGGACAGGAGAGACTGTGGTTTGACTAGTATTAGAACCCTCCACAAAACATATCAGTTTCAGTACTTAATACTAAATTAATTATTTCCAAATACAATTCTCAGGATATAGCTGTTATATAATACCCTTTTCCCTTTTTATAAAAACAAAGCATGGGCCTAGGAATCCATTATTTTAGTCTAATCTCAACTTGCAATTGTCACCAAACAAGTTGTTTGCTATTCTGGGAGCCCTGCTTCCTTCCAAAGATAGCAGGTGATTCAGTTAACCTTAGAGCTCAAATATCTCCCTTCCATGCTACTCCTCACTGTTTGACAAATCCTATCTTAAAACTGCCCATACCAAGTTTACATTTAATTATTGAGATCTTGGCTATCAATATCAAGTCCAACTCTGTCACTTTACAAATGGGAAAACTAAGGATCAAGAAAAGGTCCTAGTTATTTTCAAGTCACGACACAGCCAAGAATAGAACTTGGCATACCTTTACCACATCATGAAACCACACCTACCAAAGGTGGTTGTAAGAATCAAATGAAACAAAAAAGAAGTTCTGGGAACAATATATTAAGGGAGTTAATCAAAGTTCAGCCTGTGCTTAAATTTATACTTCCACATGCAAGGTATAATGCTATATTCAGATCCTCCCTACTCTGGAGTAAAACTAAAAACTGCTCTAATGTCAACCATCTTGATCTTCTTTAGCCCAAATATCCCCAGTTTCATTCTTGGGTCCTAAGAGAAGGATTTGTTTGCAACATGCTGTCAATACATCATTTCTTCTGATAAACAGTTTTCATCTTTGCAAATCACTCTTAAGGTCATTTAAACATGGGCTCTTTATTAAAGGAACAGTTCTGTTAGGAGTTGTGAAGTACTTCTGTTACTTTAAGGTTCATTTCAGTTGCTGATCATAATTTCATTGTGTACACTCAAAATTATGATTTCCTATTACCCCAAGTTCAACATATCACTTAACGACTGAGCCACCCAGGTGCCCCTCAAGTTCAACATATCACTTAATACCATGTATTTTTATCTACTCTAATACTAAATCAGTTATTATTCCTTCTTCCAACAAATCCATGGAATATGATACTATTACCAATAGTGGTCCACTATAGGAGCAATTCTGGGAGAAAAAGCAGAAAAGCATCCCTCCCTGACTGATTTAAATATGCTCTGGCTAAGAATTACAAACCCTAAATAACTGGTAATTTAAGACTCTAAGCCACAATCCTATAAGAAATGAACGGCATATAACTTCTGCTTGGGTTGATGGAAACTAGAGGAAGGCATTAAATTATTTCTACCAGCGTAACTTGTGGCTTTGCAATTCTTCCATCCTTGAATGAAAACTTCAAAACCAAATCTTACGCCTAAAAACTCAGAAAATGAAAAGGATTAAGAAAGCCAACTGAATTAATAACATATTCTGTTATTCTGTTATCTTGCTCTCCTCATACATTTTAAAACAAGCCAATAATGCCACGTTCCAAATCCTATGTTGACGGAAAAAGAAACTTCAGATGGAGAAATTTTAAAACGGTCACATTTTCTGGTTTTAAACGGTCTTAGAATAAAATTTATATAGTTGAGTCCAAATTACTTTGAACTCTGTGTTCTAAATACTATCTCTTCTGTCAACCATTTGGTCTAATTTTTAGAAACCCCCAACTTTAGCCTCCAATTCCCACCTATTCAATGTCTCTGGACAGCTATCATCACCAGGATTAGTCATTGTTTAACTTCTCTACCAAGTAAGGTATAGATAAGTAAAATGGAGGACATCTTATTCCTATTCTCCATTCTCACGTCAAATAGTTAATTTTTGTTCCTAAAGAGGTATTACTAAAATATGTTTTTTCCATTATCTTTTCAAAGACAACAATAATTTAAACTAGAAATAAGCATTTCTATTTTTCAAACCATTATAGCCCAATATATGAATGTGTAAAGCACTCTTCCAAATATTTACTATTTGAGGAATTCAGGTCCAAGTCTCCTGTCAAAAGCCATTAAATGCTAGCATTAAACCTGTATGTTATTTTCTCGGTAGAAACCCAAATTGCTTCCAGTGCTGTGGCATCACCACTATACATAAAACCACTTACTTATTTTCAGTGTCTGCAACTGGATGCTCTTCACCTTCAGGTGTTTCCTCAGTCACATTTGATTGATCCAAGTCACTGCAATTATAAGATATTTGTTTCTGAATGTATTTTGGGGACTCTCTAAGGAAAAAAGAAAAAGAAAAGCATCTAGGTCCATTTACATGTAGCTTAAAGATTCTTTATACAATTTTAAAATCTTCACATTCTAAGAGTCTTTTCTTACTAAATTTAGTTCCTAGTAGACCTCTGAGAAAATAATTTAAAAATGCATACTGATCCAAGTTATAGTTCACGTACTTTATTCAAAAAGTAGCAGGACAGAGTAGCTTGCTTTAAGACAAAGCTTTACCAGCCTATCAAATTTTTGTATGACCACAAGGGTCGATAGCTACGATAGGAACTATTAAAGACACACAGAAAATCAGAATACCCAAATGAAAAGAAAAACTGACATCACATGTATTTAAATATAGAAAAACTGGTCATGTGACATATTGTACTCAAACATATCCAACAAGATATTACAAGGAAGTAGCTGAGATGAGAGCATCTGTTCTTGTCCTAGGGACAAGTAAAGTATAATAGTTATGGATAAACTTTTAATAAAGCGTAAAAGCAATCTTATTTAAATATTACTTATTTTAAAAAATCAGAATACCAACGTTAATTCATCTTTGACAGTTCCCCAGTTGTGAGATCCGCTACCTCCACGTTTGTCCTCATGCTTCAGGCCACTGTAATGTGAAAAAGAACTAACAAAACTGAGTTAACATAATACTCTTTAATTCTAGAAATTCAAATTTTGTTTTATTAAAGAAGTAGATTCACATGTAAAATTATAATAAAAACCAATAAAAGACTTACGATCTATCACTTCCACTATGCCTATCAAATTCACGTTTGCCACGAGAATCAAATCCATCTCCTCGGCCCATTCCACGTCCACGGCCTCCTCGACCTCTTCCAAGACCACCACGGCCTCGGATAGGCCGGTCAATAATCGGTCTACAGCAAATAAAAAATATCATATACTTCCAAGGTTTCCAGGGGAAAAAAAGAAGGGAAATGCATCCAAATGCTCAAATGTAAAAACATATTTACTGGCTAATAATCCAATGGTTAATAAACACCTGTTTTAGAAAACTCAAAAACAGTCTACTTCTAAACACATAAAAGTACTCAGAACTAGGAAGCTCCCCCCAAACAAGAAATTTTTGCTTTCTCTAAAACTTTACTACTAGTACCTGTACTTTTTAAATGATTTATTCATATTATAATCCAGTAAAACCACACTACAGCTCACCAATATACTTCAAAATTAAAATAAACACATCTAACATGCATAATGAGTAAAAAAAACACACCTAACATGCATAATGTGAGTAATATGTTTTGCTATAAACAATTACCCAACAAGACTTTCCTGCTAACATCAGAGAAAGGAAACCAAGGAAAAGAAATTGTCCATCAATTCAACTGAAGTGTTTCATTACCAGAAATCCAAGACTGAACACTAAAAATTGTTACCAAAATGTTCATAGTAGAACAATGCATACACTCAGATATTTATTTCTCTGAAAAACATAAATGTACCAGCCAGACTGCTACCTGGCAAATTATGCCCAATTTATAGCTTTGTGTTAAAATATGACTACATAGGGGCGCCTGGGTGGCTCAGTCATTAAGCGTCTGCCTTCGGCTCAGGGCGTGATCCTGGAGTCCTGGGATCGAGCCCCACATCAGGCTCCTCTGCTGGGAGTCTGCTTCTTCCTCTCCCACTCCCCCTGCCTGTCTCTCTGTCAAATAAATAAATAAAATCTTTAAAAAAAAAAGACTATATAAACTGACAAAACATGAAGAGATTAAAAACAAATCTTGCCTATCAACTGAAAATTCTCCTCCTTCACCCTTTTCTTCAAGTGGCTTTTCAAATCGTCGTTCACGAGGTGGTCGCCTTTCTGGTCTCCTATCAATTATTTTCCCTTCACCCTGCAGCTGTTGATCAGGTCTTCTTCCAACACGTCTTATTCCTGAAATGATAAATAACCTGCATAAGCAAATTATTTTTGCAACACAAAAAAATTGGCAGACTACTGAAAGATCCCCCCCCAAAGCTGCTATTCTTTCAATCCAGTTAACTAGCACTTGCTGCTGAAAAAGGCAAAAACTGGGCACTTTTAAAAAATATAACAAAATACCTGAGAACTTGTTTCAAACTTCTATTTAGTTCGCCAAATTATGCCTCCCCCACACTCAGGTAAACCTGAGCAGTCTCTGTACCTGACTTGAAAGTCATCTGGGTAGCCATCATTCCTCTCACTTTTCAAGATGCCAGTCTCATAATGTAAAATTCTAACTTTTAAGAAATTTTAGGCATGGTACATTTTGGCTTTAAAGATACCAAAAAAGATTAACACCAGTAGCCATTCATTAATAATACCCAAGCAAATCAACACACTCACCAGATAAGGACCCTCAGAAAAACAGTGAAGACCGCACTATTTTATATGATCTGGAGGAAATAAAACTATAGTAAAAAGTAGAGTGACAGTTCTATAAATTACAAAACTGAAAGGAAACAAACAGCATTGAGAATTACATCTCCATTGTTTCAAACAACCAATTAACCAGAAAAAAGTACTGTTTTCTTATTATTTTTATGTGTGTTCACATATGTATCCATCCATATCCATACATACAAAACCACACAGACTAAAAAAATATACTGCTATGCAACCACTAGGCAATAGTCCAGTTGTTTTATTATAAATGGAGAGTTTTTTTTTTTTTTTGCCTTAACAGGTATCTTTGTTTCCAAAGGATCTTTAAAAACCACACACACACACACACACACACACACACACACACGGACCCCTTTAAAAACAGTATTTAATAGAAACTTGTGGCACTAAGTGATGGCTGAAGCATTTACTGATTTCCCCCTGTATTACTTTTTTCCTGTTAGTGTCTGAGGCCCACAAAGGCAACCAGTATGCATTATTGGCCTTAAGGATAAGTAGATACATTCATGACTGTATAATTTCAGGTATGCTCTAATTCCTAAACCGTAAGTTCTGACAAAGTTAAAAAAAAAAAAAAAAGACCGAGGAATTGGTTTTATAACAAGATCTTAAGTTGATTCACTGATTCTAAGGAAGTGACCCACCACCAGGATACATCCCATCATTCGACTGCTTGTAACTGAAGTCAAATGGTAAATACCAAACTCTTAAATGAAATTTTAAGGTCCATTCCACATAAACTCTCAGGACCGACCACAAATGTTAAATCTTTAGGCATCTTAAACAAATGCTGTCACAGGTATAGTGTACTGGGGTGGAGCTATGGAACCGGTCCTTACAATAATGATATCCAAGCCAAACACACCCAAGTGAACAATGGCTTCCTTCCCCACCCAATATTCATTATTATGCTTACAGAACCTAAAAAATTTACTAAATAAATTCACCCAATAACTGACATTTAAAAATTCAAGCTTCTCTTAATCTATTTACCTGTACTTGCAAACTCACTAGATTTCAGGCTTTCAATAAAAAAATTAAAAAACACCTTGTAGTCTACACTTAAGTGATGTTCTGAAGTGTCAGTTCTCAAATTCTTCAAATGGACAAAACACAAGCTACAAAACTCCTATTAATATTAAATACGTATATCTAAGGTATGTCTAGTATTTGCCAGCACCTATATCTAAAGGCAAAGAACACATCACCAGGTAGCAATTCTTTCCACTACAAGAGGTAGGGAGACTTTTTACAGTCTATCCGTCTCCAAAGCCCAGACCATCAAATGACAGGTAGCAGGATCTGAAAATGAAATTTTTTTTTTCATTCAACACTTTTCCTGTATTTAAAAGCTTATGCTTTATGCTATTTAAGGTTAAGAGTGCTTTGTATTGCTGATCTAAGGAAGATGGTGACAGGTAATATGGAAGTTTTCCAAAGGGAAAAGTACTGAATGGTGAACTTTGTCCTGGTTATAAATTTATGAAAGAATTCCTCATCTTTAACAACTTAAAATACTAGGTTCCAGGTTAAAAGCTTACCTCCTCAAAGATGGGCTTTATGATCAAAACAACCGCGGCTTAAACCAGGCTTCATGCTTTGAGCATTCAAAATGGGTGAAACACATCTACCTGGTACACTTTAGATTTATGTATTAGACTCAATTTTTTTCATGCACTTTTTTTCATTAGTGAGATCAAGGAGGTAAACCTGAGCAAAAATAATAAATAACACAGGCCTGTGTTCCTTAACGCGGAAATTAAATAATTATTCAACCGAGCTACCGGTTGCTTCAAAACTTTGATGACTGAATAGATATTTGGTCTAAACGATGTACACAGGGCTTTCCAACACTCCAACTTGTGCTTCTCCCCAACCTGTAATTTTAATACAAGAATTCTTTTGTTTTATTCACCACATAGGTTCTTCATTCCAACCATCACAGAAGTTCTGCATCAAAAAAAAAAAACACAAAAACAAAAACCTAAACTAAAACCTAACACAACTGCTGTGATTTTTAAAATTAGTTGAATGCTACGGAATTCAACTAAAACTAATGAGAAACAACTTCTTTCAGGAGCACGTGGCAATAAAGGGTAATTTCAACTTTCAACATAAAAAGGCAACTTTAAAGATCCAGAGCTTAGATCCTACACCTACTTGCTACTGATCACGTACACTTTTTATCCTCAACTGTTTTGCTTTTTCGCCCACCAAAGAGGACAAAACACTAATTAGAAAATGCAAAAAAAACCAACCTCAAGACAATCCTGTGAAGTTTACAGTGACCTCTGGAAGCAACTATTACCCGCCAATGAATCCCGACCATGCTTCACGCACATGTGGAGAAAAAGCTACAGACTCAAAAAAGAGCTCTGCTGTGGCTAAAGTTGTGACAGCCTCTGCACTCAATTCAACACGAGGCCCAGGCCGGGCCACCATATGAAATATTAAGTGCGGGGGGGGGGGGGTGCCGGGAGAGAGGACAAGCCTCAGAATTTCCTGCAATAACCAGTCTTCGTTCACAATTCCCGCTTCTGCTTACCACAGTGTAACCAAATTTCTCTTCTCAAAAGCTTAATTCACTCCAGCAAGTTAGTGGTTTTTAATAGTTGAAGTGATGAGGAGGGACAATAAGGCACATGTGGCACCCGAAACAGTAGCTCACTCCACAGAACCTAGAACTGGCTCAGGTGCAAACTCCGACCTCCAGCTTTTCACTGGGGGTACTCCGCGCCATCGTGGGACAAGATGGCAGGAGAGAAGCCAACCGCACCCCAAAGCAGCACGCCGAGGGAGAGCTCTGAGCAGGAAGAAGCTGTGGACCCCACGCTTCCCCCTAACTACAAAAGCTTAAGTGGCCAGCTTCCC
Organism: Ursus arctos; assembly: GCF_023065955.2. Taxonomy (NCBI): domain Eukaryota; kingdom Metazoa; phylum Chordata; class Mammalia; order Carnivora; family Ursidae; genus Ursus; species Ursus arctos. Next base: position 50,860,648 of record NW_026622786.1, on the reverse strand, counting down.
CGAACCTCGGTCCATGCGCTTGCCCGCCAAGGAATCCGGCGGGAAGGCAACAACCTCCCACGATCGCGAACACGCTCGCGGAGCAGCTTATCTCTGGAGCACGCTCCGCGCCTCAGAAACAGAGGCGGGAAGGGGGTGGCTCCACGATCCTTGCAGGTGGTTTCAACTTGGGGCTACCACGCTCCCAGCCACCTTCGTGGGACCTGGCTTTTGTCGTGCGGGGGAAAACGTGAGGAAATCGGCGGCAAAGTCTCCCGCGGACACTCGAAACTCCAGAAGCAAGTACTAGCCTTAAGTCCCCTCGCTCCTTCCCTCCATCCCGGGTCTCCTCCACCTTCTACCACAGCTTTACCTTCTTTCTTAAGCGCCACGGGCGGCTGCGTCTCCTCTTTCTTGTCAACCACGCCAACGTTGGGGGGCAGCGGGTTCTTGCGGTCTTTCTGGGACTCTTTACGCAGCTGTTTGCCTGCCGCGTTGGAGTTGGTCTGGGCTGCGGCCTGAGCTGCGCTCTTGGCCCCAGGGCCCCCAACGCCGCCCCCGCCGGCTTCTTTTTTCTTGTTCTCTGCTGCCTTCAACACCTCAAAGGGGTCCGATTCGTCGTCAAATAACTGGTCGAATCGGTTGGTGACCACGCAGCCGAAGCCTTCCTGTAAATGCCCAGGCATGATGGTGGCTCGCCGGCGCGTTCCTCCACGGATTGCAGCGGGCCGCGCCGAGCCAAGAGCGCCTGCTTCAGCTCTTCCCACAAGATGGCCGGGCCGAGAGAGGGGGGCCGTCTTCTCTTCCGGCGCCAGGCACACATCCGGGAGCAGCCAGCTCCGCACGGCACTATGGGGTATGTAGGCCAGAGTCGCTTCTCCTGAGGCGACTCCCAGGGCGAAGACTACAATTCCCAGAATGCATGGCGTGACAACTCTTCGCGCGCGCCTAAGAGGCGGGACCTCACGGAGGGCGTGGAGCGTGCGAGCTGAGGGCGGGGAAGCGCGGAGGTGGGCGGAGTTCTGCCACCTGCTCTTGCCACCCTTAAACTCTCTGGGTCTCGAGCGGCGCTGCAAACAGGAAAACGTGAGGGCGTTTTTTCGCTCTCGAAAGTTCTCTGTCTTTGGTTTTACTCACCCCGCCTCTGTCCCTGGACTAACTTTCCCCACCTCCCGGGGAAGGTCAAGGTGATTCTAGATTTTACAACTGGGGCTCGCAAACTTCCAGGGCTGGGAGGGTTGCTGAGGTACCTCACTGGCCTCCCGAAGGCACGTCCCGATTCCAAGTTCCAAATCCCTAGCTGCTCAGGTGCTGGAGTCGCCTTCTTGCACCGCCAATAATGAATCGAGACTCTTCTGTTTAATGTGAGGAGGAATACGCTTTCTCTCGCGGGGACACAAACTCGGTTAGAATTAATCAAAAAGACAAGTTGAACTATCGCAGTGGAGTGTTGCGCGCGTTTCCTGAGTGTTGCGATGGGTGTTTTAATTGCTGTTAACTCCTAACAGTGCAGCACTAGCTAGACACTGGGCAAGCCTCGAAAAGCACTGTTTGTACATTTTCTGAAGTCTGTCTGTTGTCCTTTAGTGTCCGGCAAGTTAAGGATTAGGTATTAGTAAAATGTGCTCAAGAAATAGTATTTTAAAGTATCCGGGTGTGCAGGGTGCTGAGAGATGCAGTGAGGGGAGGAAAATATGTCAGCAAATTAATTGCCATTACTAAAAGCATTGATATTAGTTGAGAATATTAAGATCCGTTAAGGTAACAGATGTCAGTGCGCAAACATATTTGGTAACACTCTTAAGTGTTTAAATATATCACCATAATTTTTCAACCTTTTCCCATTTACACAAAATAGAAAATGCAACTCTATGTTCCAGGTGCTATGAATAACCTTAATTTTCAACAACAACTTGGTAGGTAGGTAGTTTCCTCTTTTCACAGCTGATTAAACCATTCCAGAGGCGAAATGAGTTACCAAGTTCACACCTCTTTAAGTGCTAATGCCAGGAGGTAACCCAGTCTTCTAACTCCACAGTGAGTCTGTTGGCATTAACCTTTAAATCCAAACTCTGCCTTCTGATAGAAGTCAGTCCATTATTAATTAATTTCCAATCTTTAATAAGATTTAAATATTGTGGCATGTCAGACAGGGTATGTAAACATGGCTGACTCTAATCTTATCAATTTCTGAGCAGATTTTAAATCAATTCCTTAACAGGGAAAGTAAAAGAGTCATAGTTCAGGCATGCGGCAGCAAGCCTGTTGGTTTTCTAGTTTCTAACTCCAGCCCCACTCCTCAAAGTCACTTATTTCTCTGTTGTCTCAGTCCCTGCCACACACACTCCCATTTTACACACACACATCCCACCCCCTTCCACAAGCTCTGACTCTTGTGGCTCCCACCAAGACAAAGGACAAGGAGTTTTTGACAGTACTTTTTATGCCCCTTTGAAAATACCTCAGTTGCAATCTCCATGCTTTAACAAACCCTTCCTCTTTACCATGGACTGTTATTTGCATCTTTGAGACATCTGCTACAGCTCCTCTTTACCTCTTTCAGGCCACTGCCACAACAATAATAAGAGCTAAAACATGACAATTTACCTTGTGCTTAGTGCACTTTACATATCTGATTTCATTTCACCCTTCTATCAACTCTGTGAGGAAGTTCATGTATTCCCTTTTTGAGGTGAGGAAAATGAAGTACAAAAAGAGACTAACTGGGAAGTGGGGTAGGCCTATACTCAGGAATTTTTATCTTATGTACAGATCCCCTGTTTCCTCAAACAGATCTCTATAGCCAAGTGTTATAACAATAAGAATGTTTACAGATAAGCTACACAGAGGGGAATTGTATGGCTATGAATTTACTTATGCTTCTTAGAGAATTTTACTTACTAATATAACATAAAAATAAGAATAAACATTTGGAGAGAAATTTGTTAAGTACTTTCAACTTGTTCTCTCCCTTTCTTCTCTCCTGGAATTTTGGTTAACCCAGGAAAGTTTTAAAGCCCACTTTTAAAGTATACAAATAAAGCTCAAAATGGCAATTCTTTCACACCTCACAATCAGTTATTATTTTATAAGTAATTATTTTCACTAACGTTTCCTTTCTCCTGAGAAATTAAAATAGTCCTTAAACATAGAAGCTCCTGCTGCTCTCCATAGAAAAAATATTGGCTGAATAAACCTCAAGGGAGGAGGAAAGGAGACTTCTTGGCAGATTTGTTACTCAAATTAAAGGCTTTAGTTGTAAAGTGACAAGTGATAAGATACCACTGATTAGAAATGTAGCCTAAAATATCAGGACTCTGTAGCGATGCTTGAATCACACATTGTTCTCTGAAAAATATTCATGCAACTTCTAAGCTTTATCTTTAGCAAGCTCTCTAAAGAGTTTTCTAGCACTAAATGCTGAAAACTACCCAAATATCTTGATTAAATGTTGAATACAATTACCTAATGTTAACAAAACTGAGAATATTACATATCGTTCCAGTCCTCACTGTTAGGAATTTAATACTCAATTCTCAACCACATTACGACTTGCTTCTACCCATTTCTTAATAATTTCAATCACCTATCACTAACTATTGCTGAATTAAAATAATAATTGCTTACAACTACGGTAATTTGAGCATTTACTATGCTCTTCACATCTTATGCTAAGTTCCTCACATGATTTCCTTTAAATCTCAGAACAACATTATGAGGTAAATAGTATCATGACCTATACCTCCCTTTTATGTATAGGGAAACTGAGGTTAAGTGCCTCTCCCAAGTTTACCTTGCCTGAGACAGTTCAGTCAGTCTGATCTCACAGCTTGGGCACCCAACTATTATACTTATGAGGGACATGGCAGAGGGAACAAAGTCTTTCATCTTTATATTGCTGTTACCTTTTAGCAAAGTACAACTATTATTATAACACTTTGGGGGCACTAGATATAGGCAACACATAAATGTAAATAAAAGACTCTAATTTTTAGTGTACTCTAAGTATATTATGCATTTTTAAAACAAAAGCAATAAAGGTGGTACTTGTGAAGAAAAGGCAAATCCTCTGTGTCTGAGGATGCATTGCTAAGTATAAAATTGCAAGTCTATGCTCTTGCTAAAGTTAGAATATCAAAGCTAAAAATAGAAATATTACACTCTCTGTTTTGCCACTTCAAACTTAACTTTGAAGTTTGATCCTCTTAATTTTAAACTTCCTTTCCTTTTATTCCCCTGCATTATACTCTTAAAAAAAAGATTTACTGAAATATAATTCATATGCCATATATAATTCACCCGTCTGTCTAAAGGTTACTATTCAAAGTTTTTGGTATACTCACAGAGTTATGCAACTATCACCACTAGCTGATTTTAGAACATTTTTATCACCCCCCCAAAAGAAACCAATACTAATTAACAGACACTCCCCATTCCCTCCACCCCCAGCTAGGCAACCACTAATCTACTTTCTGTCTCATAGATTTACCTATTCTGGACATCTTATATAAATGAAATTATATAACATGTGGTCTTTTGTGACTGACTTCTTTCACTTAGCATAATGTTTTCCGGGTTCACTCATATTGTAGTATGTATCAGTACTTTATTCCGACTGGATAATATTCCATTATACAGATAGACTACATTTTAATTATCCATTTGCCAGTTGATGGATATTTGAACTGTTTCTGCTTTTTGGCTATTGTGAGTAATGCTGTTGTGAATATTTGTTTACAGGGCTTGTGTGGACATGTTTTCATTTCTCTTGTATATATATATATATATATATATATATATAATACACATATATATAATTATATATATATATAATATATATATAATTATATATATATATAATATATATATATATATATATATAATTTCTCTTGTATATATATCTAGGAATGGAGTTGCTGGGTTATATGGTAACTATGTGTTTAACATTGTGAAGAGCCAAACTTTTCCCAAGAGGCTTCACCATGTTACAATCCCACCAACAATTATGAGGGTTCTAATTCTGCACATCCTCGAATGCTTGCTTTGTCTGTCTTTTTGATTATAGGCATCCTAGTGAGTGTGAAATGCTATTTCACTGGAGCTTTGATTTGTATTCCCCTAATGGCTGATGATGTTGACCATCTCTTCATGTGCTTATTGGGTGTTTTGTATCTTCTTTGGAAAAAATCTATTTAGGTTCTAACTGGTATATTTATCTTTTTATTATCAGGTTATAAGAATTTTTCATATATTCTAGATTTCAAGTGCCTTATCAGTTATATGATTTGCAAATGTTTTATCCCATTTTGTGGGCTGACTTTTTACTTTCTTGGCAGTAACCTTTACAGCATAAAAGCTTTTAATTTGATGTGGTCTTTTGTGATGAAGTCCAATTTATCCATTTTTCTTTTGTCACTTGTACTTTTGTTGTCATATCTAACATGGCTTTGCCTAAACCAAGAGCACAAAGATTTACATGTGTGTCTTCTTTTATGTCTTTTTATTTATTTTCATCCATGTCTTCTTCTAAAAGTTTTATAGATATTTTTATAGTTTTAGCTTCTATATTTAGGCCTAGCATCCATTTAAAAATAGTATTTTGCTTCATGTATTCCCCTTCCTTTCTTTTATTTTTTATTTTTAGGTAGGCTCCAACCCAGCGTGGAGCCCAATATGGGGCTCAAACTCACCACCCTGAGATCAAGACCTGAGCCGAAATCAAGAGTTGGACACTTAACTGACTGAGCCAACCAGGTGCCCCCCCCCACTTCCTTTTAATTTAAATTAATTTTGAATATGTCAAACCAAAAAGAAGAACTTTAGAAGGAAAACAAGATACTGTTATTATTCATCTTATTTTGGACATTACATCCAATGAAGTTCCAAATGCATCTGTCTAAATCCCTTTGAAAATAGAAAATATGATTCACACTTAATACGAACTATTCATTCTAAGAATAGACATTTAATTCGACAATTATTTATTAAATATCCACCTGTCGGATATTTAATAGTGCGTTGTCAAGCACTATTCTGAGCCCTGAGGATTCTGTGGTGAACAAAACAGGTAAGGCTTTCATTTTCATGGAGTTTACACACTGGTGGAAAGAAACAGAGAAAAAACAAGTAAATAGATACATCAGTAAGATTATTTTCAGAATGATAAGTACTTTGAGAATGTAATACGAGGGAGGGACAATGTTTTGGATTACATGGTCAGACAGTCTTCTGAGTTGAGATCTGAATCAATGGCCAATAACACCAGCTTTGCAATGATTTGGGGGAAAAAAACCAAAAACAAAAAACAGCGAGCAAAGGAACAGCGAGCAAGAGACCAAGAGGTAGGAAAGAGCTTGTAGGTTCCAAGTTAAAAAACAAGAGGAAAACCAAATCTCTCTAAGTGTCTATAGGCAAATGCACAAGATTTGGGGTGGCAAACTGGAAGATAGTTCCTGAAGTGAATACAAACGTAATGAAGACCGTGTATGCCTCCAGTTTCTTATTTAAAGAGGAATCCTCAACTAACATGGTAATAAAGTTTAAAATTTAAATAAGGAAAATATTCTGTAATCAGAATTCGCTTTGTTATTCTAAAGAGGCCAGATCAATACATTCTTGAAATTTTAACCTGATACCTTAGGCATTGAGAGGGCAAAGGCATTCCCTACTTGATCCCGTGGAAACTTAAGGCATTTCTTCTTGATCCAATGGAACTTAAGCATTGCTTTTTTGTTTTTTTTAACTGAGCGAAAAGTTACCCCCTCTCCATATTCCAGGTGTTGTTGGCTTCTGTGAAGTGGATTAGAGGCAACAACACCAAACAAAAATTGCTGGCAGAAGCTTTTTTCATAGTGATATCACATTATTTATCAGGAATTACCGTAGAGCTGAGATAGAATATATCCAGGCGTTATCCCTAAAACTGAAAAATTAGAGATAATTAATTATAAGCACAATGCTCAACCATAATAAGTACTTAATAAATGGTAGCTATTATCTCAATAGCTTTGGCTGATCTTCAGTGATACTACTCTTGATTGCTGGCTGGAATCTCTTAGGTTTCTGCTGCTCCCAAAGGAAACAAATGGGAAGGGTGAAGGAGATGAAGCCTCCGTGGTTAATGTTTGCAGGAGGAGATCATATGTAGAAACTTTGGAGCAAGTTTCATATATGCAGAAATCTCAGGTTAGGCACAGATCCGGGTGTGAGGCCTACAAGCTCTTGCTGCCCACCACCACCACTGGGAGGTTCTTCCTTCCTCTAGTGCCAACTTTGTAGAATTCCGTTTGAGTTTATTAAGGGTATTCTTTTTAAATTTTAATCTGGGGTCTCTGATTGCCAAGAAATTGCATGCAAAATCTTGCATATTCCCAGGGTAGTAGTTACTTTCATCGGATCTTCTGAAGCATTTAAGAGTAAATCCATAGAAACAGTAAATAGATTAGTGGCTGCCTAGGGCTGTGGAGGAGCTGTGGGGAAGAATGGGCAGTGACTACTTACGGGTGTGGAGTTTCTTTTAGGGGTGATTAAAATGTTCCAAAATTAGATTGTGGTGATGGTTGTAGAAGTCTGTAAATATACGGAAAAATATTGAATTGTAAACTCTAAGTTGTGATGGTATGTGAATTATATCTCAAAAAAATTTTTTTAATAGTAAGCATCTAAGACATTCAAAAGATTAATTACCATTGCTGTCTGACATAAACTCCTGATCATATCTTATTTTCTAATCCCAGAAACTCACAGCTGTCATGTTCTGAGTGCCTACTATGTGCCAGGCCCTGTACTAGGTGCTTTGCATTTATTATATTATCATATAACAAACTTTGAGGGGGGATTCTAATTCACACTAAACATGAAACCAACAAATGATAAAACTGGATTTGAATTCAATTTCATCCAGCTCCAAAACCTCATGTTCCTTCTGTTATGCCACCAGTACTTCTCAAGTTTTTCCGACTAAGTACCCATAATAGCTAGAAGGATACCATTTTTGGGGGCAATGTACAATATTATTACCCTTCCATTCTGCTCTAATCAGTCATTACATTCTAACAGTTCTTCCTGTTATCTCCCAAACATCCCACTTCTCCCTCCCCATGACTAGCACTCCAATGCAGAGTATCTAGGCGTATCACTGTATATGGTAGCCCTGACTTCAAATTTCATCTGGTCTGGATTGCAGATCATATCATTCCTAGACTTGACAGCTCTTCCCTTATTACATACAGGGTAAAGTCCAGAACCCTCAGCAAAACACTGGAGGCCTTTGATAATTTGGTACTACCTACTTTCTAGCCTCCTACCCCACACACTCTAACCCTCAAACCCGATGGGACTAACTCACTCTACCCCATGCACACGAACATGCTCCATATCCTTTTTATATCTTACAATTCATGTCCTGTTCCAAGAATTCACTTAGCAAATTCCTTCTCATCCACCAGATCTCATCTTGAGTTCACTCCTGTAAGAAGCCTCCTCTGACCCTTAAACATCATGTCCTTCTGCCCTACCATGTGCTCTAATATTACCCCTTTCTACCTCATTTGCACTATTTACCACACTGCATTATCACTGTCTATTTACCTCGTGCAGTAGTTTGTAAATCTTTGCAGTGGGAGTGTTGTGTTTAGCTGTTATGCCCCCAAGTGCTGGTGCTTAGCACATAAATCTCTCTATTGAAGAATGTGCCCCTTATCTCCCATAGAATATAAACTCTTATTTCTAGTGCCTTGCATGCTTAAGTATCCTAACTATCTTTTCAGTGATACTTCAGGCATTTTGAGTATTTACTACGTGCCAGGCACGGTTCTAAATATTTAATATGGATGAACTTGTTTAAAACTCATAATAATTGTGTGAGGTCAGTGGTATCATTAACCCATTTTACATTAAGGAACCTTAGGGACAGAAAGGTTCAATAACAAGTGATGTGACCTTGAGCAAGTAAATGGCAAAACCACAATTCAAACAAAGTACACTTGACCCTTGAACTACACAGGTTTGAACTATGCAGGTCCACTTATATGTGGATTTTTTTCATTAACTACAGTATAGTACTCTAAATGTATTTTCTTAATGATTCTTTTAATAACATTTTCTTTTTATTGTAAGAATACAGTATATAATACATATACAAAATGTGTGTTAATCGACTTTTTATGTTATCAGTAAGGCTTCCTGTTAACAGTACGCTATTAGTAGTCAAGTTTTGGGGAAGTCAAAAATTATATGCAGATTTTTGACTGTGTGGGGATTAGTGCCTCTGACCCCTGAATTGTTCGATGATCAAGTCACTGTAGTCTGGTTCCAATATCTGCACTCTGACACTATGCCATGTGGCCTGTGTGTGTCTGTCCAGTGAGGGACTAAATAAATAAAATCCTTTCCAATTTCTACAGGAATAAAAGCCCAAGAGTCCTGAGCCTATTTAAGGAGGTATTAAGGAGCCTGTGTAAGGAGGCTCTTAATTTCTCCTTGATTTCATTGGAAAGGGTTGAAATACTGTGAGAACTTCAGGTACCTTCCAGGCAGTATACACAATGTTAAGTTAGCAGAGCCTGGGTTTGATCCCCAGAGCTGTGTAAACTTGACTCTCGTGATGGCCTGCTGTGGAATTAAAGGCCCTCCCATCAAACCATTACCCCACTTCATAGCCTTGTGTCTGGAGCTCAGTTCTTAACCTCTTTAACATCAGTTTCTCATCTGTTAAATAGAGATATCATCATTAGGATCTCTTAGGATTGTGAGGACTCAGTGAGTTAAAACATGCAAAACACTTAGAGCAGAGCCTGCAATTAAGTGCTCCCGGAAAGAAAAAGGAGGAGGAAAAAGTGTTTCCCCTTAGGGAGGGTCACTAACACCAAGTGGTCCTGTCAGTTGTTTGTAAATAGCTGCCAGCACCTTTTCGAAACGAGTAGGAAAGGAAGAAAAAGGATCCACACTTAAGTCAATTCTTTGCTGCTTTCCATCAATTTTGGAATTAAAGGTTAGGAGGAGAAGGCCATTGTAAACTTTTGCTAAAGGGAAATGTTGGGAGAAAACACAAATAATCACCTAGGGATTCTCCATAGCTCATCAAGAAGTGCCTGACCATATATTTATACTTAGAGAGTACCTCTCTTTTGAGGAATTTAAGTGGCTTTCAAAATTAGAACCTTTCTAGCGCAAGGGAATTCTGAACTCTGTTAATCATTTAATGGCTATGTTTCTGCCTTTCCCTCAATCACCTTTTTCTTCTTTTCCTCTCCAGCTACAAATTTCCCTCACAAACTACTTTTTAAGATGCATTTCTACCAGTAAAATCCCTGAGTTCTTTTTTGTTTATTTTGAGAGGAAATGGTTAAGAATGAAAGTAAAAGAAAACAGAGAAATACTCAGTCCCCTTGGCTGCCTGCCAGGAAAAATGCCAAATGTCAGAGGCCTTGCTGAAAGCTACCCGGCCACAAGTATGAGGGACTGGCCTACCACAAGATCATCCTCCAGGGGACTTTATACCAACAGCCTAAAAACTGGACAGCCTTGGGAACTTTTCCCTAGGAGGGCCTACAACCGGACTTGATAGTAAAATACCAGAGTCTTAAGCTCTCAAATCCACCACTAAACAAGAGCCTGGGATCTCAGGTTACATGCAAAGGATTTAGCTATGTGAATATTTTTCATTTGTCTGAGAGGCCATAGAGCACAGTGGTGAAATGCAGGCTCGGGTGCCAGAGAGACTTCGGTTTGGATCCTGGCCCACTACTTACCACCTTGGTGATTTTGAACAAATTGCTTATTCTCACCTAACTACTATGCCTTCATTTTTAATATTAGGAATAACACAAGATCCATCTGAGAGGGTTGTGGTGAGGATTAAAAGTTCCAACACAGTTAAGTACCCTGCTCAGTAAATGTTAATTACCACTACTACTAGTTTTGCCAGCCCTCAACCTTGACAGGTGGAAACCGACACCTCGTACTACTACTTCTAGGACAGAGGCCACAGGACCATACCACTCTTGGTTGTTTTCCTTATGTTTACATCAGTCAGTAACCCCAGAGGATTTGAGTGATTCTAAGAACTCAAGCATGAGTTTCCAGGGCAAAGGAAACCTAAAAGGGAGTAATTTGAATCAAGGTCAAGTGATAGATTTATTAATAACAGTGCCTATTTGAGCACGTAACACACTATTCTACCTAATCATCACAATAGCCCCAATGGGGGAATCATTACTGCTTCCTAAATAAAGACACTGAAGCTCTCAGAGGTCTACCTACCTAGTAAGTGGTAGAATTGGGATTTATCTGAGAATTATCAAACACCAAATCTTTTTTTTATTTAAAGATTTTACTTATTTATTTGACAGAGAGAGAGAGAGAGCGCACAAGCAGGGGGAGTGGCAGGTAGAGGGAGAGGGAGAAGCAGGCTCCCCACTAAGCAGAGAGCCCGACATGGGGCTCAATCCCAGGACCCTGGGATCATGACCTGAGCCGACTGAGCCACCCAGGTGCCCCGCAAACCTTCTTTTTCGTCTCTGCTATGAAGTCTTGATGCTGAAATCTTCAAGATTTAGCAATGTAATCGAGAAAAGCTCAATATTTTTACTCAAATGACGTGTGGCAAAAGCTCAAAAAGTCTCTCAGCAGTCCCTTACCCACCTCAAGATCAGAATCCTATTTAATGGCACACTTCTTAAAGGCACATGCTTAGTTAGAAGACGTTCTGAGCAAGTCCCATTTTAATTGTATTAGAAAAAGACCAAAGGACAGGGCCAATACCCTGAAACTGTCTTTTTACATTTGATAATGAATACCTACCCACAGGACAGAGCTTGTTGGAAAGCCTGAGAGACAGAGCACCCAAACAAAGAAATGGTGTGCCCTGAATAGCCCTTTGACAGAATGTTTGGTGTTTTTTTGTTTGTTTGTATTTTGTTTTTTGTTTTTTAAAGTAGGCTCCACGCTGAGCTTGAACTCACAGCACTGAGATCAAGTTCTGAGCTGAGATCAAGAGTCTGATGCCCAACTGACCCAGCTACCCAAGCACCCCAACAGAATATATTATTTAAAGATGAACACAGCAATGTCTCATCCCATGTGCTCTTCTGCAATGTGATCCTGCAACTCCCCAACAAGAGGTGGAGTTCAATGCACTTGCCCTTGAGTCTGGGCTGGTCTTAATGATGTGCTTCACCAATCAAATGTGTTGCAAGTGACAAGACATACTGGGTCTTTCACGGTTGTGTCATCAGAAACATTTCAGCTTCGGCTTGGGTCCCTTGAAATACTCTCTCTGAGAAGCTCAGGCCATACAGATAAGTCATGTGTGGGGACTCCAGGTTTCAGCCGCAGTGGAGCTCCCAGTCAACAACCAGCATCAGCTGCCAGCCTTGTGAGTCAGGCATCTTGAACATCTCGCCTACTCAACTCTACAGATAAGTGCAGCCTCAGCCAGGACCAGCTCCATAATTTGTAGGGCTCAGTGCAAAATGAAAACCTTGAGTTTCCTGTTCAAAAAATATTAAGAGATTTAAGACAGCAACAAGAGCAATGAACCAAGTGTGAGGGCCCCCTAAGCATGGGGCCCTCCGTGGCTGCATAGGTCAACATGCTATGAAGCCTACCCTGGCCATATAGTAGACTCTGATTGCAACCATTTGAGAGGCCACAAGTGAGAACTTGCCAGCTGAGCTTAGTCAACCCATATAACTATGAGACATAATGGGAAATTGTTATTTTAATTGACTAAGTCTTGGGGTGGTTTGTTATGCAGCGAAGGAAAATTAGAACATTCACACAAGACAGCTGCAGGTCCTCTACCAAAGGACCCTCTGCTTGCATACATATAGGAGTTTGATCTTACGTGATAGAACACAAACAATCCCAGATCCAGGAATATGGCTTCCCAGGGGTCAGAGAGATTTTTCTTTATTCGGGCAGATCCTGGGAGAAGAAGGTAGGCACCATAGCGGCCTCAGAAATAGCTAAAAGAAGAGGCATTACCATTAAAAATAAAAGTCAAAATATGAAGAAAGTTGTACTCTGCAATTAGATTTATTGGAGCAATGGAAGGAAATTAAAAGTGAGGAAGCTGAACCACTTTGGTTATCTCTCTAAGGTATCAGGGAGAATGAGAAATTTTCCTGGGGATGCATAAATAGCTTTATTTTCTAAAAAAGTAAAAAAACTGGATTCCACGAACTACAGCTTGGTTCCCTCATCCTGGGCTAGATTCTGGAATAGCATGTTAAAGGAATACTTGGTGAATTACTAAAAGAGAAAGAATTGATCACTAAAATCCCACACAAATTCATTAGGAACAAATCATGGTAGACACAGGCCCTGGCATACGGTAGGAAGCCGAGAAATACTTGTCCCATGAACTAATTTTATTTTCTTCTTTCATGAAGTTATCATACATTTTGTAAAGAATTCAAGACATTTAGCAACATATTTCATGAATTCCTGGAGGGAAAAAGGAGAGAAATGTGGGCCACAGGATAGTGGAGTTAGGAGTTTGTAACTGATTCAACAATCAATTACAAGCTCTTTGAAAAATTCAGCAGGTATAGACCACCTGGCCGATCTAGTGCAGGGGAATAAAGCACGGATTTTGATGTCATTGTTCTGCCATTTGCTTGTCATAAGACCTTGGGCAAATTACATAACCTCTCTCATTCTTAGTCTCCTTGCCTGAATAATAACCCATGTGGGATAGGCATGAATCAGTTAAACGGAAAACCCGGGTCAGTTGGCTCCGTTCCACCCCCAGAGAACCAGAGCAGGTGGTTCCTCTGCCACGGAGACAATTACAGTGAGAGGAGGGAAACGACCAAAGAGGAAAAGATTTTTGAGTAAGAGGAAAGTCTTCTGGGCGGTACTTGGCTCAGAAGACTGCCCTTTAATTTCAACAGACTTTAGATATAGAGGTCCCTAATAGCCTGTCCTTCCACCATAGGTCTGAGAAGAGTCACTGACAGTCTGGCACCTTTGTAGGGCTTTTGGCTTGGGGTGGGTCAAGGTTCCTGGTATTTGTGTCTGTTTTATAACTATTAGGTACAGAAACAAAACATAAGAATAATATAAATTTAGCAGCACAAATACATAATTCAGGGAAACACCATGCTTGGAAGACCCAACTTAGAGTAGCTTCAGAGACTGAGAGTTCTGTGCAGATCAATGTTAAAGGAGAAAAGCAAACAATCCAGGAATAGTGCAGGAAGCCTGACACAAGGCCTGGGCCTCACTTTCAAAGCCCTCCAGTGTAGATTTTTTATGTTATTACCAAATAAAGTTATATATTTGGTTGTCCTGGAGATATACTTACAAAATTGAAAGAAGGTCCTGTTCATTATGCAATTTTAAACTTGCATTTCATTGCTAGACCACACCACCTATAACGTGTTGACAATTGATATTTTTAATAATATTAATAAATTTAATAAGACAATCTCATGACTATGTTGTGCATGGTAAAAATATATTGCTTTTTATCATATATTAATTGTTACTGAAAACCACATAATCTAAGTATGATCACAATTTTTACCACCTCATTTTAGCATTTTTTAAAAACATAACAAGATTCTCAAAAACCATACATGGCCTGTGCTTCTCTCATTCTCTGCAAGAAGGTAGGGGAAATCCAGGTTCAGAATCATGACAGTGAAAGTAGATAATTCAGGCAGGATAGCATGGGCGCTGCTCCCTGGCTCAATTTCTGCAGAATTAGATGTCTTGGCAATGCTGGCCCTAGCTCTCTGAGTTACCATTTGTGTGTTTGGAGTTGATTTCTCCCTGGATACTAATTTTTACCCTTTAAAAAGAGGAAGATGTTGAACTTCATGATCTCTGAGATATTTTCCTTCTTTAACACTGTAATGCAGCTATGAATACCTGAGTTAAGAAAGGTGATCCTCAATTCCTTATCTAAAACATTTGGAGCCAGAAGTTTTCAGAATTCAAAAATTTTCAGATTTAAGAAAGATAACATGTGCATAGAAAGTGTATTATGTAACACTCTAGTGGGTTACACAGCAGACCTGTAATTGTAATCAAACATTAGTTCTGCAGTGAAATGTATGAATATTCATACAAAGTGGGAAATAAAGATTATAAATAGCCAAATAACATGTGAGCTCAGTTCAGGTTTGCCACTAAATGAATTCAGGTCAGGTTGGGTCTTGCCAGGAATGAGTCACAAAACAAAACAAAACAAAACACCAAGTTTCAGCTTTTACAACTTTTCAAAAGCTTTCTGATTTTATAGTTTCAAAAGATTTCTGAGTTATGCAGTTAGTACCACTCTAAAGGTATGTCTGCATATCAAATGGATTTTACATCTATCTAAACATGTTTCAATAATATTTACCAAACTGCAAATTGTTCATGTAGAACGTGCCTTGCCCTTTGCTTTTTCATCACTAATCTTTTTTTTTTTCTTATGAAGTCCCAAGGTAAAAGAAGTCCTTCAAATATGGAAAAGGGAAGGTAGCTGGCAATTGCAAAACTAGCTGGCAATTGGAAAACTAAATTTCCATTTACAAGCATACCACATTGCTTTTAAATATCAAAACAAAATACCACATTTGTTACGTATATATATTTAAACCTGAAATTGAAGCATTTGTTTTTTGGATGTGTCTAAAGAATTATACACTGCATTAAAATTTCAAATTAAACAAAGGTGCATGTTTAAAAAATGTTCGGATCACATCCCTCCCTGTTTAAAAACTCTTTGAAGGTTTGTTAGCTTCGTTTTAAATTTCTTTTTCTCAGGTTTCCAGACAGGTTGGCAGCTTATGTTAATTAGACATTTGTACTCCCCAGCCCCCAGCCTGTTTTTTTCTGAGAGGGTCCTTTTAGAATGCTGGGTGGTGACAGGGAGGGTAGGTGGTGGGTGGAGAGGCTTGTACAGAAAGTATGTAGCTTGGTGGTCAGGGACTGAAGGAAGCAGGGATTAGGAGATGTGATGGAGAGGAAAGTAGAAAGTGTGGGAAGGTGTCAGGTCCAATTCTCGTCCTTGCCCTAGAGCCTAACCACCTTCCTTTCCTTAGTTCTGCCTTCCCTTAACATTCTTTCCCTTTTGTCTTCCAGAATCAGATCCATTTTCTCACAGCCTGATTCTACCACACTCCTAGGATAACTTATTTTAATCAGGATTTTTTTCTCCCCTAGACATAAGCATGTTACCTGGAGAGAATAAAGGCTGATGGGTAGAGAATGCTTAGTCCTGGACCCTGGTCTTTTCCAAATGGAAGAGCATCTGGGGACCAAGTGTAGAAGGACAGTGAGGACATATCCCAACCAGGTACAGAGATACCAATCTTGTCATTTTTACCCTGGTGTTACAATCCCTGCAATTTTGAATATTCATCAGAGTCAAGGACTGGACTTCATCATCAATCTCCTAGTAGACCAGGGGAGATCCTACTAGGAAAATCCCTGTGGGTTTACACTAATCTACACAGATAAATAGCCTCTTTGATCCTCGGTATTTTTCCTCTGTAAAATGTGGATTAAAAACACCTACTGCCTGTAAATTGGTATGTAGTAGAGATAAAGAAGGTAGCATGCCTAATGCAATGGTGATGTGTATTAAATGCTTAATAAATGCTATTTCCCTTTTTCTTCTTATAGGAACTTGTGACCCCAGAAAACTGATAGAGAGGTTAGAGAAGGTAGACATAGAATGGGAGAGATGTGGGCCTCTAGAATTTCAGGTCTTAGCTAGACCTGAAGAGAAATTGACTGATACATGTTTTTTAGATATGAACAATGTTGGAAGGGGAGAAAGGGACAATTTACTAGCATCTAAGTATTCCCCCCAGTTTATCTGATACTTTACACATATCCCTTGTCTCTGTGTCATTGCTGTTCTCTTCATGACTCTTCTGAGAGAAGCATACCAAGCAATAAAGTATCATTTGGGTGATCTTTCCTGAAAGCAGTGGGGCATGAGGTTAAGGTAAATGGTTAAGGACCAGGTTAGAATCAGATAGACTTCTTTCCAGTCTCAACTCTGCCATTTTTTTGTGTGGCCATGGGCAAATCTCAGTCTCCTTTTCATCATTAGTAAAATGGTATTATCTTACCTAACTCCTAGGGTCATTAATTTGCTCACAAATATTTTTTTCTGAGCCCCCATCATGTGCTAGGTATGGTATTAGGTATTGGGGATAGACAGTTAACAAAACAAGGTCCCATTCTTACAGACTTTGCATTCTAAGGGGAGACACAGAGAATGTACCAAGAAATGTAAATACATTAGATGGTGACTAAGTCAGAAGGTGGCTATGAAGAAAAATAAAGCCAGGTAGAAGGACATGGTGGGTGAGGGAGCAGGTTACCCTTTTCTATAGAGTGGTCTGAAAAGTCTCCAAAAGAAGGTACCCTTTGAGCAGAGTCTAAAGAAAGTAAGAAAATGAAGTGTGTTCTAGGCCATTGTGAGATTTAAATGAGATAATGCTGATAAACTTAGCACATTATCTGGAATACACTGGGCACTATATCAATATTAGCTGCTTATGTTTTTAAAGAGGGTATTTCATCACAGTGAAGGCTACAGGTAGGTGGAAATCTTTCTAGTCCCACCTAGCACACTCCTGAGGGACCCTTAACCATTGTGAAAGAGAGGGGTGGTGGCTCAGGGGACTTCATACACACACATTTTATTGCTGGCAATAAAATGCCAATTGTGCAAATAAAAGTATTTCTGTGGGAGTGGGATACTTTAAGCCAGCAAAAAAGAGAGTGGGGTAAGAGAAACTTTAGATTCACATTCTCTGTAACAAATATTCCCAACTCTGAAGTTTGCATGTGTGCAGAAATATTCCACCTCATCAACAATAATAATGGCAATGATGACATTAATTATGCCATTTATAGGTTTATAAAAGCTTTTCTTCCAAAGACCTCAAGTGTTTTATGTACATGACCTAATTCACCCTCACAGCTTCCCCAAAGACAGGTCTAGTCCCATTTAATAGATGAGGAAACTGAACTATAAAGAAGTTAAGTCATTTCTTCAAGGTCAAACAATTACTTAGGCAACTATGATCTAGATCCCAGACTTAAATTTCAGGTTAGGTCCCTTTCTGCCTGACTCTTCATCTGTCTGGATGTCAGAGATGATAAGGTGGGTGCAGTGAAAGGGAGCCACGATGTCAGATGTCATAGTGCTCACCCCTGGCTCATCCCATAGTCAGTGATCAGCAAATGTTGGCTTTTTAAAAACCTCTTTAAGAAAGGGCTTCTTTAGTGCTACCAAAATATTAACTGTCTAGCACACCTCTCTGCTCTCTGATAGCCACTCATGCTTATATGTCAAGATGATATCAAAAACTACAAACTTTGGTTGATGAGACAGGCCTCGTTTAGAAATACCCATATACTTCAGCACAGGTATTTGGCTTCCCTCTCTGAAAGTCAACAGGAACACAGCTAGGGAACTCATGTTTGTTGATCATCTTCTCTGGGCTAGGCCTTTTACATATGTGTTTTTAATCCTCACGACAGACTTTTGCAGGAAATATAATTGACCACACTTGACAAATTAGGAAACAAAGTATCCAAAAAGTTAAGTGATTTATCTAGTGTCACATAGCTTATATATGGCAAAACTGGGATTCAATCCCACATCTGTCTGACATCCGAGTCTTGATATCTTCTGTAAGGCCAAACTGCCAATCCATAATACCTTACTCAAAGTCCCTGCAGTCTGATGATCCAGTGTGAGCCATTTATGACCCATTTCTCCCTTTACATGAAATATGAGCAAAAGAATTAAATCAGCAGGTAAAATTTGAATAATGCAATTTTGCTATCTTTAAACTTTCCACTTAAAAGTTTAACAGTTTGGTATGTGCAGCTAAAATTTGGAATTTTGTAAGTTCTATCTGTATTTTAATTATCTGGTCTATTCTTCTGCTCATTGGCATGAACAATTGGTAGCTTTCTAAACATCTCAGTGGACCTCTTTTTCCTATGTCACAGATGGTCTGGATTTCACAGGCAAGCACCTCTGAAGATATAAGGAAGGACTGAAATCTGGACTTTAATGACATCAAGACCTTCTCAGGCGCCAGAGGTAATATCTTGTAGTGAAATGCTATAGACTTGGGAAGGAATTTCATTTATAATTTAATCATCCAAATCATTCAAACTGGTACAGTGATGACACCAGCAGATAAATTATGTGTATATAATCTATTAAGCAACTGTCAAAAAAGATATACAAGAAATATACTCAAGGGGCGCCTAGGTGGCTCAGTCGTTAAGCATCTGCCTTCAGCTCAGGGAATGATCCCAGAGTCCTGGGATCGAGCCCCACATCAGGCTCCTCTGCTGGAAGCCTGCTTCTTCCTCTCCCACTCCCCCTGCTTGTGTTCCCTCTCTCATTGGCTGTCTCTCTCTCTGTCAAATAAATAAATAAAATCTTTTTAAAAAAAAAAAGAAATATACTCAAAAACACAACAGATAAATACAAATGGAATTCTCAAAAATATTTAGGTAACTCACAGGAAGGCATTAAAAAGAAAACAGAAATGAGACAGAATAAAGAGGATATAAACATAAAACGGCAAACTTTAGCCTTCATGTATGAATAATTAAATTAAATATAAATGGTCTAAATACATCAATTAAATAACAGAAACTGGCAGAGTGAATTAAAACATATAATCCAAATATGTTATCTGTAAGAAACTCACTTCAAATATAATAATAAAGGCAGGTTGAAAGTAAAATGATAGAAAAAGATATGTCATACAAACATTAATCAAAAGAAAGCATGATTGGCCATACAAAGAAAAAGTAGACTCCAATGAGAAGAAAATTAGCAAAGACAGAGAGGGACAATACATAATGATAAAAGGGACACTACACCAAGAGAAAATGGCAATTTTAAATATGTATGCACCAAACAACAGAGTTGCAAAATATGTGAAGCAAGAACAGAAAAAACTGAAAAGAGAAATAAATTCACAATTATATTTGGAAAATTTAATACACTTCTCTCAATAATTCATCAAATACTTAGACAAAAAACTAGCAAGGATACAGGAGAACTCAGTAATGCCACAAACCAATAGGAACTAATAAACTTGTACAGAATATTCCACACCCTGAACACATGCTTCTTAAGCGCCCACGGATCACATACCAAGATAGACCATATCCTATAATGCTTGCCATAAAACAAACCTCCACAAAATGAAAAGAATTGAATTCGCACAGAGTGTGTTTGAAGTATGTTGAAATCACACAGAGTGTATTCTGAATTGATTTCATTTAGAATCAATTTAGATAACAGAAAGATCTCCAATACAGAAAAATCTCCAAGCACTGGGAAACAAAACAAAACCCATCAAAATAATCTGTGGGTTAAAAAGGAAGTATCATGAGAAATGAAAAATTACACCAAAGTGAAAATGCAGCATATCAAAATTCATGGGACACAACTGAAGCAGAAGGAGGCACTCCTTCTGTCCTCTGAATCCCTCAGCACTCTGCGTGTTCCTTTAGCAAAACCCAAAACTCTGGCTTAAAACCATTCTTTCTACATCCTTCTTCTTCCTTAGATTGTGAGTGGACAATATCTTATATTTCTATGCCAACACCTGGCTTAGTGCTCAGTAAAAGTTGCCTGAGTGAATGAATGACTGGACAGAACAAGCTACTTAGCCGAATGATATCGAGGCCAAACCAATTTCTGCATGGGATCTATCAGAAAGTATATATATGGTATGTGGGCCCTGACAGAGTGGGGCTGCTGCATAGACACTGTTCTGAGCAGCTGCCTAGTTTGTCTACCGGGAGAGCCTCCTTGGATTTATAGTTGCCAAAAGTGGCATTTGCCTATGAACGATGAAAGTAGAGAAAATTTAACACACACAATTCCATATCTCTGCCCTCAATTTCTTTCATTCATTAAGTCAGATTTGGCCCTCTCCTTATTCCTTGACCTCAACTATCCAACTTTTCTCACCTTTTCCTTTATTCCCTTGTGAATAGAAGGACCATAAAGGTCATCTAGTCCAGCTTCCCTTCCCATAACTGAATACCCTGTAGTCAGTTCAAAGGTGAGCTGCCAGTTTTTCTCACAAATTAACTCAACTCAACTTTCTGAGAAGAGCATCATTGAGAATCAGAATGTAAGGCATAAACTTAGTAACTGAGGAAATGAACTAAAAGAGAGTCTGTGAGCCCTCCCCTTTCAAAACCAGTGTTTCTACTAAATGCATAAAGGCAGACTTATTCTAGAAAACTAGTTAAAGTCAAAAGTTAGGAAAACGTTCCAAAAGGTTGAGTATGCTGAAATCCCTCAGTAGTCTTACATGTTACGAGGCTGGTTCTCTTCCCAGAGAACTAAAAGTATGATACATTCCCTAACTATACACAGTCTTGATGATGTATTTCCAGGATTCTGTAGATGTGTTTAAATCTTATTTTTCCCCCCTCACAGCTGATAATGCAGTCAATTAGTTGACATATCCTATGTGTTGTGTAGTTATACTTCTCAATGGGAAAAAGTAAAGAGCATTCTAAGTTTTTATATATGTCTCCTGTTAAGTTTGGTAAGTTAGTCTCAGTGTTTGATCTAATCATGGTGAACTTGTAATTCAATTTATGAGCCTTTAAAGGGGAGAACCCTTCCTGGAAATCTGGTGACTCCACCTAATTAATACCACCATCTGGTAAACTCTAGATGGTCGACTAGCTTGCTTGCTCAAGTCACGTCCTACTTTATCCCAGGCCTTTCCATTTAGATGACAAGGTCCTAACAAAAGATCACACTTGACTTCTGCTAGAGAGAGGGGGCTCAGTATTTATGGGTTGCTTTTTTGGCCTTTGCTTTGTGCCTTTAAAAATGCTAAAACTTGCCTTCTTTTCCTTTTCTTCTCCTTGATCCTTGTTCTGTCCCTTGGGACTATGATGAGAAAATTCAAGTTGGTTCAGTTAAGCCAACGTTAGAAACCTAAAATGGCTAAGTAAAATTAGATAAAATGACCAGATGGCAGCAACAATATTATCTTATTTTTTTTTTCTTATGATAATTAAAAAGAGAAGTACAGCAATCATCACCCCCATTGAAAACCTCTCGGGAGGGGCAATTCCAGGGAGTAGGAGCCTCCAAGGATGTAGAGCTGCAAGTCAGCAGCAATTACCCTCCCACTCTGAAATCAGCAGGACGGAGGGCTGACTGTGTCCTCACAGGCCTCATTCAAGGTGCCCAAGACTGGCATTATTAGCACAGCCTACTTAATAGCGTGTGCTATCTGTCAGAATACTGGATTAAGAAGGTAAGACCAGTAGGACTTGTTTGTCAAGGTCCTAAAATGGGAATTTTCCTGGTTATACACACAATGAGTATAAGCAACATTAATAGTGTCAAGCGTGATGACATCAAAAGCTTGAGTCTTGGTCTGCTGTGATTATTAGATGATGTACCCCCAAAGTCGGCCAGCAGAGTTCACATTTCGAACATAGAAACAATCTGCATCTCGCCTTAGCTCTAAGATGTATATTTGGCTCAAGTTACATTTTGCTGAAGCGGATTTTGCATTAATTACAGAGTGTTTATACCTTGAGAAGGTTATGGGTAAGTTTATAGAAAATGTGGATTCCAGAGCTAATAAATATGTTCCAAGCAGCTGCTTGGAGGTAATGACTGAAAACTTCAGATCCCTCAAATAGATGAGTGTTTTCTACATTTGAATTTTCTCTCTCCCTCCCAGCCTTTAATTCCTGTGGAGATGCTGAGGTCGTCTGAGTTTGGAATACTCAACAACACATCTGGGAGGCTAAGTGCAGGCCTTTGAGCAGTTGTTAACTGCGGCTCCCAGAATAATAACTGACACAAGATGACCACCAAAGCTTGACAGACTAAGCATCTTCCCCACCTCTCTTCCTCGGCTCTGGTCCCCTAGGTTATTTCATGAGACACCATCTTTTCATTCACCCCAGATGAAAAACTGGGGCTAATTTTCTCACCTTCCTCTTTTCCCCATCTCCCCGTGATTTTGCTTTGGACTGGTTTTGTAATTGTCCCCTCCTCTCCATACCTACACTCAGCATGCTTTACCTTTCCCATGAATCATTGCAAGAGCCTCCAAACTAAAGGAGTCGTCGACTGTTAACAGTTGTTATCTCTGGGCTAGAGATCGAGAGGCACTTTTACATTTTTAGCTATACATTTATGTGGTCTTTAACACTTTTGACTGGCACGAACTGCTTTTGTAATCAGAAAAAAAACTTTTTTTTTTTTTCATTAAAAAAGGACATGGGGAGGGAAATGGTACTCAGAGAGGCCTCCTCAATGTGGTGGTACAGGAGTGGAATAGGAAAACTTGAGAACAAATACATTTCTGTAAGGTTTTTTCATGTAACATAACCCGGAACCAAACTCCAGTTCCTGTAGTAGCTAAAGCAGCACAACTGTCTTCTATAAATAGTCAGAAACACTCAGTCTGAATTCTTATACAATATCATCTGACAGCATGGAGAAGGCATGTTCGTCAGGAACTGAGGGAAGGAGAGGGGAGGGAGGCACTGAGGAAAAGAAAGTCCTAAATAGCTTGTAATACAAATTAGCTCTTGAAGGGACTCCTCAGTGATAGACCTACGTAATAGGAACTGTGTTTTTTCCGAGAGTCATGGCTTAGACTCACTGGTTTATGATTCCTGAGGAGAGTCAGCTTGCTTTCCTGAGCCACCTCCCCTTTCACATAGCACAGGTGCTATTTATGGAGCTGCCTGTCCCAGGAGTGAGCCGCCTGTCCCAGGGGTCCAGCCCCAAGGAGGCCCTGTGTACTTTGTGACACGTTCTCCTGAGGGTGGACAATTTTTAAGACTAGCCAACAGCTACTACTAATTTTTACTAAGAAAGGCTAACATAGCAAGGGAGAGGACAACACAAAATACTCCTGGGGAATCAGGGTCTTCTGGCTTCCTCACTTCTAGTTGGACCCAGGCTGGACATGTGGTGCATCAGCTTCTCATTAGCACAGAGCCTAAAGTCTGTGGTGTGTGTGTTGAGGGGGTTGGGGGCTCCACATCAGTCTCCTCTTGGTACATCTTCCCTGGAATTTGTGCGTATGGGGACTCCAAAATTAGGCCATAGGCTTGTGTTTGTTGAGGTATGAAGAAGGTTCTGGAAGCCTTTACCATGCCTTCACTAATGAGTACCTGCCTCACCAAGAGCACATGAATTATATGTACAATAAGCAGGAAATTAAAAAGAACAAGACACAGTCAACAAATGTCTTTTGAATGACTAGTAAAACATGGTAGTCAAGAACACAGGCTCTAGGCAGCCTCCCTGGGATTCAAGTCCTACTTTACTTAGCTGTGTGACTGTTGCAAAGTTGAAGCTCTGTAGGTAAGAATGCCTGGTTTCTCGTCCAGACTTTGGTTTAATAACTGAATGTGCTGGGTCAAGTCTTTTCACTTCTCTGGCCCTTAGTTCTGTCATCCATAAAGTGGGATAATTATACCTGCCTTGTCTCCCTTACGGGGTTGTCAGTGGGATCAAATGAGATAATGTCATAAAAGCCCTTTGTAAATTAGAATATACTATACAAATGCAAGCTATTATTACACTTAATTCTAGTGACTAGTGAATAATAAACTGGTGGAACCAACAATCCCATTGTCACCAACCTGAATCTTACAGAGCAATTTCCCAATTCCACCCACTCTACCTGCTAGGCACCTCCACCTACCTCCTTCCATGACTTTAGTCAAAGACAAGAGAAAGAGAGTACCATCATAATTTCCCTAATTAACTTTCTCATTCAGAGCCCTATAAAAACATATCCAAAAGAAAAAGGGAATGCATAGCAGAGTGTGTACTGTTTCTTTTAGGTCAGCACTTTATTCACCCAGGGTTTTTGGTTCTGTTTCTCTGTTTCAGTGCTCTCAGTCTGAGGTTACTTTCATACTGTTATTTGGGTATTATCAGCAGGCTAGGTACGGTTCTGTTCTCCTTTTCACCACAGTTAGCCAGATGAGCGTGTACAAGTTACCTTCCCCTCACTTTCTCCCATCTGTGCATCTAGGGGTTAAAGTAGGTGACCCATTGATCCCTTCCAGTCCTGAGGGTCTATAATTCATCAGGTTCCCTGACTCCTCCACCTGCTCCAGACAACTGTCTCCCAACATTTTATGGTGCATGTGTGATTTGTGTGGGAATGAGATTAAGAGCAAAGCAAAAAGTCGCAAACACAGCTATCACAGGAGGTACCTGCCAAGCTTCTTTTCAGATCCTCTTCCCATCCCCTCTTGCAGCTCTTCTCTGGAGTGGGTTAAAAAATGCCCTTTTTAAAGAGGTGGAAGCCGGGATGGGAGGTTGGTGTGGATTTGGAGTGAGAAACTGGGTCAGCTCCTGAACCCCATTTATATTTTCTGCAATGTGGGCAAGTGAATTAGCTCTAGTCTCAGTTTCTTCATCTTTAAAATGGGGCTAACACCTGCCTTATTTATTTGATAGGCCTGTTATTAGGAATAAAAGAAATGGCTTAATGTCAAAGTGCTTTGTTGTTATGGTTTACAATACAACAGAGGTTGATTCTGGAATCTGAGGGCATAACAGGGCACTTAGATCTGGGCAGACTGAAAACCAAAAATAGAATCACAATTGCACAGAGCCTAGAATAAAAGCTTTACTAGCTGCTGACCCATCCTTCCCTTCTCCACAGCAAATTCTTCCCAGGACCTTTGTGTTGAGTTAGTTGTCAAATGTTCTAATTCTCAGATGATTCAGGCTGACTTTCTTTAAAATGTCTCTAATGTCTAACACGTAACTACCACTGTATTTAGAAACCTCTAAGCAGAGCCATGGAATTTGGAACTACTTCCCGCAGCTCAGCTCCATAGGTGCAAGACACAACTGCCAGCCACTTCTCATTGCAGATTGACTAGATCCAATTGCACTGACAGTGATGGGCCAAATATAGGCCAGCAGCAGGGACTCACATTGGCTAGCGTAAGCCTACTCAAACATTGTGAGGAGGACTAGCTAGGACAAGTCACGTCACCACTTAGCCTAATTACCCTTAATGGGTTTAGGGCTGTCTACCTGGAGGACGGGAGCAACTTCCAAGGTTCTGTGGACATATTTTTCTCTTCCCACTCCACAGTCTGTCTCCTGGGGGATCTCATCCATTCTCATTCTTTTCCAGTGACTTCTAGACCTCAGTCTTCAAATGAGATATTTTACCTGAGGACTAAGCTACCATTATTATTTTTTTTAAGATTTATTTATTTATTTATTAGACAGAGAGAGAGACAGCCAGCTAGAGAGGGAACACGAACAGGGGGAGTGGGAGAGGAAGAAGCAGGCTCCCAGTGGAGGAGCCTGATGTGGGGCTCGATCCTGGAACGCCAGGATCATGCCCTGAGCCAAAGGCAGACGCTTAACGACTGCGCCATCCAGGCGCCCCTAAGCTACCATTCTTAGCTGGTCTTCTCACTTGGATGTCCTGCTCATGCCTCAGACTCAGCAGGCTGTGGGCTGATATCCTTGCCCACACATCCACAAACCAGCTTCTCGTCTCCTGGGGCCTCCGCTCCTGTGAGCCCCGTCCTAGGGAATGACGCTCCACCCACTCAACTGTCTAACCAAAGGAATGGCCCTTGACTTCTCCCTCTCATAGCCAATCTTTGATCAGCCTTAGCAGTTTTACTTCCTAAATATCTCTGGAATTCATCTACTTCTCTCCATCCCTGTTGCCACTCGCCTAATTCAGGCTGTGATTATCTTTTGCATCACATATTGCAAGAGCTTCCCAACTGGTTTTTCTTACTTCCATTCCTGCCCCCCCATCCATATTCCACAACAGAGATATTCTGAAGTCTTCAAGTCTGATCATGCCACTTCTTCCCTTGCTTGAATGTTTAAATAGCTTCCCAGTGCTCGGAGAAGAAAACTCAAGCTCCTTGACACAGCCTTCCGGGCACTGTGTGATCTGGCCCACTTCACATCCCCAGCCTCACCTCTCACCACTCCCTTCCTTTCATCCCATGTTCTGGTCCAGTGGCTCTCACCCCAGGTTGCACATTAAAGTCACCTGCTTTAAAACATACTTGAGCTTGTAAAACATACCCAAGGCTGGACTCTCTCCAAGACCAGTTAAGTCGGAACCTCTGATGGTGGGGCCCTACTCGGCTATTCCTCAGGCCTACAGAGCATCATGCCCTCTCTCATCCTTCATCCTTTGCATATGCTCTTGGCTTTGCCTGGAAACTTTCCTTTAACCTTGCTTCCCCTCCTGCCACCTGGCTGACTCATTCATCCTTCACGTCTCACCTGGGGCATCACATTGTCCTCCAAGAAGCCCTCTCCAAGCCTGGGGCTTTGAGTGAAATGTCCTCTCCCATGTGCTTCCAGATAGATCACCCAGTATGTTCCCTCTGGCAGTAGCACCTGTCACACTATATCGTTCTCACTTGTACACTCCAACGTTGAGCTCTGTGACAGCAGAGTCTGGGTCTGCTTGTCTCACCCTGTATCCCCAGCATCTGGCACAGTATCTGGCACATACTGTGTGCCCAGGGCATTTGTGGAAATAATTGGTTCATTTTATAAAGTCACCCTACTTATTCCAGACTTGCCAATCCCTCGTAGCAGGAGGGTCAATAGTAATATCCATTTCTGAATTCCTTTATTTAGTCACTTATAACTTCTTGTAGCAAATATTTGACAATCTGGTATGTGATTGGCATTAGTCATCCCGAAATATATTGGACTTCCTCAAATGAAAAATTCCCCACAATTGGGGCCTGAGACCTATCTGTGGAGAAGCTAGGAAAAGGTCTCACACTTTCAGATTGCCTGGGCCACAGAATCACAGCCCGGAGACCCAGGCAGCTTCCTCTGTTTGTGCTCACTCCATCCCTCTTCCCTACAGGGAACCGGGCCAGGAATTACTGATGGTTGTTTCCAAGGACTGCCTCTCTGGATTCTTGAGAACTTGAATGAGAAAGGTGAAAAAATTGGAAGGATTATAGTAAACTTTGAACTGATGATCCCAAGGGCAGACACTAGCTTCTTAAACATCTAATAAGTGAAAACAGAAGTGAACATCAGTCCAACCTATCCTGGCCCCGGGGGCCTTGTCCCCTGTCTCTAACGCCTTTAGAGACCCACCTATAGATACCAGACAGCCAGAGCGTGAAGTTCATCGGCTGTTGGTGTGCAAGGTTCCCACGGAGACTGGAAAGCAGCCAGCTCTTCTTCAACCTGCACCAGGCTGGTTCTATCCAGTCAGAACTCTGCATCGCCACCAAGAAGACCAGGAAAGGTCCTCACTTTACCTCATATAAATGAACCAAGGAAAGTAAAACTAACCAAGTAGGAGTGAAAGGGAGGGAGAAAAGAAAAGGGCAGGAGGCAGAGGCTAAGAAGAAACTTTCATCATAATAGTGATAGAAATGAGACAGGCTACTGTTGACTGAGCACTTTCAATGTGCCAGGCATTGTGCCTACCTAATCCTTACCAAAATCCTCAAATTCTGGTCATGAGTCTGACCACACCCTATCTTCCCAGCCACAATGACAAAAATGCACAGGGAGTTAAGTGGAAAAGAAGCTAATGGGGTTGGGGATTTGGGAAGAGTTGAGCAGTTGGAACACCTGCTTTAGGGGAGGGAGGTAAAGGAGGCTTGGAGGATGTGGAGACTCTGAAGACAACAGAGTAGTTCCAAGCAGGAAATGCTGGGTAGGAACCCTAGAACATGATGATGAAGACCCAAATATGGCTCTGCTGGTTTCTGGGTGGTGGAGAAGGTTAAGAGAAGGAATCAGGTGTCATCCAGGTAGATGATAAAGTCACCAAAGATGGCAGTGGGGGAGAGAGTAGGGAAGTACAAACTTCATTCTTCCCATTTACGAATAGATATTGAGCTGAGCTCTGCTATGTGTCAGACAAGACTCTAGACTCTGTGGATACAATGGTGACCAGGACAGCTAGGGCCTTGTGTCATGGAGCTCATGTTTCTGTAGGAGTGACAAACAACACAATCAAGGAGCAAGTACACAAGAAAAAATGCCAGAAAGTGATTAAGTGCTGGCAAGTCATGGTGTGGATACAGATTGGGATTGGGACTGGGTAGTTCAGGAAGGTCTCCTTGAGAAGGTGACATTTGAGAGGGATGTGAAAGGCAAGAAGGGGTCAGACATGCAAAAATCTGGGGAGAAGAACATTTCAAATGTGGAGAACAGCTGGCACGCTGGTCCTAAGTGAGAATAAGCCTGGAAGAAGAAGAACAAGTTCAGGGTAGCTGGGACATAATGAACAGCCAGAATGGCTGTTGCTGTGGAATGAGGTCCCAGAGGTGGGCAAGGGCTGGATCATGTGAGACCTCATTGTCCACAGTTTGCCATATAGATTTTAATCTAAGGACAGTGGGAAGCTTTGATTAGAAGAGGGATGGTCTGATGTGTGTGAGTGTGAGTGTGTGTGTGTGTGTGTGTGTGTGTGTGTATGTGTATGTTAAAGCTATCTTAATTGTAGAGCAGCAATGGAGTAGAGAGGGGAAACAGGGTCCCCAGCAGAAATAAACCGTCTTTCTCAAGAGGTTGTTGGGTTGGGTTTGGTTTTGTTTTCTCAGATCTTGAAGTAGAATGCATTTCTAAGGGTCAACTCCCAAGGTCAAGAGTAATCTGAGAAGTCTGTCTGCTCCCTGTGGTTGTTTGTGAGGAAGTCAAAGAGAGGCACAGACCAAACCTCTTATTATGGAGGAGAGAGAGTGTGCGTTTTTCCATTCCACTGAAAAGCAGACAACAGAAGAATAAATGTATTTCTCACTCCCTGCAGAGGATATGCCACCCACTGTCTTCTCTCCCAAGGTACCTGGAATCCCTTTCCCATATCTTTACCCTCCCAATGGTTTAACAAATTAAACCATGCCTAATTTCCTAAACTGATTTCCCAAGGGCCCTGGCTTGGGGAGTTCCCCTTTCTGTCATAGAAACTAGCTGACTGACTTGGTTTTCCTTTCCTGCCCGCACCACTAAGGCAATGGAGCTGGGCGTCACCTCCCTGACTCCACACTGGCCCTTCTCAGGCTTCAGATTGTCCTGCTGGGGCCTCCATTCCTCCTGCTGCTTTGGTGGTCCAAACTCCTCATTTTCACCAGATTTCACTTGGACAGCATGCTGGGATGAAGGAGGGAGCCCCAAATTATCTTTGTACCTCTGGCAGCTGCTTCCCTGGCTTCCCAAGCCTGGAACCGTGGGTGGGCTATGCCTGCTCCCAGCCTGGATTCCATAGCTCACCTACCATGAGGTTGCTCGCAGAGCCCCTGTGAAACTGTGGATGATTCAGGGTGCAGGAAACTTGCCTTTTTTGACTCTTTCATGAGTTCTGGTTGCCATGACACTGCACTGAAGGTTACCATACAAGAGTGGCTCATGCTGAGTCAGGACACACTATGTGCCTGGCTCTGCACTAAAATCTATATAGGCCCATCTCATGAGATCCTCATAACCTTCCTACAGAGAAGGAACCTTTATCTCCATTTTTATAGAGGGGGCTTTGAGGGGTTGAGCAACCAGCCTGCCTAAAAGTAATAGGATGGGATTCTAACCCAGGAGTCAAGCTCCAAAGCCTCAAGGGGCTTAACCATGATATGCCCACCACAGCCTTAACCTTTGCATCTCCCTCACCATGATTTCAATCTGAAGGTACCCATCTGATACAATTTACTTTCAGGTTCTCAATAGCAAAATCTCCCATCATGGACTCCACTATCCACTCTGAGGTTCTTCCTCAACGTGGGCCCTGGGAAGATGTGGAAGAGGTTCCGATTACTGTTATCAAATCGAAGGTCCCGTATTTCTCCCAAACAGCCTCATTTTCTTACTCAATGGACTTTTAAGTACGCACATGAAAGTGTTACCAATGTTTGAAATTATAGATGTAATGTTGTCGGTACATAATTGTTCTTTCCAGATTTTTTTTTTTTTTACATCAAACATGTATTTATTTTACTATCAGGAAGGAAAAAAAGAAGGAACAGTGGGAAATAAAACAGCAATTGAATAGGGGGAAAAAAAGAGGAAAAATAGTTGTTGCAACTTGTTTCGGGCCACCCATGCTAATAAGTTCCATGTGCAGAGGATTTCACTGCAGGCACATAGACCATACTTAGACCATCCTTAGGCTTGAGTTCACACCTGGCTGAAGACCACAATTTCATATCTGTGGTGCATGGTCAGTACCCTTGAACAGAGTTGGGGCTCAACAAAGATTGGTGGGTTGAATCAGAGGTGGCCCACAATGCACATAGAGCCAATATATTGGCTAGTTTGAGGTTAGCAGTCCTATAAATTTATTCCCTATTGAGGTGTGAGGTCATTTTTAGTTAAACTCAGATTTTAGAGACTTGGGGGAAAAAAAACGATGTCATGATTCAATGAGTTCCTGAGAAAAGACAGAATTTTTTGGCCACATATTCTCAGTTTTTCGGTTCATTTGACATATCGCTGTGCTAAATTTGAAAGCAAATGTCAAGCATAATTATTATATATGTAGAAATCCACCTCCCAGAGATCTACATTCCTCATCTGGAAAATGAAGGGGTAAACCAGATGCTCCCTAAAGGGCTTTCTAGTACTTGTGTTCTCTGGTTTATGTATTTCAGACATTATATATCACTTTTTGTTTATTATAAACTGAAAAGAATTAAAAAGGATAATATCCAGCCTCCAATTTCCCAACCATGTTATAGCTGATCTACAAATTAGATGTCTAAAGGATTATATCACTTTGGACTAAATAAAAAGAATAGGTTACTCTGAGAAGATGCTTGGATTGTGGCCTTCTAGATAAATCCCATGCCTAGGCATTTACAATGGCTTCCCTGTGTGACAGACAAAAGGATTATTCCATGCCCTTTGAGCATATATATGAGAGGAAATTAAAATGAGGCACTAAACCAAAACCTACTACCGTATTCAAGTACTTCTAACTTTGTGTTTTCACCCAGAATGTGTGTGTGCCATTTTTTGGTTCTTTTTGTGTTTTCTTTTCCCCTTTTTTTTTTTTAAAACAAGTAGTCTATAAATAACAATGACTTGGGCCTCCTTTACTTTTAAAGTCATGCAATATTGCAGATAAACCCTCCAATACTCAAGTATGTGTGAGGTCATATTTACTGACAGAACCATGTAATGGTTAAGAGCAGAAGTTTTCGATCTCTGTTTTGCCACTTAATTAGCTGTACAACCTTGAGCAAGTTACTTAACCTCTCTGACTCCTCATCTATGAAACGGAGATATGAAGGATTCTTTCCTCCCTCCTTCCTTCATTTCCCTCCCTCCCTCCCTCCTTCCCATCTCTCCTTCAAGAAATACTCTTTTGAGAACCTGCAATATGCAAGGCTCTGGGAATAAATACAGTGGTGAACAAGGACAAATTTCCTTTTCTCATGTATGTAAGAGTTTATTTGAGTGAAACAGATAATAAATAAACATGGATGCCATTGCAAATGCAATGAGCAAAGCAGAGTAAGAGATATATATGAAAGATGGAAGGAAACTATTTAGAAGAGGTAGTCAAGGAAGGCTCCCCTGAGAAGGTGACATTTGAGCTGAAATACGAACTAGGTGGGGAGAAGAAGATTCCAGGTGGGGGGAACAGGGGATGTGACAACCCTAAGGAAGGGTGCTTTCAGTGACTGTTTGAGGAAGAGTGAGAAGATCAAGGTGGCTGGAACACATAAAGCCTTTAGATTTTACTCTAAATGCATTGGGAAGCCATGGGTGGGGGTGTATTGAGCAGAAAAGAAATAACATGATCTGGTCCATGTGGAAAAGGACCAAGTTTCCAGATGTTTTAACATGTGGTTTGACTATGTGTCTAAAGATTGACTTCTCAAGCATGTGTTAAGATTGACATGAGCTTATGAAGCAGTGCATGTGAATTGTTTAATATCTGGCAGTAGACTGCATTTAAGAAGTAGCTCTTATTATTACGCTATTTGTCAAGTTGATAGACCATCACCAGGGTTCTGCACTGATGATGAGAGGGCATCTTTCTGAGGGCCAAGGCAACAGGGAGAGAAAGCCATCATTTCTTGAGTACTTACTCTATGCTAGTCCTCTACATACTTAGCTCAGATACAATATAGAGCAAAGCAGCATGCTAGGAGGAAGGGAAAAGAATGACATCTGACCTTAAAATAGGTCTTCTACCTTGTATCAGTCTTGTCATGGTGCCCAGAACTAGTCATAACTCTGGGCTGAGGTGACTAGGAAAGTGTACATTTTAACTTGGAATGGTAACATCAGGTCCCATTCACCCGTTTTTACCTTAATGTGATTTCATGAATCAGATGAACTAGCTAGCCATGCCAGGGGCTTCGGGATCTGAATGCCTGGGATCAATGTCCACCTCAACCACTTACAAGCTGTGTGACTTTGGGCAAGGAACTTAACCTATCTGTGCTTCAGTTTTTCCATCTCAGGGATGATAGTGATAATTATCTCTCAGCCTTTATGTGAGCTAAAGAGAAGTACTACATGCAAAAATGTTTTATTCGATGTAACTGTATGATTTGTTCAGTTAAATTAATTAATGAGCCAATTGGAAAAGCTTTGAAGGGTGGAACACAGGACTGGTAAGTTTTCAGGAGAAAGCAAAAGGCCAAAAATGTTATGGTGCTGATGTAAAAAGTTCTGCAGGATGAACATTTCCAGGAGTGGGGACAGCTGATAAAAAGATGCTGAAACATTTTTAAAAATCTGACTTAAGTCTTTGCAAGTTCTCACTGTGGAGACAGAAGATTCAAGTGATCCAGCAAGAAGTTTTGGTCAATATGCTGCAGGGTGATGGATGATAGGGAGCCAAACAATGAGAAGGGCCATCCATATAAGGAGTTTAAACAAAGCAGTAAGAAAAACGGGTAAATGTGGGCAACGAATCAGAAAATTTGTAGAGTAAGAAATGCAACTAGAAAACAAATTAGTGAGTAAAACATTTGCCCATCAAGTTGGCAAGGATTAAAAAAAAATAATATGTATTCCCTTGCAAATAAGGGAGGAGCTTTCTCATATACTGCTGAAAGGAATGTAAATCAATAAAACCATTTAAGAAATCAATGTGTGATATAGATCACCTTTAAAATGGTTATTCTCTTTGACTTGATAATTCTATTTCTAGATTGACATATACCCATTTGTAGTTTTCTAGTCTTTATTGATTTATTTGAAAAAATTAATTTTGATGTAGAGTCTTCATAGAATTTATTATAGCAGCCCCAAATGAGAAAGATTAAAATATTTTCAAATAAATGGCATAGTTGCAACCACTAAAAAAGACATTTATATGCCCATGAAAAAGAGTGAAGTTGGACTCCTTCCTCACACCATACACAAAAATTAACTCAAAATGGATTGTAGGCTGAAATGTTTAAGAGCTTAAACTATAAATCTCTTAGAAGAAAACAAAGGAGTAACTGTGACCTTGAGATAGGCAAAGCCTTCTTAGATATGACATCAAAAGCACAAACATCAAAAGGAAAAAAATAGGCAAAATTAAAAACTTTTGTGCTTCAAAGAACAGTCAACACAGTGAAAAGACAATCCAAAACAATGGGAGAAATATTTGCAAACCATTTATCTGATTAGGGACTTGTATCCTTCTAGAATATATATTTAAAAATTACAATTCCAAAATAAAAAGATGACCTAATTAAAACATGGGCAAAGGTTCTGAATGGACATTTCACCAAAGCAGGTGTAAGAATGGCCAATAAGCATATGAAACATGCTTAACATCATTAGCCACTAGAGACGTGCAAATCAAAACCATGATGAGGGGTGCCTGGGTGGCTCAGTCGGTTAAGCACCTGCTTTTGGCTTAGGTCATGATCCCAGGGTCCTGGGATGGAGTCCCGTATCAGTCTCCCTGCTCAGTGGGGAGTCTGCTTCTCCCTCTCCCTCTGCTGCTCCCCCTGCTTGTGCTCTCTCTCTCTCTGTCAAATAAATAATTAAAATCTTTTAAAAAAAGAATTAAAAAAAAACATGATGAGATACCATTTTCCACCTGCTAGGATAGTTATACTAAAAAAGACAGTTAATAACAAGTGCTGGCAAAAACGTGGAGACATTAGAACCCTCATAACACTGCTGGTGGGAATGTAAAATGGAGCCGCCATTTTGGAAGATAGTATGGCAGTTCCACCAAAAGGTTTCCATGTGACCCAGCAATTCCACGCAGAATTCCATTCAGAAATAGAAACATACACTTCTACATAAATGTTTAAAGCGGCATTATTCATAGTAATTAAAAAGTGGAACCAACACAAATGTCCATCAACTGACAAACTGATAAATAAAATGTAGTGTATCTAGATGATAGAATATTATTTGGTAATAAAGAAGAATGAAGTATTGATATATGCTCTAACATGAATAAGCCTTGAAAAAAATTGTGCTAAATGAAAGAAGTCAGTCACAAAAGACCTGTATTATATATGAAATATACAACATCTATATGAAATGTCTGAAATTGGCAAATCTATAGAGACAGGAGAGTAAATTAGTGGTTGTCTAGGGGTTCGGAATGGGGAGTGACCACTAATGGGCACAAGCTTTCTTTCTGGGGTAACAAAAATGTTCTCAAATTGATTATGGTGATGGTTGTACCACTGTTCGGGTGGTGTACATCCAAACCCATTAAATTATATACTTTAAATGGGCAAATTTCATGGCATATGAATTGTATCTTCATAAAACTACTAAAAATACATTTGTGTAAAGTATACACTAGGAGAAGAAATGTTCATGATATTTGTGAATGATTTGGAATTGTGCATTGTGAATTATGATTATAGCTATTTGGAAAGAAGATTAGAAGCTCTGACAAAGTCTGGCAAGAGATCCACTAAAGTGTTAATGAAAGCTACTGTGGATGGTGAACTATGGTTGATGATTTTTTCCCCTTTGATGAGCAGGCCTTTTATAATACGGGAAACTTTTTTTTAATCAAAAAAATGAGGAGGCCTTATTTCCCAAACAGTCCTTGGGTGTAATCCTTCTTCATCTTTACCCTCTGCTCAACAGAAAGCAACCGAAGAGAGTTTCAGCTGTCATTCTATAGAAAACAAAGTCTGACTGAGACTAAAAGTGACATTTTCCATGCTTCCTCCTACCTCCTGTTCTTCTACCCCACAGGCCCATAAAAGAAAATGATTCAGAAAGTCCTGAGCAAGTGAAACCCGGAAATGTGCTGCGCTTATATCTGTCAGCCTCATGCCCTGGAGGTGAGGAGCAGACAACTGCTGTCCACGGCTTCTCACAGTGAAAGTGGAATGAGGGAGGCATGTGTCCAGCTGGGAGCATGAGTTAGGGCTCGTGCCAGGTACAAGGAGAAGCCTTATTTTTTCCTTGAGTGCACACTATATGCTTATCTCTACTGAGGAAACCAGCTTTTCCTTCTTACCTCCCAAGAGGAGGAGCCAGTGCTGGCTCCCGTTCCTGGACAGAGTTATGCTTCCCAGCTGGCCCCTCTCCAGGGCAGCCAGTTGTCCATCTCTATCTTGGAGGAACAGCTTTAACAAAGTCCTTGGCCCTGTTTGGAAATCCCCTTCCCCTTGCTCTCCCAAACAAAATTAATTTGAAACAGTTGGGTTAATCTGACATTTTTCCTCTGAAGAACATGTGTTCATATGAGGGGGGCAGGGTCTTCTGTCCCCGGGCTCTCTGCTTGGAGTCCATATACCTAACTCCCAAATGCTGGCAATCTGCAGTGCGTTCAGGGGCATGCACCTGGGTTGGAGAGAGGTCTGGGGCCAGTTCTCTGAGGAATGGTTGAAAGACCTGGGGCTACTTAGCTTGGAAAAGAGAAAACTCAGGGAGATCCTGAGATTGTCTCAATGAGCTGTTAGCACGAGAAAAGTTTATTTTGGAATAATATCTCAGAGAAAAATTGGAACCCATGCAGAGAGGTTGCAAGGAGGCAAATTGCCTTAATATTAGAAAGAGGTTTTAAGATGTGATTTTCATCAGAAGAAGGCTGTGTAGCAACTTTCTTTCAGGCATCATCAACTTGAGAATGTAAAACTTTTTTCCAATAACTATGTGGTGCTTATTATATGCCAGGCAATATTCTAAGTACTTTACATATATAATTCCCAGAATACTTACAACATCCTTCTAAAATAAGTGTATTTTTATCTTCAGTTTATAGATGAGGAGAAATAAGACTCAGAGAGAGGTTCAGTAACTTGCCCGGGGCCATACTGTGACTCAAACCCGGGTAGTCTGATCAAACACCCATGCTCTTAACTGCTATATTGAGGTTACATTTATATTAATACACCCAAGGTATGACTGTAGGCTCCTATATGTCAGAATATAGGATTTAGGTTATCTCATCCAGAGGTGCCCAGATCATTTCCAGGAGTCTCCAGGGAGTGTCTATCTATACCTACAACCTAGTGGATAATGTGCATATGCACCTGTTATGCACCATGGCTTCTCTCTTGGTGATGTCTCGGCTCTCAGTGCTATTCACACAGCCTCGCCAACTATACTAATTATGAGGCCACCAACGTGTGTGCCAAGAGGGCTTCTTCACAATGTGCCCCAGTTTGTAAGGCTCAAGGTCTGTGTGTTTCTGGGTTCTGAGAGCTGTGGAGAATGGTCCCACTTCTGTACCTGAGTTTGTCATCTGAGTGTCCAAGAAACGATACTTTTGACTAGAGTCCTCTGTCTCTCTCAATAAAATGTCCCCTTCAGCTACTGACCCTCATCTCCTTGGGTATAGAATTTCAGAGACAATCCAACAGTTGAAGTTGGGCCCTATAACTCACGTCCCTCTCTGTCACCTTTGTTTCTTTCTCAGCTGTCTCCTGTCACCTGGACAGCCACAATAAATAAAACTCTTTTCCCCCAGCCACAAAACACAGTGCCTCCATGCACCAGGTGAAGAGAACTCTGAAGAGATGTCGTCTCACTTCTTCCCAGCCCTTGCTCAGCCAAAAAAGACCTGTGAGACCTGAGAGCAGAAGCAGGAAGACTATTCCCAGGGGTCCTGGGGAAAAGGGTGCTGGATGAAGTTGGAGGCTGGAAAGAATGGTAAGAGCTCATCAATTCTAAAATGTTAGAATCCTAAGTCCCAAATAGTTTGAGAGAAATGGAGTTGCTTCAGCTTGTTTCCTTCAATAGCCCCCACTGGGTTTGCTTCAGGAAGAGTGAGCTGTGTTTCTAGGTAAAGTTTTTAGCAGTTTCTGCATCTACCTCATTTATGGAAGGGAAGGTACAGAGTGAAGGAACCGGCTGTCTAGTGTAGCTCACCTTTAGGCAAGAGAGGAAGCTGGGATGTGGAGGGCTGGGGTCCATTTACTGAGGGGGAGCAATTAATGGCTCTGTCTGATAAGCCATTTCCTTGAGGGAGAATTTCAGAGATGAGCTTGCTGTGCTTGTACCCAGTCCCTCTAATGTTCTTCAGGAGAGTAAACATGTCTCCATATTATCCAAGGGGTCTTCTCATTGTCTTTTATGGACAATGTGAGGGATGTGGACATTGAGATTCTTTGAAGGTTCCATGAGAATATTTAGCTGACATAAGGGAGAGAAGATAGAGACAAGAGGAAGGTACATCTCACTGTGGATAGGAGGAAAGGGTGTGGTAGCCAGCCTCAAAATGGCCTCTAATAATCCTTGCCTCCTGCTGCTCATGTCTTGCATAGTGTCTCTCCCTACACTGAATCCATGTTTGTCTGTATGGCCAATAAAATATGGCAAAAGTGACAGTGTGTGACTTTCTAGGCTAGGTCTTGACTTCCACCTTGGTCTCTGGGATCGTTTGCTCTGGGGGAGGCCAGCCACCATGTTGTGAAGGACACTGAAGCAGCCATGTGGAGGAGTCTATATGAGAAGGAACTGAGACCTCCCACCAAAGTTAGCACCCACTTGTCAGCCAAGTGAGTAAACCTCCCTGAAAGCAGATTCTCTAGCCTCAGTAGAGCCCTCGGATAACTGCAGCCACAGTTGATATCCTCACTACAACCTTGTAAGAGATCCTGAGCCAGAACTGCCCAAACTCCTCCTTACCTATAGAAACTGTGACAGATATTGTTGATTTAAGCCATTAAATTTTGAGCTAATTTATAACACAGCAATTGATAACCCATGAAAAGAGCAAGTCTGGTTATGTGAAGGGCCCTCTGGCATAAGCCTTGTGGGTTGGGGACCTTTATGCACCTTGTCCTTGGGAGGCCGGGGGGGGGGGGTTCCTTGTTCTGTAGTAGGCGTTGACAAACTAGGACCTGTGGGTCAAATCCAGCCCTCCACAGGCCAAATCTGTGGACATCACTTGTCCACATATTGCCTATGGCTGGTTTCTTGCTACAATGACGGAAGCGAATAGTTGTGATACACTGGATGGCTCAAAAAGCTGTAAATATTTACTATTTAGCCCTTTTTAAAAAAGATTTTTTATTTATTCATTTGAGGGAGAGAGTACGAGTGAGAGCACGGGCAGGGGGGAGAGTCACAGGGAGAGGGAGAAGCAGACTCCCCGCTGAGCAGGGAGCTCGAGTAGGGCTCAATGCCAGGACCCCAATCCCAGGACGCCGGTACTGTGACCTGAGCTGAAGGCAGATGCTTAATCGACTGAGCCACCTAGGCGCCCCTACTACTTAGGCCTTTATAGAAAAAACTAGCCAACTTCTGTCCTGTAGG
This sequence comes from Ursus arctos, assembly GCF_023065955.2. NCBI lineage: Eukaryota > Metazoa > Chordata > Mammalia > Carnivora > Ursidae > Ursus > Ursus arctos. The sequence continues at coordinate 50,820,993 of NW_026622786.1, read as the reverse complement.
AACAGTGTGATGGTGAACTGTCTTTCTCACACACATACAGATAAACATACCCTCTCCACACAAAAGTTTGAAGCGTACACATGTATTTCATCTGTCCTGTGAGCCGTCTCTGTTTTCCTCATCTGGCTAACTCCTACTCATCCTTCAAAACTCGGTTCAGATGCACCTTCTTGAATCCAAACATTTACTTGTGAAACCCCTCTCCTTCTTTGAGGTTGGCTTATATATGACCTCCTTCCCTCAATCCCCCAAGCGAAACAAATTCTAACAGCAGTGTTTCCATATCTCTTTTAGAACTCTAGTCGATCACATGATGGGGATTTGTTTAGTGTCTTTCTCCCCCACTGGACAATAAGCTCTTCAAGAGCAAGGACTGTTTATAACCTCAGAGAAATATACCTTTACTTATATGTTCATCACAAATACTTATCAGACACTTATTATTTGTCAGATAATTTGCTTACACAGAGAAAAAGACTAAGTCCCTGCCCTCAGGTTGCTCTAGAACAGAAGTGGAAAAGCAAACTGGCTTTAGGATATGAGGTGGTGGAGGTGTGTGCAAACTTCATTAGTGAGCATATTTGCTGTAGCCATAAAAACATCTGCAAAATGAAATTGATTTTCAACACTTTCATAGCATTTACCATTTGTCAGACACTGTACTAAGCACTTACATACGTTACAATTTATTTAATCCTTATACAATATGAGGCAAGTACTACAATTATTTCTATTCTACAGGATATGAAGACCAAGGGAGGTCAAGTAACTTAACCAGGGTCACAGAGCTAAAATGTCCGATGAATTTTGGAGCCATTATTTAGTTGAATAATCTATTCTAAGTCTCAGAAACAACACAAGTGTGAGAAATTGGGGTAATGCTGTTCTTTTCTTTTTGAACACTAAGTGGATAGTTTCTGTCAAGCTGGAAATTCCAGCTCCAGAGTCTTTCTGATGACTTACACTATGCTTGGCATTTTATTTCTAGGAATTGCCTTCTGGGAGATTCTGCTGTTTTAATGATTGTGCAAGCCTGGTTTCCTCATTGACTTGCACTATTTGCCACTTTTAAGTCATCCCTAGTTATCAGTTTTACTTTCCTAGGGCTTTGTGGGGGGAAGAACACAGTCAACAACCCCCAACGGTGTTCTTTCCTTGCTAAAGTCAATAGGACTATGGATTGTCTACAGTTGGGATGTGAGATGGGACCCTAGTGACTTCTCTCTGCCACCACTTGTCTCCAGCTGTGATCTAGTTGTGGATTAATTGGTTCCACCCTTGGGTGTCGTTCAATGGATTGGTTTAAAGAGATTTTGTGTACCGTGGCTAATGCCACTAGTTCTAGCGTAAAGAAGACCATTGCCCCCTGTAGTAAGAATCACTTGATTGCATTCTAGTTTCCTTTCTAGGAATGAAGACTCTAAAGCTCTAAAGCTGGTCCCCTTTACAAATACATAAGTAGGTGTTCTGAGCCATTTGTCCCCTCTGTTCAGATCACTCATTTGTGCTTGGCTCGGCCTTCCTGCACAAAGATGTGGGCACTTTGTGGTAAAGACTGAAGGTGGGGGAGTGGGAGAAATCCCACTGAGGACAGTGATAGGTGCTGAAAACGGGTATGCCCCTTGCTCAAGAGCCTTTGATCAGCAATTCCCTTCAAAGGGAAAGGTGCAGAGTGAAGTGATGAGGAGTAGTGTCAAAGTGGAGGGGGGAAGGGAAAGGCCGGTATCTCCACTTGTGGTTTTCGGCATATTCATCTTCATTCAACAAGTCCTGATGGAATCAATTATGTGCCAGACCTTGTTTACAATCAGGTCCTGGAGTTTACAATGGCCAATAAGACATATGGTTCCTGCCCTTCTAGAGCAGTGGGGAAGATCAGAAAGAAGTTAACAGTTAAATACAATAATTGCTAATTATGGTAAGCGATGGTAGGAATAAAGACTGGGCTATTACAGAGAATAATCGAGAGTGGGGGATGGGACAGGACTATTTGTTTTGAATGGAGTAATCAGAGAAGGCCTCTCTGAGGATGTGAAGGATTGCACTTGAAGGATAATGAACATGAAGGATAAAGAAGCAAGGGGAGAATCCCAGACAGAGGGAATGGATTGTGCAAAGGCTCTAAAGCCAAGGTCAGCTCAGGCAAGCAGAAATAGCTAAGTTGCTCTTGGTGGGGGCCTTCAGAGCTTTCCTTTGTTCCATCCAAACGTGTTCCTGGTGATAGCTTGAGAACGCACTTTGCCAGAATCTGTAAGAATTTACAGGGTCATCTGGAGTCTCAGCCTTCAGCTATGGCTTTGAGGCAGAGGAGTATTCATCAAGAAAAGGAGGACATTTAGGGACATGGGGCCCCTTCTCTTCCATTTTAGGACAAGTAGACCTTGGTAAAGCTTAGTGTTACAAATTACTTATGTCCTCTGGGTTCAAATCTTGGCTCTGCCACTTGCAAACTATAAGCATAACATGTTACCTAACTGCTCTGTGCCTCAGTGTCCTTATCTGTAAACCAGGTCTGAAAAATGTATCTACCTCATAGGATTGTTATGAGGATTTAATTAGTTCACGTTAGCTAAGCACTTAGATCAGTACCCGGCACATAAACATTCAACAATCATGTTGTTGTTATTATTATCACACTGCTGTACCCTGCTGACACTTCAGATGGCAGTGAAGGTGTGTTATATATTCCCCAGATGCTGGTCTCCCAAGGATCAAGCTATAGCTTTCTTATATAATTCAGTTCAGAAATCATTTTTATACCAGGCACTGTATTGGACACTTCACTGCATCATTTCCTTTGATCCTTCCAACAATCTTAGAGGGATTACTACCCCTATTTTATAGATGCAGGAACTCAGGTTTAAAGAGATTAACTCACTTAACCTAAAACCACGAAGCTAGTATGGTTCCTAGGTCCGCCACTGAGATCTGACTCAGTAGGCCTGGGTACGTCCTTGGAATCTGCATTACAAGTACCTGCCCCAACCTTCCCAGCTCAGATGAGGCTGACCTCCTTACTGTACTTTGGAAAGCTATGGCCTTAATGATCTCTAAGGCTCCCTCTGGCTGCAGGTCCATGAAGATGGGGAAGTCCATACGTGCCAAGTACATAGTTTAACGAGGAAGACAGTTTGCTGCTGCTGATGTTTATTATAACGGAATGAACTCAGCTCATGCCACTGGTTCCCTGCTTCAGGGATTGTCCAACAGGCACATGGGGGCTAAAAAATGTCCCCAGAGTGTTTTGCATTATGTGACCTCAGTTCGCAATTTCTCATCTACAGTTCCAAAATAAGATTAAATAAAAATGCTTCGAAAACCAAGTCTTAAGTTTGGGGAAACTCATTTTGCAGTCAAACATGACTGCAGGTTTTTTGGCCGATGTTATTTAAACTACTTGCTGTGAATATTTAGACACTACACTGCAAAATTATCAGTATGCTTGATTATGGGGTTGTATTAATGATCTATTGTTGCATAACAAATTACCCCAAAACTTAAAGGCTTAAAACAACAAACATTTATTTTCTCACAGTTTCTGTGGGTCAGGAATTCAGAAGAGGCTTAACTGGGTAGTTTTGACTCACGGTCTTTCCTGCAGTTGTGGTCAAGATGCTACCGGGCTGTAGTCATCTGAAGTCTTGCCCAGGGCCAGGGGTTCCCTTGCAAGACAGCTCACTCATATGGCCATGGGCAGGAGAAAGCACAATGCTTTTTACGACCTAGTCTCTGAAATGTCCCACTGTCACTTCTGCTTTACCCTTTCTTAAAAGAGAGTCACCAAGATTAGCCCACACACAGGAAAAGGAGATTTAGATGTCACTTCTTGAAGAAATGAGTATCAAAAAATGTGTGGACATTATTTCAAAACCACCATAGAAGCGTTACCCAGATCTTCCTGGAGGTGTTCAGTTACATGCAAGATATGGAGCAGTATTATCCTACAAAAGAATACAGTAAAGATTACTAAATAGTTCTGAATTGCATCTGGCACCAAGAGTTTTGGATAAAGGGTTATGATTCTATAGTATCATGACAAGCTTGCACTATGGTTTTCACCACTTTATTTTATTTTATTTTATTTTATTTTATTTTATTTTATTTTATAGATTTCATTTATTTATTCATGAGAGACAGAGAGAGAGAGAGAGAGAGAGAGGCAGAGGTGGTGGAGGGAGAAGCAGACTCCCCACGGAGCAGGGAGCCTGATGCGAGACTCAATCCCAGGACCCTGAAATCATGACCTGAGACGAAGGCAGACGCTTAACTGACTGAGCCACCCAGGCGCCTGGTTTTTTACCACTTTAAATAAATTAAAGCAACATAGAATATTTTGGAATATCTTCCAGCCTCAGGGAACCTCATGGATTATCCAGTAACTAGAATTTACCCTCATCCCCTTCACTCTTACAGATGAATAACTTGAGATTCAGAGAGGGAAAAGAAAAATTTCTAAGAACATACATACTGTGTTTCAGACACTACTGAGTGCCTTCGATATATTATTTTGTTAAATTTTCCCACTTTACTGATGAAGAGAATAAGAATCAGAAAGGTGAATAGAATGTCTGGATCAGACAGCTAGTGTGTTTTGGAGACAGGGCTAAAAACCCATGTCTCCCAAGTGTCACCAGAGCCCGAGTTTACAGATAAGGACACTGAGGCACAGAGCAGTTAAGTAACACGTTATGCTTATAGCTTCCAAGCGGCAGAGCCAAGATGTAACACCCCCTCTTATGACCCTCTGGGATGTGAGAGCAGAGCTGGCAAAACCTAGACATCATATCCCTGGAGGGTCAAGTTGAAAGGTCTTCTGTCCACACACCCAGGGTTCTCCCTAGTCTGAAGATCGCACCAGACTGCTGCTTCCCTAGCTAGTGTCCAACCTGAGATTCTCCCCTGGGAACCAGACAAGAACTCCAGAAGTTGCAGAAGCAATGACCTCACTGGCCATTGCCTTACCCTCAAAGTAGGATTCTGAACTTCAAGCTGGGTGGGTGTTGCTGAGGTGTGACCAGGCTCTGTTCCCACTTTGAAATGCCTTCTCAGAGTACCTCAGAGATACATCATGTTCACACTCTCATCTAAGAGGTGTTCCCAAACAAAACCTCCTCCCCAGGGGATTATGGCTGGAGAATCCTTTCCAAGAGCTGTCAGCTTTAAACTCTACAAATGATATGCCATCATTAGGAATCTAAGTTTAAAAGTTACAATGATAGTGGTTGTAGTAATAGAATCAGGACTCTTTTAGTGACATGTGTCAGAGAATCCAATCCGAAATGACATAACCTAAAGGAGACTTAATTGAGAAGTTGAGATGTAGAGTTGATTTCAGGTGTGGCATGATGCAGACAATCAAATGCTCCAGGAGGAATCAGTCTCTCTTTCATCTCTCCACTCTGTGTCCTCTGTTGTTGACTCCAATTTCAGACTGTCTGATGGGTCCCTGAGCCAGTCACTAGCATAAGAGGACAACAGTGTTCTCACTGGCCAGAAATGGGTCACAGGACATTCCTGGACGGGGGGATTGGGGCAAGCACAGACCAGTAAGTAAACAACTGGAGGCTCCACTGGAAGTAGGACAGAGGGATGTTGCCAATAAGTTTGACAACATTTGAGCTCTTATTATGTGCCAGACTCTATGCTAAGCATCCCACATGCACAAATCTCATTTAATCTTTTAAAAAAATATATTTTATTTATATATTTGAGAAAGAGAGAGAGCACGAGCAGAGGGAAGGGGCAGAGGGAGAGGGAGAAGCAGGCTCCCCGCTGAGCAAGGAGCCCGATGTGGGGCTCGATCCCAGCACCCTGGATCACCACCTGAGCCAAAGGCAGACATTTAGCTGACTGAGCCACTGAAGGCACCCCTCATTTAACCTTTATAAACAACTCTATAAGATACATATTAATATTACATCCATATAATAGATGAAGAAACTGTGGCTCAGAGAAGGTCAGGAACATGCTCAAGGTCGTGTAGCTCCTGAGTGAGGGGCTGAGTTTGAACCAGTTCTGATTGAAGAGCCATTCTGGTTCCATTTCCGTGAAGCTGCCTGTGGCATCAGCTTCCTCCACGTCACTGAGGCTTGGAATAGCAGTGTCTTCTTCAACATCGTCTGCATCCAATAGTCACCAAATAGAGTTGATCCTAGCTCCACCATCTTTGAGCTTCCTGTTCCTGTCTTTTACTCCTAGCGCCACTTCCCTAAGGACTTGATCACTTCTCTCTGGATAATTAGAATAGCTTATCCTTTCCTCAGAGGACACACATGTGAGTTCTGAGGGCCATTTTAACTTACAAATTCATATTTAAAAGTTAGGATTAGGGGCGCCTGGGTGGCTCAGTCAGTTAAGCATCTGCTTTTGGCTCGGGTCACGATCTCAGGGTCTTGGGATTGAGCCCCCACATTGGACTCCCTGCTCAGCGGGGAGTCGGCTTCTCCCTCTCCCTCTGCTCCTCCCTCCACTTGTGCTCTCTCTCTCTGTGTCAAATAAATAAATAAAATCTGTAAAAAAATAAAAGGATCACATAAAAATCTATATCCTATGGTATTCTTTGAAAAAGGAAAAATTCGGTAACACTGAACTTGCAATCTTCATGCCAATAATGACTGAAATTGAGCATCTTTGGTTCAGTTGGCCAAGTCCCTGTTGCTTTTTACCTCCAGACCTCCTCAGTCAGGTAAGTTCCTCACCTACCCTCTGTAAACATCTGAGTTTGCAAGCCTAGTCCCTAGCATCTCCCCATTTTTACCCATCTTCCTGGGACCACTAGGTTTATCTTCTTTTTAAACCATGATCTGATTATCCCAGTTCATATTCAAAGACATTTAAGAGTTCCACACTGCCTATAGGCCCACCGCAAGCTGGACCCCAGGCTACTTCTTTAGGCCTCTGTCCTCTTGAATAAATAAGCCTCTGCCACACCTCTCTGGACTAGGCCCCATATTCCCTGTCCCACTTGCGTTTGCCCAGGCCTTAATCTCTGGGTCCCTAATGTCCATTCTTAGTCTTCTCTGTGCCTCTTCACACCTGCTCTTTGAGTGCTCACACAACTTTGAATGACCAGGTCAATTCCCACCTCCTCCAAGAAGCCTCCATCAACATTAATGAGCTCCGACTTCATACACCACCAGTCCATTATTTTTGAGCACCTGTTGTGAATGACGTTTACTGCAATAATAAATACTCTTTATAATCAATCAGTCGAGTTCATATTTATGGAACACTGCTATGTGCCAGGCATTTTTTGGAGTGCCTTACACTCACAGGACCCAGAGCCTGGGCACCTTATCACCACCTCAGATATGTATTCAGCATATATTTTAAAGAAACTGCTGTGTGCCAGACACTGTAGGATATGTTGCAAATGTAAAGATGAATAGTAGCATGCTCTCTGCCCTCAAAGAACTCCCAAGCTAATGGAAAGAGACGGACGTGGTCCAATAGGAGGAATGAGTATCACGGGTGTCCTTATAGAAGTGTAGAAGGAGAAAGGGGGCAACACGGAGGTGTCCATGAGAATTTGGAACTTGTGCACAAAGGGGGTGGGTCACAGCCAGCTGAAGGGTCAGGGAAGACTTTGTAGAGGAACTTTGAGTTGAGTCTTAAAAGGTGAATTACACAAAAAGCCACATATTGTATTATTCCATTTATATGAAATGTTCAAAACAGACACATCCACAGAGACAAAGAGCAGATTTCCAGGGGCTGGGGGAAGGGGAGACTGGGGTGTGATGACTTAACGGGCACAGGATTTCTTTTGGGGATGATAAGAATATTCTGGAATTATATAGTGGTGATGGTTGCAGAAGACTGTAATAGGAGTGATTGAATCATACATTTTCTCTTCTTTTCTTTTCTTCTCTAGTTTATTTGAGAGAGAGAGAGCGCTTGCACACAAGCGGCAGGGAGGAGTGAGGGAAAGAGAGAAGCAGACTCCCCGCTGAGCAGAGAGCCTTACATAGGGCTCCATCCCAGGACCTCAAGATCATGACCCAAACTGAAGGCAGATGTTCAACTGACTGAGCCACCCAGGCGCCCTGAGTTGTACAATTTAGAATGATTAAAAAGGTAAAATTTATGTTAAGTGATTTTTATCTCAAAAAAAAAAAAAAAAAGATGAGTTGATATCTATCAGGTATGCTGAGCAGGGCATGGGGTGGGGGCTATTGGAGATGGGTTGATTTCAGGTAAAGAATGCAAGTTTGGGAAACAGTGAGCTGAGTTAGAATGGCTGCTGTTACAGTGCGCTCGGAGTTGGTGTGGGCAGGGCCTAGATTTCACAGCAGCAACTAAAGCTCCCAAAGCAGATACGGGCAATATAACAATCTTGTAGGCCATTCCCAGGAGTTTGGACTCTATCCTGCCGGAAATGGGGCACTGGTGATGATATTCAGCAGGACAACGATGTGCTCGAGTATATGAGGAAGATCAAACCAATCCTTATATGGAGGATGGGGATGCGTAAAAATCTGGAAGCAATAGGGGAATTATTGTAACAGTCCAGATGAAAGCCAACAAGGAGTTGAGGATGGGACCATTGCCACATGCTGGAGAGCAGAATCTTTGTCATTTGCGTTTGTGAATTTCATTCATTCATTGAAATATTCCCTCAATGACCATAAGTGGATTTCCATTGTGGCCCATTATGTGCTGGTGCTGAGGACACAGCAGTGAACACAGACCAGGCCTAGCTCTCCTAGAGCATACTGTCTGGCCAGGGAGGCATGTGATAAACCAGTAATGACACAGTGGATGATTAACAATTGGGAGAGGTACTTTAAAGGACAAGGACAAGGTTCTAGCGGTAGCCAGACAGCCCTAGTTTTAAAACCTGGTTCTCCACTACTCACATGAGGGCAAGTTTCTCAGGCTTTTGAAGCCTTGGTTGCCTCATCTAAAAATGTGGGTAGCAGCAGTACCCACCCACAGGATGGTTAAGGAGATTAAGTTAGTGCTGTAGATAGAGGTGCCTACCAGTGCTTGGCAGGCTGCAGAAGCTCAGAAGAATCATTTGATTTTCCACATTAGCTTGGCACCGTAAATCTGAGTTGGACAGAATTATATTATTGACCTTGAACCCGTCAGTCTCTGGAACATGGTGGAAGACATGGGAATGCTGATTTGCTGTGTATAGAGTGGCCAATTGATCTGAGAAGAAGCCCTTTAGGAAATGTTCATTTTTGAGAACAGGCAGGCCTGCCTTAGCATTGTGGAAGTTGCTGTCCTCCCCCTGTTACTCCACCCCCAACTAGGCTTCTCTGCGTGTGTAAGAAACAGCCGTGGATTTTGGTGTCTCCCTATATAGTTCATTCCTCAAGAGAATGACATTCCCTGGCCTGGTACAAAATATCCTTTTTTTGACCTTCAGAGGCCAATGTGCCCATGCTCCTTGTAACTCCAAAGGAATGGTGCCCACCAGTGTCTTTCCCTTACAAGATTCAGGCTTAGTCATAAACTCCCTACACATGAGTACCTTCATCCAAAATCATGGATTGAATGCCTCTGTCTGGCAGTCACTGCGCTAGGTGTTAGGATTATAGTATTGAAAAGAATAAGACCACTCCCTCAAAGGCATCCTAATCTCATGGGGAGTCAGAGAGGTAAATGAATCAGTGCCATCTGTGTTTAAGGGGCTAGAATCAAAGTAGCCCAGGCCATAGAGTGGGTGCACAAAGGCAAACTGAGGCACCTTGTCTGGGAGTGCATGCCAGACTGTGTTAGACAAGGCTGGGCTTTGGTGTCCAGCCCCTGACATACTTCTCGGTGATAATAACTGTCCTTTAGTGAGTACCACTATGTCCCTGACATAAGGCGCCAGATACGTATGTTGCTTAATTTAATCCCCATGATGATGCCATGAGGACTGTTTTAAATGAATCAGTACATTACGACATTTAGAAGAGTGTCTGACTCATGGTAAATGTTCCATAAATGATATCTATTATTATTCTATATTCTCTCTCTCTCTCTCTCTCTCTCTCTCTCTGTCCTCTTTCTGTCTGGATAAAACTGACATTAGGTGAGAGGAGCTCAAAAGTCCATAGGGTCCAAACATAAGTCTTTGGCAAATTCCCATGGAGACCCAAAAGGCAGCTTGGGTTTCCATCACGGGCAGCAGGGATAGGTGAGAAGTGCTGGGTTCTCACAGTGGGGCACTATGTAGCAGGGAGAAGCAGTAGATTAGCAATACACATAGCACTAATGCCAATTGGAGGACTTGGTCATTGGCCCCTCCTGAAGAGGGCTTCTCAGCTCCAGCAGATGGCTGCCCTGTGGGAATAAAGCCTATGACAGATACAGCAGAATGACTCGCTCTGCATCTGTCCCTCCTTTCTCCTCATGCCTCCCTGAACTGCAGAGGCTGGAGAAATAAAATCCACCTTTATCAGCCTTCTTGACACGTTCTGGGTATGATTAGAGTCTGCCATTTAGATTGCTCACAGGAGGCTCAAACTGAGTTAAATGGGGGTGAAGGTGGGATCAGCTTGTTGCTACACTGCTTTGCTGGTGCGGGTCTGGCCAGTGCAGAGCCTCTAGCCGTGATGACAGCTCCCCCATCCTGAGTTGTGGCTCAGGTGATAGGAGCCTGGACTGAGCAGTTGAGATACCATCTGGGTGTTGTTCCTAGTGCTGTTTTGGGGGGCCACTCTCCATCAATCTTGTGAGCACCCAATTCCCTGGAATGTTTTCCTGCTTAACATAGCTAGAACATTTTTTCTTATCGTGTGTGTGTGTGTGTGTGTGTGTGTGTGTGCGCGCGCTCTTCAAAATTTTAATGTGAAATCTCCTGATTTGTAAATAAGGACTTGCACAGAGCACCCAAACCTTTCTCACCCTGGCTTCCTCACCTATGACATGGTGGTGTGAAACCACTTCCCATCATGTAGTGGGAAGGATTCTGTGAAATATCATTTGCAAAGTGCCTGTCATAGAGCAATAACAGACATCTTTCCGTAGCATAGAAAGCATGGGTTTTTAGAAACTGGGTTCAAATTGTGGTAATACTGCTTATCAGCTGTGTGACCACATAAAACTTTCTGCAGCCCTGGGCATTGTGGGTGATAAAATACCTACTATTGCATGGTCTTTTTGTTGGCATGCTGGCTTTGGTGAATATTAAAGAGCTAACATATACCAGGATGCCCAGCACGGTGCTTGCCTGACAGAGTCCTCTCTTCTCAAATGTTCATTTCCTTCTTTATCACCTATTTCCTTCAACCATAGTAATATTTAATATACTTGTGGATAATGGGGATGGTTGGAAAGAAACTAATGAAGTAAACAGTTGTAAAGGATACAATTATACAACCAACCATTTGCTCCCTGTTGGGAGACTGACAATTTTTTCCCTCCATAATACAGAAAATAAAGTGGTATCTGTCATTTCAGTGGGTGTGTCTGGGTGCTCTGGAGACTGTTCTGCTCACACCTCTTTCCTGCCACCAACCGTCCTTTCTCCTGCTACCAGAACCACGGTTCAGCTCTGCTTCAGGAGATAGGACCGGTGCTCTGGGCATCTGGGGACCTGCCAAGTGAGATAAGAGTGGGTTGGGGAAGGGTAGCCCTCTGAGATCCTTGGCAAAGTGCCAATAAGGTAAGAGGAGGAATGGTTGATGCTGGACACACAGTAGGTCTGCCAGTTTGTCAAGAGTTGTAGGAGACTAGTATTATCTGTGGAAGGGGGTGATCAGGTGCAGAGTAGGATACTGAGGAGAGTCAGGGCTAGAAAATTGCTGATTGAATGGGGAGCATAGTGGCTATTATAGGATTATTTGCTAGCCTTTCTTGCTGTGAGATATACTTCTTGGCAAGAAGTGTGACCAGTGGAATCCATTGAAACGTATTTGTAGAAACCATCAGTAGACATTTATATTGGGTACCGCCCACCATATGCTCCAGTAAGCATTGGAGGGAAGAACGGTGTTTTGTTTTTATTATTTTTTAAAATCCCTTCCAAAGCCTAGCAGTGGTGATTAGCACACCACCTGTAATTTATTGTTAATGTAGACAGGGCATCTTGTGGAGAGACTTGGTCGTTGGACAAACATCTGTGGAATGCTCACTGCCCCCTATATTCCTGCCAGGAGCCTGGCTACAGTCGGAGGATACAAAGTCCCTGCACCCAGGGAACTGACATTATAGAGACGGAGGCAGATGCAGGCCTTCGGCTACCACTAATTGAGTGCCTACTATGTTCATGCACCTACCAGACTCTGGGATATAACAGTAAGACCTGGTCCCTGCCCTTAAAGATACAACATCTGTTGGGGTGGGACAGTGGGAAGGAAATGTCAGGGGGACAGGGAGTTGCAATCTGGTATGCTTCAAGCTGGTGTGGGTGAATTATCCAGGTGTGAGCAGAAACCATCCAGGTGACAACAAGGGGGTTGTGTGTGTGTTTTTGTTGCTGAGGGTGAGGAGAAGGCATTTTAGGCAAAGAAAGCTGCTCTGAGTACAAGAAAGGGCACAAGCCCTAGGAGGACAGGGTGAGCTCAGTATTGCTGTAGGGTAGGGGACAAGGCTGGGAGGTATTGATAGGAAGTGAAATTTCAAGCAAGTTGAGACTAGACCTGCTAAAACTTGTTTGTCATGCTCAGAACCTGAACTTCAATGGGAAACCAGAGAGGTATTTTAAAAGGTAGATTGAATCCATTAATCCTACAACTATTTATTGAGTGTTAACTATGTATATATTTGCTACTGGACTAGATTCTGGGAATTTGATGTTGTGCAAAATAGTTTTTGTCAATGCAGGGTTTATGATCTAATATGAGAGATAAATTAAACAAACCAATTTCTTTTACAAGGAGAATGTATTAAGGCAGTGTTTACATAATTAAAACATAATTAAAATCATAACATACTCCACAGTCACCCAACATACATACAAAGTTATTAAATATGACAAGTGCTGTGAAGGGGACTCCAAGTCAGCTGATGGTAAAATGCCAAATAATGGCTAATAATAATAGAGACATTTGGTAAGTGATCATTATGCAGCTGTCATCATGCTTCATGCAGATTATCTCATTTAATCTTCAAAGCAATCAAATGAATGAGTTTTATCTTCACGTAGGGACATATGTCTGACTCCAAGACTTGTACAATTCATTGAGGTTGCGTTTTGATTTCATCTTTTGCTAATAGTAACCGTGATAGTAGACTGAATAGTGGCCACCCGAAAATGTCCACACCCTAATCCTTGGAACCTGTGCTTATATTACTTTCCATGGCAAAAAGGACTTTGCAGATGGGATTGCCATGGGGAGAGTATCCCAGATCATCCAGATGAGTTCAATGTAATCGCGAAGGCCCTCATAAGAGAGAGGCAAGAAAGTCAGAGAGAGGAAGGAGCAGAGAGAGAAAGGAGAGGCTGGAGGGATGTACTTTGTAGATGGAAGAAGGGACCGCTGGTTAAGGAAGGCCTCTGGAAGCTAGGAAGGCAATGGATTCTCCCTTAGAGCTTCCAAAAGGAACAAAGCTCTGCTAACACATTGATTTTAGCCCCTAAGAACCAGTTTCATCTTCTGACTTCAGAACCATAAGATAAATTCGTGTCATTTTAAACCAACAAGTTTATGGTAATTTGTTACGGTGGCAATAAGAAACCAATAAAGCAACTTTTGGGGGATACTCACTTCACAACAGCTGGGTCAGAAGCCCTATGTCATAACACTCTGCTTTGCCTAAATGAGGGCAAACTAAGGAAGTATTTTAGAAGCTTGTAGAAGATCTGCAGTTGGGAGGATGAGTCTGAAAACAAAAGGTGAGTGGGAAGAAGTGGACAGAGGGTGTGTGAAGGGCAGGGACCAGCAGAAACAAAAGCATCAGGGCAAGGGTGGGCCATGAAGGCAAGTGTGGAGGAGGGTTTTGCTAAAACCACCAGGCATAGCAGAGGGCCAGAGTGTGACATAAGCCTAGCATTTTGGCTACAGTCAGACCATGGAGCCGGACACCCATGTGAGCTGTGACTAGGCAATGGGGAGCCACAGGAGGACTTCGAGGAGGGCCGTGTCATAATCAGGCAGCATTTTATGAAGAATTCCCTCCATGGGTGGGAGCGGTGGGGGAGAAGGGCAAGGAAACCAGTTCTGAGGCTTTGCTGTCATCTGCCCCATGTGATGCTAGTCTGAACCAGGCTGGTGGCCATGAGAAGAGAGAGAGGAGTCTCCCTGTCATAAAGCACACAGAAATACATGGTTTTGTATATTGGCAGTTCTCAAAGTGTGGTCCCCGGACCTTTGCAGTGTCATTGAGACCCTTCAGGGAGCTCTCAAGTTTATTATTACCTTTTTTCATTTCAAAGTTAAACTTTTTTTTTCATTTCATTTCATTTTTCACTTTCATTCTTTCACAGTGCATAGTGGAGTTTTTCAGAGGTTACAGGGGTAAAATCACTGCAGACTTATGGCAGAAGGAGAATTCATCTCCCTTTTATTAAGCCAGACATTAAAAAGACTTGAAAAAAATGTATTATTTGTTTTGGACAATATTATCTCACAAAAATGCTCTTCATGCCTACATATACTGACTTGTTATTTCTAAATGAGTATTTATTTAGATATCTTAGTAGTAATTTATCACATGGTAAATATTGATAGATATAAGCCATATAAACCATAGCTCTTTGAGGTCTTCAATAATTTTTCAGGAGTATAAAAAGGTCGTGAGACCAAAAAGTGTGAAAACTGCTATTGCACACAAATCTGCAGGCTTGTTTCTCTTTATTTGAGGTATTTTCCTAGACTTAGGCCTTTTAAATCCTGAAAGAGGCAAGACAGATATGGCTCTTCCCAAATGACAGACGAGGCTCCGTGGGATTAAGGTATGTGCACAAATGCATGTAACCTGGAAGAGTGGAATAAGGCTGAAAGCCATGTGTTTATGCCCAGATCATGGGCTGTTCCCATTGCTCTACGCGCTGGAGAAGGGCTTGGCCTGCTGGGAGGAGGCCTGGGGAGGACTCCTCCTCATGCTGCTGCCAGCCCAGAAGGGCCTGGGAGCGCGCCAGGCTGGTGCTTCCCGGCCGTGCCCAGCGCTCCCTCTAGAGGCTGAAAGTAGACTCTACACCATTCTTGCTTTATCTTCCTATCGTGAAATTCTGTCCCAGGAGGAGTTTGAAATTCCTAGCTCCCTGATGCCTTGAAGCAGGCGATGGACAGCAAGCAGAGCTCTGTTTTCAAGTGAGGAGGCTGTGGAGTCGAGAAGCAGTGTGTTGCAGTGATGAAAGCACTGGACTGACCTGAATCTTGGTTCAGACTCAGTCTACAACTGGCGTCACTTGACTTCTTTGGGGTTCAACTACTCAGGAGGAAATAGTCTGTACAACCTAGCCATAAAGATCCTTCCAGCTCTAACAGCCTATGATCCTAGATGCTAATTGTCCCCATAGCCCATGTCATGAGTAGAGACATCAGGGAGAAGGCTTGGTTTCCTGGGCTGCAGTCTCTCAGGGCTCTCCTTGCATTTATGGGTTTAGCTCAACCTGAATCTGATATTAGGATGAATCTTTGTAATTACAGAGCTCATAGATTCTGTCCTTTAGCAAGTTTATTTTTTAAGATCTTTCTCTATTAAGCACACAAGAACAAGCTGGCATTGGCTGAGATATGTGTCAGGCAGTGGGTCAAGGACTAGATGCATATTTTATGACCCGATCCATACCTCAACCCTATATGCTAGGTGCTAGCATTATATTGCCATTTTACAGAGGAGAAAACCGAGGCTAAGGAACTTGCCAAGATCAGGAAACAACTGTGTGGCAGAACCAGAATTCAAAACCAAGCTGTCTGACACAGCCATAACACTATACCTAGCCCTGATAATAAGAGTGTGCTTTTTTTTTTTTTTTAGGGTTTGATGTGTCCTTGGAGCTTTATGCATGTTATGTTATTTAATACAGTTATTCTGTAAAGTAGGTATTGTTATCTCAGTTTTACAAGGAGGACACTTATTCTCAGGTCACCCGGTGCCAGAGCTGAGATTTCATCTCTGGGACTTCAAAGCCTGAGCTCTTCATTGTTGTTCAGAACCATCTGTGTGCCAGAGAAAGATGAGAAAGACCAGCTGAGTCTACTGCCTTCTATTATAGTCTCCTTGTGGGATAGTACTAGTTACAGCCATTTACTGAGCACCATTGTAAGCCTTTACATGTATGAGCTCAATCCTCACAACAATGCGATGAGATCTGATTACCATCCCATTTTACAGATGAGGAAACAAAGGCATGGCGACAGAGGGGTTAAATACATTGCCCGAAGTGCCTCCCACATTTGGTGGTGGGAGAGTTGAGATCTTGGCTTTAGAACCAAAGGTTTTAGTCACTATATTACCCAAAGCACAAATAGTTCCCACAGAAATGTAGGGGCCAGTGACCAGGGTTGAGGACAGTCCAGGGGAAGAAGCCCAGGCTGCAGAGAAATCCCAAGGTGGGGAAGGAGGTGTCCCTCTCTGGGCCCTGTTCCTCTGTGACCCTGGCTTTCTAGCTGTCTATCAGACTGCTGCACTTAGAAATTATGACTTCTCCTCAAATCTAAGGGCTAAAAAAGCAGAATTCAACACATTTCCCCAAATCGTTCTCAAAATGTCTCTTCCTTGTCAATGTTATCATTCCTTCACACCACCAGAATCAAACCCCAATGGATAATTTGTTGGTGTTAGAGAACTATATTAAAGATTCTAAGATGTTGCCTTGTCTAGAATGAGCAAGAAAGAAAGATATGATCAATGAAAACATTTCTGTGGTGGGAATAGTGGGAACTGATCACATGTGCCATGTATTTGCTATTTCTGGAGTGGGCTCTGTCCTAAGGAAGGGTTACAGAACTGAGTCCTGAGAGCAGGTGCTGACAGGCACCAAGCCGATATGAATACCCAGGTCAGGGGTGGGGGTGGGGGGCATGGCTGAGAACATGGCTGTTCTTGGATGGAGAGAGTAGGTGCTAAGTCAAACTGGCCAGACTTAGAGAAAAGGGAATTCTAGATAAGAGGTATCAGCCTGGGGCACTAAAGTGAGGTTGCCAAGCTAAGGGAAGGCTGGCAGGGCCCAGAGGAAAGACAAGGAACAGATGATTTCTTGTTTGAAAGCCATGGCAGAAAAGCCTTAAGCCCCAGGATGGTACGAAGCGAGGACAAATGAGTTGCACCAGGGAGGATTTCTCCTGAGCTATGGCATTCCCTCCTCCAGAAATACAAAGCAATGGTGCCTTTCAGTTGGGTAGGATGGGGTTCTGGGATAAGCTCCAGTGGGAATGAAATAATCCAGAGTGAGTGAATAGAGGTGGAAGAGGTCAGTTGGCACTTAAATTGTGAATAGCAGTGACCATGGTGAGTGAGACTGAACACAACAGGAACTTGATAGAAGAACAGAGCTGTGACTGTCTCATGGAACCCAAGGGTGAGAATGGGCTTGGAATCTGGGAACCAAAACATCATGCCAGGAATTCTCACCGTCACCTGTCTCTGCTTCTCTACACTTATGTGCTTTGTTCTGTCCTTTCCCTGACAGCTGTCCTCACTTCTTAGCCTACTTGTTAAAATGAAGGTGCCTTGGGATCCCAGATTCTCATGTCACAGTTCCAGCCAAAGAGTTGGTCAAGACTTTGGGTCTCAGTTCCTAATGTGGGGAACAAGAATCTGACTGGCTGGTCTTTGGTCTGTTGTCTTCCCCTGGGCCAATCAGCTAAGACCAGGAACACAGGGCAAACGTATCTGTTAAAGGCTCATCCCCATAAATGTGGGGTGGGAATGGGGATTGTTCCTAGGAAGAAGGACTAGAGGTGGTTGTGGGACTAGGAAAATACCCCAAATGGTATCTGCTAAAGACACAAGGGTCTTCTAAAGATAAAACACTGGAAGACAACAACATTGATTAGATGTCAGAGAGAGGAGATGGGGAAGGAGAAAGTCTCCAGGTGGTTAGGAGGAAAACCATGAGAGAGAAATCATGGGTGCTGAGAAAGAAGAGAGTTTATTTAAAGAAGGAGGAAGGTGGTCAAAAGTCATGGTGCAGTCAAGAAGGGTGAGCAGTGTTAGAGACCATTTGATTATAGAAAGTCCCTGAAAACCTTTTAGAAAGCACTTTTGGAGGAGCACATAGTGGAGAAATCATATTTCTACTGGCAAAAGATGGAGCTGGTTATATTTTTATAGGTGAACACAAAAGTACTGAGTGTTAATTGTGCTGTCAACTTTGGAAAAAGAATCCACCTTCACTGTGTTGAATTGGCTTTATTAAGAATTTAATTTACCTTCCTTTGTTAGCTGAATTACTTCAGCATAGCTATCTCCTCAGCCACTTGGTTGCCTGAAGTTTCTTCCGATTCCTCAGAGAAGACTCCCAGAGGTAGTGCTTCCCAAGTTCTTGCTTTTTCATGACAGTGTGCTTGCTGTCTGTCTATTCAAAGATCAATTTAAAGTTGACTTAAAATTCTTGGCTCATATTTTCTTTGAGTATCCTAAATAAGTTACTCTACTGATCAATGCATGAGGCATTGATGTTGAAAGTCTAATGATGATCTGACTTTCTTCCTCTTATAAAATACCTGTTTTTGTCTGATTGCACAAAGGATTTTTTTTCTTTTTCTCTAAAGTCCAGTAGTTTCAGAGTGGAGATGTTGAGGATTGATTTTTCCAATATATACGGTATGTCTGTTCAATACGTAGTTTTAAGGTTTTTGGGTTTTTTTAATTTCAAGAAAGTTTTTTTTTTAGGTTTTAGTTTTTAGTAATTTTTTTTATTTTATTCTTTTGTTTCCTTCTTTGGAGACTCATCATATATGTATTGGATATTCTTTACCTATTTTCCATATTTATCATTTTCCCTCAAACCCTTTTTTTTTTTAATTTTAATAATGATTTTTTATTATATTATGTTAGTCACCATACAGTACATCCCCGGTTTTCGATGTAAGGCTCGATGATTCATTAGTTGTGTATAACACCCAGTGCACCATGCAATATGTGCCCTTCTTACTACCCATCACCGGTCTATCCCATTCCCCCACCCCCCTCCCCTCTGTAGCCCTCAGTTTGTTTCTCATAGTCCATAGTCTCTCATGTCCCTCAAACCCTTTTTATGTCTTCTTTCCTTTTTGGTTTTAAAAGCTTTTCCTATTTTTGGAGTGCCTGGGTGGCTCAGTCAGTTAAGTGTCCGACTCTTGATTTTGGCTGAGGTCATGATCTCAGCGTTGTGAGATCGAACCCCGTGTCAGGTCCTATACCCCACGTGGAACCTGCTCAGGATTCTCTCTCTCTCCCTCCCTCTGCCTCTCCCCCCCAAAACAAACAAACAAACAAAACTTCTGCTATTTTTCATTTTCTATTTCGCTCAGGGAATTTTTCGTTTGGTTTGTTCATTCTTGAATTCCTTCTAGTTTGGCCTTCATTTCCGAAGCAATTTTTCTTTTATTTCCAATTCTGTTTTGAATTTTTTCATTTCTCTTTTCAAATCTTCCTTTTCCTGAATCATTCATTCCATCTTTGACTTTTTCTCATCCTGATTTGTGTTGTCTTTTATAGTTTCTATTTTCTTTTTTTAGTTTATTTTGAAATATTATATTTTCCATTCATTTCCATTACATTTATTACGTTTCTGCTTTGTGACGTGTGTTTGGTATTCTTTCATTGGCTGAGGCGATATTATTCTGCTTCTTATTCTTTCCTTTATATAATAGCATTGTTGGTATTTGACTATACTTTTTCCCTAGGACTCCTTTTTTGATGAAATTAGTTTTCCTCTGCTTTCAGGAGGAAACAATGACAACAGAGAACTTCCCTAGTTTCACAGTCTTGAGCTTCCCTTCTGTTGATTTCATGAAGTAATTTTAAAAATATGACATCGTACATTCTGAGTTCCTCTTCCCAGCTTCACTCCCCGCCTTTGATTTGACTTCACCATTTCTTTACCCTTGTTCCCACCTTGCTCAGATTGGATTCTCCTCCCAGCATTTTCTGCTCAGAGTAGGGCTTTGTCCTGGAAGAGTGCTTTGGATTTGCAGGTTTGTTTTTTTTTTTAAAGATTTGTTTATTTATTTGAGAGAGAGAGAGAGAGCAGAGCACGCACGTTTGGTGGGGGGGCAGTGGTGAAGGGGTAAAGGGAGAGGGAGAATCTTAAGTGGACTCGCACTGAGCACGGAGTCCCACATGGAGCTCAATCCCACGACCCTGAGATGGCGACCTGAGTGGAAACCAAGAGTTGGACATTTAACTGACTGCGCCACCCAGGCATCCCTGGTTTTGCAGGTTTTAGAGCTCAAAGGGCCCAGATTCTTGGCCTTTCCCCCCAGCCCCTACACGGTCAGATCTCCCTTAGTCTCCATGCACTCACTTGTGCATCAGAACCTTCTCTCTGTACCCCAGCCTTGCCACTGTTCTCTAAGTGACCCGCGGAAATTTCCAGTAAGTTCTTCAGGTGATTTGGGTATCCTTCAGTTCTCAGGAGTATCAGAGGTCCCTCTACCTTCCTTCCTCTTCCTTTTGCACAGCTTCTTATACCATGTGATTCATACGGTTATTGGTAGGGTGACCCTGCTCACTCGAAATTTGGTGTTCAAGGAAACACTGGTTACCAGGTTTTGTTGTAGGTGTTGTTCATGGGTTTTTTGATTTTGATAACCTAGTTGCTGTGAATGTGTTATTAGCAGGATTCAAGGAGATTCTGAAATTGCTCCACCACCTAGTGGCATGACTTGGTACATTTACTCAAGATCCTTGAACTGTACACTGAAAATGGGTGACCTTTATGATTTATAAATTATATATAATCTCTATTTATATATAAATTTATATATAAATTTATAAGGTTAAAAAAAACCCACAATCTTACAAATAACTCCACACCATTAGCATTAGCATCTTGCCAGAATTCCCTGTGTCCCTAATCATGCGGGCATCTAGGGGGTCACCAGACATGAAAGACAAGTCTCCGTGAAGGACATCACCGGGGCTCCCATGCCCTGTTCTCCTCTCCTGCATGGACATGGGGAGAGATTACCTTCCCTGGCCCTTGGGACTAGCTGTAGCCACTGGAACTTGATCAGAAGTGGCACGTGCTGCTTCTGGGCTGAGGCATTTTTTTAAATAAAGATTTTATTTATTTATTTGTTAGAGAGAACACAAGCAAAGGGGGCTTCAGGCAGAGGGAGAAGCAAGCTCCCCACTGAGCAGGGAGCCCCATGTGAGACTCGATCCCAGGACCCCGGGATCATGACCTGAGCTGAAGGCAAATGCTTAACTGACTGAACCACCCGGGCGTCCCTGGGCTGAGGTGTTTAAAGCTGGTGTGCTATCTCAACACTCTGTTTCTCTATATGGCAACCCTGTACGTGTAAGCACGGCAGCCTAGCCTGTCCTAGCCTGACCAGCTCACCGTCTACCATCTACCAGGGAAGACCACGATCCAGGCGAGCAAAGAGAAAGGGCAGCTCGGAGGAAACAGAAGCAATTCAGAGAGAAGGAATACAGAACTGTCAAAATCTCTTCTACACATTCCCACTCTTTCCTATTTGTTTCCCCTTACAGCTCAGGATACCCATACCTGACATTCGATGTAAACCCAAATAGATAATTTTTCCATTTTTAAGACCATTATGCCCCCAGCTGGGTGTGCAAGTCACCTGCGCAAACAGCTCCACCAAGTGGCTGCTTTCCTAGCCATCCTGACACTGGTCACCACTGGTGACCGGGCTGATGATTCATTCAGAGGAGAGCAAGTAGATCCAGAGACACCGCTTCTGTGTTTCTTCATGACCCAGACTTTTCCTCTCCTAATACTGGGTGGATGGTAGAAAACCACACACATTCTTTTCTGGTAAAACAGAGAGCCTGGATGTGAAGAACAGCAAGTGGAAAGTAGGGCAAAGTGAGGAAGAGGACCTGGAAATAAATGACAGCGATGTTAACTGTGGTCAGATCAGCAGGGAGGTGACATCCTGGACTGATGGTGGAGGGACAGGGCAGCCTACTGGTTAAGCATCGGAAACTGGGGTGACACCGGTTTGTTTGGAATTCGCTCTCTCTTTTTTATTAGCTGTGCAACATTAGGCAGGTTCCTCACCCTCTCTGAGCCTCATTTTCCTTGCCTTATTGTTTAGTTCTAAGGATGAAATGAAATAATACGTAGAAAGGATTTAATGTAGTGTTAGGCACTAGCAAGCATTAAGTGGGAGCTGGGTCTTCAAGGTGGTGGGTTCACCTCTGAGAGCTCCCTGTGGAGACAGAAAACCATTGCTCCTTGCAATTTGACCTCCCTTGGCTGAGGTCAGGAACTTGTGTGGGACACTTGCTTTAGGCACTTTTTAGCTTTACAAGACTTGGAAAAGCCCCCATGGAGTTGGTGCAAAATAGAATTATAGGGAAATGTCTGCAGAGAGCAGAAATGCAGTGGAGAAATAACTCCATCGTTTGCTGTGTATTCAACATCATCATGTTAGCTATTTTCACTGAAATGACTTTTCAGTAAAAAGGAAACCCTCACACTGTGACTAAACGTTCCATAGAAACCATTGCTGACAGGGTGGATATGGTCATTCTGTGCTGTGGATACGCACCTTTTGTCTCCTGCCCAGGGAGCCTGGTGTGGGGGTGAGGCCGGGCTGAGCTGCGGGCTTGGAAAGCAAACCGGAAGTGCAGGGGGAGCCGCCTGAGGGCTGGCAGTGGGCTGCGCGTGTGTGAAAGTTGCTGTCTTTGCGGGTTGTTTTGATCTTCTGGGCACAGAACATTCACGCGCTCTTTGCAAAACCCTTTTTCAGGACTCGTATTGACGATGAAACGCCATTCCACAGAGGCAGTGAACAAAAAGAACTTGGCTGGACATCTGGGTGGGAGATCCCCAGGCACCCCCACCCCTGCGTGTCCTTCACTACAGTCATCCCCTGCCTCCCAAACCTGGTACTCCTCCTTCATTCTCCACTTCAGTGAATATAAATTACTAAGTCACCATTACTTAGTCACCATGCTGAACATCGGGGTGTCCTCCAGCCTCTCCCCCGCCCTGCCACCTGCCTCCTTCTGTCACCATGACATTCATAAAATCTGGCTGACTCTGCCCAGTAACACCCCTAATGCTCCCCACTTCTCTCCACCACCATCAGAATGCTCAGCATTTCTTTTTTTTTTAATGTTTTTTTATTATATTATGTTAGTCACCATACAGTACATCCCTGGTTTCTGATGTAAAGTTCGATGATTCATTAGTTGCGTATAACACCCAGTGAACCATGCAATACGTGCCCTCCTTATTACCCATCACTAGCCTAACCCATTCCCCCACCCCCCTCCCCTCTGAAGCCCTCAGTTTGTTTCTCAGAGTCCATAGTCTCTCATGCTTCATTCCCCCTTCTGTTTACCTCCCTTTCTTTATCCCTTTCTTCCCCTACCTATCTTCCTACTTCTTATGTTCCATAGATGAGAGAAATCATATGATAATTGTCTTTCTCTGCTTGACTTATTTCACTTAGCATTATCTCCTCCACTGCCGTCCACGTTGCAACAAATGTTGAGAACTCGTTCTTTCTGATAGTTGAGTAATATTCCATTGTATATATGGACCACAACTTCTTAATCCAGTCATCTGTTGAAGGGCACCTCGGCTCCTTCCACGATTTAGCTATTGTGGACAATGCTGCTATGAACATTGGGGTGCATATGGCCCTTCTCTTCACTACGTCTGTATCTTTGGGGTAAATACCCAGTAGTGCAATGGCTGGATCATAGGGTAGCTCAATTTTTAACTTTTTAAGGGACCTCCACACTGTTTTCCAGAGTGGCTATACCAACTTGCATTCCCACCAACAATGTAGGAGGGATCCTCTTTCTCCACATCCTCTCCAGCAATTGTTGTTTCTTGCCTTGTCAATTTTTGCCATTCTAACTGGCTTAAGGTGGTATCTCAATGTAGTTTTGATTTGAATTTCCTTGATGGCTAATGATTCTGAACATTTTTTCATGTGTCTGTTAGCCATTTGTATGTCATCATTGGAAAAGTGTCTGTTCATATCTTCTGCCCATTTTATGATTTGTTTATTTGTTTCTTGCGTATTGAGTTTGAGAAGTTCTTTGTAGATC
The DNA here is from genome assembly GCF_023065955.2 of Ursus arctos. NCBI lineage: Eukaryota > Metazoa > Chordata > Mammalia > Carnivora > Ursidae > Ursus > Ursus arctos. The sequence goes on along the minus strand of NW_026622786.1, from coordinate 50,796,921 downwards.
TTGGATACCAGTCTTTTATCTGTAGCATCATTTGCAAATATATTCTCCCATTCCATGGGCTGCCTCTTAGTTTTTTTGACTGTTTCCTTGGCTGTGCAGAAGCTTTTTATCTTGATGAAGTCCCACAATTTCATTTTATCTTTTGTTTCTCTTGCCTTTGGAGATGTGTCATGAAAAAGGTTGCTTTGGCCGATGTCATAGAGATTGCTGCCTATGTTCTCCTCTAGGATTTTGATGGATTCCTGTCTCACATCGAGGTCTTTCGTCCATTTGGAGTTTATCTTTGTGTATGGTGTGAGAGAGTGGTCAAGTTTCATTCTTGTGCTGTAGCTGTCCAATTTTCCCAGCACCATTTATTGAAAAGACTGTCTTTTTTCCACCGGATGTTTTTTCCTGCTTTATCAAAGATTAGTTGCCCAAAGAGCCAAGGGTCTATTTCTGGGTTCTGCATTCTGTTCCATTGGTCTATGTGTCTGTTTTTGTGCCAGTACCATGCTGTCTTTGTGATCACAGCTTTGTAGTACAGCTCGAAATCCGGCATTGTGATGCCCCCAGCTTTGTTTTTCCTTTTCAACAGTTCCTTGGTGATTCGGGGCCCTTTCTGGTTCCATACAAATTTAAGGACTATTTGTTCCAGTTCTTTGAAAAATGTCCTCGGTATTTTGATCGGGATAGCATTGAAAGTGTAGATTGCTCTGGGTAGCATGGACATTTTAACTATGTTAATTCTTCCGATCCATGAGCATGGAATATTTTTCCATCTTTTTGTGTCTTCCTCAATGTCTTTCAAGAGCTATTTATAGTTTCTAGAACATAGATCCTTTACGTCTCTGGTTAATTCCAAGGTAACATATGGTTTTTGGTGCTATTGTAAATGGGATGGATTCCCTAATTTCTCTTTCTTCAGTCTCATTATTCATGTATAGAAATGCAACTGATTTCTGAGCGTTGATTTTGTATCCCGCCATATTACTGAATTGCTCTATAAGTTCTAGTAGTTTGGGGGTGGAGTCTTTTGGGTTTTCCATATAGAGTATCATGTCATCTGCGAAGAGAAAGATTTTGACTTCTTTGCCGATTTGGATACCTTTTATCCCTTTTTGTTGTCTGATTGCTGGTGGAAGGACTTCTAGTACTATGTTGAATAATAGTGGCGAGAGTGGGCATCCTTGTAGTGTTCCTGATCTTAAGGGAAAGGCTTCCAGCTTTTCCCCATTGAGAATGATATTTGCTGTAGGCTTTTCATAGATGGTTTTTATGAGATTGAGGAATGTACCCTCTATCCCTACACTCTGAAGGGTTTTAATCAAGAAAGGATGCTGTATTTTGTCAAATGCTTTTTCTGCATCAGTTGAGAGGATCATATGGTTCCTGAGTCTTTTCTTGTTGATATGATGTATCACGCTGATCGATTTGCGAATGTTGAACCACGCTTGCATCCCAGGGATGAATCCCACTTGATCATGATGGATAATCCTTTTAATGTACTGTTGGATTCTATTAGCCAGGATCTTGTTGAGGATTTTGGCATCCATATTCATTAGGGAAATCGGTCTGTAATTCTCCTTTTTGATGGGGTCTTTGCCTGGTTTGGGGATCAAGGTAATATTGGCCTCATAGAATGAGTTTAGTAGCTTTCCTTCTGTTTCTATTTTTTGAAATAGCTTTAGGAGAATAGGTATTATTTCTTCTTTGAATGTTTGGTAGAATTCCCCAGGAAAACCGTCCGGGCCTGGAGTTTTGTTATTTGGAAGGTTGTTTATCACTGACTCAATCTCTTCATAATTAATTGGCCTGTTTAAAAAATCAATTTCTTCCTGTTTCAGTCTTGGTAGTTTATAGGTTTCCAGGAAGGCCTCCATCTCTTCCAGATTGCTTAATTTATTGGCATATAGCTGTTGATAAAAGTTTCTAATAATCCTTCCCATTTCATTGCTGTTGGTTGTGACCTCTCCTTTTTCATTCATAATTTTATTAATTTGGGTCATTTCTCTGTTCTCTTGGATAAGTCTTGCCAGCGGTCTGTCAATTTTATTGATTCTCTCAAAGAATCAGCTTCTAGTTCTGTTGATCTGCTCTACTGTATTCCTGGTTTCTAATTCATTGATTTCTGCTCTAATCTTTGTCAACTGCTTCCTTGTGCATGGATTAGGCCTGTCCCTCTGTTGCTGTTCCAGCTTCTTGAGGTGAGAATATAAAAACTGCATTAGATTTTTCTATTCTTTTGAGTGAGGCTTGGATGGCTATGTATTTCCCCCTTAGGACTGCCTTTGCAGTATCCCATAGGTTTTGGACTGTTGTGTTTTCATTCTCGTTGGTCTCCATAAATTGTTTAAATTGATTTTTGATTTCCTGGTTTATCAAGTCATTCCTGAGCAGGATGGTTCTTAGTCTCCAAGTGTTTGAGTTTCTTTCAAATTTTTCCTTGTGGTTGAGTTCCAATTTCAGAGCGTTGTGGTCTGAGAATATGCAGGGAATAATTTCAGTCTTTTGGTATCGGTTGAGACCTGTTTTGTGACCCAGAACATGGTCTATTCTTGAGAATGTTCCATGGGCATTAGAATAGAATGAGTATTCTTTGGTTCTGGGGTGTAGTGTTCTATATATATCTATGAGGTTCAACTCGTCGAGTATGGCATTCAAAGCTCTTGTTTCTTTGCTGATTTCTTGCTTAGGTGATCTGTCTATTGCTGATAGTGGAGTGTTGAGGTCCCCTACTGTTAGTGTATTTTTATCTATATGTCTCTTTATTGTGGTTAAGAGTTTGGCTTGTGTATCTTACTGCTCCCCTGTTGGGGGCATATATATTTATAATTGTCATATCCACTTGTTGGATACATCCTTTAAGAATAATATAGTGCCCTTCTAACTATAGTCTTTAGTTTAAAATCCAATCTGTCTGAGATGAGAATTGCTACCCCAGCTTTCTTTTGAGGTCCATTGGCTTGAAAGATGGTATTCCATCCCTTTACTTTCAGTCTGAAAGTATCTTTAGGTTCAAAATGAGTCTCTTGTAGACAGCAAATGGGTGGGTCATGTCTTTTTATCCAGTCTGCAACCCTGTGGCGTTTATGGGAGCATTTAGGCCATTTACATTGAGACTGATTATTGAGAGATATGATTTTAATGATGCCATGTTGCCAGTAAAGTCTTTGTTTCTATAGCTTGTGACTTTCTGTTCTGTATCACTCTTGGGGTCTTTTTACTTTTATAGAACCCCCCCCCCTTAATTTCTCCTGTAGGGCTGGTTTCGTGGTTACGAAATTGGTCAATGACTGGCGATTCTGGAAGGTCTTTATTTCTCCATCAATTCTGAGTGACAGCCTTGCTGGATAAAGGATCCTTGGCTGCATGTTTTTCTCTGAAAGAGCTTTAAAAATGCCCCCCCCCCCAACCCTTTCTCTCATTCCAGGTCTGTGTAGACAGGTCTGACATAATTCTGATACCTTTGCCTTGGTACATGAGAAATTTCTTTGCCCTGGCCACTTTCAATACTGTATCCTTGTATCTAATATTTGCGAATTGCACTATGATGTGACGTGGTGTAGGTTTGTCGTGGTTGAGCTTGGGAGGGGTCCTCTCTGCCTTTTGGACACGAATGTTTCTTTCCCTTGCTAGATTAGGGAAGTTTTCAGCTACAATTTGTTCAAATATCTCTTCTAGACCTCTGTTTTTCTCCACCCCCTTGGGGATGCCGATGATTCTGACATTGGAACGTTTCATTGAGTCAGTAATCTCCCGTAACCTACATTCCTGAGAGTGGATTTTTTTGAGTCCAGATTCTATTTTAGCTTTTTCTTCTACTAACCCATCCTCCAATTCGCTGATATGTTCTTCTGCCTCATTCACCCTGGCCGTCAGAGCCTCTAGTTTTGACTGCATTTGGCTCATAGAATTTTTAATTTCTGCCAGATTCGCTCTCATTTCCGCCCTTAGAGATTCTATATTCTCATTAACATTTTCGTTAATACTTTTTTCAAGTCTACACATCATCTTGACCATTGTTACTCTGAATTCCATTTCTGATAATTTGGTTACATCCATATCCATTAGTTCTGTGGCAGAGGCCACAGACTCATTGTCTTTTCTTTGCTGGGGGGGATTTCTCCTTCTCGTCATTCTGATGAGGAGAGGTTGTGGGGTTGTCCAGAGCCCAAATTATTGACCAGGACCCAGGCCGTCTGCCCTTGCTTTATAGGGATCTTAGGGATGTGGGCTTCTTGATTTTTCAGCCTGCCTTCTGGGGGAGAGGCCTGCTGCTCCGATACTCAGGCAACCCTGTTTGGGTAGAGTCTCCGTGTCCCCTGCAAGGGGGGATGGGGATGGGCACACTGTGAGCCGGTCTTTCCAGGCTTTTGTTCTCTGGCGGCTTTCCCTGGCGGTTTACTGTGCCTCTTCTGAGAGTCAGAGCAGCAGTGGCTGAATCTCAGCCTCTGTCTCAGAACAGAGGGATCGTGGACCATTCCCCACTGATGTTCTGGCCACTTTAACTCTGATTCTGTTGGTGCTGCTCAACCCTGCAGCGTCCCAGGATGTGCGCCCCACACCCGGCGTCCCAGCCCTCACTTTCAGGGCCAGCGCGTCTCTGTCCTTTGTGTTTCTAACACCGCCAGCCTCCAGCTGCCAGCTGCCCCCGTGCGCTCCAGAGCTCCTGGTCTCAGTCTGGTTCCAGTGAGTGCACCGGAGCTCCGGTTTTCAGTCTGGTCGTGCACGTGCCCTGGCTCACGGCCTCAGTCTGCTGTCTCGCGGGTGCCGTCCGCAAGTCCGCCCGCTCCCCCGTGCAGGGGGCTACCGCTTCCCGGTGCCTGAATACGGCTGCTCCCTCCCCCTTCCGTTTATCTTCCAATATCTGTGCGCGGTTTCACTGCTCCCCGCTTCATACCTCAATACTCAGCGCTGGAGATGTTCATTTGTAGAGATCCAGATGTATCTTCCTGCGTCTCAGGCTGATTCTGTGGATGTTCAGGCTGGTCTGGTACCTATCCAACTCGACTCAGGAGACCGGCTGAAAAAGGGGTCCCTTACTCCTCCGCCATCTTAACTCTTCCAGCTCAGTATTTCTTTTATCATGACTTTGACGATGGCCTCTCTCAGTGGACACCTGCCCCTTGCCACGTGCACCCCACCACTTCTCTACAGTTCTCCAGAAACTTCTTTCTAGAACCAGACACACAACCCACTAAAAACTTCGGTACCATTATTACTAGGAAAGAAGGGCAGCATTGGCACTAGGTAAAACAGCAGTCTTTGTCACAGGCTACAAGAGCCAGGCATTTGTGCTAAACAATTTGTATAAAGCTCTCACTTACTCATCATGCTTTCCAGAAACAGTACCTGCAGAGCCCTGCTTCATTGTCATTCCCTTTTCTTCTCACTGGGAAGCTTTTCCTCAAGTACAGCTTCCTTGAGGCAGCAGCCAGCGATCTTTGCTCAATGGCTGAAGCTCCCTTATGGAAAATATTATCATTGTTCCCTATTTAACAAAAAAAAGGGAGAGGCTCAGAGAGGTTTAGTCACTTACCAAATGTCACACAGTGATGAAGCCTTAATGTTATTTCAGGCAATCTGACTCCCCAGGCCACATGTTTAGCCACTTATGCCACACCAAGAATGAGTAACAAGGTCTTTGCCTCTCAGGAACACCTGGGCTGGCGGGAGAGCTAGATGTAAACAAGTAACTGTGAGAAAATGTGATACCTACACTAATGAAGTCTGACATTTTCCAGAGCCCCGAGGAAGTAGTGATCCAGTTGTTTCCTTAGCTTCTCTCCATGCCAGGCTTGTGCACCACATCAGCGTAGTCTTCACAATCTTTCAGTCAGAATATTTCCGTACAAATATTAGAAAATGCTGTACAATTGGAGAACAGACCCAGCAGAACGACTATGCTCCTGTGCCCTCAAATTGCACCCCTGATCAGTGCAGGGCCTTATAATCCTGCTGTTGGAATCACGAGCAGATGCTGACAGGTCTGTCCTTCGGCCATTGGTGAGGCTGCAAAGGGTTCTCCCTTGGTGGGGTTACAGCAGATGGTCTGACAGCTCACAGAAGCAAACCCCAGCAAAGGTCCGTCAGCTCTTCTCTCTCAGAAATGTAACTGGTGACTCAATGGGCCCTGGTCTTCATTTCTACGAGGGCATGCCTCTGAAACTGCTGCCTCTTCTCCTTCTCTTATTTCTCTTTTCCTTCCTCCTTGAACATCTGTTAAGCATCTATTTCTGCAAGATACGGTGCTGGGAGCTCAAATGCAGGGATGAATGAGACATAGACCTCATTCCTACAGAGACAATATTTCCACAGCAGTGGGAAAGAATATGCACTTCAGAGCCTAAGGGTCATGATTATAATCCTAGCTATTTACTTCCTAGCTGTGTGACCTTGACAAGTTACTTAGCCTTTCTGGATCTTAGTTTCCCCATCCGTAAAATCACATAACATAGGTATCTACCTTAGAGGGTTGTTGTGTGAATTAGAATGAGGGGATTACCTATAATACACTTAGAACAGGGCCTGACACATGAAAATACTATGTAAGTATTTATTATTGTGATCTGCATACAGTATAGTGCAGTTCTGAAAGCTGATATTTGATCACTTTTATTCCCCCAAGATAAATCACACAGCATGCTAAGGGTTGCCTGGCGCATAGTAACCTCTCAATGTGTAAAGTTAGCAATCATCATAATTGTCATTGGTGCGGTTTGAATGGAAAATTTGGATTATTTCAGGTAAGTTGTCATTTCATTCCTCATTGCTGAAGTGTGAGGAACGTGAAACTGATTTATTAAGGGAATTTTCTGAGCATGACATCTGTTGTGTCTAGAGACAAAACCACGGTGAAAACCTAGTGGTGAGGAGAAGCTGCAAGACTGAGCTGTAGAAGGAAAATGGACATCTTTGTTGGCCTGGAGTGAATTCTCTCCTCAGAGACACAAAAAGTGGTGGTAAGTCATGGAGTTAAACTGAAAAGACTGAATTGTTGGCCTGCTGAGCGTAACCAGGGGCTGGCCGTGCGCAGTCGCATTCAGCACCACATTGCCTGGTGGAGATGAAAGGAAGAGTAAACGCCAACCAAGGTTCACTGTCCACAGGATGCACATTGTGTGGTGTGTGTGTGTGTGGTGTATGATGTGTGTGTGGAGATGTGGGGGGTCTGTGTGTGGCATGTGGGGTGTGTGTGCCTGTGTGTGGTATGTGGTACACGTATATATGGAATATACGTGCCGTGAGGGGAGTATGTGGTATATATGTGTGTGTGGATGTGTGTGCTCTATGGTGTGTGTGTGTGCGTAGTGTGTGATGCATGTGGGGGGTGTGTGGGGTGTGTGTCATGTGTGTGATATGTGTGATGCGTGTGTGGTACGGGGAGATGTGTGTGGGTGTGTAAATGTGTGTGGTATGTGGGGCGTGTGTGTAATGTGTGTTGTGCATGTGTGTTGGGAGTGAGAGGGCAGGAAACCTGACCTTGCTTTATCAATGAAGGAGGCCAGCATTTTAAATTATTCTTACACTGGGTGTTTTCTGTTAGTTGGGCCACTTTTTTAAAGGTGCTGTTAAGAATAATTATTACTCTCTTGGGGACCTTATTTTATTCTTATAAAGTTAAGTAATCATATGTGTTTGAAGTAGGTCAACAAAAAGGAGTTGTCTGGTTTTGCTGTCTAAGCAACTCTGCCTGTATTGTCATCAGCATGACTTTTTAATTAAAGCCCCTTCCGAGTTCACAAGTTAGAACTTCACCCCCTGCCTGAAACCACAGAATTATTCACACTACCAGATGTCTCAAAAATGGCATGTCACAAACATGGGTAGACAGAAAAATTATCCATGTTCATATGACTTAAGGCTTTGGTTCAAGTGAGTGGACTGGAGCCATCAATATTATTTCCGAAATCAAGATATTTTTCAGGGCTAGGTAGGGCTCAGGTAGCTTACTTGAAGCCAAAACTGATGATGCTAAGGGTGAGCAGAGAGACAAATGTTCCAGTTCTATCTACACCACATACTGTGAGTCTTGGGCAAGTTTTCTGAGCCTTAGTTTCTTTGTCCGTAAAGTGGGGCAAATAATATTTGGGGCTCCCCAGTGTCTTATCTATCGTCCCCAAACCTAAGAGCAATAAAAACAGGCATCCTTTTCTTAACTCATTTGGCGGTGAAATCTAATTGATCTTAATTAATTTGGTGGTAAAACCCTTCCCTGGACTCACCTGAGCCTTTTTATAGTCTGTATTTATTTTATTTAATGTGAACATACATGTTTTGCTACAGAATTATGAATGTATTAGTTACAGGGTATAGCCTCAGACCGTTGGGTACATAACATTAGATGTTTGGTGCACTGGTTGTGGTGAGCCCTGGTGTTGTACGGAATTATTGAATCACTATATTGTACACCTGAAACTAGTATTACACTGTACGTTAACCAACTGGAATTAAAATAAAAACTTAAAAAGCCAAAAAAATTTTAATACTTAAGTATTAAAGTATTAAAATGCAGTCTATTTGATGATAAAAATATACAAAATTTCAATAAATATCATTAGAGTAGAGCCCAATAAATAATTTTCGAAGTTGATGAATAGTATTATCAATTGGCCTGGATAAATATATTTTAGCAAAAGAAATAAATAAATGCTTGCAACATACTATTTCTCTAAAACCCAGGAATGTCTGAAGTCCAAAGCGCATTGGCCCCAGGGAGTTTGGGTAATGGACCATGGACTTACACCTTCCTCATAGGATTGTGAGGACTGCTTGAAATAATGTATGTAGAACATCTGGAGCACCCTATGTCATGCCATTTCCATTCGCCTTTCTCCCAGGAGGGCTTTTCTCAGGTGCAACTTCCTCCATCAGGTAGCAGCTCAGAGGATCCTCAGGTGTATGGCACTTCCGGCTATTTGCCCACTTGCTTGCTAGTTTGTAGACTCCTTGATGGTAGGGGTCGAGTGGTGTTAGTGATTCACAGCACAAAGTCCATGTTCTACAAACATTTAAAAAATGAGTTCAGGAGCACCTGGGTGGCTCAGTTGGTTAAGCATCTGCCTTCAGCTCAGGTCATGATCCCAGGGTCCTGGGATCCGGGCCCCACATCTGGCTTCCCACTTAGCCGGGAGTTTGTTTCTCCCTCTCCCTCTGCCACTCCCCTGCTTGTGCTCTCTCTCTCTCTCTCTCTCTCTCAAATAAATAAAATCTTAAAAGAGAGAGAGAAGCACAGAGGAGAAACCCAGAGGGAGAAGGAAGAGGAGGCCATATGAGGGCAGAGGCAGAGACTGGAGGGATGTGGCCACAAACCCAGGAACGCGTGAGCCACCAGAAGCTGGAAGAGGCAAGGAAGAATTCTTCCCAAGGGCTTTTGGAAGGAACATGGCCCAGCCAACACCTGGATTTCGGATTTGTGTCCTTTAGAACTGTGAGAGAATTAATTCCTATTGTGTTAAGCCGAGTGGGTGATCATCTGGTGCAGTGACCCTAGGGAACTAGGACACATAAGGGGAGTTACCTAATTTCAGTTGCCTCAACTGAAAATGGGGATAAGACTTGGACCTACTTCATAGGGTTGCTTGGAGGAGGAAAAGGAATTAGTCATGTAAATTGCACGGCTCTTAATAGATGAAAACTGTTGAAATGGCTGATGAATGGCAGTGAAGAAATGCTGCTTTCCTCCAGCAGATGGCAGAAGATGGATTTGCAAATGAGAGGGCTTGATCAAGTTTACTGCCCAGCCATGCAGGGCCTGATCTAAAGTAGTCTTCCTAGCTCATCAGCTGAAAGGGAATTCACCCACCCTGCCTCAAAAGGAGCTTTCAGCTGTGTTGAAATTAAACTGATTCTGTTTGCCTTTGACCTGGTACACAAGCAAGACTGGCATTGAGGGCAACACAAAATATTTGGGTTGTAGGCCCAGCTCTGTGACCTCACTAGGACTGTTTCCCTAGCTATAAAATAATGATAAAATGAAATACAAAGGGCAACATACATTAGAGGGTGTTGTGAGAACAAAATGACCTAATGTGTGAAAGTGCTGGGAAAGCAACATGCCATCCAGCCCAGCGGGGGCCTAGCCGGGATTAATTCTGCAGGAATTGTGGGGTCACGGTCGATGTGCTCATTTGGTTATTCACTCGGCAAACATTTATTTGTGCCAGGTATTGTGTTAGGGCCTGGGAACACTGCTTCGAGAAGCTCATATGCTAGTTTGGGAGCACAAACACGACAAAGGTGTATACGGGGCATGATTTTCTCTCAGATACTAGAACGTTTCAACTCTGTGCTTTGGCTCAAGAGACACATTCGAATGAACAGACCCCTTGTAGAACATTAATATTTCCTTCTTAACATCTTTAAAAATTTCCACCCTTAAAAAAAACCTACCATTTATGCTTAAATGAAAACAGAAAATTGCAGGACAGTCCTCACAGAAGGCTCCAAACATCAATCTTAATAGTGGCTATCTCTGGGAAGGGGAGGAGGTGGTATTTGGGAAAATGAGTTTTCCCTTTTATTTTCTGTACCTCCATACCATTTACATTTTTTAACAAGCACACATTGCTTTGCTCATGTTTAAAAAGAACAATAATAATATTTTTACTAACCCTGCCCCCAGAAATCTCTTCTGCACTCGCTTGGCTAATTCAAACACTGTGATGTGCACTAATGATGCAGTGAGTTGTCCCCTTTTTAAAAGAAAATTAAAAGGAAGAGAAAAGTTCATATTTGCTCTTTGTACCCTTGTGGGTCATCTAACCGGAAGCAATCCAGCTGTTTTAAAGGCCTTCTCCTCTTCTAAGTGGTTTGCTAACATTAGCTCAGTGACCCACAGGGCCTCCTCGTGAGACGGGCTTATAATAAGGTGCCGGTGAGTCACTCGGAAGTGCCGGGCTGTGGGCGCCCTGTGTCAGCCAGTCATAACACCCCTAACGAGAGTCTACAGTTTTATAGTGTTCAAAAGGCTTTCTCCTGCATTATCTTGTATGACCCTTTTATGACCCTTAGGGGGTCAGGTCAGCCCTGCTATTCCTGTATTATAGATGGGGGATGAAAGTTTTGGAAAGTGAAATGACAAGCCCAAGGTGGCGAAGCTAGTCCACAGCAGAATTTAACATCACTTCTATGTCAGTTACTGTTCAGCACAGAAAAGATGATTGCTAACATTAAATTCTCATATAATGTACCTTGCGCATTAAGGGAGTAGGGGAGGGCAAAGAGGAAGAGAAGACAGTCTTCCTGTCTAAACTTACCCTCTCCTCCTTTCTCCCTCCCTCCTTCTACTCTACTAGGAAAAGACAGGAGGTGAGGAAGAGGACCCTGTCAGAAGCGAACAGATCATTACAGTTTAGAGGTCAGGTTGTATGCAGTTTTCCATTATGCTGTGGATTTGAAGCAGTGTGGTAGAAATGTAGGAATCGAGTCTCACTTACGTGCAAATAGTGAGGAAGTGGGAAGCTTCTCAAATTACAAATTGGTCGAGTTGCCTAAGTTTAATGCCGGCAAACCTGGTGATTTGCAGGTCATGTTCACACTTTTGCCACACGGTTACCACCATTACTGGTAGATGTACGCATGCACCCTTCTGTCAGGGTTGGTGCTGAATTATGGGAGTTTTGCATTATACAAGGTTTACAAGGACTTCTTCCTCCTCCCCCAGCCCACCAAATATAACCACTCGATTCAGCGTGATGAAGGCTAATGGAGGTAGACATAGGTCAGAGGAAGTCACCTAGCTCAGCTTGGAAGGTAGACAGAATGAAGTAGCTCTCAAAGAAGGTGATAAATAAATTGAGTCTTGCATCCTACGGCGATGGGAGTGATGTCCACTCAGGCATGTCCTTCTCTGCAAGGCCTGCTGTGTCTCACGTGCATTTGTGCAAGCCAGTGATATGGTCTTGGAGGAGGGCTGGGCGAGGAGGAAGCTGTGGAGTCACCCGTTCTCTGCCCAGGCTGGGCAAGGTGTCTCACTGGGCCCCCTGTTTATTCACATCACTCTGCTGGAAACGACCGTTAACATGCCTGTCTCTACCACTAACTCATAAATTCCTCAGGGGCAGGACCTGAACTTCTTCTTCTTTTTTTATTTTATTTTATTTTATTTTATTTTATTTTATTTTATTTTATTTTATTTTATTTTAGAGGGAGAGAAAAAGAACACAAGCAGGGGGAGGGAAAAGCAGACTCCCTGCTGAGCAAGAAGCCTGATGTGGGACTCAGTCCCAGGATCCTGAGATCAGGACCTGAGCCGAAAGCAGACAGTCAACCAACTGAGCCACCCAGGTGCCCCTGAACTTATTCTTTTAAACTCTATCTCCTTGACCAGTGTCGAGCATATAGAAACTTATCAGTAAGATTTTTTTCTTTTAAAAATATTTTTAATATGAAAAATTTCAAATATATACAAAAGTGCAGAGAACAGTATAATGAACTCCCATGTACCCATTATCCAGCTTCAACAATTATCAACTCATGGCCAATAATCTGTCCTCTATATTCTCCATTTTCCTACTTTCTCATCCCACTATTTTAAAGTAAATCTTAGACATATATACATAGATGTGGATATTTTCGTGTATATAAGACATTGTGAGAAAAGAAAAAGAAAAATTTAACTGCTAGGCCTCTCTCACTGCCTTAGGAATGCCTGGTGGGTGGGGGTAAGCAGAGTGGGGAGGAGGAGCTTTTCGTGGAAGTCTAAGGCTTTTGTGGGACAATTTCTAATAACGAGAACAGTTGAAAAGGGGAAGAGGAAGGAATAGTGCATACTATGTGCCAAGCTTTGTGCATTATTATTTTATTTCATTCTTCTAGGAGATACAGGTGTTACTTTCCCATTTTAAGAATAAGACTCAGAGAAAGTGTGTGCTGTATCTAAGGCAAAACTGGGATTGCAACCCAGCTCCATGTGACTCCAGGGGCTGTGTCGTTAACCCTCTGATAGGGTGACTCCTACAATGCAGACCCAGCAAAACCCATCCCTGTTCTGAGGCTGCTAATGAGAATTTCCTGGCTGTGATAGCCAGGAGTCCTGAAGTACTTGTAAATAAATTTATAAAGGGTTAAACACCGAAATACACATGCAGAGTTGAGATAAACCATTTGTGGGAAGAATCTAGGAGACTGTGTTTAAATGTGTTCTTCAATAGATGAGGCTGGATTTGGATTTGGTTGTGACTGTGAGGGAGTCAACAAAGCGCTGGTTACTTAGGGAGCAGGAGGACCTCAGGGTAAGAGATGGGGACTGGCCAGCCTGGGAAGCTTAATGGCAAGTCTCAAGGGCAAATGCTGGCAGTGTCTATCCATTCAGCTTCCAAGCAAGAAGCAAACTTGGCAAGCAGACCTGAGCAATGAGGTTGACTGGGCACAACCACGCTGTAAGTGGGTGAGAGCACCACAGGCAGTTGGACTTAAGAGATAAGTCTAATGCTCAACCATCACCCTGGCCCCTATTCCTTGCTCATGGTCTTCTGGATAATTTGGCATCTGCATGATTCATTTTTCAACAGGAAAAGAACAAGTCGTTCTGGTCAGTGTGAACTTCCAATACTCTTGAAAGTTGATTTTCTCATTATAAGTAAATACATTGGCTTTCTCATTATAACTTAGCTTTTGCAGTCATTTGCCTTCAGGGAGGGAATGGTCAAATCTCCTTACTAGTGTGTGCTGTCTGCCTGCCAGCTTTATTTCGCTTCGTAAATTAACGAATGGGCGTTCTGTAGCTTATATATCAGCCTTTTGTGTGTGTGTAGTTAATACCTAGATGCCTGGGTAAGAAGGACCTGGGTGGGGCGTGCCAACAAAGTCAGGTCTCCGGGCTGGCAAGAAAGCGGGTGCTATAGGGGGAGAATTCATCAAGGTAGTGAATACTATGTCCTGTGGTCTCTTGGGAGAGAGCTTGTTGCCCTTCTCTGAGGATAGCTCCTGGGTCACAGTGACACCTGGGCCTTAACACAGGGAACTCCTTCCTGCTCTCAACGAACCAACTTTGGATCCCCTGACCTCTAAGCAGACCTGGTAATTCCAGTTCAGTTGAGGAGCATGCCTGCCTTTACTCTCATGGGCATGAGACAAAGTGGTTTGGGGAAGCAAAACTTTGCAGTGTTTTGCCTTCACTCAAAACCCTCCCTACTACCTACAGCGCAAGTACAAAAGTACAAACTCCCAGGCAAAGCCAGCCCGTGTGGAAGAAGGAATAAAAAGGTAATTGCCACCCTATTTCACCAAATCAAATCCCCTTATAATTGTGGAGTATTTTATTATTCGAAGTACTACAAAAAATTGTCAAATAAACTAAGATAACTCATTAAGGATAAGACATATCCAATTGCAGATAGATTAAAATATGGAAAACGTTTGAGTCTTAAAATCACTGAAATATGGTATTTAAAACAAAATCTGGGAGTCGCAATTTTTTCCCTCTCAAGGGAGAGACACAATTCATTTTAGAGGAAAAGGATTCTGTTGTGTAGGAGCACATCAGGATGACTATTTGTTCGTTTGTTTTGAGAAGAGCTGCCTTAATGCGCCTAAGCCTAGATAAGTGAGAGCAAGTCAGAGAGAGAGGGAGAGACAGACAGAAAGGAAGAGGAATTGCTCTGTGTAATGAGGTAATAGGAACTGAAGCTTTCCTTAGCAGCCAGGACAATGGGGAAGGGGACAGATGAGCAAGGTCTAGATACAGAGCTGTATTTGCAATGCCAGTGGCACTCTAGACTCACCCAGGAGCTTTAAGGTGTATACCTGCCCAGCCCCACTCCCATAGATTCTGACTTAAATGGTTTGAGGTGGTCCTGGGCATTGGTCTTTTTAAAAACTTCTAGAAGAGTCTAACTGTTGAGACAGAGAAGAGGTGGTCACAGGAGACTAAGGAGGTTAAGTTGGCTGGTAGGAACTTCCCATCGGTGGAGGTGGCCAAGCCAAGTTGGGGCCACTGTAGCTAGTGTTTCATAAGAAGTTGTCCCCTGTTCTGTGCTGTGTCCTCTGGCTCTCTCCAGCCTGTAGCCTAAGCTTGCCAGGCCACAGTTGTGGAAAGCAAGTTGGTGCGAGAAAGAATCGAGGGCTGCAGAAGAGGGACTCCAGCAGCGGAGGCTGAGATCCATAGTGAGCCCTCAGTGCCAGGGGAATGGGCAGCAAGCTGCAATGCCAGGTGGCCCAGGGAAGTCTCACCTCAACCAGAACCACGCGGAGCCTCCTCGGAGATATCAGGCTCCCCACTGTTTACGGCAGGGCTGCCTCAGCATTTCCATTTGAATATTGAACATAAGGATGATTCTAGAAGGGTAGAGGACTTGGGAGTCACTCAGGCCCAACACTTTGGTTATACCAAGTCTTTTCTGATCTGGTTTCTGCTCACCCTCTCTTCATCGTATACCCCACCCTACCCCCCATTCACCCCACACTTCTTGGAAAATGCCCATTCACCTGTCAAGACTCAGTCCAAGATTTACCTGTTCTGAGAAGCCTTTTCTGGACCCTCCCTCACTCCTACCTCCGTTGGAGTGGATTATTTCTTTCTGCTGCCCCACTGAGTCCTGTGCAGACTTCTCTTAGAGTGCCTCTGTTCTGGGCTGAATTGTGACCCCGGAAAAGTTATATTGAAATCCTAGCCCTCAGTACCTCAGAATGTGACTTGCTTGGAAACAGGGTCTTTTCAGAGGTAATCAAGTTAAAATGAGGTCATCATGGTGGCCCCCAGTCCAGTATGAATGGTATTCTTATAAAAAAAAAAAAAGGAAATTTGGCCACAGAGACATGCGCACAGGGAGAACACCATGTGAAGATGAGTTCTGCTGCCATAAGCAAAGGAATACCAGACACGTGGAGAGAAGCCTGGAACACATTCCTACCCGCCCCACCCCCCGTGCCTCTAGGGGGAGCATGGCCCTGCTGACACCTCCATCCTGGACATCTAGCCTCCGGAACTATGAAACAATAGCCGCTCAGTTTGTGGTACTTGGTTGAGCTACCCCTACACAGCTCATAGCCTCCAACATGTCACTGCCTTTCTCTTTCTGGGACTATTACCTCCACTGAGCTGTAAGCCCCTCGAACACAGAGACTGCTCCAGTCACCTTTGTAT
Source organism: Ursus arctos (assembly GCF_023065955.2). NCBI lineage: Eukaryota > Metazoa > Chordata > Mammalia > Carnivora > Ursidae > Ursus > Ursus arctos. The sequence goes on along the minus strand of NW_026622786.1, from coordinate 50,780,852 downwards.
CACACCTAACTACACCTCAACTTCTGTTGCATGAATTCGTGATTGCCGTGCACCCACCGATTCTCTGAATCTGCTCTCAGAAACAGCACCGGGCGGCTGAAAATGCCTCGGGGCTTACTTCGCCTGGGGCCTGTGGGCCTGTGACCTGCTTGGCTGCCAGCTCTCTGCAATCATCGTCAATAACCACAGCAGCAACAATAATCCCATTTTCAGCTAGGTTTCAGTGATCATCAAATTATAAGTATTCGGTCAGTCTGTCACCGGACAGCCATTCATTGAGTGGCTCCCACGGGCTGGGTTCTGTGGTAGGAACTGGGGATTGAGTGGTAAACAACACCAGCTGGGTCCCAGGTTTCATGGAGTTTCGATACTAACAGGAGAGACAGATTAAGTAATTATGTAATTACAATGATGATAAAGTACTCCAAAGAGAAACACAGGATACCAAGAGAATAATTAACAGAGGACTCTGGCTAATTCCAGAAAGCTTCTCAAAGAGAGTGATGTTTGAGCTGAGCAAAGAGGGGTTCATAGGCACAAGCTAGGCAAAAATTTAGGGGAAGCATGATCCCCGTGGAGCGAGAAACACACATGAAGCCCATTTGCTCAACAGTTACTCGTTGAGACCTTGCTATGGGCCAAGCAGGTGTCCTAGGCTCTGGGCATATGGCGGAGAACCAACAAAAACCCCAGCTATTGAACTGCTCACATTTAAGAAGCCAGAAGGAGCCAAGCAGAAAGAACCAAGGAAGGAAAAAGCAGAGCGGGAGTCTTCAAGGAAATGAAATGCAAAAGGTCTGACCCAGTAAATCTGTTTTGGATCTTTGGGGCGCCTCCCACACTTAGAGCCGTGCCTGGCACACGCTAAGATCTTCATACGTTATTTGCTGTGGATGGATCGGAATCAGCGAGGAGGGTGGAGTTGGGGGGTGTGTGGTGATTCTAGCACAACCCCAGGTGAGCGAGCAGTGTACTAAGAAGTGCTTGAGAGCTTGCAAGAATGCTGTTGAACCGTATCATGTTCACAGTCCGATTTTTCACTGCTCTTCAGTGGTGCGGTGGGTCTTGGTAATCCCAGGAACTTGTCCGGTAATTGTGTGAGTGGCAGAGTGACCTGTCCAGTTTCAAGCCTACAGTGATGACTGCTGGCATTCCTTATATAAACCAGATTGTATGGCTCTCCAGTGCTTAGAAACTTCAGAAGGAAAAGTCTGAGTCCTTCCCATTCTGGTGGCTTCCTCCCTTGTTCAGGTCACGATGACCTTTACTTGGGGCTATTAAATGAGGGAAGAGGTACAGTCTAGCTCCAAAGTAGATGATTCTATTGTTTGGAAAGGCACTTTAATGGACATTTTGGTTGAAAGAGGCAGATTCCATCTCCCCACCCTCTTTTTAAACACATGATATTGTTCATTGTAGGAAATAATATAAAATACACAAAATCAAATGAAAAATAAGTCTTTCATAATCCCACCAACAACCAATGTGGTATTTTGATATATTTTTTGTAGACTTTTTCTCTGCAGATATACCCAGTATGTGTACGTGTATTTATTTTACAAAAAAGGAGATTTTATATAATATCAATTTGCAACTGACTTAGGCTTAGAAATTTATATTAAACATCTTTTTATGTTAGTAGATTTTCATCAACGTCACTATTTTAAATTTTGGCCTGGCCTGGTATTACAACCTCCTGAATTTTCCATTGCTAATTTCTCTCTACCCTGTGAGCAATATTGCCCCTGAAGCATAATCCTAGTCATGTCACTTTCCTGTTGAAACCCTTTCAAGTGCTTCCCACTCCTCATTTTCTACAGATGAAATCTAAATTATGTCATCCCAAATTGGAGACCCTCCGTGACCTGCCCCCAAGCTGCTTGTCCATTTTTTTTAAAGATTTTATTTATTTATTTGACAGAGATAGAGATAGCCAGCGAGAGCGGGAGCACAAGCAGGGGGAGTGGGAGAGGAAGAAGCAGGCTCACAGCGGAGGAGCCTGATGTGGGGCTTGATCCCACAACGCCGGGATCACGCTCTGAGCCGAAGGCAGACGCTCAACTGCTGTGCCACCCAGGCGCCCCTGCTTGTCCATTTTTATCTTCCATTTCTTTCCAAAATGTACCTGATACTCTAGTGCAAGCTTGGTGTTTCCCAAGATCCTCACCATCCCTTTCCCATCCCTGCTCAAACTGCTCTCTACCACTTAGAACACCACCCCCACCAGCTACCCAGCTACTGGAACCCCAGCACAACTTCTAGGTCTGGCTCAGGTGCTATCTTCTTCAGAAAGCCTGTTTCTCTCCAAGGCACTTGTCTCCGAGGCACTGAGACAAGTGCTTTTGTCATTACGGGGGCTGGGGGTGGGGAAAGATCATTTACCACACCTTGTCATTGCTTGAAGCATATTTTGCTGCTTTGGATGTGTGTGTGTGTGCACACAAACATCTGTGATGGTAAATTGTGCAAAAGGGGGTTAGTTACGAGGCCGACTTAGAATCTAGGGCTTCACTCCCACAAATGCTTTTCTCATTTCTGTAAAGTATTTGTATATTTCTACATACGCACATAGGTATGTACATAGAGATGGATATGCATGTGTGCGTATGGAGGTATGTTTGTGTATATATGTGCGGGTATGTATCAAGATTCTTGCCATTTATTTTCTGGAAGCTGCCACTTCTAAGGTACAAGCTAATCCTTCCTACAACATTTATAGGTTTCAGTCAACCATTGCATTTTATTAGGGAGCTTGCGGGGAAAAGGCACCTGAGTCATACCCTGCATAAACCTGTCCGCCTCAGTCGAGAATCTGACTCCTCCTTGGTTTTATGCTCTTAAATTGATAAATAGCTCTTAATAAATCCACTGAGCTTACATAACTCAGTTTTGGCACTGTGCGACTTGACAACAGGATGGTATGCTGATTGTGGGTAAGTTCATATTTAACCAACTAGATTTCATGGGTTAGCTCTTCTGTGCAAGCAATGGCATTCAGGAGCCAGACTCCCTTTAATATCTGAGAAATTGGATTTCCTCAGCTTTTAGAATTAACCCTGTAGGAGTCCACCATTTCAATACTGCAAAAATCGTAAGGAGCACAGGAAGGAGGTTGACCTGGAGACTTTTACCCAAGAGAAGTATAGAGTTTCAATAGTACCCCTCTTCGGAACAGACCTCTTTCAGGGTTATCAGGATGTAAAAGTCTACTTCCTCCCCTCCCCCCGAGACTGCCTTGCCAAATTGCTTGGCTGACCTTCATCCATTGCTGATCCCATAAGCTCCAAGCCCTACAAAGAAGACTCAGTGGTGGGCACACGTGGTCATCGTCTGGCCTTTGCTGTTGATGTTGCAAAAGTCATGAAGACTTTATTCTAGACTGACTCCTGTCTGTTTTAACTTTCTCTTTTCACTCTAGTCTCTCCCTGAGTGATCTCATCCACAACCATGGCCTTTAATGCCACCTATATGATGACCACTCCCACATTTATATTTCCCTTTCAGATCTGCCTTCTGAGCTCTGTCCAACATGTCCAACCACCTACTGTCATCGCCATATGCATATGTGCCTAGCACCACAGACTCAACAGGTTTAAAATGAATTTATCAGCTGTTTCCTAAGCTCATTCCTCCTCTTCGGTTTCCTATCTAGAGGATGACACCACCTGCCATCTAGATACTCAAGGATGAAATCTGGGATGTGTCCTCATTGACACCTCCTCTCCTTTTCACCTCCCCTTCACCCTACCCCACTACAGGACTGGATAATCATCAAGCCCTGACGATCCAGTCATCTCCCAAGGAGTTCTCCATTCTGTCTATGGCTCTGCATTTCTCCTGCTGGCTCCCTGCTCCCAGACAACAGAGTATCTTGCCTGGACTGCTACAAAAGCCTTCTAACCAGTTTCCCCACATCCTTTTTTTTTTTTTTTTTTTTTTGGTGGAGAGAGAGAAGGGGCATGAGCGCGTGCTAGAGCACCAGAGTAAGTGAGCATGAGTGAAGGGGCAGAGGGAGAGGGAGAATCCCAAGCAGGCTCCACTTCCAGTACAGAGCCGGACACGGGGCTTGATCTCATGACCCTGAAATCGTGACCTGAGCCAAAATCAAGAGTCAGACGCTTAACCAACTGAGCCACCTAGGCACCAAGCCCCCCACCCCCCATTTCTTGCATTCTCTAATCTAGTTCCCACATAGCAGCCAGGGAGATTTTTAAAAAAAACAATCTAATTATGTTATTCCCCTGCTTAGACACTGTCCATGGTTTCCCAGTTCTTTTATTGAAAAATTCAAAGCTTTTGCCATGGCTCACAGTGCCCTGAATAACCTAGCCACACCTTCCTCATCCTTGTCATTCAGTATCTCCAGGTCCCTTCTCCTGTCTTCTTGGTGCTCTTGTCCCACAGGCCTACTCTAAGGACATCTAAGTCCTTAGATGCATTGGATGGACAGAGCTCCTTCTATTCTTTCCTCTTTGTCTGGCTAATTCCCATTCACCTTTTAGGTTCCAACTGAAATATCTTCTGTAGCCCCTGAGATCAGATTAGCACCTGATTATGCTCATTTGCACAACATCATGCTTCTCTGTACTGCGGCTCATAATGGCTGTTATTTGAACAAGGATTTGTTGATATTAATTTCTTTTCCTAGTCTGTAAGCTTCATGAAGTTAGGAACTGTATCTTCTTTTTCAGTGATGTCCTTCTAACACCTAGCACAATGTCTGACAATTAGCAAGTGTTAGATAAGTATTTGCTAAATGAATAAAAGATGTTCTAAGTCTAGATCTTTCTGATATAGTGGAACACATTAGTAATTTTTGTCAGTGTCATTCTAGTTTTGAATGACTAGCTTCACTCGTTTGTGTGTGGATTGGTTTTACCTTTTCATTGAATGGACCATAAGCATTTGCTCTCTCCAGATAACGCACTGGGTACCCAGAATCAAAGTGGAATTAGACTTTGATCCTGCCCAGAAGGAGTTTACCAATTAGCAGGGGATAGCTCAAGCTTATATTTTCTATGGGAGAATACAATGAGAGGTTTGGGGATTTTCATAGAAGCAAGAACACCTACACCTGTTATACTCAATGAGATCATTCATCTAAGAGTAGGCAGGGCGCCAGAGAAAGGGTTATGGGCTCTCTTGGCTGAGCCACTGTGGCTGTGGCCAGGTTAATTACAGTCAAGAGTACAGCCCAAGGTCAGGAGGGCTGAGTTGACTCATTCTGCAAAGAGAGCAATCAAGAATCCGGGCAAGTAAGGTTAGCAGGTTGGGGTTCACCCACAAGGGTACAGCCACAGAGAAGGATGGGTGCTCAGACTTAGTTTGTCAAATGCCAGGCTGGCCCAGGTAGCATCTCTCCGGCCACCGCAAGGCCCCCTTGCAGCTGCAATGTCCAGATTTATGACTTCCCAGCAAGGGCTGAGCCAAGGTCCTCAGGCAAAAGATGAGCAGTGAGCCCACATTCAGGCAGAGCTGGGTTTGTATCTGGCACTGTTTGGAGCTCCATGATTCTAAGCAAGTTTTGTCAACTTTCTGAGACTCAGTTTCCTCTGTAGCAAATAAGACAGTTATATATCCATCACTCATTGGGGAGATAAAATAATGTATGGGAAGTGCCTTTCTATAGTTGGTATTCATTATTTTTTGTTGTGTTATAGCAGACATATAATGTTAGTTTCAGGCATACAACATGGTACTTCAATATTTGTATACATTACAAAGTGATCACCATGGTGATTCTAGTTACCATCTGTCACTATACATCATACCACAATATTACTGACTATTCCCTATGTTGTACTTTACATCTCTGTGATTTACTTATTTTCTAACTGAAAGTTTGTACCTCTTAATCCCCTTCACCCATTTTGCCCACTCCCTATTCCCCTTCTCTCTCACAACCACCAGCACAACCACCAGCTTGTTCTCTGTATTTATGAGTCTGCTTCTGGTTTGTTTTGTTTGTTTTGTTTTTTGAGATGCCACATGTAAGTGAAATCGCATGGTATTGGTTTTTTTTCTGTATGACTTATTTCACTTAGCATAATAACTTAGGTCTATCCTTGTTGCAAATGTCAAGGTCTATCCTTGTTGCAAATGTCAAGATTTCATTCTTTTTTTCATGACTAAGTAGTGTGTGTGTGTGTGTGTGTGTAAGTGTATGTAAGAGAGATATCTTTATCCATTCATTCACTGACAAACACTTTGGTTGTTTCCATATCTTGGCTATAGTAAATAATGTGCAGTGAAATAAGGGTGCAACATGTATTTTCAAATTGGTGTTTTTGTTTTCCTTGGATAAATACCCAGAAGTAGAATTGCTAAATTGTATGGCATTTTTATTTTTAAGTTTTTGAGGAAAATTTGCGCTGTTTTCTCCAGTGACTGCACCAATTTACATTCTCTCCAATCATGCACAAGTGTTCCCTTTTCTCCACATCCTTTCTAACACTTGTTATTTTTTGTCTTTTTGATTCTAGCCATTCTGACAGGTGTCAGGTGATATCTCATTGTGGTTTTTGAAGTCTATTTCCCTGATGATTAGTGACATTGAGCATCTTTTCATGTGCCCATTGGCCATCTGTATGTCTACTTTGGAAAAATATTTATCCAGGTCACCTGCCCATTTTTTAATTGGATTGTTTGGTTTATTTGGTGTTGAGTTGTATAAGTTTTCTAAAAAATATATTTTGAATATTAATCTCTTATCTAATATATCATTTGAAAATATCTTCTCCCATTCAGAAAGTTGCCTTTTCATTTTGTTGATGGTTTTCTTTGCTATGCAAAAGCTTTTTATTTAGATGTAGTCCCAATTATTTATTTTTGCTTTTGTTGCCCTTGACTGAGGAGACAGATCCACAAAGATACTGCTAAGACCAATGTCCAAGGATTTACCGCCTTTGGTTTCTTTTAGGAATTTTATGGTTTTAGTTTTATATGTTACATTTAGGCTTTCAGTCATTTTGACCTATTTTTGCATATGGTATAAGAAAGTGGTCCAGTTCATTTTTTGCACGTAGCTATCCGGTTTTCCCAAAACTATTTCTTGAAGACTGTCTTTTCCTCATTGTATATTCTTGCCTCCTTTGTCGTAGATTAATTGACCGTATAAGCATGGGTTTATTTTTGGGCTCTAGTCTGCTCCATTGATCTATGTGTCTATTTTTGTGCCAGCACCATACTGTTTTGATTACTACACTTTGTAGTATAGTTCGAAATCGGGGACTGTGATAATTCCAGGTTTGTTCTTCTTTCTCAAGATTCCTTTGGCTATTCGGGATCTTTTGTGGTTCCATACAAATTTTAGGATTATTTGTTCTAGTTCCATGAAAATGTTATTGGTATTTTGATAGGGATTGCATTGGATTTGTAGATTGCTTTGGATACTATGGACATTTTAACAATATTCTTATAATCCATGTGCGTGGTATATTTTTCCAGTTATCTGTGTCATTTTCAAATTTTTTCTTTAAGTCTTACAGTTTTCAGAGTGTAAGGTTTTTACCTCGTTTAAATTCTTAGGTATTTTATTCTTTTTGATGCAATTGTAAATGGGATTGTTTTCTTAATTCTTTCTAGTAGTTCATCATTAATATATAGAAATGCAACAGATTTCTGTATGTTAATGTTGTATCCTGCAACTTTACTGAATTTATTTATTCTAATAGTTTTTTTTGTGGAATCTTCAGGGCTTTCTGTATATAATATCATGTCATATGCAAATAGTGGCAGTTTCACTTTTTCCTCACCAATTTGGATGCCTTTTATTTCATTTCCTTGTCAGATTGCTATGGCTAGAATATTCAGTACCATGTTGAATAAAAGTGGGGAGAGGGGGCATCCTTGTCTTGTTCTTGATTTTAGAGGAAAAGTTTTCAACTCTTAAGCATTGAGTATAATGTTAACTGTGTGGGTTTGTCATATATGGCTTTTATTAGGTTAAGGCATGTTTCCTCTATACCCACCTTGTTGAGAATTTTTATGATAAATGGATGTTGAGTTTTGTGAAATGCTTTTCTGTATTTATTGAGTTGGTCATATGATTTTTATCCTTTATTTTCTTAATGTGGTATATCATGTTGATTGATTTGCAGATGTTAAACTATCCTTGCATCTCACGAATCCCATTTGTTCGTAGTGTATGATCCTTTTAATGTATTGTTGAATTTGGTTTGCCAACCTTTGTTGAGCATTTTTGCATCTATGTTCATCAGAGCTATTGGCCTGAAATTTTCTTTTCTTAGAGTATCTTTGTCTGGTTTTGGTATCAGGTTGTTATTGGCTTTGTAAAATGAAGTTGGAATTGTTACTTCATCATCAATTTTTTGGAATAATTTGAGAAGGATAGGTATTAAGTCTTCTTTAAATGTTTGGTAGAATTCATCTATAAAGCCATCTGAACCTAGAGTTTTGTTTGGTGGGAGTTTTTGATTACTGATTCACTTTCATGAGTAGTAATGGGTCTCTTCACATTTTATTTCTTCATGATTTAGTCTTGAAAGATTGATTTATCCATTTCTTTTAGGTCATCTAATTTGTTGGTGTATAATTGTTTAGCGTATTCTCTTATGATCCTTTGTATTTCTGTGGTATCCATCATAATTTCTCCTCTTTCATTTCTGATTTTATTTATTTGGGCTCTCTCTTTTGTTCCTGATGGGTCTAAATAAAGGTTTGTGGATTTTGCTTGTCTTTTCAAAGAACCAGACCCTATTTATTTATTTAGTCTCTATTTCATTTATTTCTGCTCTGATCTTTATTTTTTTTTCATCTACTAACTTTGTGTTTTCTTTGTTCTACTTTTTCTAGTTCTTTAAATGTACAGTTACATTGTTCGAGATTTTTCTTGTTTCTTGAGGTAGACAATTTTCATTTTTTTCAAGGTACTTTTTGTTTTTCTCTTTGATTTCTTCATTGACCCGTTGGTTGTTTAATAGCATGTTATTTAGTCTCTATGTATTTTTGTTTTTTCCCAGTTTTCTTCTTGTAATTGATTTCCAGTTTTATACTATCATGGTCATAAAAGGTGCTTAATATGACTTCAATCTTTTTAAACTTATTAAGACTTGTTTTGTGGCTTAACATGCAATCTATCCTGGATAATATTCCATGTGCTCTTGAAAAGAAAGTGTTTTCTGTTTTTGGATGAATTGTTCTGTATATATCTATTAAGTCCAGTTGGTCTAATGTGCTGTTTAAAGCCAACGTTTTCTTATTGGTTTTCTTTCTGGATACTCTATTCATTGATGTAAGTGAGGTAATAAAGTCCCCTACTATTATTGTATGCTGTCTATTTCTTCCTTTATTCCTGTTGATATTTGCTTTATATATAGGTGCTCCTATGTTGGGTGCATAAATGTTTATAAATGTTATATCTTCATGTTGGATCAACTCTTTTACTGTTATATAGTGCTTTTCTTTGTCTTTTGTTGTAGCCTTTGTTTTAAAGTCGATTTTATTTGACATAAGCACCACTACCCCAGCTTTCTTTTTATTTCCATTTGCATGGCATATATTTTTCCTGTACTTTTACTTTCACTCTGTGAGTTCCATTAGGTTTGAAGTGAGTCTCCTATAGGCAGCACATAGAAGGGTCTTATTTGTTTTAATCCATTCAGCCACTCTGTCTTTTGATTGGAGAATTTAGTCCACTTACATTTAAAGTAATTAATAGGTATGTACTTATTTCCATTTTGGTAATTATTTTCTGGCTGTGTTTATAGTTTCTCTCTGTTCCTTTTTTCTTCTTTCTCTCTTCTCTTGTAATTTTTTTTTCTTCTCTTGTAATTTATTTTCCTTATTGTTATACTTAGATTCCTTTCTCTTTTGTATATTTATTGTAAACGTTTTCTCTGTGATTACTGTGAGGATCACATATAATATATTTTGTATATAGCAGTCTGGTTTAAGTTAACAGTAACTTAATTTTGAACACAGGCCAAAACTTTATATTTTTATCCCCGTACACACATTTTATATTTTTGGTGACACATTTTACATCTTTTTATTTTATGCATCACTTAACTAATTATTGTATTTTAATTATTTCTGTTACTTTTATCTTTTACCCTTCATACTTTCTTTATAAGTGGTTGATCTGCTACCTTTATTATTTATTTACCTTTTCCAGTGAGATTTTACTTTTACATGTTTTCTTATTAATTAGTGCCTTTTCTTCTTAGCTTAGGGACGTCCCCTTAACATTTTTATAAGGTCAGTTTAGTGGTGATTAATATCTTTGGCTTTTGCTTAGCTGGAAACTCTTAATCTCTCTTTCAATTCTGAATGATAACCTTGTTGGATAAAAAAAATTCTTGGTTGGCAGTTTTTCTCCTTCAGTATTTTGAGTATGTCATGCTGCTCCTTTCTGGCTTGCAAAGTTTCTACTGAAAAATCTGCTAATGTCCTTATGGGGTTTCCCCTTCTATGTAATATGTTGTTTTTTTCTTACTGCTTTTCAGATTCTCCCTTTATCCTTAACTTTTACCATTTTAATTATAATGTGTTTCATTATACGTGTTAAACATAATGTGTTTCAGTGTGCTTCTCTCTCTTTTTTTATTATGTTATGTCACCATACAGTACTTCATTAGTTTTTGATGTAGTGTTCCATGATTCATTGTTTGCATATAATACCCCATGCTCATTGCAATACGTGCTCTTTAAGACCCATCACCAGGCTTCTCCTTGGGTTCCTCTTATTTGGAACTCTCTAGGCTTCCTAGACATGGAGGTCCAGATTAGGGACATTTTTGGCCATTATTTCTTCCAATAGCTTTTCTATTCCTTTCTTTCTCTCTTCTCTTTCTGAGACCCCTATAATGCAAATGTTATTCCATTTGATTCCTACAGGTTCCTTAAGGTATCCTCACTTCTTTAATTGTTTTTTTTTTTTTTCATTTTGCTGCTCTATTTTAGTTGTTTTCCATTGTTTTATTGTCCAGCTTGCTGATTTGTGCTTCTATTTTATCCATTCTGCTATTGAACCCTGTAGTGTATTTTTCACTTCAGTTATAACTTCCATTTGGTACTTTTTAATATTTTCCCTTTGTTGAAGTTCTTGCTGTGTTTATCCATTTTTCTCCTGACCTTGGTGGGCATCTTTATGACTATTACTTGGAATTCTTTATCAGGGGGGTTGCTTATCTCCATTAAGGTCTTTTTTGGGGGATTTGCTTGTTCTTTGGTTTGGAACATACTCTTCTGTCTCTTCATTTTACCTGTCTTTCTGTGTTTGTCTATGTGTATTAGGCAAAATGGCTACCTCTCTCAGTCTTGAAAGAATGGTCTTGTGTAGGATCTGTTCTGTGTGGCCCAGAAGTGCAATCTCCCCTGGCCACAGAGCTAGGCACTCTCTAAGCATCCCTCATGTGAGCTGTATGGACCTGCAGGAGTGATTGGGCTGTGGTTGCTGTGTAGGGAGAGTGGGGCTCAGGGCACTCATCTGGCCTGGTTGCAGCTAGGTTGCTATGTGGGGTGGGCAGGGCTCTGAGCAATTGTCTGGTCCATTTGTCGCTCATCTGCTCCAGTAGGGTGTGGCTTGGGGGCACTTTCCCATTTGGGATATGGCATGGGTTGGGCAGAGAATGCCATCTGGAGCTAGTAGGCCAGAGGGAGGGCACCAAAAATGGTACCTGTTTGCTCCATTACCAGCAAGTGAGGATGAGATTGTAAAAATGGTGTCTTCCAGCACTTCCATCCCTGGGTAAAGTCCCTGCGGGTTCCTGCCTCTCTGGTAGCAGCTTTAAAATTAGTAAGTGGGTCCCCCTACTTATGTCCTAGGTGCTTTGCAGTTTGTTGCTTCTGTGCTAGGTCTCAGGGTGAGTGGGTTTGTATGCAAGCCCTTGAAGAGCTGAATCTCCATTCCCTATAGTTCTAGGATTCTTCTGTTCTTAATCCTCATTGATTTTCAAAGCCAGGTGTTTTGGGGGCTGGTCTTTCTGGTGCTAACTCCCGGGGTTGGATGTCTCATGTGGGGCACAATCCCTCCACTCCTCGAGGGAGAGTTCCATATTTTGGGATCTCTCCTGATTGTGGGGTCACTGAATCTGGGGTGAGGTCCTGGGCAAGGCCATGTCTGCCTCTCCTACTCTGCTCAATGAACTTCTTTAGTCCTTTGTTGTGGAGATGCTGTTCATCTAGTTCTCAGGTCCTTTTCAGGAGAAAATTGTTTTGTAGGTAGCTAGCTATAAGTTGGCTGTGTCTGTAAGGGGAGGTGAATTTAGGGTCTTCCTACACGGCCATCTTGAATTCCCTCTGAAAGTATTAATTTCTTTTTTTTTTTTTAAAGATTTTATTTATTTATTTGAGAGAGAGAGCATGTGTGTGAGCAGGGAGAGGGGGAGAGGGAGAGGGAGCATCTCAAGCAGACTCCATGCTGAGCATGGAGCCTGACATGGGGCTTGATCCCAGGACCCTGAGATCATGACCTGAGCTGAAATCAAGAGGCAGACGCTTAACTGAGTCACCCAGGTGCCCTGAAAGTCTTAATTTCTAACTAAACTCTGCCATAGTCAGCAGACAACTTTTAACTGTCAACTCCTTCAGGGATGGCTTTGCTGCTTAGTTACCTTGCCCAAGGTCCTACCCCTTCTTGAAGTGACTTGAAGTCAATGAGTAATCAATGCCTGTCATCTCTGCCCAGCTGCAATAACTCTGAAGGCCATTCTAGTGCCAGGGCACCTCCTGCCCTCATCTGCATTTTCTGTCCTCTTCCCCTCCTTTCTTCAAGTGTTCATCCCTGGGATGCTCCCTAATTAATATCGTTCCCCCGAACTCCATCTCAGAGTCTGCTTTCTAGGGAATGAACCTGTGACATACTGGCTCACCTAAGTGAAATGTCTAGGGGCTATCAAGCATAGCAGAAAGTTAAGCTAAATATAATCTCTACCTTCTCAGACCTTACAATCTAGTGAAGAAGAGAAACCTTAAATAATGGTGTATCCAATATGGTAATCATGGTCAGATGGGAGCTACTAAGAAAAGAAGGTGGGGTGATAGTTATAATAGGGGACATGGCCTGGGGAGGCCTCCTCAAGCAGGGGACCCATAATATGACTTTGTAGGATGAGTAAGGAGGAGCCAGGGTGGGGGGACAGTCTGTCGAGCCCAAGGGGACAACACATCATAGGAAGAAGTTGTGTTTGAAGCAACCAAAAGGTCAGGGTAGCTGGAGCCTAATGCAGCAAAACTTCAAGCTTCGCTGTATAGGCTCCTTCCTTTCTTCATCTCAGCCACTCACTTGAAATCCTCCATCTTCATGTTGCCTGTTGGATGCTTGAGATGTCTCATTCTTTGTCCCCCTTTCTCTCTGAACAGACCTGCTGCTTTCCTGACCCTAACACCCTTTTCTCTGCCCTCAGTTAATCTATTCTGCACCCTTTGGATCCCCTTGGACTTCTTTAATAAATTCAAAAAACGAATGACAATGCATGCCCCTTCTCAGGTCATCTAGTTTCTTAGGACCTTTTAGGGCAATAATTTTGTTGCAGGTGAGCGGAAGGATTATGTAGAGAGGAAACGGTGGAGGTAGAGGCTGGAGCCAACTGGAGAAAGAAAAACGTTTGCTGAAATGCCACGCCAAAGGGGGTGAGGTCCAGGAGCCAGGTCCTGGCATGAGGGAGATGGACCAGAACCAGGAAACGAGTCAATCAGAGGCCCAATTATCGGAGTGCCGGAAAGTGGAGTGTGGGGGCAGAGTCAGCTGGAAGGTGGTTGGTCTGTGGTTGGGTTGCTTTTTATAGGAGCCAGCCCTACCCTGGCTCCACTTGGGAGCTGCAGCCTGAGGCCCTGCCTCGTCTGCAGGTGTGAGTAATGCTGAGAATGGCGGGCACATGGAAAAGGGGAACTCTCTGGAGCCAGGAACCACACCTGTCTACGTTTTTCAAAGCTTTATCACCTTTGCAATTTAAGCAGTTTCATTTCCACTGAGATTAAAAGTAAGCGTGAGCAATTACATAAATTATGCCTGATTGAGTACTCCCTAAGGAAGTGTGAGAGAATAACCTTGAACTTCATCCCACCTCTCAAATATCTTGGTCATAATTGTCTTCTTTATTTCTTAAGAGTTCTGAAGTGCTTTTTTTATTTACATGGAGCAATGTTTTTGCATACTTAATGGTTTTGTAATAATACATAGATTTTTGTAAGGATGCTTTTATGTTTTTAACTTGCAACCATTCAATTCGACGACCTCGGCTCACTGTGATATTTTAGGTACGAAATACTGGTTTCGCCTTCCTGTGTACTGGGTGGCAAGAGGCCAGGGGTTTGTTTTCTCCCTGCACAGACAGGTCCTTCTGCTAGTCGCTTTCCACACTTGCCCAGGCTTCTCTCAGCCGCGGTGTCTGCAACTCCTGGTCATCCTTCAACTTCAGCTTCTGTGCAACTTTCTCTAGAGAGCCCTCCCACCTCCTGGGTCTTGGCTGGTGCCGTTTCCTCAGGGCAGTATTTACACTCTGTTGGATTCCCTATCTGCTTGTCTGGCTCTTGTACCAGACCCGGGCTTTTGAGACTGAGTTGCGATCACTGACGGGCTGTGAAATCAGCATAGTGGGTCATGACCAGTTTATTTAGGTTTTGTAATCTTTATCTTGGAATTTTTTTTCTAGGTTACATTTCAATAGTAATAAACTCATGTTTGCTACTTAGCTTTATTTTTTACTTCCTTGTAAGGAGTGAGGTTTGTTTCATGAAGCTTTTGTTTCTGTGTGTGTGTGTGTGTGTGTGTGTGTGTGTGTATCTGCACGCACCATAGTGAATAAGACAGATGTAGGCCTGGGCACTTTGGAGCACATGGTGTGAAGGAGTGTTTTCTCCAGATTTTTAAACTGTGACCTACAGTAGGAGAAACATTTTATACTGTAACATTTTTATATGGTAAGAAAAACATCTTACAATGCAGTGTTTTATACCGCATACACACACACATTCCCATAGTTTTCAAAGCCTATATATTGGACTTTGATATGTACACCCCACACGAGGTAGCTATTTTTAACTCATTGTAGATGTGACGAAATGGAGATTGAGCAATTAAGTGACCTGCAGAGGTCCTACCTCTTGTAGAAGTTGGAGCTTGGGCCTTGAATCCAGGATTCTGATCTAGTACTTTTTCTCACTCATGTGAATTTTTATAACCCTACACACAGACGCAAGGTTGCATGAGCACTAATAGCCCATCAATACCTATAGTATTGTAATTTGTTATACACAATATTGTGCAAAACTCCAACTGCACAGCAGTGGAGTGAGGCCATGGCACTTGGGAAAGCAGCTGAGCAGTAAGTGTGGTCAGCAAATAGGGTTTTGTAAGTAAAGAGCTAACATTGTTACAAGTCAATTTTTTGCCCACCGAGAAAAACTCATTATTTTGATTTCGGACTCCACTAATAAAAGTAGGATGGGTAGGAGAGAAGTGATTATCTTGTACTTTTCTAAGAGCTTTGTATTTTATCCTGGGTAGCACACTTTGAAACTAAAGACAAAAGATAGATTGTTTTTAGAAGAGGTGAGAGGACTCAGGGTCAGGCCATAGGAGGATGGAAGGTCAGGAACTGGGGGGAGCAGACCGGAGGTGGGGGTGGAGTGGAGCTCTTCAGAAACATGAAGGGCTATCTGGTGACAGAGGGCTTAGGCTGACATCAGGGGGCCCCAGGAATGGGAACAGCATGGGGACCAAGTCCCACATGGTAAAATTGTGGTAGACGTTTGTGGGTTTTGCCTGCATGGTGTCTGCTTTTCTTTCTTATCACAGAACCCATGTCTCGTTCAGGGAATAAATCCCTCTTACGCTTGGCCAACATGGTCATTTTGGCGGGCTAACTCTATTACCTTCCCCAGGTGATCTTACAGCTCTGGCCTAAGATAATCAGCATACCCCTTCCTCTCTGGCCACAATAATTGGTCTAAGAATCAGCTTGTGACTCAGATCAGTTTGATGAGAAGTACATTTTGAGTTTCTAGGAAATTGTTGGTAAAAATCTTCTCCCCTCACTGGATTCACAGGTGCATATATCTACGGGGAGCTCAACACAAAGGAGCGCACAGCCAAAAAGAAGGGGTAACACTATGCCCCAGCTCTTTCCTTCTGAGCCCCTGGAAGCAGCTGTGCCTTATGTTCTCTAGATCTTTCAGTTAGGTGAGCCAGTATGTCACAATTTTGTTCCCTGGAAGGTGGACTCAGATGGAGTCTGGGGTGTGGGATATTTCATTGGGGAGTGTCCTGGGGATGAACACTTGAGGAAGGGAAGGGAGTAGAGGTTGCAAAGCGAGACCTTACAACGGCTTCAGCCACACCCTGAGTTGGGTGGAGATGATCCAGACATCTGTAGTCCAGCATTGATTACTCATTGGCTTTGGGTTACCCCAGGAAAGGCTGGGGCAGCAAAGCAATTCCTGAAGGGGTTGAGGATTAAAGATTGCTGACTGGTAGCTCTCCGTCAGCTGGTGCTAAACATCCTTCACTGGAGGGGCATCTGATGGGTCCGTCAAGAGCCTGCCACACAAGTTATTCCTTAATTATTCTTTTGGTAATGACCGTTTCAGCTGGCCTTTCTGTCACTGGCAACTAAAGGGATCCTGGCAGGCAAACGAGGAAACATTTTCTAAAATTCAGAGCTGTCCATATACGTAAGAGGCTGCCTTGGCGGGGAGCAAGCTCGTCATCCTCAGAGATGTTCAAGCAAAGCCTGGCAGACCACTTCCCTTTGGAAGGGAGGTTTCGTGCACTGGAGGGAAATTTGAGCTGCACGACCTTTCATTCTAAGATTCCTTGACTCCTGGCCTCTGAAGACAGGCTTAAAGAGATTCTGGTGACTTCTGGACAGTCACGGCAACATCACATAGACACATCACATGCACATCAGAGAGACCCAGATCCAATCATATCAAGTCATATTTCTCCCAGCTAATTTCATTTGACTGTAGACTTGGAGGAATTTGACTTGAATTTAGAGATGAAGGGGATGTTGCTTGGTTTGCTAAGGAAAGACACTTTTTTTAAATGTCATTAGAAGGAACCCTAAAGGAGTTCCTTGAGCTGACTTTACCACAAACTGTTTTCACCTGCCATGCCCAAAAAGGCAGATGCCATCCTAAGTTAATGCTATCAGGGAGCCTCTCAGTCAGGTTTTCCTCCTTCTGTTTCTGTCTCTGAGTTCTCCGTATCTCCTGGTCTCCAGCCTCTGGCCTCTCATGTCACTATGCCATTCCCTGAGTCAGGCTTCACTGGCTGCTTGTGAGGCCATCTGTCCTTTCATGCCAAGGACCTTGTGCCTTGGCCTCATGCACCCCTCTGGCCCTCCCTGCCGTCCACCCAGGGTTGGCTCTCCCCCCTTGTGTCTAAGCCCTGAGCTCTGGGCATCCAGCTCCTGCCTGTCTGGTGGGTCCCCCACTGCCTGCTTTGGCTCCCTTGGATGTGGCTGTTTCTCCAGCCCTGAGCTCTCCACCTCAGCCGAGTGTCTATAGACTTGGCAGGGAGTATAGGCACCTTGTATGTGGTGTGAGGAAAGGGCCCTGGACTCAGTGCCTGGAGAATCAGAGTTTGAGACCCAGGAGCCTCTGCCACTCCCATGGATCAGTCACCCTTGTCTCTGAGCTCTAATTTCTTCATCTCCGAAGCAGGCCTGCCCTGCCTCACAAAGTCATGGTGGGAATCCTTATAGTCCTAGCTACCCTTGACTGAGGTTTTGCCACATGCTGGGTATTAAGCTTAGCACTTACTATGCTTCTTAATCCTCCCAATGCAACACTTTGAGAATGGCATTTTTATCCTGATTTTACAGATGAGGAAATGGAGCCCGGGGAGGTTAAGTGATTTACCCCTGGTCACACGGTAGAGCTAAAATTTGAACCCTGATGTGTCCTTTGTAACACTCTTGGCCTTCATACACTTCACTATAAGATGAGGAACACAGGAATGCTTTATAACAGTGAGAAGTCTTTTCTGCACATCAGCATCTATCATTATTTCAATCATCCATGAATCTCTCTGGGTCTCAAAGGCACAAGGACTGTCTGATAGGGATGGTGCTGATCCATCTGTGGGCAAATTGCAGAGAGAACCATCTCGAGTCAACAGTTCTTCACATCTCTGATTTCTTTAGCCTTAAAGAAACACATACCTAGCAAATGTAGGGGGATTGGGGGAGTAGACTTCCTGTTACTGAAGATGCACTGAACACTTGAATCTGGAACTTGATCCCCAGATCAGCTTTGAGGAAACAAAGCTTGGCTGAAATCAAAATGGCCAGTATCTTTGCACCTCACAAATATGCCTACAGTGGCCACTGCCCTCATTCTACCCTACAGCATCTGCAGGCAGCATGCACTGTGGTGCCTGTGTGGGGACAGGAGCCCATGCTGGGCTGCAGCACTTTCTCAGGAACAGAAGCAGATGCTAGGAGTAAGTTTGCTCCCACTTGCACTCAAAGTTGGCTGGAAAGATCCAGAGAATGTTGCTGGAGATTGGCAACCCTGAGCTGCTGCATGTGCCATGGTCACTGGCTCCCACCTCCCGAGTGGATGAAGCTGTGGTAGTTCTGCAGACTCACCATGCCAAAGGAGAAACTGCCCAGAAGGTCGGTGCTGTTGCTGCTGCTCCCTCTTAGACAAGGAAAATCTGATTCAAAAGCCAAATAACTGCTCAGGGAAGTCAGATCAAGGTTTGAAGGCTCCCTAGCTTGTCCTACGAACCTCCACACCAAGAACCACAAATTGCAAATTTAATAGGTCATTTTGTATCAAGAGGTCAATTAGGAAGCACCTAGAATTTTGTAATTATATGAATATTTTCTTTGGGATCTGCTATGGCCTAGACAGTGTTAACTTTTTTTTCTATTGTGATTTTTAAGTTTCTCCTCTAGAAACTGATTTTATTTAATATACACAAGTCTTTCAGTTCTCAAAGAAAAATCCATTAAAGAAAAAAAAATGAACCAGTTTTGGTAGGTTCTGCTGGCTGCAAACCGCCCCACGGATACCAGGTGGTGGCGCCAGAGAGGCAGTAGCCGCAGGAGGATTGGCCTTGGAGGCTCCTGACAAGAAATCTTGAGCCTTCAGTTTCCAAGTGCCAGGGCTTAATTGGCCAGCCGTTCTGCATTCTTCATGTGTCAGCAGCCTGGCTGCTCTTGTTCCTCATGGTGTAACGAGGTGCCCTGGGGTTTGTCCATAGCTCGTCACCCGGAGTTGCTCCGGAAGTGAGAGCATTTCCCTCCTGCTGCAGAGACAGTGCACGTTCTCTTTGGAAATACACAAATGGGCCCCTGCAGTACCTGTCCTTGCCTGGCCCACTATCGCTGCCTAGCTCTGTGCTACTCCCTGCTCTTCACAGGTCTGTCTCCACCTCTGTAGTTATGGAAACCATTTATGACAGGCCCATGCAGATCCAGGGAGATAATCTGAGTGCCTTCACATGGGTCAACTGAGAACTTCCTACAGTGGCATCCCAGAGTGATAGGTGGCCCACTCTTAAATTCTCTCGTTCTCCACTGTGAGTAGACTCATCCATTTAGGCCAGCACAACTTGTGTTATATACTATGCCAATGCATAATACCAAATACTATGTATTCTCTCCAGGTGCTGTGATGTGAAAAAGTTGAGAAACTTTGGCCTCATTGGACCTTCCCAACTCAGAGCCGTAGATTCTATTGTTATCCCCATTGTACAAGTGAGAAAATGGAGACCCCACAGGCTTACTTACTGTACCAAGGTCACACAGCTATTAAGTGGCCCAGCCAGAAGTTGAACCCAGAGAGCCTGCCTCTAGAACTTCCATGCTTTTGACCCCAGAGCAGAAGTCCTCCCTAACTATGTATTAGAATCTGAAGAACTTCAAAAAAGACCAAGAAAACCAAAGCCAACAAACTGTCATGGCCAAGGGAAGCCTAAGGAGACAAGATAACTAAATGTACTAGGTTGTACTAGATGGAATCTTGGGACAGGAAAAGGACATTAGAAAAAAAAGTGTGGAAATTTAAATAAAGCATGAATTTTAGTTGATAACAATACATGAATATTGGTCCATTCAGTGTGGCAAATGTGCCATATTGAGGTAAGATGTGAATAGTAGGTGAAACTAGGTGTGGTGTAGACCGCAACTCTCTCTACGACCTTCATAATAACTCTGCAAATCTAAACCTGTTCTAAAAGAAGTTTATTTAAAAAAAAACCCCAAAAACAAAGCCTGGGGCCCCATCTCAGAACAATTAAAACCACTTGGAGGTGAGGGCCAGGCATCAGTATTTCTTTAAAAGCTCTCCAGCAGATGAAAATGTTCATCCAGGGTTGAGAATCCCCACACTACCCCCACCCCCACTGCCACCCCAATATGGACTCGAGGCTGCTGGAGTGCAGGGTTCTTGTCTTATTCATTTTTATTCCTCTAGCACCTAGCTTGGAGTCTGGCCCTGGTTACACATTCAGTACACATTTGATGAATGAATGAATGAATGAATGAATGAATGAATGAATGAATGAGTATTTTAACCTCTCCTCAATTCAACCTGACATAACCAGCTCTGAAGAGAAAAGATTAAAAGATTTAATGTTGTCAGGAAACACATCTGTCTGTGGGTCCTGATGATTTATTACGAGCAAGTCACTAGGTGCTGGCCACTGCTGAAATTCTGATAGGAGGTGATGCCTGTCCTCGAGGCATATTCTAGAAGGAAAGGGGGCGGCCCCGTGGGGTGATGGTTAAGCAGGCAGGGTCTGGAATCAGCTGGTTCAGATTCAGATTCCAGCTGCTGCACTTAGTAGCCATGTGATCCCCGGCATTTTCCTTATCAGGTTGGAGACAAAGGGAGATACGAAAATGAAGCAGAAACCGAAGTTGCTGCCATGTGAACTGCAAAGCCAGAGACATTGGTAAAGTGGAGCCTACTGAAGACTTTTGCTTTCACTGGTTTTCTACCAGATGTATTTCCTGTCATCAAAAGTCCACCTGTGCCCTAGCTGATATGCCCGGCAGAAAGGATGGGAACCGAGGCTGTGATGATGTGAGCAGCTGGGGGTCCTGGCAGGGTCCTGGGCTTGGGGAAGGAGGACAGAGGACAAGTTAGGTGTGGAAGGGGGGGCTCCTCCTGGATCTGCTGGGGCCATTGCTCCCTTCATGGGGAGACCTGAGCGAAGGATCATGGCTCATGCTGACAGAGCCCTAATTCTGCACCGGGAACTTTTCTAAGTGCTTTACCTGCTGGGGATCATTTCATGTTCACAGCCTCCTCCGGAAGTGGTCCTCTTGTGTATCACTCCCATTTTATCGGTGATGCAACCAAAGCCTAGAATTAGGTAACTTACCCAAGGTCACATAATGAGCAAGTGGTAGGACCAGAATTCAACACAGCCTGGCTCAGAGTGTGTGCAGACCCACTGTGTGAGGGAGACACAGCCTAGTTTTGCAGGAAAAGCATCAACTTCAGACCCAGGCAGAGCGAGGATCAATCTGGCTCTGTGACCTTGGATGTGGCACTTAACCTTCCCAGGCCTCCCTTTCCTCAACTGTAAAGTGAGTATCACAGTAGGGTGGTTCTGACGGTTAAATGAGATAATACATTTAGCCCTTCTGTCTCCTTTCTCCATTCTCAAGCTTATCTCCCTCCCTTCCCCTCCCCTCCCTCTGTCCCCATTTAGTACCCATTTCTTTATCTTTTCAAAGCTAGGTAAGAAAAGCAAAGGTCTTCCAGGTCTTGATCTATTCTTCTAATGGAGCTGAGTTATCAAAAATATATACATATGCATATTTATATACATATATTAATACAGGTGCCTATATGATATACATATATACAAATCATATATATGTGTGTGAGGCTGAATAGTTAGTAGATATAGATATATAGATAACAAAAATGTTTGAAAGCCTTAGTTAAAGATCCAGCTTTATCTTTTATAAAAGATCCCTGACTGGTGTGGCATGGTGGAAAAGGAAGGAGGTCACCCAGTTAGTATCACAAACCTAGAGTACAGGGAAGTGGGGCAAGAACCATAATTTCAATAGGAATTCAAAAGTGGGAGGGTTCAGTTTGGTTGAAGGAGTCAGGGCGTGCTTCTCAGAGGAGGTGACACTGCGTTGGAGGGGCAGGGTTTGGTGAGGCAGAGGGCACCAGCCTATGACATGGAGAAGACCCTATAGAGGGGAATAGAAAGGACATGCCATGAAACTGTAGGTCAAATGCACCTGGGGGGACCCAGTGAGCTGCAAAATGAACATGAACCTGGGCCCTGCATGCTACGTGTGTAGTTTCATTTGATCACTTGGACAGCTTACATTATTATGCCCCTTTTACAGAGGAGGGAACTAAAGTTCAGGAAGTTCAAGTCACTTGCTGTAAAGTACATAGTTACAAAATTAGAGGCACCGAGATATGGTGATACCACAGGGTTTTCCATACTGACTTCATGAAGGTGAGGGAGCATGCTGATGTGGGAAGAGGGGCCAAGAAAATGGGAGGACTGAGTTTCCATGCTAAGTGTCCTTAGTGGCCCACAGAGTTGTTATGGGTTTAAGTGAGATAATGCTTTTTTAAATGCTTTCACTGTAAAGTGCAGTGCAAATGGTAAACGGACCAGAACACGGGGAATCAAGTTATGTCCACCTTAGTTTCAGAAGAGCATCTAGTATAATAATGCAAACCAGGGGCTTACAAGCTCCTCAAAACTGGGGAGTGCTGAAAAGCATATGAACTTGGCATCAGGCAGACTTGGGTTCTAGTTCTTATTCTGTACTCACTAGCTCTGTGGCTCTGGGCCTAGCCCTTCTCTGGGCCTCAGTTCCCTTATCATTGACATGGAGTGTGCTCCAGTGTCTCACTCAGCCCACACATGGTCATGTTCTGGGTCTGCCCTCACCTGACACGGCAGCTGGGCTCAGGTTCACTTTCAAGATGACCTCCAGTGGCCCCGAAGATAGTCAGCCAATCTCAGGAAAGGAAACATAACTTACAAAAGAAAAACTTGTTTGCACTACTTGGCTATAAGTACAGTTTATGGAAAAATCCCAATGATATTGAAAAATATAAAGTCCATACGTAAAATTTAAAGGATGCAGAAAAATGTAAGAATGAATATAAAGTTCATCTAGACCTAGACATTATTATCTTTTTGGTGTGTGCCAACAAACATTTTTAATAAGAATAAATCAGTATATGTAAGTCAGTATTTAAAATCCTCATCCTCCTCTTTTGTATAATCTTCTCTCATTAGTTAAATATAATATAAATGAAACTCTCTGCATATAGAAACTGCTTTTTAAAAATTCTAGTTGTATTCATTTAACCAATCAAAAATGTTTCTGAAAAATTAGTTGAGCATTTTTTACGTCAATATCAATTATTTATTAATGATTTGCCAAATAGTAATAAGTCTTTAGGTTATGTAACTAATTATTGTTAAAAATCTTTACAACCTTTTAAAAGATCAGTCAAATATAAAGCCAGTCAATTAAACTTGACTTTATATCTTTAAGTTTAGGAGATACCGTTGCTAATCTCAATACTTTATGAAAAGCTCACTCGCTCTACAATATTCTATTCACTAAGAAAAATTGATACAAGACAGCACTTTTGGGAAGGGGCTATCTCTTGTATCAAACCAGCAGAGCCAAGCTGTCAATGTCTGTCTAAAACCTGCTGTCAGGGGCTGGAATTCTGCAGCTGTCTTCCCTTCATGCCATAAATGATCCAGCTCATTCAATCCAAGAATAGTCCAGTGGGTGAGGGGGAGAAGTCATTGGCGGGTAAGACTCCAGAGTGTGCATTGCTGACTGGGTAAGGGAAAGCAACAGAAGTTGTACGAGGCATTTGATTACTTAAGCTCTCATTCTGAGTTCTACCTGTCTCGGTCAGGAGAACCCAGGTTCTGCCGTGCTAACAAACCTTCCCAAATCTCAGTGGCTTAACATCATAAAGATATAAGCAGATAGACTCTGCTCGCTTTAGTCACTCAGTGACCTGGGCAGTTAGAGGCTTCATTTCGAGTATGCTTCTAAGAAATGTGGTGAGTTTTTAAAGCTTCCATCCAGGAGGGCTATATGCAATTTCTACCCACATTTTATTGGATAAAATAAGGCACGTGGTTACATTTAACTTCAAAGGGGGCAGGGATGTGGAATCCTGCCATGTTATGGCCATTTTACTGTTAAGCCAACTGTGGGACCTTGGGCAAGTCAGTTCTACTCTGTCAGCCTTGGTATCTGTAAAAAAGAGGGTTATCTGGCCTCTACATTCATTCGTTCATTATTCAGTCAGTCAGTCCGCCCATCAACGCAGTGTTCTGGGTAGGAGCCCAAACTCTGAAGCCAGCTTAACTGGCTTCATCTCAGCTAAGTTACATACTACCTATGACGTTAGGCAAGGTATTTAATATCTTCTGGACCTCAGTTTCCTTATCTGTAAAATGGGGATGATAATAGAGTTGTTGTGCAAATATAATGCATGTATTATATAAGTTACACAGAACAGCTTAGAACCGTCCCTGGCATATTGTTTATTATTGATCCACCCATGTAGCCATTTATTCAGTGACTATTCAGAATCTTCTCTAGTTACCTTTGGAATTTCTTATGAGAACTGAAGGGGAAAACAGATGTAAATCTACATTGCAAATGACAGGATACCCACAAGGAAGTACAAGAGGAGAAGTAGCGTTTTTGTAGGGTTGGACTGATTTTTTGCTTCCATTTATTGAACACCTAGTACGTGCTAGCTCTGTACTAAGTGCTTCTGTAGTGACCCTAAGAGGTGGTCTTCCAGATGAAGAAATTGGGGCTGTAGGAGTTTAGGTAACATGCACCAGGTCCCACAGAGGGTGAAGGGTGGGGCCTTTGAAGGATATGAAGTGAGGATACAGTTACTTTTGCATGAAAGCCTTTGTTCTTTCTCCTGAGCATGTTGTTAAGGATCATCTACTCATTATTTAACCTGCTCATGTCTCTGCTAGATTGAAAGCCCCTCAAAGACAGAAGGTATTCCCCTGAATTCTTGGTGTCCTTATGTTGCCCAGCACCACACCAGTGACACCATGGGGTGGCCATCAGGAGGAGGAGAAGGGAGAGAGAATTAAGCCAAAGATCAGAGT
The DNA here is from genome assembly GCF_023065955.2 of Ursus arctos. Taxonomy (NCBI): domain Eukaryota; kingdom Metazoa; phylum Chordata; class Mammalia; order Carnivora; family Ursidae; genus Ursus; species Ursus arctos. Next base: position 50,755,771 of record NW_026622786.1, on the reverse strand, counting down.
CTTGGATTTAAATCCCTCCAGCTGGCTAATAATCTTCAGAATGTCACTTCTCTTGAGACTTTCATTTCTTGACTGTTAAATCTGTTCCACAGGACTTTCTGTCCAAAAAGGCTTCACAGCCCCAGTCTTCCAACACTTACAATTTAATAGACACTTGTTGACTTGACAAGAAGATACAACCACACTAAAAGGCTACTTATTATCAATTTTAGGCCATTTGGCTTTTCTTTGACACACTTCAAAGACAGAGAAGAAAAGATATTATCTAAGACATTTACACATCTTTCTTTGCTGGGGCATAAATTTTCCATTTACCTCAGGTTCTGCCAAAAGGGGGGGGGGATAATAGAGGAAGGGGACACAGCCAAGACTGTGGAGCTCATGAACCCTGGTGTGCTGTATCCAGAAGAAATGTCTCAAACTAAAGGCTCTCTTAGGGTAAGAAAGCAGACCCAGCCCAACCTCTGGGAAAAAAAAAAAAAAGGAAAAAGAAAGTCCCCTTGAGATAATGTTGTGGGGTCATGCCCTTCCAGCTTGCCAAGGCGAAACACACGTGCTGTAAACACAATGGGCGCAGGCTGAACCGGTCCTTCCTGCAGATACCAGCCTGCAGAAAACACGCGTTGGGAGCCGCTGGTCAGAGGAACGTCGTACGTGTTGCTCAGCCAGGGAGCAGTCACAATGGCACAGCAAGTAGATTTGCTCGGTCCAGGAGCAGTGAGGAATCAGCCAGAATCCTGGCCACCCCGCTGCTGGAGTGTCCCCCACCGTTTTCCCTTGTTCTCTCGCACGATAAGAACCACTACTATCAAGCATCGATTAGACGTGCTAGCTGCCCAGCACCGTGTAGACCTTCATTCTTTCCATCTCGCAAGAGCCCCGTCAAGTAGGTGCCCTTCTCCTCCCCATTCTGCAGAGAGGACGCCGAAGCTCAGAAAGGCTGCGTCCCTGCCTGTCGTCACACTGCAAGGACTCTAGCCCAGGACCCGTACTCCGAGGCCGTCCTGGAGGTTTATAGATCAGAAGTCATGGTCAGGGGAGACACACTCCTCCAGACCTAGCCCCTCTTCCCGGAGCGGAATTCTTCAGACCGTCTGCCCATCTCCTCCACAAGGAGTCGCCGAGGGTGCTGGGCTGCCCGGGATTTCCTGCCCCGACTGAGCAGAGATGCGTACAGTGACCTCACTTCCTGGGAAACTTTAGTGGCTCCGCTTTTCGATGGGCTGAGTCATTGTAGCTGAGCTCAATGTTCGGAGCTGCAACAGTCATAGGAAAGTGTCTGGAAACTCCCCCAGGTCTTATCGACAAAAGAATTCGTTGAAGACAATCCAGCTGCATTCCTCGGCTTTCTCAGACCTCACCTTGCCCTGGGAGGATGAGAAAGGCTGGGAAGGTATGAGGGTGAAAATAAGCTCTGGAATTAGGAAGAGCTTTTCGTGCCAGCCCAGGGATCTGGCAGCTCCTGAAAATACCCCACAGCTGGCCTGTGAGGACCCAAAGGCAATGACCCTGGGTCCTGTGCTGCACGTCCTGTAGAAAGCTGGCTGGTCCCTACCCCACAGCACCCATCCAACTTGTCATCTGGCACCAAGGGCCTAATAGGAGCAGGGAACTGGGTTAGGCACTGGTGATAGAAGAGCCTGTGGTGAATGGTGTGGTAGGCAGCTCTGGACTCAATATTTGGATCTGTGGCTTACTGGCTGTGTGACCTTGGGCAGGATAGTTAGCCTTTCTGAGCCTTGTTTTCCTATCTGCCCTCAGTCAAACCTCATGATTTTGTTGTGAGGATGAAATGAGATAATATGTATGCTCAGCATAGTGCCTGACACATCATAAGCATTCAAGCAATGATAGCTTTTATTAAGTCAAAACAGTCATGTCTTACCTTCAGTTCAACATTCTTGGAGCACCTGTATGTCAAGAACCTGTTTGGCTCTGGGGGAGGTAGAAAGAGAGAAACAATCCCTTCCAGGAGCTCGAAGAGAGAGTCCATTAGTAAGTGATTACAATGCTGTGAGGGAGACGTAGCAGCAGAAATATAAGGGGTGTTAAGAGAGTAGAAACACACGAGAAGGATCTATACAGATTTCTGGAGAAGGTGATGCCTGAGTAAGTTACCCGAGGAGAGTAGGAATGTGCCAGGTGGAGAGATGGAGGGCCCAAAGACCAGGGCAGTGAGGTAGGGGCATTCCAGAAGAGGGGACAGCTTGAGCTTATGCAGTACTCAAGATGGAGTGCAAATTCCCTCAAGGGAAGTGGAATGATCTAGCACAGAACTCAGGCAGCTGGGTTGTAGAACAGCTGGGTTCAAGATTTATGTTCTTCCCTTTCTAGCTATGAACGTTTGGCAAGTCCTACTCCTCAGAGATGTCATTTCCTTATCAGTAGGAAAGAGATAACACTAGCTACTTGACAGGGATAGCTCCACTCGCAAACGGGGCCATGTTTGTGCAGAGACGGGTATGTCTGCAGCCGTGTCCCTTGCACTCCAGCAGGGCCCTGGGTGACTTGAGTACTCCAAGACTTTTGGGTCCTCAAAGGGCATCATACTAGCTTCCCTAGCAGAGCACACACTGTGTGCCAGGCAGGGACTGTGATAATATGGTCTGCATCTTATTCACAGTGGAGAAGCTAAGCACGATCATGGTCTTCTACATGCGTCCAAGATGAGGGGGTTCCCAATACTCAGACAATCCTGGGGGAACTTGAATGAGTTGCTCACCCAACAAACAGGCCTAGTTTTGCCACAGGCCTGTGGTTGAGCTGGAATTTTAACCCAGGCCTGTTCGCCCTCAGCACCCAAGTTCTTAACCACTGCACTATTAAACCAGTAAATGACGTCCTTTCCAAACAGAGTCATCTCCAAGTTCTGATTCATTCCTAAACAGACTGATTAGTCTTTCTTGTCTCTAAGCTTACCAATTCTCCTTCTGCACCAGGAGCCCAGCATTCAGTCTTGGGCTCTGATGCCCATATTTCGAATACTTCAAATATTGTCCTGTGAATAGACTGTAAACAGAGAGGCGAGAGGGAGGAGGAGAGGAAGGGCGGGGGGAAGAGGATGAGGCTCAGCCACCAACACCTGTCCCCCTGGGACCACAGCCGAGTGCCGTCGCAGGCTCTCTGCCCCCGTCCCCTCTCCTCTCTCCAGAGCCGGGGACACCAGATCCAAATACTGGGCCGGCCAGCCCACCCTGTGCGCCCCGCAGTTGGACAGCAGCTGCGAAATGAGAGTTGGGGAGGGACACTCAGCGAGCAGAAGCTATCAGGACTTTCCCTGTCTTTTCCAAAGCACAGTTGAAACCAGCACCGTGGTGTGAGGCTGGCGGCCCACCATGAAGGATGAACAGGATGCCTGCTGGGCGACAGGCAGGCGTTACGACACAAGGGCCAAGTGTTATTTACTCCCTGGGAACAGGTGCTACCCGGGACTCACAATCCTTTCTTGCCTGACTCCTCTGCCCACATGTCCCAGCCCTTGTCAGAAGCCGCTCCTTCCAGTGCCCCACGTGGCCCCAGCCCTCGGCGCTGCCTCATTCTTGGCCCTGGGCAGCACACGGCTCACCGGCGCCTGGAGGATGCCAGCGGTGGGCCGGCTCCTGCCCTGGACATGTGCTTGCTAGAATCGGCTCGTTTTACATAAGCCACGGGTGCAAATGTCAGGTGATAACAACTTTTCGGTCCTAGTTAACCTGCAACCACCCTATCTGTGCCCACACAGAGGCAACCGAAGGCAGCAAAGGGAAAGTCATGGAAGAGGGAGGGAGAAAACACTGCAAGCGTCTTTGTGTCCTGGCAAATTCACCTCTGGAAAATGCCCTAGGCTCTAAACCACAACTGACTTTTCTGTTACGGGAGAGACAAACAACCGTGCAGGCGAACTCCAGCTACCACCAGCTGGCCTTTCCTCCCCTGATTATATGTTATTTCCTTACGGCTCTGGTTGGTAAACATGTAAGAGTCTTTTGTTGATTCACAAAACAATACAGAAGTCGGTTGAGACATTTCTTTGCACAGTTTGATTAAGGACAAATAGAGAAGGGGAAGTGAGCAGAAGGCCTGGAGGTCTTGTTTGGCTCATGAACTGGACCACATGCAGCATTCACCCCATGCCCTTCTTCTCGAACCCCATGACCCTCAGAACACATCAGTGCCAACTGTGAACCAGCACTTCAGCCCAGGGTCGCAGCGAGGGTAAAGGGCTCCCAACCCGGCAGTGGGGACAGATGATCACAATACATGGCCCAGGGTCATGGGGCCATGAGGCAGGAAAATGCATGCTGTGAGTTTAGAAGAGGACAAGATTGTGTGTGGCTGGGGGGCTTGGGAGAAGATGGTCACTTGCTTTCCCTGTTCAGACCCTCATTCTCTCTCCTAGACCACAGAAACTGTCTTCACTGGCATCCAGCCTCCAGGCTTGCCTCCACTCCCATGTACCCCACATTCTGCTACAAGAAGGGTCTTTCTAACTTAAAAATTGGACAGAGTCCTCCATTCATTTGAAACCCTTCCTCAGCCCCCATCACTCTAGGGTAAAGGCTAACATGATCCTTCATCATCTAACTCCTCCCTCCCTCCCCAGCCTCATTTCCCAAACCCTTTTTACTCCGGCAGCAGTGAACCTTACGTCCATTTTCCCCTCCTGGTTGCCTCCCTGAATCGATCTCCTATTCAGCCTTCAAGACCCACCTTTCACAGACCTCCTCCTAGCACCAATCATGCGGACTTCTGTGCTCTCTCTTGTTGTTGTTAAAATTATTTGGATTATAATACTTTATTTTCATGCTAACGTTCACCATAAGACTGGAGATTCTTAGGCAAGAGTCATACATAGTTCAAGGCTGTATCCCCGGCATCTAGCACAATAACTGGCACTTAGTCATGCTGGACACATGCTGGTATCCTCCCTTTCCACCAAAGGAAAGCTGACATCCTGCTTGGGGCTGGCCATACCTAATGTCCTCAGTGCCTACCTCTCCCTTTCTAGGCCTTTCCTCTGTAGTCCTCACCACACCCTTTTCCAAAGCCTTGTGCTCCCTCCATCTTCGACATCCTCCTCCCACTGCCAAAAAAACAAACAAAACAAAACAAAACAAAAACCAACAACAACACAACCAGAAAAAAATAAAAAGAAAAAAGAGAAGAACAAAGCCCTGGTCTCAGGTCTTAGGGGAAGATAATTTAAACTCTTCCAGTGATATAATTTGATGTGTTCTCTGCAGCTTACAGCCTGTCCCTCATTATAGAGGTATTGAAGAACTCCTCAATCTGGTAGGCCAGCCAAGAAGACCAAAAAAGGGGGTGGTGTGGGGGATTGATTTTATTTGATCATCTGGTATCTCTCATATACTAGTTCCTTTGGTCCCACAATAACCCAGTGAACAGGCTATTTTTACCTCCATGTTGTAAATTAAGACACTAAAGCTCAGAGACAGCAAGTGACTATCCCAAGGTCACTCAGCTGATAAGCAAGAGAGCCAGAATTTCAATCCAGAATTGTCTGATTCCAAAGGGCTTGCCCCTTTCACTATAATGTGGAGGGAGAGTCTGTGGAGAAGGAGTATCATGTTTTTTAGTCAACCTTCACACAAAAAATGGAAAGCCACTATTCTAATTATTTCTTCACCCTACAAATCCCAGGTTGAAATCCTAGTGTTTCCAGGAGGTCTCAGTTCTTGTTAGCCTGCCTGATTAGGAATGCATTCTATGGCATTGCACTGGTCTGGAGTAGTTTCTTGTGTATACATCTTTTCATCCCAATCCAAAGGCTAGAAACGTGTTCCCCAGACAGGATCTAGGACAATGCCAGGCACATGGCAAGAAGCCACCTATAAGTCCTTTATTCCAGACAGTTACTGATTCACAGAGTCAGAGCCCTTGGCTCCACTTTCAACTCCTTTTATGACCTTGGACAAATCACTACCCTTTCTTTGGACTTCAGTTTCCTTATCTGTAAAAGAGGTCAGACTAGCAAGATCTCCTATAATATCTAACACTCCTATACTCTGTGCTAGGCATGGTCCTAAGTGCTTTCCATCTAGTAACTCATTTAATCTCCATAACAACCCTAGGAAGAAGCCACTCTCATGATCTCATCTTATAGAAACAGGAAACCAAAGCACAGAGAGATTAAGTAACGTTCCCAAGGCTACACAGCCAGTAAGTGGCAAAGCCTGGATTCAAAGCCAGGCAATCTGCTTCCAGAGACTAGGCTCTAATCATTGCACTATACCTCCTCTCCTAGATACCTTTCTAAGATGTAAATGTCTCCGTCATTCATTCTATAGTCATTTGCTGACCCTCTACCCTGTACCAGTCACAGGTATACATCGTGATGGGCACCAGCGATACAGACCCAATAAGCTCCTGATTCTGCCTGGGGGTCCCCTTGCTGCAGTGGGGAGAGGCAGCTGAGTAACCACAGGCCATCTTGGCATCCTGAATACCTGTACCAGCTATGGTAAAGCACATTCATCATATGTATCCCTCAAAATAGCCCTACATTGGATTTCTCAGTACTATGTTTCATTTTCTCATGGATTCACATTATAACTCAGAGGTTCTTTGTCGGGAATGGGGATTAAGCGCTGCTGACCCACGGGTGCCTCTGACCGATGATCTGGAAAGCAGTTTGTTGGGCCCAACTGCTCAGGCCTTATTCAAGGGTCCCTCCCAGTGTACCTCCAGCTTCCCCTGCACCCTCATCACCCAGCACCACCCTCCACATGACTTTCCCGGTCTAGACTGAAGCCTCTCTGTTCCCACAAGCATGTCACTGTCTCGACCTCCCTCGCCTGTTGCAGCCCCACTCATCCTTCTTGGCTCATCATAGAATCCACCTCCATGAAGCCTCTCTTGATTCCCTAACCAGATGCAATCACTCCCTCCTCACTCTTCCATGCAGAGTTCAAGTTCCTCGCAGGCAAGCACATGTTTTATAGGCAGTTTTCCAAGGGGTGCATTATAGCAATTCCTGGTACAGAGCAGAAACTCTGAGTAGAAGGTACAATTAGCTTGGCTGCAAAGTCCTAATTTCTAGCCTCTTCTCCTCTATTTAATATTTCTGTGATTTATGGCAAGTCATTGAATTTTTCTTAGTGTTTGTTTCTTCTGATCGCTAAACAATACAAAAAGTCGTAAAGAAGGTCTAAATTACCCATAATTTCCACCAATTGGAGATAACCACTATTGTTCTTTTGGTATATTTCCTTCTTTTCTCTATGCACGTAGCACACATGGAAATAAATATACTATAAATATTGTTTTGTAACCTTTTCACTTAATATTTTGAGAATATTGTCTTTGATAAAAATCTTTTCTACAGGATTTAAAAAAAATTATCGAGGTATTGTTTATGTACAATAAATGCCCCCATTTTAAGTGTATAGCTTGACGAGTTTTGACAACTGCATACACTTGTGTAACCATTACCACAGTCAAGATTTAAAACACTTCCATCATTCCCTAACGTTCCTGAATACCCTTTTGAAGTCAGCCCTCATGTTCCCCCTGGGCCTGGGCAACCCATCATCTGCTTCTACAGCCTGATTTTTAATGACCATGTAAGGTTCCATTATATGGGATGTCCTAATTGGTTTCACTGTTGCCTGACTGTTGGACCTTAAGGATGGTGTTTAATTTTTCCCTGCAATAAATGACAACCCAATGAACAATCTTTGGTCATGCCTCTGATTGTTTCCTTGGGATAAATCTCAGACCTGGAATCGTTGGATCAAAGGATATGTGCACTTTTAAGGCTTATGATAAATATTTGAGCAACTCACTCTAATCCCTCTGAGTCTCAGTTTCCTCATTTGTAAAATAGGAATTAAAAATTCCAACCCCAAGGACTTGCGAGGATTACATGAGACAAGCTACGAGATACTTGGAGTAACTAGTAAACTGATCCACAAATACTTGGGAGCTGAGTAGGAGGAAGAGTCTCTCAGATGGATCTGAATGGTGACTCTCTGCCTCTTTTCTAAGTGTTGACCTTGAACAAACTACTTAACCTTAGCCAGCCTCAATGTTCTCATTTGTCAAATGGGAATAACAGGTTCCATTCTCCTAGGGTTGTTATGAAGTTTAAGTGAGATACCCCATGTAAAGAGCTTAGGATAATTCCTAGCTCATAGGTGCTCAGTAATTTGCAGTAATTAGTTCCAGTCAGGGTTCTTGGTGACAAATAAATGGGCACCAACTCTGGTTTACTTAAGGAAAATAGGAAGTCACTGAAAGGAAATTGGGTGGCTTACAGAGTCAACAGGAAGGCTAGAGAACCAGGTGTGGAAAATGGGCAGGAACCAATGTAGACTGGGCAGCTGAGAGCACAGCCCAGCCTTGCCCCGGAACTGTCTGGTTGGGACCTGCGGCTGGCACCTGCCGCTGCCAGCTACCCAGACCGTGTGCCTGTGATCATCTCGGCCATCCCCCTATCTTTGTGTCACTTGCTCCAGATTCAGAGCTCCAGCTGGAGGCATCTGAATGGCTGAGCCCAACATACAGATCAGGGCCCTGGCTGCTAGGGAATGAGATGGAAAATGCCTGCCTTCTTTCAGCTTCTGTAGGGGGGGAGGAAGTTTCCTGCGTCTTGCCAAAACCCACAGAATGAGAAAATTCTCTGAAATAGGAAGCAGACTCAGATGCTGGGTATCTGAAAATGATGAGTCCACTATGTTATTATTTTTAATAACATGATGACTGGATAAATATTTAGTAATTGCATTTATTCTACAAACACATGCTAAATGCTATTGGGCACGCCGCATTCTAAAGAAACTTCTTGATGAATGCTCTGATAAAAGATACAGTGAATTTGCACATTTGGATAGTGTCATATTGGGCCTTCTTCCTATGGGAACAGGTCTGTACAAACTTCTCTTGCTTTTAAGGTGTGTGCGTGTGTGTGTGTATGTGTGTGTGTGTCATGGGAGGTAAATAGAGGACACAGGAAGAAGGTGGAATCTGATTTATTGAAAATGAGCACTCTTGATTAGATATTTAAATTTCATTGTTCATTTCCTTTTGGTTTGATTTGATATAATTTTTCACTAAAACTGGTGAAGTACAGTCACTGAAGAAGAGGCGGACACCGCAGGTGGGGATCATCTGGGGCTGGTTTGACTTTAGTGGGGAGCCACTGAACATAGTCAACAGCAGATTTCTGTCATTTCTCTTTTTAGAGCTGCGATTTATTTGGCCCTTAATGGGATATGCCTTATTTAATTCTTGCAGTCATCCTGTGGGAGAACTCAGAGGCTCAGAGGATAAGGATAGTTTTTTCAAGGTCACATAGTGACCTTTTCCACTAGTGAGTGAAAAGTTTGGGATTTGAAGCCGGGTCTGCCTGCATTGAATCCAAAGCTCTTAGCTACAAGTGTAGCAAAGTAAATAGCACGCGCATGACTGGGGAGCTGGGGCAAGGCCACTGTGTAAATGGACATGTTGGCCCGGTGGACAGAGCATGAGGACAAACGGTGGGACATAAGTTCCCCACTAGTCACCTCAGACATACGGACTAGATTTCCAGGGCCCCAGGGCCTCAGGCCTACAGTGGTGGACTAGCCATTTGCACAAGGGATGTTTTAAAATTTGTTTGTTTTGCCTTAAAGACTTTTTTGTTGTAAAAGATTAAGTTAATATATGCATATATAATATATATATATGTATATATGTATACACACACACACACACACACACACACACACACATAAAATATCCCTCTCTCTCCTACCCCATCTTGCCAGGCTACTAATGTTACCAGTTTTTATGCATTCTGCCAGAGTTCTTTCTATGCGTTCACAAATATAAGTAACAATGCATATATCCTTGTATTTATAAAACAAATGGTATCATACTATGTGCATTGTTCTAACATTTCATTTGTTCACTTAACAATATATCTCGGAGATCTTTCCATGGTGCTATATATAGCTCTACCTCATTTTTTAACAGTTGCATAATTTTCCACAGTGTGACCATTATATGTATACATTATAATTTACTTTAGTACTGTCTATTAAAGATTTGGGATGCCTCCAATTTCTTTCTTTCTTTCTTTCTGTCTTTCTTTCTTTCTTTCTTTCTTTTTTTTTTGCTATTATAAACAAAACTGCAATGATCTGCAAATGATTTTCAGCTTCCGAAAACATATTCAGACTGACAACACATATCAATCTATTTCACTGATTTATAGGTTTGTAGGTCTCCATGATTTGTAAACTCAAGGAGAAGATTGCAGGGTTTTGTTTTGTTTTGTTTTTTAAGATTTTATTTATTTATTTGACGGAGAGAGACAGCCAGCGAGAGAGGGAACACAAGCAGGGGGAGTGGGAGAGGAAGAAGCAAGCTCATAGCGGAGGAGCCTGATGTGGGGGCTCGATCCCAGAACGCCGGGATCATGCCCTGAACCAAAGGCAGACGCTTAACGACTGCGCCACCCAGGCGCCCCAAGATTGCAGGTTTAACTCTGCTCCGGACCCTCCCCTGACAAGCCATCTCTGACCAACCCCCCTTTCCTTGAGTTAGTCGCTTTTTCTTCCTGTTGCCTTTCACTCTACAAATTTTAATCACTCACTGTCGCTCTGGGATGGAATTATTTATACCCTTGTGCTTTTCCTACCAGATTATGAGTTCCTTGAAAGCAGGGACTGCATTTTCTTAGTTTCTAGGCCAGTGCCTGGCACATGGTAGGATCCATTGATATTTGTTAAATTAAGCTGAACCCATGTGCTTAACATACCACCAGTGCCCTCAAGAACTTTAAAGGTGTGGTTACGCTCTGCCCTGTACCATATCATACATATAATATGCATCCAACATATATACTGTCATAGAGAAAGTAAACTGTCCTGTCAAATACTTGAATTTGCCAATGATTAGAAAAGACATGGAGTCCTTTTTTCTCGATCTAAAGAAGAGTTGTTATTAATTCGCTGTGTTAGTTTCTTAGAACTAATGTAACAAAGTACCACAGAGTGGGTGGCTTCAACAACAGAAATTCGTCGCTTCAGTTCTGGAAGCTAGAATTTCGAAATAAAGGTGTCATGGGATTGCTCCCTTCTGAGGGGCATTAAGGAATGATGTGTTCCAGTCCTCTGGCCTTGGCTTGTAGATGGCTATCTTCTCTCTATGTTTCTTCACATTGTCTTCCCTCAATGGCTGTCTGTGTCCAAATTTCCTTTTCTTAGAAGGACACTAGTCCTGCTGGATTCGGGCCCACCCTAATGACCTCACTTTAACTTGATTACATCTGTAAAGATCCTATCTCTAAATAAGGTCACGTTCTGAGGTATTGAGAGTTAGGACTTCAACATATGAATTTGGGGGCAAGGAGACACAATTCAATCCCTAACTCTTCGTTTGAAAATTATTTTTAAAATCATATCAAGGAACTCTGATCAGGCATCTTCTGGGACTAAAAAATTAAATTTAAAAAATCTTTGAGTGTTTTTTGTATGTCTATGAGTGTTTTGTTTGTTTGTTTGTTCTGAGTGTCTTTGAGTATGTGATTTGCAGAGGACCAAGGCTGGTGAAAAGTTCCTTTCCCAGCCAGGAATTTGAGAGTCACCCCTCCACCCCATTCTGGGCCCACAGAATCTGGAGCCCAAGCTCTCTCCTGCCTTGAAAGCCAGAGGTGCTCCACTCACTGCTCATTACACTTCCAGCCATTCCCCATGGTCTGGAGAATATTTCTCTGATGGTATCAAATCTGTGACTGATAAAAGTTTTTGGTTCCACAAGAGTTTGGTTCTTCAGGTATTTTTTCAGCTCAGGATAAATGCGACAGACGAGTTATATGTCATCCACATGCACTTGATTTAAGATGAGGCTCTGTGATGGAGCTTAGCTTTGGGTCTACAGGGGACTCCTGCCTGCAGTGTGGGTTATGAGCCCTTCCTCTGTGGCTCCACTCCTGGGCTTCCCTCTGACCCAGCTCCAGTGAAGATGTAATCATCTCTCTTCACCTGTCTCCCCCACTGTAGTATCTGTCTCATTCACTGTGTCTCCTTAACAGCTGACATTGGGCAGCTGATTTTTCTGAATTAGTCAACAAATCCCAAACTGCTTGTGCAAGGACCCACCTCCAATCAGTTCATGGCTTTGGCAAACTGGGCCAACTGAGGGGAAAGGAACAAGAGAGCAAGTCTGGTATAGAGCAGGAGTCAGAATGGATGCATGTGGGATTGAGGATGGGGAGGCTGGTGGAAATGGACATGGAAGTCTCCCAAAAGCCTCATGCACCCACCCATCCATCCACCATCCACTCATCCACCCATCCACCCACCCATCCACCCGTCCATCCATCCATCTACCATCCACCCACCCATCTATCATCTACTCACCCAGCTACCCATCCATCCATACATCCATCTATCCATCCATCCATCCATCCATCCATCCATCCATCCATCCATCCACCTACCCATTCACCCATCCATCCATGCATCCATCCACCCATCCACCCATCATCCAACAGCTATTTCTAAGCACCTGTTATTGGTAGACACTCTATGGGACACTAGGAATGATACAGTGAGTAAGACAGAGTCCCCATCTTCTTGGAGCTGACATTTTAGTGTGGACACAAACACAACTCAGATAAAGTAATGCATAAATACCGTGTCTGGCACTCTATGCTATACACTATACACATGAGATGAAACCCAAAGCAGGGCAAGTGTTGTGTTCTCCTAGAATTAGATAAGGTCTAAAGGGAAGGCTTTGAAGAAATGGTACTTCAGCAAAGGCCTACTTGAAGTAAGGGAGGAACTCATATGACTATCTGGGGGAGAGCATGCCTGGTAAGGAAAGAAGCATAAGCCCTGAGGCAAGAATGGGCCAGTACCTTAGAGCAGTAGGAGGAGGACTGTGAGGTGGGAACAAAGGAAGTCAGCAACAGATGATGACAGCTTAAAGAGCTGACTCTCTTCTAGGGCTTTCAAAAAATTTCTTAAGCTGACTTTTATTAAGAGCTTATAACATATAAGACTTTGAAGAATTTTAGATCTATTAACTCATTTATTTCTCGCAGAAGAATGTCAGATAGGTATTATTATCATCCCTATTTTATAAATGAAGAAATGGAGGCACCCACGTTAAACAGCTTGCCCACGCACGTGGCCAGTAACTGACAGAGCCCAGACTCACACCCCACGCACACTATGTAACCAGAAACCACCCTGCTGGCCTTGGCTAGAGCCTCCACCGTGGTTAGCTCAGCAATAACCACACTGCTCCCCCATGTGCTCCTCCCCTAGCACCTCAAGGAGCAGCCAGTGCTCGTTCATTCACTCAACAAAGGGAGGACGTGTGCGTTAACCTAGCCGCATACACATCAGGGCACTGGGTGCACAGGACAAAGACGAAGACAATCCAGTTGGGAAGGCAGAAAAGCGAAAAGGCAATGACTGGGTGCTTAGACCCATGAAGGAGAGAAGCACAGGATGTTATGAGGACACAGAAGAGGACACATACCCATGCTCGAGCGGGTCAGGAGTTGCAGAAGCCTTACTAGAGAAAGGTCACCTGCAGCCAGGTCATCCCAAGCCCCAGGGGACAAGCCATGAAAAGTCTTCCCAGCTCCTCTCTCATGGAGAGAACCTTGTCTGCCGCAAGCCCCACTGCTGACATGCCCTATCAGAACGTAGCACTTGCCAACAAATCCACTTTTAACTGTTCACTAATCACTAGCCACTATTACTCCCCTTCCCCAAATGTGCCTGCTTTCCTCCTCCCCTCCTGCCCACCCTCCACCCCCAGCTGGGGTCTCAAGTGTTGGAGCAGCTAAATAGTGGTCCCTCTCCCCCAAGGAAAGGAGTCCCAGAGAGCAACAAAAGTTTTAATGGATGCATGTCCAGCTTTCGTTACTGACCAGGAGAGGATTTCAGATGTGACGGCCTCTTTTGCAAGCCCCCTGAAGTCACAGCATGAGGGCAGCTCACGATGAGGGTGATGAGGGGGTTGGGGACGGCCATGCCTACTCGTCAAGCTGGTCCTGGAAGGGAGACAAGCAGGCAGGAAGCAACCAGGAGGCCTTGGAAGCACAAGAAAGGAAAAACGACTGCAGGGTCCAGGAGAACCCCCCTGGCCTGGCCAGCCCGGAGGCTCTCTATGCCAACAGTAAATCCTGGGGTGCTGCAGCCCACAAACCCTGGCCCTTACTTTCTTCCTCAGAGAGGAAAAAAAAAAGGTAAGGAAGCGGGTAGCTCTTAGAAGACTGTTATAATTTCAAAGTAAAAAGGAGTTGTTTGGATGTCTGCTCAGAGATACAGCCAGGTCCCAGGGGGCTGCATTTGTGGTTCCAGTAAAAGGAGCGATGTTGACATGGAATTCTTGGATTGGCCTCATTTCATGAAAAACAAGCTGCCAAACCAAATGGGAAATGGAGTTCAGCAGAGAAGTATGTGCTGACTCCCCCCGCCGCCCCCCACAACTTGGCTTCCTACGACAATCAGCACACGACTTACATTCTCTAACCAGAGTTCTAGCATCAGGGAATTTTGCTGGCCCGTCCCCCGGTTCACAGGACATACAGTTTGCTCCTGATGAGCTATTTCTCAGCAGGGTCAGCCTGGGCCCATGGCCTGTCACTTCTCCCACTTCCTGTTCTTTAATGGAAAAGAGAAAATGCTAGGCAGAGAGATGATTGGGACCAGATAGCTGCCCTAAGAAGGTGCCCCAGAATCCAGAGATATCTAAGGACGTTTCAGACCGGTAGTTCCTACTTAACCATGTCCCAGACTGGGCTGTCTGTTACTTTTCAGTCTGCTTCCACGGTTAAAAGTCAGGCCAGCTTCCTACGCATCCATCGTTGGAGAGGAAAGATCAATCCCATTCCTACTTTACTAACCTACCAGCTCTGTGACCTTGGACAACTGGCGTAAGCTCTTTATGCTTTGGTTCCTTCAGCTGTCAAATGGAGATAAAAGACCTATATTGTGAGGTTCCTATGAGGATTAAATAAAAGCATGTGTATAAAATGCTAAGGCATAGTGTTCATACACATAAGCACTCAATGAATTGTAGTGGCTATTTTTTTTATCATTCATATCTGTCAGTCAGTGTACTTAGTTAAGATTCTTTTGAATATAAAAAGTAAGATATATAATATATATATATATATATATATATATATATAGTCGTCAGGGTGCCTGGATGGCTCAATAAATTGTAGTGGCTATTTTTTTTATCGTTCATATCTGTCAGTCAGTGTACTTAGTTAAGATTCTTTTGAATATAAAAAGTTAAGATATATTTTATATATATATATATGTAAGATATATTTTATATATATATATATATAGTCGTCAGGGCGCCTGGATGGCTCAGCTGGTTAAGCGTCTGCCTTCGGCTCAAGGTCATGATCCCAGGGTTCTGGGATGAGCACCGAGTCTGGCTCCCTGCTCAGTGGGGAGGCTGCTTCTCCCTCTCCCTCTCCCCACTCGTGCTTCTCTCTCTTGTTCTCAAAGAAATTAATAAAATTTTTTAAAAAAGTAAGATGAGGACTAAAATCTAGCTCAAGAAAAAGATAGTGGTGGGAGAGGTAGAGTGATAGGTACAAATTATAAGGGTACAAATTACCTTATGGAATACAGGGCAGGAGGCAGAGTTGAGCCTCATATGAACTGGAATCAGGGATTGCAAACGGGGAGCTAAGACTTCGCATGCTCTATCCTAGTGGGTCTCTTAGACCAGTGCTGTCCAACAGAATTAGCGGTGACAGTGGAAATGGTCTAGATCTGTGCAGTGCAACTGAGGAACTAAATTTTAAATTACTGATGTTATTTAAATAAATTAATTTTAATTTAAACAAATTAAACCCATCAATGAATTATTATTTGAACAGAATTAAAAAGCCCCATATGGCTACCAAGTTGGACAGCAGAGTTCTAGACTTGGCTTCTCTCTCTCTCTCCCTTTTGCACACGTGTGCGCCCCCCCCCCCCCCCCGCTTCCTTTCCATCCTCTCCACATGGTCAGTCACAGTTACTGGCGTCACCTCCCAGCCCGGGGCCCACTTTCGATCGTCGTGCCTCTGCTTTGGGGTTCCAGATCCTAGGAGAGTAATTTGATTGACTTCACTTATCGTATCTTGTCAAGTCATGCTGCAAGTTAAAGGCCACTCTAGAAAACCCTTTGGGGTCAGGGTTCACTGCCGGACCACAGGGTCATGGAATCTTACACTCTCTCCACAAGGGCTAGGGGGGATTCCCCCAGGGGGAGCTGTGTGGGGCAGGCGGCTCCGGGAGCCCGTGCCTTTTGTCTGAGGGCGGCAGGGATCCAGAGGTTGGCGTCGATGCCTCAGCCCGGCCCAGGAACTGGATAGCTAGGACAGGAAGTATGACGGTGCCTTTCCCGGGCTTCTGCGGTGATTCAGGCCCTGTTTGTGAGGAAAGCCCAAAGGTCCTGCCTTAACTAGTGAATCTGGGAGGAAGCAGATAAAGAACGAGCAGCCTCTGCCCAGCGCGCCCTGCTGATCCACACCCAGGCCCGGGGGTGCTCCTAGTGTGGCAGGATGGTGACAAATGACTAAAGACTTGAAAACACCAGGTTTGAAAAAGAATGTTTTGTTTTCCTCCAGATTCCTGGAGGCACAGAGACGTGGATTAACACTAGCGAGAGAACAATGGCCGATTTGGGGAACTCTGTGTCATTCTGAACTCTTAGCTTCACCCTGTTGATTGAGCTTGACAAGTCTTCTCCGTCAAGCAACTGACCGGGGCTGGCACACAGCTGCTCTGTCTGGCCTTTGTCTCTAGGCTTTTAATCGGTTTGTCTGAGTCTTTGAATGCATGGAATCAATGGGTTATTTAACTTATTAATCAAACATCAGGCATTATTAAAGGGACAGTGACATGCCCCAACCTGCGCTTGTCTTTGTAGAAGAATATGATAATACAATCGATCCTCAGTGAACCCTGGGGGTGACAGCCCCCTCCCCTCCTGGCTGTCCTGAGGAAGACACGGTGATAAGACGCCAGGCAGCACAGAAGTGAGCAGGAGCAGGAGGGCGCTGCGGTTCCTCATCCCTGCTTCCACCCTGCCTGCACCCCCCTGTCCCCCTGCCCTATCCACTCCCCACACTGCAGCCAGACTGGTTGGGCATGTAGACACGCACCAAGGCTGCTCTGCTGCTAAAACCCTCCAACGACTCCCCGTCGCACTTAGAATACCATCCCAGCTCCGGCCTAAGCAAGACCCCCAGCTCGGGGCCTCCCCCACCTCTCTGGCCCCATCTTCTGTGGCTCTTCCCCCTGGCTCACCCAGCCTGGCCACACAGGCCTCTCACTGCGCTTCCACATAAAAATCCGTCTCACCTTAGGATGTCTACACTGATGGGTCCCTCTACTTCTGGAATGTTCTTCTAGATTTTTTTGTATGGCTGGCTCTTCTTATTCACAATGCGTCCTCAGGTCTTTCTTGATCATCCAGTTTTAAGTATTTCCCCTGCCACTCTCAATCCTATCCACCTGGCTTTATTTTTATCATAGTATTTATCCTTTGCTTCTTGACATTCCCTCAGTTGTTGTCATTTGTTGACTTTCTGTCTTCCTCGATTAAAATAGCCTCTTTAGTATAAGAAGTCACTCAGGTGAGACTTTGCCTTGTTCGCCTTGTATGTTTGCAACTTCTAGGACCGCACAAAGCACAGTTCGGTTCTCAGTTATTGTTTGGTGAATAAATGATTGACTTAGTGAGAGGGTTGACTGGCACAGGTTAGCGGTTTTGCAAAGATCCAGGGTTTTATGTAGTGTTTCATTGTATGGTCTTGATGTTAATTTAATTTAATTTTTTAGCAAAACTCAGGGATTAACCCTCTAACTTCCCGGACCGTAGGTTTTAGATCTTTCTGGGCTTCATGTCCTCTGCTGTAAGTGGTGACTCCCCTTTTACTAACCTAATGTGGTTATTCGGAAGCGTGCCTAGCTCACTTTTTAGAAATGCTTTGAAAAGCCTCCTTTCGGATGGAGTGCAAATCCGTAGGTAGCCCCAGACACTCTCTTGGATGTTTTGCCTGTTCCTCCAACTGAGCGTGTCTGACCTGAGATCAGCGTCTTCCATGTTCCTCCTCAAACCCACTCTTTCCCTTTTGTTCTCTGCCTCCAAGAATGGCTCAGTCATCCTTCCAGCGTAATAGCCAGAAATTTGGGCCTAATCCTCGACGCCCACTTCTCCCTCTACCTTCTTGTTGAATTAGTTGATTCTACCCTCAGTTATTTAAATCTGTCCAAATTCATCTTCTTGTCTCCATCCCCACTACCCCTACCACAGTCTAGGCTTTGACTACCGAACAGCCTTCTTATTGGCCTCCTTGACGGCATTCTCCCACCTCCAGTCCATTCTCCATTCCACAAACACTACCGGTTAAAAAGCAAGTCCCAGCGTCTTCCCTTCAGTGGTTCTCCACTGTCCTGGAATGAAAGTCAAAACCCCTTAATGTGGGGAGCCTGGGTGGCTCAGTTGGTTAAGTGTCCTCCTTCAGCTCATGTCATAATCCTAGGGTCCTGAGTTGAGCCCTGCATCGGGCTCCCTGCTCAGCGGAGAGCCGGCTTCTCTCTTTCCTTCTGCTGCTCCCCCTGCTTGTGCTCTCTGTCCAATAAATAAATAAAAATCTTTAAAACAACAAGCAAAAACAAAACAAAACAAAAAAAACCCTTAACATGACCTCTAAGGCCTTGACATTGCTTATCTCACCAGCCTCACTTCTTGTAACTTCCCTCCTTCCTCCATCCCCACCTTCTTCCTGTTCCCCAAACTGTGTGTGTCTCTCCTCTTCAGTGCTGGTGTCCGTGTTGTTCACTCTGCCCAGAACATTCTTGTGCTTTTCCTTGCCGCAATGCCTAATGGCCCTGCAATCTTGCATACGTGTCAGGACTTCAGGGTCCAGGTCTGAGATAGCTGCTCCACCTTCGCATGCCCTCAATGGTTGCTACTACACTGCGGCTAATACTCATGAAATTAAGAAGAGGATTAGGTAGAATATAAGACACTGCCTGGGGCTCAAACAAGATCAAAGTATCTTTCTTTCTCATTTATTAGACTGGAGGTTAGAGGGCGAGGCAGCAGGTCAAGTGTCCTTGTATCTTGTTGGTTCACCATCCTGAGGGATTGCCCTGTTGGCACAGTCCCAGATGACTTCACCGCCGTGTCTGACATTCCAGCCATCTAGCTGTGTGGTGCTTGCTATGGACTGCATATTTGTGTCCCCTCAAATTCATATGTTGAAATCCTAATCCCCAGGGAGATGGGTTTTGGGGAGGTAATTAGATCATGAGGGTAGACCCCTCATGGGATTAGTGCCCTCATAAGAAGAAACACAGGAGTGCCATGCCCCCTTCCATCTCTCCCTCCTTCCCTCTCTCTCTCCCCCTCTCCCTCTCTTCCTCCCTCTTTCCTTCTCTTCCTCTCTCTCTCTCTCCTTCCCTTCCTCTCTCTCTTCTTCTCTCTGTCCCACTCCCTCCCTCTCTCCCCACACAAGTATACAAGGAGGAGATGGCCAGCAGTCTGGAAATCCAGAAGAAGGCCTTCACCAAGAGCCCACCCATGCTGGTGCCTTGATCTCATGCTTCTAGCCTCCAGCACTGTGAGAAATAAAGATTTGCTGCTTAAGCCACCCAGTCCATGGTATTCTCTTACAGCAGCCAGAGCTAAGAGAGTGCTAAAAGAGGTGGAGAGAGCAGGCCCCTTCTCCCTGCCGCTCTAAGGGGTCACCTGGGGGTAATTATATAATTACAACAGAGAGGAGAACAGACAGCACACTTGCCAGTATTTACAGAGCACCGTGCTGAAGAAATGCCTGTTCTCATTTGACTCTCTCAACCACCTTATGGGGGTAAATGCTGTTTTTATCCTCCCTCCCATTTTTAAGCAAAAGATGTTTTATCAACAAGCCAACTTTGCAAATCCGAGAAATAACATGAAGAGCCAGTCAGCCTGGCACAACATGTGATGGCAGTTCCTTCTCAGAAAAGTTCTCATGTGATGTGCACATGACTTTTATATTTGTTAACAAACACAGCAAGGAATTCCAGCACTTTCTGTTCTTGTGTAGCTATTATTTTAAATTTAGTTTTATGATTGTCCAAGTTATACGTGCATGTCGTTAAAGAATCAAAAGATGCTTTGATACAAAAGGTGGTACCTACTTCCGTGTTCCCCACTCTTTCCCCAAACACACACAGGGTAGCTTCCCAGGGTCCAGAGGCAACCACTGTCAACACCTGGCTCTCTTCGCCCTACTTCCTTTCCTAGCGTGCTTCTACTGCCACTCTGGGATTGCTCAGTTTTAGGCTTTATCTCTTGGCTTTCTACCGTGAGATGAGGGTGTAGCTCTGACATCAAGCCACCGCCCCATATGCAACCTACACACATACTTTCTCCCCATTCTCCTAGCTTCCCAACATAGGTATCACTGACTCTCAGCCAGGCCAGTATTTTCAGAGCTCTGTCACCTAGCACACTCGATTTTTCACTTTTCCTGCACAATTTTTTATTTCCCTGGAATCATTTTCTTATATTTGAAGCTTGCTTAATTTTCTATGTACTTCTCTCTGATTCAGCCTCAAGCCTGTCCATGGTGGCAGAAACCTTTTCCAAATGTCTTCAAATATATTTGGTGTTCTATCAAGTTCAGCTTTTCGAAGCAACCTCCCTGGGGGCCTTCTGACTGGCTCCAATCCGGACAGGTGGTCCCCACGCCTGGGGTACAGCTGTCATCCCAAGATCCCTTCAGTATCCGCCAGGCCTTCCCTGTGCCTCTCTTTTAGCTTGAAACTCCTCGTTGGTGGTTCCCATGCTTTCTTCTGTTCTGGGTTATTCCTTTAGCTTGGAGTGTGGGAAAGAGACCATGGGAGGGTTTTGTTTGTTTTGACCATATGTACGACATGTTTCACGTGCCATCTTTAATGGGAATTCTTAGCTTCATGTCAGAGATGAAGCAATTGAAGTTCAGGGACATGAAGCAACTTGGGACTCACTCAGTTGCTCTAGTAGGGTCTTTCCCCAGCAGAGCACCTGCCACACTGTTTCCGGATCTGTTTTCCCTTCTGAGCCACAAGCTCCCTTGGGGCACGGGGGTCAACCTTGTTCGCTTTTGCACCTCCAGTGGGCAAGGCCATCCTACGTACTCAGCTACTGTTTCTTAGGGGATTTTACTGGGTCTGATTCTGGAGGATGTTATTTATTACATCCCAGCAATCCGCATTTTGTTTCTAACTTCCCAAACCCAAATTCTCTGTACGTGCTGTCATTATCCCCCACCCTGTCATGTTGTGCTGCTCGTCATCTCAGGAGAAAGATAAATGTCTCGCCTGCACATGAAAGAGCTCAAAAAGTCGTCTCTGGGTAGGTGTTGCTCGTGCTTTGTTCCTGAATCACAGAACACGCTTCCAGATCTCTCTTGTGTGAGATATACAATAATAGAATAGCAAAATATGTTTTCCCTGAAAGAACAACTTACTCCAGTGAAGGCAAATGCTATAGTTATGGCATTTCTTTCCTGTTTTTAGGATAGCTCATGGAAACTTGACAGAACAAAGGCATTATTTTTATGAGGATAAATCTGTGTGGATCGGGTGGTGTTTGCTTGCTGCCCATTAAGTCTGAACATCGCAACTTGGAAAAAAAACAAGACTCTTTGATTAATAAAAACAACCTGAAACAGTTCCCTTCAGCCAGCCGACTCTGTATTATGTTAAAACGCAATGTAACAAACACGGCCGGTGCCCTCCCCAGAACCCAAACCTACCAAAGCTAAAAATAGCCCTCGGGCTTTCCCTGCAGCTCAAAAACAGGAACAGCACAACTTGTTTGCCTCATTCTGCGTTGTGCACAGGGATCCAGTCCCCTCTAACATCCTGGCCCTCACGCAGCATGAGCAAATTCTGATCTGCTGATTACAAATCCAACAGGTCCAACAATAGGAAGTGAATTCTGCACAACCATGGCTGCCCGGGGGCCTGAAACAATCGCAGCTCACGCTGGAGTCCCAGGTGGGACTAGTAACCATAACCGCCAGTGAGACAAGGCCCCTCTCAGTGTTCGCAAGGCTCTGTGGGCACGGAAATAGGTACCGTATGCATATTAACCCTTTTAATCCTTACCATCCTGGAGAGTAAGTCCCATTATTATCCCCATTTTATGGATGAAGGAACTTGCCTGCTCACCCAAGACGGGATGGGGTGGTATCCACACCCAGCTGGGTTTGACTAATGAGCATCACGCCAAGCAGCCTCGCCTGGGCTTCCATGGTGCCGCGGCTGCTTGGATAAAGGAACAGCTTCCCTGTCCAGCCTAACTCGGGTTACTGTTGGCCCATAACTATAAAGGCAGGGACCACAGCCTCTCCGTCAGGAAGGACTACGAGGAGGGTCTGTCCTTGAGGATCTTTTCCTTCTACGGCACATCTGACTCGTTCCCACCCAACTCCATGGGAAAATCAGGCTTTGGAGTTGGCCAGGCCTGTTTTCATGTCTTAGCTCTCCCATTCACTAGCAGTAATGCTGATACATGAATCACAAATAGGTTACAAGTGCACTCCCTGTGCCAGGCACTGGCCAAGCTCTTCTAAATGCATGACCTCCTGCAATCCTCGCGACAGCCTCTGAAGTATGTCCTTCTCATCACTTTGCAGTTGAGGAGCGTGAGGCTTGAGGAGCAAAGTAAGGGGGCCAGGTTAGTGTGGCAGTCAAAAACATGGGCTCTGGAATTAAACACCCCTGATTCAGATCCTACTTCCTCTGGTGTGACCCTGGGCCACTTACTTAACCACTCTGAACCTGTTTCTCCAGAAGTAAATGGGCACATAATGATATGTACCTTGTAGGGTTGTGGTGAGAATGAGACTAAATAGGTACTAAATAGTAAAGTTACTAAATAATAGTTCTTTGAACCTTTCCCTCTTTCTAGAGGAGCTCAGTCCATTTATAGTTCTAATGATTTGAAAGGCCTCTTTATATCTCACCTGAAAATCTTTCTCTTGATGATTCATGCTTCCTCTCACAAAAAATCTAGCTATAGCGACAGAGTCTAGACTTTGGCATGTGGAATACATAGTTTATAATTTATTCATTCAAGTATGTTTTTGAGCATCAGTTGCTCTTCTAGGCTAGGAAACAGAAAAAGGTCTAGATTACAGTCTAGAATGTGTGTGTGGCAAGGGTAGAGAGGAGGGAGGTAGACAGACAAACATGAAAATGCCAAGTGCTGTTTTCTTCACCAGTTTTGAAGAAAATATAACAAGATAGCATGATTGCATATGTTGTGTATGTGGGGGTGATGGTGGTGGGGCTGATTCTTTAGGTTGGACAATGGGAAAGGCCTCTCTGAGGATGACACACTTCAGCGGACACTTGACAAAGATTCATGTGTGCAGACATCCAGAGAAAGAACATTCTAGGCAGAGTAGAGCTAGAGCTAAGGACCTAAGGCTGGAACCACCTTTTGAGTCCAAAGCACCAAAAAGATCACTGAGTGGTATGGAGTGAACAAGGGGGAGACTCGGCAGAGAACAGGTCATGGAGGACGCTATGAGCTGGGACAAGAAGTGGGGATTTTATTCTAAGTCAGGTGAGGAGGTATTGGGGGATTGAAGTGACATATTATGCTTTACTTTTCAGGAAGAAGCCTAGTAGGGGTGTGGAGAGTCGATTGTCAGGGAAGCGGCAAGAGAGGAGGCCGAGTCTGATAGGAGGTTTCTGGCAGTAGTCGAGCTGGAAAATGCTGGGACTTGGTTGGGGGAGGTAATAGTAGAGGAGGCAAGACGTGGATGAATCCTGGGAATATGTTGGGAGAGAAAGTGAAGAGCACTAGCTGATGGGGATAAAGGAGAGGGAAAAATCGAGATAGCTCCTAGGGTTTTGATTTGAGCAACCAAGTGGATGGCGGTGTCATTGACCTTGCTTGGGAAGCTTGGTGAAGTTCAGGGTGACAGGGAAAGGAAAAGCCGTGCTGTGACCATGTTACATTTGAAAGGGTCTATTTGGTATCCCCTGGAGGTGTCATGGAGGTGGTTGGTTACGTGAGTCTCCAAGTGCCCGAGAAGTTAGTATTGGAGATTTAGGTGCAAGAAACATAGACTTAAATTGGTATATGAGCTGTGGGATTGAATTAGATCACGAAGGGGAGAAAGAATATAGAAAAGAGCTGTGATATTTAAAGTCAAAGAGGAGGAAGCCGGCAAAGGAAATGGAGAAGATGCTGCCGGGGAGGTGGGGGTAAAACCAGGGAAGTTTGGTGTCACAGAAACCAAAAGAAAGGAAAGAAGTCTTTCCGAAAGGTGGATCTGATAGTCTGCGTGCAATGCTTTTGCAAAGTTCTAGTAAGCACGGCAAAGAGATCATTGGGTTTGGTCATCTGAGGGTCACCAGTCACTTTGCCAAGGGCTGTCTCAATAGAAAGTGGGGAGACAGAAGCTCAGAAGGAGTGGGTGGGGGCACACAGCCATCCTGTCTGCTGTTGTGTCGCATGGGCAGGGTCTGGGGGGGAAAAGCCAGCCCACTTTCAAGTAGCAACAATGGAAGCAAAACTTTTAGGGCAAAATTCAGGCACTAGTCAGGTCAAGAGAGGAGGGAAATATTCTAAGAAGGGATAAGGATAGGGGCCTGGAGACTGCTGAAAAGACGGGCAGGTTAACAGACGTGCAGAGCACCTTGGGGCTTGAGGGTTGGGGCGATAGTGAATGACCTAGGAGGGGGCCTTGACCTTCTGGAGGCGATTGAGGTGAACAAGGAGGTGGGAAATTATGAGAATAGGGTTGGTGATCTCATAAGAATCTGGCTTGGTAACAGAAAATTTAGTGAAATCTGTTCATTTCACGTCTGTTTAAAGCCCTTGAACAGTAAGTCCAGACTCCTCAGCACTGTGAACAAAGCTGGCATGACCTGGCCCCTTCTCCCTCCCCGGGGGACCTCTGAGCCAGTCCCATCAAACCGAACCGGGTGAAATTGGGTTTTTCTGCTTTTCTGATATCTCAGGCAGTACAGTACAGTGAATAAGCACAAAGACTCTGATTCTAGACCATCTGGGCTCGAATCCTGGCTCTACCACTTTCTAGCTCTGTGGTCTTGGGCAAGTTATTTAACTGCTCTGGGCCTTGGTTTTCTCATCTACAAGATAGGGCAAATAATAGCACCTATCTTAGGCAGCTATATACATGCAAAGGCATTAGATCTTTGTCACGTGGGCTAGTTGTAGTAATTATTCCCTCTGTCCAAGATTCCCTAGCCTGGAATACTCACGCCATCCTTCTGCTCCTGGCCCTGCTCTCTTCTCTACCCGCTTACCTTCTGGGGACACTGAGACATCATTTCCTGCAGAAAACTTTCCCGGGCCCCCTTGGGGGGGTGTCCCAGGCTCCACTTCCTGTAGCTACCTGCCCTACCACACTACCACCATGCCCTTGTCTGACCAACCTTGCAGTCTCGTGTGCCAATTCCTTCCCAGGGCCCAGCACACAGTAGGTGAGCATAAATGTTTGTTGGATAACAGAATGAATGGACGACTCCTCCAGAGGGAGAGGTAGGGGGCCCCAGGCTGATGAGGTACAGGGCTTGCAGCCGTGCGTGTCCCACAGGTGATGAGGCATCTCAGCTCAGACCTGCCAGGGTGGGTGTGGGAAGAAGCAGCCCCCGTGTGCACGCTTAGGCAGGGAGACCTCTAGGACTTGTATTGCTGTCTCCCTTTCCAATTGCATTTTAGTTAGAAAAAGAAGATGTCGCCTCCCCAAATTTGAAAATCTTGGTACTCTCCGAACACCAGCTCAGGATTTGATAAGCTCCACAGCACCCAGCCTCTAAGTATGGTGACCCTGAGGGGTAGCGTTCATTCCTTCAGATCTATTGATTCAGATATTGACAAAAAGTTTCTACGAAGGTGGTAACCCAATCAAAATGAATTTTATTCATCTGTAAGCATGCAAAGCATTGTGTATGCATGGGAGAAACCTGTTTCTTCCGCCCACAGACAAGGCTTGGCAGGCGTGTGGACTCCCTGCCAGACTGCAGTGCCTGAGCCGGCCAAGGGCGCTGGCCCCGCTGGTGAATCTGAAGTAGGGCCTACCCTAGATTCTCAAAACTGAACTTCTCTGTCTCCCCCAAAGGGGGAGTACAGGCCCAAAGCCAATTCCGGAGGCCTGGCCATGAGAACGTCAGTTGCCTCTAACATTTTGGCTCCAATTGAGCAATCTCGGCCTGACCTCTGACGCTGTGGAAGTGCCGTCTGCCACCCTGGCAGTAGCTTGTTGCAACAGGCGTGGAAGAGACCAGAAACACTGAGCCAAAGTGCAGACAGGCACCGTCTGAGCCAGCGTTGGGGTTCTGTTACTCGGAAGGAGGAAGAGCTTGAGGATGAATCAGAAATGAAGGAGCCGTGTCTGGGATGTAAAATCTGTCTCTTACTAATAGGCCTAAGCCAGGCTGCTGGTTCAACAACTGTCTGTTTCTTTTCCCAAGTATCAGCAGCCTCCAGCTATCAGAGAAGATGCGATGGGAACCAGGGCCCACAGCCAATCCCACTCCCCTTGCCCCCTGGGTACGTGCTGAAAGCAGGGGTTAGGCCAAATTCTACCAGACTTGCATTGGCAATTTAGGCACAAAAGTCACAGTCTGTTCTTCCACGTATGAGAGATAGGAGGGGAAAATCCAGTAAGCATCCTGTAGGAAAGATCCTCTTCGAAGTTAAACAAGCCCACCACGCAGACGGGTCAAGCATAAAAGTCCTGCAGCAAGAGGGAGGCATGGGTCCTCAAGAATTGCTCCGAGCCATGATGCTGCCACATTTGCTGACTTTCCTGCCTCGCTCTGCAAGCAAGTTGAGCTGTCTGGTCTCTCTAGCTGTGCTACCTGGAGCACTGCTCTCTCTCTGGTGAGGAATAGTTATTTTTGACATTCCTAATGCCAATTAACAAGTGCCTGGTGTAGATTTCTATACTGGAAAAGCTTAAGCAGTCTCTAGAGTGTGGATTGCTGAATAGGGCACTTCGATTACTGTCTAACTACCTTGAGGATGGAGACTAAAGTTAATATACAAACAGGCATCCCAGTTTCTACAAAAACATATTTTTAAGCGAATTGTCAGACCTACAGAATGAGGCCGAGAGGCTCTCTTGTTGATTTTGTTCATTTATTCGTCCATTCATAATAGTTTGGAAATACCTGCTTTATGCCAGGCACCGTTCTAGACACTGGTGAACAGGAAATGAAGTCCCTGACATCATGGAGCTTACGTTCCAATGGGGGAGGCTCATGATAAACAAGTACAATACAAATACATCCTCTAATATCTGGTGGTGACAGCTCCTATGAAGGAAAATAAAACGATGTCTGGGGCTAGTGTGTATTTCATACCCCAGCATGCCTCAATTTGGACCAACCACATTTCAAGTGCTTGATGGGCACAAGCGCTTAGTGGCTACTATGTTGGACAGCACAGGGCTTGAGAGGAAAAGGACAAGAGTCCTATTTTAGACATGGTGGCCAGAGACCGCCTCTTCTCTAACGAGGTGACATTCTAATTCAGATCTGCATGGAGTGAAGGAGCAAGCAATTTAGTTATCTGGAGAAGAGAAGATATCAAGAACAAAGGCTGTGAGCTGGCATGACAGCCATACCTCAAGGAAGCATGTGAATTAGCTGGCATGTCCCTTTTGCCCTTTGTCTTCCCTTCTTCCTCCTTGGAATTCACATGGGATGCCTGGAGGGGCAGCAGCCATTTTTCCACCCTGAGGACAAGCATAGGTTCTGAAGTTAGACTCCCAGGTCAAATCCCAAGTCTGCTATTGCTAGCTGTGTCACTGGTTCCTCAACTATCTGTAGCAGAGGAGCAGGGAGCCACGCTACCACCACCCCTCAATCCACTGCAGACCAACACTTTTATAAAATAAAATAGAGTGAATTCGTTAAAAATGAGATGAAGTAAAAAGAATGAACATGTGAAATACAAGAATCCTCAATGAACATAAAATTGTTCTATCAAGTTGCTACAAAACACGGGTACTCCATTTCTATATTCCTTTGTTAGCAGACCACTGACCAGCAGTCAGGTCCAAGGACAACACTTTGATCAAGAGTGAGTTAGAGTACCGTACATGAGTTTTTCAACCCACCTAAAGCCTGCCTTCTCAGCTGAAAAATGGACTTACTGTAATAACACCTCTTTCACAGGTTATCTTTTTGGTGTGGATTAAATAAAATAACCCCTGGGAAAGCTAGCCCAGTATGTCAGTTAAAGTTAACTATTGCTCATTATCACATGTTCCTCTCCCCAGTGGGCCATCTGCTCCCTAAGGACAAAGGCAACTAGGCCTAACTGTTTACATCCAGTGGCCTGTGATGCCTGCAGAGGAGATAGTCAACAAATTACTGTTGAATTCTCAACAGGTGCTTTGAAATCCTCCGGTGAAAGGCATTTGGAAATAACAATCCCCATCATTTTCCATTGGTCCATCAGTCAGTCAGTCAGTCAATCATCCGTTTGGTTCCAAGGTAGCATGATGAAAAATAGACAGCAGCTCTGGACAGACCTACGTTCAAGTCCAGTTTCTTCCATTCACTAGTTTGGGCAAGTCCCTTTACCTCTCTGAACTTCAGTTTTCACACCTAAACCTCGGCCCTCATCACACTCGCCCCATTAGATTGTTGTGGAGATTAACTATGCAGAACACCTGGGCCCCACACATGGCGGCTCTGGTTCCTGCTCGGCAGACGGTGCGGAGAGTTAGCGCCGGTGGCCGTGCTGGGCGCTGACCGGGATGGAGGCCTGGCATTTCTGGCTTGGTGAGCATTCCTGAACCTTTTATTGGCGCGTTGAAAGATGCCGGCAGCGGGTAGCAAACTGGCACCAGTGTCTGGCAGAGACATAAAACTGGGACCTCACCCCGTCAGGCTCTGTTCTTACCCTGCCCCGCCTGGAGGCTAGTTCCAAACACTCCCTGGGCCTGTGGCTGTCGGTGGTAAGAGGTATCTGCTTTGAAGTTAGAAATTGCACCCAGAGTCCTCCCTGCTTTAAAAAAAAAAGCAAAACAAAACAAACTACCACCAACAATAGGCCTCTCTGTGTGGCCTGCCACACGGGATGAAAGTCTTGAAGCGCTCCTCACTTCTTCAGGGCTGAAGGTATAGGAACCCTGTCTTAAAGTGCGGAGTCTGAGGGAGATCCTAAGGGAGTTGGGCCATTAACCCCTTATCTCCCTAGAGTGCACGCGCCAGACTTGATCTCACTGGACCCTCACCACACTTTCCCAGGAGATTGGTTTGTTTCTTTCTTAGTAATTAATTTTAAAAATTGTGGTAAAATACGTAAGATTTACCCACTTGACCATGTTTAAGTGTACAGCTCAATCGTGCTAAGCATATCCACTTGGTTGTGAACCTCCAGAACGCTCTTCATGTTGCAAAATTGAAACTCTGTACCTGACAAACAATAACTCATTCCCTCCTCACCCATCCCCATCCCCCAGCCTCTGGCAACCACCCTTCTGTTGCTATGAACTTGACTATTCTAGGTACCTCATATGAGTGGGATCATGTCATATTTGTCCTTTGGTGACCGGCTTATTTCATTTAGCATAGTGTCCTCAAGTCTCACCCATGTCGTAGTGGTGTCCTTCCTTTTTAAGGCTGTGTAATATTCCATTGTGTGTATGTACCAGACGCTGTTGATCTCCTCATCCTTTGATGGACACTTGGGTTGCTCCCGCCTCTGGCATTGTAAATAATGTTGCTATCAACATATTGGTGTACAAATACCTTTTTTTGAGACTCTGCTTTCAGGTCTTTTGGGTGTACACCCAGAGTAGAATTGCTGGATCATATAGTATTTCTATTTTTAGGTTTTTGGCAGAACCACTGAACTCTTTTCCATCATTGGCTGCACCATTCTGCATTCCCCCTGACAGTGCACGAGGGTTCCAATTTCTCCACAGCCTTGTCAGCCCTTGTTATTTTCTTTTTCTTTTCTTTTTAAAAATAGTAGCCATCCTAATGGGTGTGAAATGGTATCTCATGGTGGTTTTGATTGACCGGTTTGTTTCTTTTAAATCACCATTTTGCAGAAGAGAAAGCTGAGGCTTAAAATATGAAGTAACTTGCCCAGGGTTATCCGGCTCACCCGTAGAGAGACCACACAGAATGCACGACCTTCTGTGCTTGGGGCCGTTCTGGAGCACAGCCGCTGAAGCCCACAGACCTAAAATGTGGCCCCGCTGCATCCAAGCACTCATCCCTTCAGCCAGCCCATCCTCCACCTAGCCCTGTCCTACAGATGTGTGTCAGCGCGGTGGAGTGGGAGAGCGTGGGTTTTCTGGTGCCCGACTGTACACTCTGAGGCGTGGCTCTGCACTCATTCGCTGTAGATTTGCAGCGAGTCAGGTGCCCTGCTGCGCCCCGTATTCTGTACGCACAAAGGCTGCTCGATCAGAGTACCACTTCTTACGGTGGCTGCAGGGGACCTGCAGGGAGTGCTGCCTGCTGCGAGCCCAGTAATTGAAGGCAGTAGCAGGCCTGGAGATTCAACCAGGACACAGCATCAGGGTCCCTGCCTCCCCCCTGTGGCTCACTGCCCAGTGTGGGGCGCAGCCATTAACTCAATATTTACACAAACCTGTGCTCAGGGGCAGTGCAGTGAGTGAGCGCCCCAAGGAGAAGGGCCAGTGGGAACCAGTCTTTCTCACCATCTCTTCCCTCATTTCTACTCCCACCAGTCTGCCATTTACATAACAGGTAGAACAGCAACTCTGGTGACTACAGGGCAGAGTTGAAGGGGAAAGGTTAAAAGACTTGGTCTAGCATTTAAAATTCGTGGCTAATTTGGGTATTCCAAATGAATAAGCCCCTTTAATTCTTAGAGGAAAATCAACAGTCTTTTTCTTTCAGGCAAACATACCTGTGAACAGGTTTTAGGATTATTATTTTTTCTTTTAATTTAAAAAGAATTCTCAAGTGATGCCTTTTAGGGGTAGCAGGAGGACATGGAGGGAAGATTTGAGAGCTGAGGGAGGTTATCATCTGATATACACGTCAGCCCTGTGAGGACAGAACGGTGTCTGTGGCTCATCACTGCGCGCCTAGGGGATGCAGTGCCCCTTCTCCCTGGCCCATAATAGATAACTCAGTATTTGTTGGATGAAGGAGTTCAGTCCAACCAATATTTCAAACAGCTATCATGTGCCAGGTGCTACTATTATTGATTGATGTTAATTAAAACATGCACTTTTGGGGTCCAGCATGAACAATCTAAGCCTTGCAACCCGGACAGGAAGTATTATCGTCATTTGGCAAGAAAGAACCAGAGTCTCGAGGGTATTAAGTGTTTTGCTAAAATTCTCCCATCTAGTAAATGGCAGTTGGGATTTGAACCTTCATCCATGTCTTGCCATGGCAGAACTTGACCTTGACACTCTGCTTGCCCCTCCCCACCCCGCATCATTGACCCCTATTTGTGCAGATCACCCTGCCTCGAGAAAAAAAAGAGTTATACCTTTTCCTTCTTTCAATCAGTTTAGAGACGTGCCCATTTTTCTCCACCCAGGAAGAATCACAAAATTCTAGGGCAGGAAGAAAACATGGAAGGTTCTTTGCGTGCTGAAGGCTTGGGTGGAATTTGCAGAAGCCCCTCCCAGGAGCTATAAGTAGCTCTTTGGTGAGTACAAAGGGCGGAGTCCTCCCTGGCTGGCCTGCCTGCGGTCATTGCTGGCCTTGCTAATTAGATCTCCTTTCATCTACTGAGCTCCAAGAGCTTTTACCCACTTTAACTTGTTAATCTTAGCCCCATCCTTCTGATGCAGATGACAAGCATAATTAGGTCTAGTCAGGAGACAAAACAGAGCCAAGACAGCGGCAGAGGCAGAAGAAAACACTGGGTAGTTTACTCCTCCTTCTCCCTAGTTCAGGGTCTCTCCCACTGACAGAAGTATTTTCAGTTTGCCTTGAACTGGCTTCTGCCTGCTTTTCTGTATCCCAATTCTGAAAATAAAGTGTAGTCAGTTTGAATCTTGACACGCCAGCCTGGGTGTGCAAACTAGATCACATTTCTTTTTAGTTTTTTCAGCTCAGTCTACGTTGGGTCCGTCTCCCTGGGCTCCTGGGAGATTCAGTCTCATCTTTTACTGGTGCTAAAGGCACCCCATGTCCTCCAGAAGCAGTGTCAGTTCTGGGGTCCAGAGTAGAGAAAAGCTTGTTGGCAATCCCTGTCTGCAGTCTTGGATTCACACTGGCAGGTGCCGAGATGTCCGTGCTCTATGCCTTGAGGTGCCAGTTCTCTGTTGCGTGTCCTCCTGGGTCGGCAGCATTGGCCAAGTGCTGCCTGGCTGGGCAATGGCCACTCCCTGTGCTGCTTCGAGGAGATGAGACTTGGGTCCTGCTTGGTGGCACCACCATATTTCCATCACCTCTTCAACCTCAGAGACTCTGCCTCTACCTGCTAAGGCCCTGCCGTCTCTTCCTCCCTTTTCCGACATCCTACACTGCTGAAATCGCAATGACGTTTGGTTCTTACAAAAAAGCCAGGAAGAGAATGGTCTCCCAGAAGGTTTGGCCCGGCAGATGGCCCCTGAGGCTGGGGCTGCGTGTCATTGTGGGTGGGGGAGGGCAAAGACCTAGATTTCTCACTCTCTCTTATTGTGCAGCAGAGAAAACAAAACACGGTTAGTGTGCCTCAAGTTTCCCCACCACCAAAGCTCTGTACAGGACAGTTAGTTTGTTAGGGCTTCCATAACAAAATGCCAGACACTGCGGTCCTAAACGACCGAAATTCATTTTCTCACCATTCTGCAGGCTAGAAGTCCAAGATCAAGGTGTTCATCAGGTTTGGTTTCTTCTGAAGCCTGTCTTCTTGGTTTGCACATGGCTACCTTCTCTCCATGTCCTCACATGGTCTGTCCTATGTATGAATGCCCCTCATGTCTCTGTGTCCAAATTTCCTCCTCTTGCAAGGACACCCATCCGATTGGAATAGAGCCTACCCTGATGACCACATTTTAGCTTACGCGCCTCTTGAAACACCTTCTCTCCAAATATAGTCACGTTTTGAGGTGCTGGAGGTTGGGACCTCAACATATGAATTTTGGGGTGACACAATTTGGCTAATAACACAAGGATTAACTGTGTTTTAAAAAATTCCCAGTTGACCCTTTTGCCCTCTAAGTAACAATCACTTCCTTTGGAATCTATAGACCCGGGCTCAATCCCTGCCTCAATGTCATATCTGTGTGGATTTAGGCAAGTTGTTAACGTATCTGGGCTTCAGTGTCCCCATCTGTAAAATGGAAATAGCAATAGTATAAACCTCAGAAAGCATTTCCGGGATTAAATGAGATAGTAAAATACTCAGCATAGGGATCAAAACCTAGAAAGTACTCCATAAGGAAAGCAATCCCCCATTCAACCTTCCCCATTTCAGTCTTCCTTGGCCTTGAAGTCTCAACACTGAAGCCATTTTCTCCAGGAAGTCCTCCCTGATGTTCCAGCCTTGGGTTTAATAACCTCTTTCATATTTCCCCAATCATAACACTTAACACACTGGGCTGGGAAGGTGAGCTGAAGTGTCTGTATTTCTCAGCACAGGGAATCATGAAGCAGGTCCCCGGTCTCATCGGTCCCCCTCACAGGTGACTGTTAGAGGTTGGCAGATTGGTTATTATCAGCTGTTGGGTGCAGAGAAAACATTATTGAAAAGAAGGAAGGAAGGGCTGGGTGGATGTGGGGGAGTAAGGATACCTTAGAGCAGGCAGGTTATTCCCCTTGGCACTGGTGACATTTGGCCAGTAAATCTTTGCTATATGGGGGCTGCCATGTGCGATCTAAGAGTTTAGCAACATCCAGGGCCTCTGTTCCCAAGATGCCAGCAGGCCACCGCTCTCAGGTGTGATAACCAAGAGTGTCTCCAGCCACTGCCCAATGTCTGCTTGGCGGGGAGAGAGGGGAGCTGCAAACATAGCCCCGTCTGAGAACCACTGCCTTAGATCTAAAGCTTAATTAGTGGTCCTCAGACTTCAGCATACATCAGAATCTCCCACACTGGTATCTCAGAAACAGATTGCTGGGCTTCTGTTGAGGTCTAAATGTGTCCCCCCAAAAGTGTATATGTTGAAACTTAACTCCCAATGTGCTGGGATTAAGAGGTAGGGCCTTTGCGAAGTAATTACGTCATGAGACCAGACTCTTCGTAAATGGGGTTAGTGCTCTAATAAAAGAGACCCCCCCCCCAGAGCTCCCTGGCCCTTTCCAGCGCGTGAGGGTACAACAGGAAGTCTACAACCCAGAAGAGGCCCCTCACCCGGCAGTGCTGGCACCCTACCTCTGACTGCCAGCCTCCAGAGCTGTGAGAAATACATTTCTGTTTTTATAAGCCACCCAGGCCATGGTATATTGCTACAGCAGCCCAAAGGGACTGAGACAATCCCATCCCCAGAATTTCTGATTCAGTATGATTGGGGTGGGGCCTGAGAACTTGCATTTCTAACAGAGTCCTTCTGGTGCTGCTGGTCTGGGGCCACTTGGAACCCACTGCATTGGAGGTGCCAAAGCACTGGTCTTGGGAACATAAGAGCCATGTGCTGAATACCTTTGGCCTGTGACTAGATCTGGCAAGGTAAAGACAAATCCCCTGACTTGGGCTCTCGAGGAACACATTTACACAAGCCTTTCCTCAGGCCCCAGGCAGCAGGGAGACGGCAGGGACAGATGGAGGGAGGGAGAGAAGGAGAGGGGCCGCAAGTCAGGTGCACCTGTGTGTCAGAAGACACTGCTGGGCTAAGGCAAGGTGGTGGTAGGGGCTCCCGCCTCCCCCCCACCGCCTGCCCCCACCATTCGTACCCATGGAGAGTCCAACCGTCACCAGCATTAATTCAGTACAGACTTACTGAGAGCCAGCTAGGGGCCGGCCACACCTCTGGGTGTGGGAGTCCATGAAGGATGTAAGACAGAAAAGGTCCTTGCCCTCATGGAGCTTACATTCTGTGATGACACAGAAAAGAACGATGCTAAACAAATTATGCACCTGTTAGAAAGCAGTAGATTCCGTGGTAAAAGTAAACCCGGTGAGTGGGGCCAGCAGTGGGAAAGGGGGAGGTGCGTGTACGGTACATGCTGAATAACCAGCTTTCTAGGGGGAGGGACATCCTGATCGCAGTGGTGCCACGGCAGCTTGGAAACTACGAATGTGACGTCATCAAACACGACATCAGGAGGAAGTGCACGCAGCAGCACGACATCGTGTGATACCTCCACTACACGGTACCGTGCACGCAAATAACCAGTACAGAGGCTGGTAAAACGTAAAATAATTTAGAAGGGATGAGTTTGGGTTATCTTGAATCTTGATTTCAAATACAATTCATTTAATTACGAGTTTACATCATTTAATTCACATTAATGATCATGTGTACTAATTGGCTCGCAGATTTTCTGAGAATTTAACAATCCACTCTTATGAGCCAGTACTGGTTGGCTCGCGCACAGCACTGCTAGTTAGGGGAAGGCCTTGTCGAGACAGCGCCATTCGATGGGAAACCTGTGAGAGGTGAGCAAGTAAGGCGTTGGATATCTGGGGACAAGCACTCTGTTTCCTTCCTGGGCCCCGTGTGGCCACAGAGCCCTGACCTCGCACATGCTGTTCCCTGTGCTCACGGCCATGCCTGGTGAGAGTCTTCGGGGCCGAGCTCACAGATGGCTTCTTGGGCAAAGTTCCTCATTTCTCCCAGGCCCCCTTAACTCCTTTCTGGAAACACCGGTGGCTGTGAGGGTGCTGTGAAGAGTTGAATGACCACAAGCAGACAAATGGTTTTCCCCCATGATCCCATCGTACTTCAAGCTGCTTTAGCCCTTTTCAGGATTATTCTGTCCATATCTGTCTCCCCGTGGAGCCCCTTTCATCAGGTGCATGAAAATGCCGGGCTCGTGGCTGGCGTTTCCTGAGTGCTTAGCTACTGAATGGATCAACATTGAACCTAACAGGGGGTGGCTTAGGCGTGAGTGTGTTTCCGTGAGCGCTCTGCTGTTGGGTGGAGTCCACAGTCAGGGTTCCTTCTGCTGGGTGACACTGTGAGCACGACAGCCTCTCCCTCTCACTCTGGGGGAGGCTCAGGAGAGCGGGTCAGGCCAGCCACAGCCTCAGTTATGCTCCGCAGCAGCAACCTGCTATCAGCCCCACCCGGTTACTAAATCCTGAGAACAACCCAGCAGGTGGGTGTTCTTACCCCCATTTTACTTATGAGGCAAATGAGGCTGGGAGAGGCTTAGGTAAGTCACCCAAGGTCACTGGGTAGTAAGGGGCAAAGCTTTCACTTTGCTGCCCAGATTGAGTAAGAACTGGTTGCAGGGAGTAAGGAGGTCAGCCGTGTAAAAGATTAACTGTAATAGTACCGGGCAGCAGGGCTAAGTGTTCATTAGAACCACCAGCCACGCTTGGGAGCACAGGGGAAGAAACCTGGGGTTCCACGTGGGCCTCGTGAACAGGCAGCTCGTGGACACCACAGAAGCTTTAACCCTCCACTCAGACCCCCACTTGGGAAAGGTGTGGGGGCTCTCAGCCCTGCTGTGGGGCACAGAGCTGGTCGTGGAAACTCAGGAGTGAGGCTTTTCATGAAACTGGTTTAGGATCAAGGCCCTTGGGCCGGTGCCATGTATTCATTTATTTATTCCCCGAAATAAGCTGGGATAATATTTTTTAAATATTAACTCCCCCCCCCTTTCCTGGCATTTCCCCTTTGAGGCAACTGACTGGTCTGGACAAGGGTGGGGGGAGGTACTGTGAGGAAGGCACAAGGAGCCCACAGGTCTCTCCCTGGCTTTGCTTTTCAAAGCCTGAGCCCTTAAAGGAATGGAGAGGATTGTGAGGTATCCCCAAAATGTCTGAGGAAAATACAGTAAAGAGAAAAGATCCCTCCAATCTAGCTGGGTTTAGGGATGCAGAACGGGGGGCAAATAAGAGCGGGGGTAGGATGGTCTCCAAATGAGGGGCTGGCACAGGGAGGGGCTGCAGGCCCTCAGAAAGTGCTGGGGAGCTGAGGGGCAGATGTTCTCTACCTCTTTCACCACAGAGCCCTGGAGGAAACGGGGAGACTCCGTGAGGGGTGAAGCTTCAGACAGTCTTGGAGAGAACTATGTACCCCAGGCTGGTTTGGAGGCAACAGGAGGAACCCATGCCCTGGTGAGGCACGGAGGGGGTGGAGAACCCCACCAGATCTCAGGGAGCATCCAGACGGGAACAAGGCCTGAGGGGACTGCTGCCTTAGGACCAACCAGGACACCAGGACTGTAGACCAGTGAAATAAGAACCAGTTCCCGTGCCTTCTGCGGCAAGGCCTGGAGCGATGGGATTCTCTGAAATTTAGCCACAATCCCAGGAAAAGGGAGAGCGAAACTCCAAATTGGCAGAGTTTTGGCTTCTGTTGCCCTGTAAGGACAGTGGCTCAAAATTAAAATTAAGATGAGCGATAGAGTCATCATCTGCAGAAAATATTTACTGAGCCCCTAAGATTCTAGGCACTGGGTTAGGCACCAGGGGTGGAGGGAAGACACGAGTAAAATAAAGACCTGCCCGTGGCCCCTTCGTCTACATTCCTGAAGTAGGAGTGGTGCCAGGGCCGGACTCGGACTTGCGCACAGGGTCCTTTAGTGCAGTCACCACCGACGCTTACGGAGTCCTTCCTTTGTGCTGATCCTTGCACCAGCTGAGCGCTCGTCCCATTTTAAACAGGTTATCAGGGCCCAGAGATCCTAAGCAGTTCTCACAAGACTACACAGCTAGTAATTTCCCTAAAACCACACAGCGGTAAAGCGGTCACGTTGGGCTTCAAACCGAGATGGCTGTGATGGGTTGAATTGTGTCCCCCTAAAAAGAGGCTGAAGTCCTAACCTCCAGTGCCTGCGAATGTGACCTTATTTGGAGAGAGGGTCTTTAGAGAGGTAATTAAGATGACGTCATTAGGGTGGGCCAGATCCAAGGTGACTGTGTCCTTATAAAAGGGGGACGTTTAGACACAGACACGGGGGGATTGCCATCTAAAGATGGAGGCAGAGGTGGGGTAATGCACCTACAAACCAAGGAACACCAAAGATGGCCAGCAAACCACCAGGAGCTGGGAGAGAGGCATGAAACAGATGCTTCCGCGTAAGCATGCGAAGGAGACAACTGTGCCAACACCTCGATCTTGGACCTCTAGCCTCCGGAACTGTGAGACGACACATTTCTGATGTTTCCTGACACTGAATTCACAAGTGATGTAGCCGTTTCGTTAAACCCTATGCCACTGTTAGCGCTGGGTTCCACAGAACAGACTCTCTCTTTTCTCTCTGTTCTATTAACCCTTCCTCATCTCCTTCCATCTCCTTAACACTGTTTTCTACATATTTTTAAAAATATTTATTTATTTACTGGAGGCAGAGGAGGGGAGAGAGAGAGAGAGCACGTGAGAATGCATGTGTGCGCGAGTGTGGGGAGGGGCAGAGGGAGAGAATCTCAAGCAGGCTCCCCACTGAGCACACAGCCTGATGCCAACATGGGGCTTGATCCCATGACCCAGGAGATCACAACCCGAACCCAAACCAAAGCCCAAACCAAGGGTGAGACACTCCACTGACTGAGCCACCCAGGAGCCCCTATTTTCTACATATTTTTAATTGAAGTCATCCCTACTTTTCTTATGAAAGACCTGACTTGAGCACCCTATGATTCCACCTTTCTATGTTGCTGGGAATTCCAGAAACATCCCTTGTCCTCTCAGCCCTCTGGAGTGTGGCTCATGTCGCTCCCTGCCTGACATGTCCTCCACTGTATGCTAGTGACCACCTGGGAAGTTTAATCACCCTTCAAGGGTGAGTTCCTCCCGTCCACTTTCATGAAACTATCCCTCAGCCAGACTTACTGTCTCCCTCCCTCCAACACCAACAATGTGAGAACATTTCCACATGGAATCGTCTTCGGTAATGAGCATGGCTGTCTTAGGTACCTTGAATGCCCGAGGAATAGCACGTGTTTTAAACCTCCCTACATTTCTAGATACCTGGATTCCTAGACTTCAGCTGGAGTCCGTCACCCATTCTTTTCTGGTTTCTCAAAATCCCCTTCCTATGAAAAAGAAACATCTTCCAATGACTCTATACTTGGCATATACCATCCTATTAACAGATTTTCAATCCTGGCAAGAAAGGTTTATCCCACTTC
The DNA here is from genome assembly GCF_023065955.2 of Ursus arctos. Lineage (NCBI taxonomy): Eukaryota > Metazoa > Chordata > Mammalia > Carnivora > Ursidae > Ursus > Ursus arctos. The sequence continues at coordinate 50,716,612 of NW_026622786.1, read as the reverse complement.
CTTCCTATCCCCTTCCTGTATTTTAACAAGGTTTTGTCATCTCCTAGAGCTAGCCTCAGCAGAGATGATTTGGCTGGGTGAGCATTTTATTCTGGCATTCGAGGATGGTGTTGGTTGGAGCCTTCTGTCTGTATACTGTAAAGAACACCAAAAGAACAAAAACGTTCAGTTTGAGGCCATGGATCCTGTCCAGTTCCAGATTAAGGCAGAGGCCCTTCTCATCCAGGATCGAGTGCTGGCTGGCGTCCAAGAGCAGAGAAGTGGGGAGCCAGGCCCACGGTGGCTGCGGCCGCCCATTGGGCCACCTGCCCTTGACGGCCACAAGAGTTTGGAGGAGCTGCTGGCCTGGCCCTTTGCAGGGGTTATACTGAGAACTCTTCTCCTTTTTGGGAAAAACAAATCAACCTCCTGTAAGGAAACCTCAGTCTGGACAGATTTTCCTTGAGAAGAATCCATTCTGCCTTCTGCCTCCTGTGGTGGCTTTCTGCCTCAGGCTTTGAAAATTAAGGCCACTTAATGGGTTACTTCTCTGAGGAGCCTCACAGCTCTGAGTTTTACAAGAGTTGACCCAAGCAGCCTACGCTTGCCTGATCAAGGGGAAAGGTGGTAACTTAGATGCTCCTTTCTTTCTTAAATTTATTTTTAGTTGAATTATAATTGACATACGATATGACGTGAGTTTCAGGTATGCCACATAGTGATTTGATATTTTCATCTATTGCAAAATGATCACCATAGCAAGTCTAGCTACCATCTGTCACCAGAGTTATTATTACAATATTATTAACTATATTTTTTATGCTGTATTAACTGTTCCTTTCTTATCTACCGACACAGCCTGACAGGTCTATAGGCACAATTTAATCTAACAAACATTTAAGGAACTCCTATAGTATGTTAAAAGCATGGGGCTAGCTTTGGGGTAGGGAGAATTTTTTTCTTCCTTGCTTTTTTTTTTCTTTAAGATTTTATTTATTTATTAGAGAGAGAGAGAGAGAGAGAATTCACGTGCACTTGCAAGTAGGGGGAGGGACGGAGGGAAAGAATCCTAAAGCAGACTCTCTGCTGAGCAGGGAGCCCTAGCCAGGGCTTGGTCCGAGGATCCTGAGATCATGACCTGAGTTGGCCACTTAACCACCTGAGACACCCAGGCACTCCATCTTCCTTGCTTTTTAAATCCTATACCAGACAGGTAATACTCTATATTGCAATACCCTACATTACAACAAGCCCTACATTACAACAAGCAGTGACTTCTGTGAGATAGAGCTTCATGCCCTAGTCCTGAGATAGATGGTCTAACAGGTGATCCTGTCACATTCATTGTGTTTTTTCCTTCTTAGGGTCCTACCCAAACCTCTGTATTGCAGTCAGGGGGAAGAGAGAAAACAAAGTGCTTACCCCATATTCCACTCACATCCCACAAGCCAAAAATTGGTAACGTGGCCACCTCTAGTTATAAGGGATATAGAGAAATGTAGTCTCCACTGAAGCACCTATTGCCTAGCTAAGAATTAGAAATTCCTTTATCGAAGAACAAATACTGATGGACATGTACTAGTCTCTGCCCACCTTTCTTTCATTTATTCACCCAATCAACAATTATTTATTGAACGCCAGCCATATTTTGGCATTGTTTTCACACAGTCGCTTCTAATTCACTGGTGTGTCTGAACTATGCTCAGCTGAAAAGTCTCGTTGTGCTGTGTTCCCTAATAAAGAGCTCCAGTGCTATGGATCTTCAGGGAAGGAAACACTCAATCCGACTAGAGAAATTCATCTCTTCAGTATATTTATCAAGCACTGCAGTAGGCAGCCTGTAAGATGGCCCCAGCGATTTCCACCTTCTGGTATTCACATCCTTGTGCAATCCCCTCCCCTGGAGTGTGGGCTGGACCTCGTGGCTTGCTTCTAACAGATAAAAATACAGCAAAAGTGATGGACTGTCACTTCAGAGTTTAGGTGACAAAAAGAGTCTGCTCCTCCATCTTGTTTGAATGCTTCCACTCTGTGTCGGTCCCTGTCTCTGTCTCCCTCCCTCTGAGCCCTGACTCTGGGGAAGTCCAGCTTCCATGTTTTGAGAAACTCTATGGAGAAATTCATGCAGCAAGAAAATAATATCCTCAGTCAACGGCCAACAAGGCCCTAAAGCCTGCTGGCAGCCATGTGATTGAGCTTGGAAGTCAGTTTTCTGAGGCCTGCCAACAGCCTCATGAGTGAGCTTGGAAGCAGATTCTCCTGCAGTTGACCCTTGAGATGACAGAGACTGATGGACGCCTTGACCGCTGTCCTGTGAGAGACCCTGAGCCCCAGTCATTCAACTAAGCGCCACCTGCCCCTGAATTCCTGACCTCAGAAGCTGTGAGGTAGTAAATACTGTTTTAAGCTGCTAAATTCTGAGGTAATCTGCTATGCAGCAATAGATAACTGATACAACTACCTACTATTTTCAGATATTGTGCTAGGTCCTAAGAATGTGAAGAAGGACTGATGCCTGGTCACCTTGTGCGGGAAGAGGAGGAGACAGGCGTGTGTGCAAATACGGTATGAACAACACAAGATGGTGAGTGCAATATGGAGATGTGCTGAGCAGGAGGTAGGAGAGCAGAGGAAGGGCTCCTTATCCAGGAAAGGGAGGGAGAGGCAAAAGGTCACCTTGGAGAAGGCTGTACTTCCAGGGAACATCGGGGGAGGGGCCAGTCCTTGGAGGGGGGACATGGACAATGCCTGGGGGTGAAATGGTGTGGTGTCTGCATCATAGTCTGTGTGCCAAGCAAGAGGGGAAGAAAAGTGAAGCCAAACAAGTGACTAGAGACTAGTCCAGTCTTGAGCCAGTCATTTATTTTAAAGTAGTCAACGTTATGAAATCTGCTTTGTGTGAAAGGAGGTAAAAACAAAAGAGTTAATAAAGGAACTAGCATGTTCTTCTCAGCAGGACAACACCTGAATTTTAAGAAGCCAAATTCAATTATCTAGAGAACACAGACAAGTGTAATTTGCCTCATTGTTTTTGCTCATAAAATTGAGCAGAGAACTGTTGACGTGTTTCCATGGAATAATTGTGGTTCTTATTGGAAAACTGGCTCAGGTGATGTTTGATGCTTTTACAAGTGGGAAATTGACCCTTCCAGCTGGAGGGTTTTATAATTCTGTGGTTTGAACATCAGAGGGGAGATCTGGGAAGTATTACATGTTTTTTGTGTGGTTGATTGTTTCCCACCTTTTCTCTCTCCCTTCCTTCTTCTCTCATTCCTTCTTTTCTTTCTTCCTTACTTTCTCTCTCATCCTCTCCCCATCTCTTTCTTTCATTTCTTCAAAATGTTGAAAGTTTCATGATATTTCTAAGCTCTAAGCATCAGCTCTGCAAGAGTTGAAAAGGAAACAAAAGCACTCCTCTTTCCCCTGCCTGGAGGATTAGCTCTAAAGGTTCTTAAACTGTTCTTGGAAGGTTCTCTGGATCACAACTGCTCATGAGTGAGTCCAGTGATTCAGCAAATAACAAGTTTATTTGAACCAAGAGGGCTGCAAAACTAGGCTTATGGATAATGGTTGGTCTAGAATAGGAACAAATAAAGACAATATTTAAATTAAATTTTAAAATTAAAATGTTTTGTAATACCATTTCAAAATGGTTTTCTGTATGTGGAATCCATAATTACTTACATGAAATAAGGTTTCGGTGCCCCCTTGCATCTGTAGGGCACAATTCCTTGAATCTGGAGTCCCTCATCATGCTCGCAGGGACAGGGCTTTTGAGTAGATCCCTAGAAATGAAATATCGCCTGCTCTGTTGGGTTTTGCTAAAGGTCGCATAATCCCCTTCCAGATTTAATCAGGCAACACTCTCATATCATGAAGTTATTTCTTCCTCTGGTTCCCATATATGTGTCTTGCGCCTCTGTTAACTGCCTGCAGGACTGATAGTAAAGTATTATCAACCAAAAAGGCAAAGGCATCAACCAATCCGAATAGACATGGTGTCGGGTCAGCATCCTGGAAATAATAACTGTTTTAATGTCTGTCTTTTCCACCAGAATGTGAGCAGTTAGAGGGTATGGGCTCTCTCATCTTCGCCTCTCTCCTACCTATGACAATGTCTATCCATAGTGGGTGCTTAGTAAATATTTGTTGGGCAAAATTGAGATATACCTGTCTATTCAGGCATTTGGTAATCATTAAGGCTCTGCCTTGACTTAGACACTGCACAGGGGACTTTGGGAAATGTAAAGAGAAAGAAGAGTTTTCTTTCACCTTCGATGAGTTTTCAGTCTGGTTACTAGACTCTGCTAGAAATTGTCTTACTCATCTTGGTATCCCAGTGCCCAGGACAATGCTTGGCATGTAGCAGGGATTCTGTAAACACTTGTCAATTAGTTGTAACTTCACATGTCTCAGCCAGAGGAGTGGCTTCAGACCGGTCAGTCCTCGTCCACCCCTCTAAATCTGCCGGACCAGCAAACTCAGTCCCGCAGAATAACTCCCAGTGATCCAGCAAACCATATGGCTAGCCAGGAACAAAAGCCACTAGGAAAATAACGCATCACTTTTCCTCTGGATGTTTCAAAAGGCACTGAGTTATTAAAATAAGGTCACAGCTGTCCCAATCAGATCATCTTTTCAAAGGAATTACAGGGTTGTGAGCCAACAGTGACCACATACACCTTTGCAGTCCTCTGAACCAGTGTTCTCGACACTGAAAGCAAAATCAAGTAAACAAGGTTGTGTTGTGGACTTCCTTGACCCAGACTTTCAGGAAGGAGCTGACACACTGCCCAGACTCGCGCTCACCCACATAGCTCCGAAGCCAAACAAACTGGAGAAGCTCGTGTTTTCCCAGCTGTATGATGCACTCACTTCACCAAATAATTGGCCAGAAAACAAGGGAAAGAAAAAAACGACGCCTAGTTCAGACCAGGCAAGGGAAGAAGAATTGCTTCAGCTGGACTTGGTGTTTTTATTTTCATGAAGTATCCAGAAATGTAAAAATGGAGGTGAGAGTGATGGTTTTAAGGTATTAAAAAGGAAGCAGATACTTTTGTTTTTCTTTTAAAGATCTGATCATGTCATTCCTCTGCTTCAAAACTTCAGTGACTTTTTAATCTTCAAACCCTTTGGTAACCCTTCAGAGTTTTCACAACTCACTTAAAGCAACCTTTCCAGCTACACATGCCCCACTTGCTCCCACTCAAAACTGTTCTTGAGCTTCACCAGGCTCTCATTGTCTTAAATACCTTCTATGCTCTCTCGTGCTTCTGTTCATGCTGTTCCTTCTGCTTGTCACACCCTTCCCTGCCTTGAACTCCAGGGAAACTCTAAGTCATCTTTCAAGACCAGTTAACAAGACATTTTTCACCGCCACTCACCACTCACCCCAATAACAGAATTAGCAGCTCTTTCATCTGTCTCCACCTAGGACTACTTCGTGTGTACCTCTTTTTTTTTTTTTTTAAGATTTTATTTATTTATTCGACAGAGATAGAGACAGCCAGCGAGAGAGGGAAAACAAGCAAGGGGAGTGGGAGAGGAAGAAGCAGGCTCATAGCGGAGGAGCCTGATGTGGGGCTCGATCCCATAACGCCGGGATCACGCCCTGAGCTGAAGGCAGACGCTTAACCGCTGTGCCACCCAGGCGCCCCTCGTGTGTACCTCTTATTGAACTTATTCCTTGTATCGTTCATTCATGCATGCAACATTCACTGACTTTCTACTTTGCACTGGGTACTCTGCTAGGCAGTGGGCATCCAGTTTTAAAATCCCCTAACTAGTGGGGGACTCAGACAGGTTAATCAATTGTTGCAAGGCAGGATTATAGGTTCTTTGTAAAGGTAAACTCAGGGTGCTTTGGGAGATCAGAAAAGGGTCACATACCCCAGTCTGATTGGCGGGAGAGGATCTGGAAGGCTTTCTGGAGGAGGGTGCACCTGAAGAGCTTTGCCTAAAGGACAAGGACTTTTTATATCCATCCCCTCATTTTCGGGAGAGCACTGCTTGAGGAAAGAGGTCAATCACAGATCATATTAAATCAGGTCATTTATTCCACACATGTTTAATGAGTTTTCTGCTAAGAGACAAATGCTGTTACCCCCAGGAATAGCTTGGGGACTAGGTACTAGCAGTTGGAAGGGAGAGAAGTGGATGAGGGAAATAGAGGAAATCAAGGATGATTCTCAGATTTCTAGTTTAAGCAATGGATGATAGTAGATTAGGGCTACCATGTACAGCTGCACAGGTTGTAGACTCACGACAAGCGAGGCAACGTAGGAAGAGCAAATTTGGGGGGAATAGTCTTATTCTTCATACCACAGTAACCAACACTTAATATATGATGTTGGCATGGGCTGGAATTGAGAGAATTGTTTTCTTAAAGGTCTTCTGTTCTTTCTTGTGTAGACTGTAAAATCAACTTTCCTGCTATATTCACTTGACTCCTTATTTTCAGCTATCAAGAGTCCCTGCTGTGAATCAGTCAGATATCTCCCACTTCTCTTCTGCCTTTAGATCATTTTGACACCTCTACCAGAGGAGATGTTACGATTTCTGGTTTAAATGAAGCTTGAAAACTGGGTGTGAAACTGGATAATTTATTCAGTTATTTGTATTATTAACCAATAAATGGGGTTAATTAACAACATTTATCATTATTATTAACCAAAAGTTGGCTTTAGTTATTAGAATTGATTCAAGCTACAATCTGATCATCACAATAGTGGTGATGCCATGTTAACCTGAAGTTTTCTTTTATCCCATCTTTCCTTTTACATAGTGGAGGAAATCTAAGCAGGAGTTTAATCACTCATGATTCTTTTTTTTTTTTTTTAAGATTTTATTTACTCATTTGAGAGAGAAAGTCAGATAAGCAAGGGGAGAGTCAGAGGGAGAGGGAGAAGCAGACTCCCCACAGAGCTGGGAACTTGACGTCGGGCTTGAACCCAGGACATGGAGATCATGACCTGAGCTGAAGGCAGACGCTTAACCGTCTGAGCCACCCAGGCACCCCTATCACTCATGATTCTTTACCAAAATAAATAATCCCTTCAAAAACTGTTTCAATGCATTCTTAGTATACCCTAAGCAATTTCCTCAGGAGAAGTTTGACTCTTAAGATACCCATTGGGTTACCATTTGACTTCCTGTTACTTTTAGAAAGAAACAAATCTTGTAATAAATATACTACTTTAAAGTGTATCCAGACCTTTCAGGACAGTCAGCACTTCATTATTCTTGATCGCTATTCTTTGCCTTTTCCATCTCTTTCTAGAAATACTGGGCCCCAACATATGTATCCCATAAAAGTAGACAATACATCTTACAAAAGACACCTGCAGCCGAACATTTCACTATCATCCGCTTGCACTGCCCATTTTTCCTACACGGCCCTCACTGACAACATATTTAATTTGCTCTTTGTTAGGAGTTCTATCCTCTTTCTTTTTTTTTTTTTTTTTTTTTTTTTTTTTTTGTATTTTGTTCTCCAAACGCATTTCTCTTTTAAGCTACTTGATTGTGGACTGTATTATCTTCTTTTTCACAGTTTAGATGAACTATTATACTAGCCTAATAAATTCGGATTCCAAACACCTGTCTTTGGTGGTTAAGTGGGAGAGAGAGGAGATAAAGTTTACCCTGGCATTTTATCGACGTGTAAAAGTGTGCCAGGTACACGTAATAATATGCAAGGCAGTGATTCGAATCAGCCCTTGTAAGAAGAACAAATGGTTGTAGAAGCACTATTTCCACAATCTCATTCTTCATTACTTGCAATTTTTAATCTATTCATGAAACAGATCCTCTAAGGCACTGATCTTTACATTTCTGCCATACTCTTCCAAAAATTTTGAAAACTATATGCCCTCATCCATTTTTAAAGTAAACATCGAATACATTTAAATAGTTGCAAAGCATGTGACTTCTGACATAATTTAGATATTGCCATTTAAAAACAAAGCTCTTCTATTACCCTCTCCAGTGTTTCCCAAGGTATTCGAAATTCCACAGCAATTTTACATTAACTGCTATGATTAGATATTGTATCACCACCTAGTTAAAAGTACTTGAACAAGCTTTTCTTTAATAAACATTTTCACCATGGTTTTCCATCTTCCTTCTCTAACAGAGTTTTTAAATAATGTTTTGATACTTGAAAGTCTCTTACTGGTCACCCTACCATACTTCCCTACCTACCTGCACGCGCACACACACACACCTAAGTTGTGGTCTCAAAGTGTTCTAAATTTTTTTGTTCTGCATTTAGTTCTCATTAGCCCAGAATGAGTCAAATCAACAGACAAATATTACATATTTTGATGTGTAATGATGAAACGTAAAAAGTAAATTTTTGTTGGAATTGCATTCATTAATAATCTGAGTAGCTCTTTTCCCAATTGTCTCTTGTATCCACGGGTGAGGTGTTTATTGCTCGAATGGGAGAGGGTGCAGCACCCATTCCATTCCTACTTATGACCTTTACAGATACAGGCATTGAGGGGCTGTGTTCACATAAGTAAGTAGGTGAGAATGGATTTCATGGCATTGCTGCTCAAGTCTATACTATTTCAGGGGTATCAGACAAAGATCACAGAGTCATCTATCATTAAGATAACTTTCAACGATCGGTCAGCTGACCATTCAATTAGGACGTCCTTTAATTCTGTTGAAAGCAGAGAATTGGGCACCACATGGCTTGCAAAAGGATTCATTACCCAGCCATTAGGATCCAGTTAGACACCAGTATTTAGACTTGTCCCTCTGTGGCACGGAGGCTTCTACACGTCTTTGCGACACATCAGGGTAATTTGCAGCAGAAGGGAGATGTGCCTTTCTTTCATAAGGTGGAAGGATGGAGATGGTGAAAAGACAGAACCATAGTGAGGAGTCCTTAGACATCTTAATTTTGGGAAGGAGTACTTATGGTAGTTGAGCATCTGAAATTGGTTCTTTAACAATATGCTTTTTACACAGATCCTTTGGAAAGCCTTCGAATGGTATACCAATTTGAAACCACTGTTATAAAGATCTCTGCCAGGTACCGCCTCTTGTTCACTTGGCAATAGAGCCTTTTCTTTTCTCAGAACACTTAATACTGAGGAACCAAAGCTTCTTGGAATACTCCCTGGGAAATGATCCCTTAGAGGTTCATTTAATCTTAATTGGCTCCCCAATTAGATAATAAACTCCAAAGCTGGGAGCTGGAGGTTGTTGCAGATGTAGGAGACCAGATATGATGATGGTGATGGTGAAAGTTATTGTTATTTAATTGTGTTTGCTTCACATAGCAGAAACCTCCACAGACATTGGTAAATATCAGTAAGGAGGTATTTGTCTGACACAAAAATAAATTTCTGGGCAGGTAGCCATGGAGTAAAATAGTGGCTCAACAATGTCATCAAAGTACCCAGTGCTTTCCGTCTTGCCACCCTATTGTCCTCCATTTGGGATCCTTTTGCCTCTTACCTCATGACTGCAAGATGGCTGCTCTACCTCTGCCCTCACAGTTGAGTTCCAGGCAAGAAGATGAGGGAGGGAGAGAAGCTCCACCTTTTCTTTCGTAAAAGTCAAGGATGTCTACCAACATCTCAATGACCATAACTGGGTTTTATGGCCACCCCTAACTACAGGAGAGATGGGATTTTTGAGTACAATTTCCTTTTCTACCCTTTCTAAAAGAGGAAGGCAAAGAAGAAAATCCTTGAGAATAGATTTTGAGTGAACAAACTTATAGGACCTATCACATCCTCCCCCCTAAGCCAGGCATCTTATATACATCTGTTCTAACAATCCTATGGGAGATTTAGTACCCCCACTGTTCAGGCGAAGAAATGGAGGCTTACTGAGGCTAAAGTAACCTCCCAGGGTACCATAACCAATCTGTGCCAAACTGAGGCTGGAATCAGTTCTAATAGCCTGTGCTTCTCACCTCTACCCACTGTGTAGACTGTGGCTGTTGTGCCCTCCTTCCTGACATATTCCATCTACCTCACTGTGCTTGATCTGCACAGTGTTGCTGTGTCCCCAGGCCCAGTGCAGGGGGTGGGGCCTGGCTAAGAGTCACTCTGCTTGGTTTATACTCCTTCCCCTGCCCCAGTTCTCCTGATCTTGCTAAGGACAGGTCAAAGAGGGAAGGGTAGGAGAAGGAAGCAGCAGTTCTAAGCTGGGAGGCAGGACAGTGGGTTCCTTTGCTGACTGTGACGCTGGCTTTTTAGGTCACATTGCCTCAGTCTCTTCACCTTGCTCTTCAGTGCATGTGTGTGATGGAAGACAGGTGGAGAGACGGCAGAGCTGGGATCTAGTGGGAAACGCGTGGGTCATTCCTGTGGCAAGTTCCCAGTGTTCTGGAGGCCAGTCTATCGACAGGCCCCATATGCAGGACTTGGCTTAGAATCTGCCTCTTTCTCAGCCTTGGCACTGGACACCCCACCTAGCCCTTCCGTCCACCCCTACCCCACCACAGGCTCAGACATACTTTATTCTCAGGAACTCTGGGCTGCCAGGACCTACTCAGTCAGGGCTGATGAAGCATGGGAGCTCTAGAAACTTCACCCCATGGGACGGACTGGTAAAACATTTCCAGAATTCCACTGCTTCTCACCAGTGCTACCGTACCAGTCCAAGCCAGCATCATCTCCCACTTGGATGACTATAACAACTTCTGTCTGATTTCCCTGAAGCCCCCTTCCCCTATATCTATTCTCCACAAGCAGCCAGAATAGTCACATCAAAGGTTCACATTCTTCTGCTCTAACCCGACAGTGGCTTCCCTTTCCCCTTAGAGTCAAAGTCAGAGCTTTGACAAATGGCCTCGAAGGCTCTACACTATCTGCACACTGTTCCTCTTCTCTTTCTGCCCCTCCTTAACACTCTCACCTCACTTCCACTCCTCTCTCCTCCTCACAGTATCTTCCTGCCTCAGAGCCCTGACGTGCCGTTCCCTCTGTGAGATCACTCTTCTCCCAGATAGTCAAGCAAGAACATCATCTCCTTTAGGGCTTTGGTCAAATGCTACCTCTCAGTGAGGCCTACCATGACTAACTATCCTGTTTAAAAGTGCTTACCCTCTCCCCCGCAACCCTACATTGCCAATCTCCTTTTTGCCACTTTTTTAAAAAAGATAGAAGTGTTTCTTTAAATTCCAGTTAGTTAACATACACTGTAATATTGGTCTCAGGTATACAATATAGTGATTCAACACTTTCACACAACACCCGGTGCTCATCACAACAAGTGTCCTCCTTAATCCCCATCACCTACTTCACCCATCCCCCTGCCCCCTCCTCTCTGGTGACCATCAGTTTGTTCTCTATAGTTAGGAGTCTGTTTCTTGGCTTTCCTCTCTTTTTTTCTCCCTACGATCATTTGTCCTGTTTCTTAAATTCCACATGAGTGAAATCATATGGTATTTGTCTTTATCTGACTGACTTATTTTGCTTAGTGTAATACTCTGTAGCTCTGTCCATGTCGTTGGAAATGGCAAGACTTCATTCTTTTTGATGGCTAAGTAATATTCCATTAATATATAATGGAATAATGGAATATTACATATATATATGGATATATATGTGGTTGTATATATATGGATATACACACGCTGCATCTTCTTTATCCATTCATCAGTCGATGGACATTTGGGCTTTGCCCATAATTTGGCTATTATATATAATGCTGCTATAAACATCAGGCTGCATATATCCCTTCGAATTAGTATTTTCGTATCCTTTGGGCAAATACCTAATAGTGCAATTGCTGGATCGTAGGGTAGTTCTATTTTTAACTTTTTGAGCAACCTCCCAAAGCAATCTATACATTTAATGCAATCCCTATCAAAATACCAAGAGCATTTTTTCATAGAGCTAGAACAAACAATCTTAAAAATTTGTATGGTACCACAAAAGACCCCAAATAGCCAAAGTAACCTTGAGAAAGAAAAGCACAGCTGGAGGCATCACAATTCCGGACTTCAAGTCATATTACAAAGCTGCAATGATCAAGACAGTGTGGTACTGGCACAAAAATAGACGCATAACGATAGAACAGAAAAGAAAACACAGAAACGAACCCTCCTCGCCCCACTTTACTTTCTCCCATGGCACTTACTGCCTTCTTATATAGTTATATAATTTATTCATTTGTTAAATCTATGGACTGTTGCCTCCCATGTGGCAGAGGGTATAATGCTCCCCAAATATTCTATTTGCTCCCCCAGACTCCCTAGCATCTTTGTCATTAGGCGAGGCCTGAGAGAAAGTGTGGTAGGTCATTTCCAAGCTGCAGTGCTGACAAGCCCTCGGCAAGTTCTCTTTCTTCTCTTCTTCTGCCGTGACAACCAAGCACCCTCAGACTGAGGTGGTGAAGACTTCTGGGCCTCTGAGTCACTGCCTGGAGGATAGTTGCCCTGGAAACTCAATGGGCTTGTGTGAAAGAGACATAAATGGAACACTGTTTTGTTAAGCTACTGATACTTTGCAGATAATACAGACGCTCCTGGCTAACACACTCCATTAGAATATAAGGTCCATGAAAGTAGAATCTGGGTCTGTTTTGTTCTCTGCTGTGTTCTCGGCACCTGGATCAGTGCCTGGCATGCAAAAGCCCCTCCGTAAATCTGTTGAATGATTGAATGGGCTCGTGGACCGCGGATCAGCATCACTGGCCCAGCCCAGTCTCCAGCTTCCTCTGGAGTATGGCTAATTCTCAGGCCCTAAGCCTGGGACTCCTTATGAGTGGGTACCACATCACAGTCATCCTTGTATTGTCCTCAGTTCCATGCGTGAAGCCTGGCACGTTGTTCATGCTCAGTAAGCACCGCCTGATGGGTTACCCGCAATAACTAAATGCTAGACCAAGCTCTTCCTGCAATCCCCAGGTGCAAACTTGAGGCGGGAGAGGGAGGATGGTCCGTTCTGATTCATGTACTCTGCAACCTCAGCACATTATCTTGTTTCATCATGAAAATTAAGGCTGTTCTGTTTGATCTCCCTCAGCTCCTCCCTCCCTGACCTAAAATCTGTTCTCACCTCTTTGTTGTGCTCCTCCTGTTCAAGGGCCATCTTGGTGACCATGCAGGTTGTACCTTTCTTTCCAGTTTCTTACTTCCTGTTCATACCTCAACCCTCTGTTTTGTGGCCTCCAACACCACAGTTCTACCAAACTTCCTCTTGCCCATGGCCCCCAAGACCTCCTGATCGCCAAACCTGGTGGGATTTCTTGTGGCACATGATATACCAGAGGCATGCAAACCAACCTCCTTGTCACATGCTACCTCTTTGGCTCCTACAGAACCACACTTTCCAGGTTTTCCTGGTATCTCTCCAACCTTTCCTGATCTTCCACAGGCTCCTCTTCCTCTGTGCATTGCTCACGTGCTCCCCAGGGCTTGTCCCCAGGTCATGGCCCCCATGGTTTCAACCACAACCTGTACACTGATAATCCCCAAATCGTTATCTCCAGCCCTGGCCTCTCTCCCAAACTTTAGATGTTTTATATGTCTACCAACTTGACAGCCCGACCTGGAAGCCCCACGAGTTGGACACCTCTTGTGCACCATCTCACAGCCTCTCAGCCTCACCTCCAACTCTAGAAGAAACTCTTGGGGAGCACCCTACCAGCCCGGCTGCTGCGTTGACAAAACTGGTGGGGTTATTCTCTAGAGTCAACGGCCACAGAGTCTTTGTGTGGGTGAAAGCTCGTAGCTTGTAATGTCACAATATACAGATAACAGGACACACAGCACAGGGAGTAGAGTCAGAACACCTGGGTTCCAGGCCCGCTCCACTTAGTAAATTGCCTGGTTCCTGCATTCACAGAGCGGGAAGACCCTATCTAATTGCCACAGGGTGTATGAAGTGTCTGTAATAGTGAATGATGGTGGTGGTGGTGGTGATGGTGATCGCGGCGAACATTTACTGAGCACTTACTATGAGGAAATGAAAGTGAGGAAGGGACCTTGTAAGCAGGTCTTGGTTCTGCTGTTAACTTAGCAATGTTCCCTGAGTAAAGCTATTTCCCTTGTCTTGACCTCCGTCTCACCCTGGAAACAATGGAGTTGAACTGGTTCAGGGCTGTTGGACGGGGCTATCACTAATATCCTTTACAGCTAAAAAATCCTGAGTTTACGCAGCAAGCACGTGGAGCTATTGCTTGGCCCCAAGTGGGCTGAGCACCTGTGTCTTTCGCTGTGACATGCTTGCCAGGGCACTCCGTGCGTCGAAGGTGACCTCACCAGTGCTTACAGCTGCCTACTTCCCCAGGGTTCCAGGAGAATGGCTGCTTGTGTCTCGAGCCAGAAAGTTAGAGATGCTGCAGCTCCTGCATTTTTTTTTTTTTTTTTTTTGTCCAGCACACAATAACAATGAGGATAATTCTGTCCAAAAAAGCAATCAAGTTTTTTGGCATGAAGTGTGCTCTTCAATCCTGCGGAATTCACTGTCACGTTGCTGCCAAGTTGGACAGATCCTTATCAGAGCCGGCTCACATCCAGGTCTTGCCTAAGGCCAGTCGCGTCCACCATGACCTCCATGCGTCTTCTGGAGGGACTGGGGGGGGCTAGTTCTGCGCTTCCTACTCCCCTGCCAATGAATGGCGCCTTGCTGTCATGGGAGGGTCTCCTATTCTTTCTCGGCTTGTTTTCTCCCATCCTTCAGACCGTCTTAGAATTCTCCAGTTTGAAGTGACAACATGCGGGGATATGTATCTGCTGGATATTTTCTCCTTGTGGTTATTACCAAAAGTTGCCCCCTTCCCCCCATTTTAGATTAATTTCTTTTCACAGCTGCTCATATTGATGGGATTTTCAGTAACCCACTGCTTACTACATAACTGAGATAGTCTGCTGCTAAGTTAACAGCAGAACCAAGACCTGCTTACAAGGTCCCTTCCTCACTTTCATTTCCTCATAGTAAGTGCTCAGTAAATGTTCGCCGCGATCACCATCACCACCACCACCACCATCATTCACTATTACAGACACTTCATACACCCTGTGGCAATTAGATAGGGTCTTCCCGCTCTGTGACATAACTGAGAAAGTCCCAAAGTGGATGCGAATTGAAAGACACATTTGGCCATAGTGAGAGTTGTCAAAGGAAGCTACAATGCCAGGCAGAATGATTGTCCTTTTTTGTCCCCAAAATTGGGGGTTCCTAGAAGGGAGTTCTCAGGTAGGTTTTCTTCAGTGGGAGAGCAGAAGGCAGGGAATCTAGGAGGACACTTGACCACATCCATTCCTTGACACCTCATACAGTTGTCAGTTAGTTGGCTATTAATTACCTGGCTATTGATGTGGGGGGGAGGGGGGTGGATGGGGTGAAGAAAGGGGATGTCTGCCCACTCCGACTTCCCCTTGTGCTTCCCCCCATGTATGAACAAGCATGTGTAAGTTATATTTAAAAGCATTTTATTGATTTATTCCACAAGTAATACCAAGTGTATTTTGTGTGCCAGGCTCTGTGCTAGATGCTGGAGATACGATGCAGAGCGAACGTAATCCTTACTCCATAGGGTAGCCACGTGCTAGTACATCAGATATGCCAGCTCGGCATGGAAAATATCAGATGAGTCCTATAGGGTCTGGTCTGCTTGGATTCCTTATTTATAGCATTATTGCTGTTATAATTAAATAATTATTTGAGGAATGATTTGTTAGTATTAGTCTCTCCCTTTCAAGTAAATGTCCAATAAAGACAAGGACTCTGCTCTCACTATAACCCCTAGCATAATTCCCAGGCCATCAGTAAATGCTCCAGAAACGTGTGTGGAAGAAGGAAAGAAGAGATGGAGGAAAAGATGGAGGGAGGGGAGGAGAAGGTAGGATGAAATAGAGGAAGAAAGAGAGAATGGGAGCGAGGAGGCAGAGAAGAGGATAGGAGAAAGGTAGGTTAGTCTCTTGGAAAACGGGAGAAGCAACACTGTGAAGAGATGCAGAGGGAAGGCAGGGCATGTAGAGGGAAACTGGTATTGGGAAAGAAAGGAGTGGTTGGAAGTGAGGAGAGGTCAAGGCGGCTGGAGCTAAGCTGTACAGGAAGGGGGATGTTTCATTTGGGAACATTCTGTGGCAGATTGTCTGGAGCTGCTCTGCTGGACCTGAGGACTGGCCACAGATGCTCCTTGACCTGGGCTGAGAGGCATCCTGAGTGCAGAGAGCCATACCTCTGGCTGAGCTGGGCACGACGGTGAAGCTCAGACCTGGGAGGGAGGCTGTTCCAAGTGGGGCTGAGGACCTGGACTCTGGACCCAAGCAGATCTGATTTGCTTCCAGCCTGTGCTGCCAAGAGCCTAGAGTTAGGTTTCTCTAAAGAACAGTTTGAATGAGGGGGTTGTGTTAAGGGGGACCTGGATGACACCTTCTATTTGGAGGCAGCCCTGGACCCCTTCATAAAGATGCATTTAATCTTGGCTAATTGGTCCTCACAAACCATTGTTCTAGTTTGCAGTTTCTTGTCCTTGTCAATAAGAGCTCTAATAATTATATCTTTCTTACTGGTTTTAACTTCTATGGTTTCTATTTCAAGTTGAGTTTTGGTCTTACTGATATTCCCAAACAAACATTGTGATAGATGGTCTGCAAATCACAAGTGCACATATAGGGAGAACTCTGGAAAAGGCAGACAGCATTTACAGAGTAGACAATATGTGCCAGGTCTTGTGCTAACTGCCTTCACTGCAGTATTTCAACACCCCTACGACACAAGCGCTATTATTGTCTCCAGTTGACAGGGAAGGAAACAAGCTCAGCTCGTTGAAGTCCCCCCTCTGTGGCCTCTCAACTGCTGATGGTGAAAAGAGGATCCACATGCAGAGCTGACTTCAGGTCAGGCCCCCACAGCACAGTGCGAGGCAGGCATTCTCCAATGGCAGTGAGCTACGATGGTAGGTGAAACAAGGACAGATGATTTTTACCTTAATAGTTAAATCTGTTTTTAAGGTGTCCTTCTTTAGTTTTGACAAGTGATCCTCATTTCTCATTTGTTGTGCTGATATAACGTTTCGTTTAATTAAGTTAAAAAGCAAAATTTTAGAAGAAAATGTTAGGTAAATTAATAGTGCACTGGGTATATGGTTAAGGAAAGAAGAATGAAGACAGACACAGGTAGTAACCAGTGGAATCCTGAGTCCACCTCAAGGCTTGGTTTCGATCTTTGCCACTGGACTCTGTGACTCTGTTAGTGGGCTGACCATCATGGAGCATACACCTGGGGCTTGTTGCATCCCACTGGGACTTTCTAATCTTAGTCTGCCTTATCTTGGTAGGTCTGTCTGGTCTCTAGGTGTAGCCACAGCCCCTCTCAACAGAGTAAACACAGGAATTAGGTAAAAGGTGGTTTGGCAAAGGTCAAGAGAGGAAATGTCTTCAGCTGTGGTTAGCTCAGGAGATAAAGGGGTTTGTTGGGAAGGGTTACCAGAGAGGACTCTCAGCACAGGACCTAGAACAATCCAGAAAGTCAGTTAGGTCCGTGTGCACATTTTGAGAAAGGTCTCAGGAAAGAAAGTGTTGTTGGTTTACCAGAAGCCTGCAGTCTCAGAGTTTTTTTTTTTTTTTCTGCCATGTCACAGTGAAGGTGACCTACTTCAGACCTTGTGGACCTACAACTCTGATCTTTATGCTCTTTACCTGGGCATGAGGCCTCACATTTCTAGGCCCTCATTAAATATGTTTTGGATTCATTCTCCTTGTCACTTCACTTGGAAACCCTTTTATAAGGAAGAGGACAGTCTACATAGACAACCGCAATTAGAGTTGCTTGGACACCCAGCTCTGTCCCTCGACTACCAAAAACTAGATTAGCGGCAATCTGCTCCTCAATGATTGCCGGAAGTTTCTTTTGCACGATCTAGTTCACTCAGCGCCAGTCCCTGGGTCAATGGATAATCAGATCCAAGACCTGCAAGGCTCTAACCAGGTCTTGGAAGGGGAATTATAAACATAACTCCTGATGTGTCCCTGCCCCCACCTCCTCACTCCCACTCCGCAAATAGCTGACACAAAAACACTGGTTTTGTGCAGTCCCCTCAAAAGCAGGGATCTTCTTAATGTTATCCATTGTTAAGCCATAATACTTAACAGGCAAATAATGCTAAGTTACTTGGTTTGCTGATTTGAAAGTGGTGTGTCCCTTGTGTTTGTTTTCAAGACAAGAAAAACTAAAGGTTTGAACAAACATTTTTGAACAGATAATTCCTGTTGCTGTCATATGAATAGTATTATGCTTAAGAACACGGGCTCTACATTCACGTTAATTTGAGTTGGATTTTCTGCTCTATCAACTTGGGCAACTTACTTGACCTCTGAGCCTCTGTTTCTTCATCTTCACATGGCAATGCCAAGTCCTGTATGCTGCATGGAGCAAAGATTTCTTCAGCCACGCTCCGCAATGAGCCTCTGGTAAGGCCTGATGAGGGAGGCAAGCATTTCATGCAAAGCTTAGAGTAGGAACCACTCTGTAGCCGTGCTCTCAGGGACTGGCCTGGGATCCCAGGGTAGGAGTATGTGAAGCCTTTCTCTAGTGTCCAGCATTCACCTGACCCAGCTGTTCTCTGAGAGCTGGCTGCTTCTAGAATGTACTTCTCTTCCCTGAACCAGTTTCTCCATCTTCCTCCTGGGTAACTTCTCTCTACGTCACAGCTTCTGCTGACTTGTACTTTTACTTACTCATGCCCTCAACTCCCTCGGGCCCATCATGGCTTCTCCGGCTTCTCATCTTCCACATTCATTTTCTGCAATTAAGCGATTTCTTTTATATACCCCCATCTCGAAATTTCTAAAAGCAAGAATTTATTTGGACAAGGCCTTTTGTGTTATGATACCCTAAAAACTGCTGCCTGGCCAATGGATTGGTTGCTATTGGGTCCAAGTACCACCTCTGACCCAATCAAGGTGTGTGCACAGGCATGTGTATGTGTGTGTGTATGTGTGTGTGTGTGTGTGTGAGTGTGTTTGAAGATGATTACATTGAACAAATTGCAGCCACTGGAGGCAGCCCACTTTCAGCTGAAGTTGTGGGCAAGGAAGTTTCCCTTAGAAGGGGTGACAAATAGAGTGATCGAAACTTGTTAAAAAAAAAATCACGTAAGGTTGTAAAGATTGAAGAGGATCCAGCACAGAGCTAGGACACATAGCAAATGCCCAGAAAATGATAGCTATCATTCTTTATTATGTGACTGTTGTTGTTATCATTATTATAATCTACCACCAGTGCAGGCTTGGTTCCAAATGCACAAGGTAATTTGTAGGCTTCTAATGGACAAGAGACTGGACAGTTCTTTTTCTTAAACATTTTTGACAACATTTAAACAAGTTTGACTTCACTAAAGGGAGCGAGCAAGAAGGGAGATAGGACCTCTATGTGTACAGCATCAAGGAATAAAAAACCTCCCCGGAGCAAACATTTCCAGTTCCTCTTCAATTTATTTTTTAAAACCACAGATGTGATCCTGTAAGGCTCCCTGAATTCTTTTAATGGTTTCGCATTTTTCTTCAACGAAGACAAAAACTCTTCATAAGGCCTTGTGTGGTCTATACCCCGTGTCCCTCTGCTGTGGACACGCGTGCACTCTTCCCAGCTTTGGCCGGCTCTATGAACACGCAGCTATGGGTGCTGCAGGCACACTGGCCTGCTTCCAGGGTCCGGGACACCTTGTTCACATTGCACAAAAGGGCCTTGCAACATACTGTTCTGCCTACAATACTCTTCTCCTCCCTTCCCAGTCCTTTTCCTAGTGAACATCTATTCCCCTTTCAGCTCTCTGCTCAAATATCAGGAGAACTTTCTCTAGGACAGGACTTTCTGTGATATGCATTCACAGAATCAAATATTTTCGCTTTGGCCCGTTGTCTCACGGATGGGATCAAGTGGCTCATGTCTGCTTCTCTTACTAAATTCTAAACTCATAAAGGCATAGAGTGTTTGTTTTTGCCCACCTTTGTGTCCCCCAAAGCCTGTGGTGCCTAGAATATGAAGTCACTCAATAAATATCTGTTGAATAAATTAGTCAACGATAAGTTTTGTTACCAAAGGCAACTAAATGATCACCTATCTCAGAAGCTATGACAAAACTGGAAGGTAGAAATAATGAAATATTAAGCTTTTTTTTTTTTTTTTTTTTTTTTTTTTTTTTGGTCTTAGTTAAAAGCACACATACAGAGCTCACCAAATTTGGCTCTGTTCTATGCCCAAAGGAAATGGCAACATATTTTTAAAAACTGTTATTATACAGGCCACATTCATTGGCCAGAATGCAATAAATTTAGAAATTAACAAACAGGGAGCCAAAATAAGTCTATAGTCCTGAAATATAAAAACACTTCTAAAGATCTCTTGGTTTAAAAAGGAAATAAACTACTTGGAACTGGACCACAATGAAAACAGCACACATCAAAGCCAATGGGATATGGCCAAAGCAATTTTCAGAAGAAAACTCTAGACTTAATGTTTATTTATTAGGGCATAAAAAAGATTGAGAAGAAAAACAAAACGAAGCCAAAATAAGCGGTAAGAAATTAATCAGTGGATATAGGAATAGAAACTAATGAAATACAGGGGAAAAAACTCAGCAAACTTCATCAATAAAACCAGAGGTTTGTTTGAGGCAAAACATTATTTTGCTAGAACAATTACTAAAAAAGAGAAAATAGTAGGCAATATTAGGTGTGAAAAGGACAGATGTACACATATAAAGAGGGATTTTTAAAGGGAACATTAGGAACAAATTTATGCCAATGAATTTGAGACCCAGATGAGATAGATGATTTTTTAGGAAAATATAAATAACCAACATTTGTTCAAGAAATGGAAACCTTAAATGAATAATCATTAAAAAAAATTAAACTATCACTTAAAACTATACCTCCTTCCTGCCCCTGCAAAAGGCATCATTTTCAAAAGGCTTATACGTAAGTTCTTCTAAACTATGGAAGAACAAATCATTTGTTTATGACCTTTGGGGTATAGAAGGTCTTCTTAAATTGTAAAAATAAGCTGTAAGAAAAAGATGAATGAATTTGACACAGCAAAACTAAAAACTTCTCTACGACAGAAGACACAACAAAAAAGTCAAGTTATGGTCTAGGAGAAAATATTTGAAGATATATGTATATGCATATACATACACAAATACATACACATATATGCATAAGTATATATACGAACATATATAACAAACAAATGAGTAGTACCCTGGTGCTATGGACTGAACCATGTCCCCTCCCCCAGATTCATATGTTGAAGCCCTAACCCACAATGTGATAGTATTTGGAGATAGGACTTTTAGAAGGTAATTATGGTTAAATAATCATAATCTGAGAGGATTGGTGGTCTTATAAAGAGGGAGGTCTTTCATGTTCCATATGCATGCAACCAAAGAAAGGCCACATGAGGACACAGCAAGAAGACTTTGTAACCCAAGGAAGAGCTCTCACCAGGTGCTCTCCTGGCAGGTACCTTCATCTTGGACCTTCCAACCTCCAGAACTAAGAAAAACCAATTTCTGTTGCTTAAGTCACATAGTCGGTGGTATTTTGTTATGGCAGCCCAAACTAATGTAGATACTTGGATATATAAATCCATAAGAAAAAGAAAACAATTAAAAAAAGAAGTCAAGATATGAACAGGAAATTCACAGAATAGATATGGTCAATAAACATTAGAAAAATGCTTAGCAATACTTAAATCTCTTTTTAATTCACAGAATAGATATGGTCAATAAACATAAGAAAAAATGCTTAGCAATACACAAATCCCTTTTTAAGAACCATCATGTTGGCCAACTTTATAAAGTTGATACTTTTCTGAATTAACATTGGCATGGGGAAATAAAGTATAAACTGGTAATAGTGACTTTGGAGGTAAATCGGACCATCTTAAAATAAAATAATTCCACTCCTCTGTATCTGTTCCTGGAAAATACCAGCCACACACAATATGTTTATCAAAGCATTATTTGAGAGAGCAAGATGTCTAAAGGCTAAGGTGATGGCGCTGGCAGCATGGTCAACCAGAGGGACGCTGAACCCAGAAAGGGCTGAGAATTGGGCAGTGGAGAATGCCAGAGAGGTTGTTGGGTTGGAGCGAGGTTGTTCCAGAGAGAGGGCTGCAAAGAAGACTGCCTGAGTCACCAAGTGGCCACAGCACCCGCAGGGATGCTGCCGAAATGGAACTGGGCCAGTGGCAGTAGGAGTGCTGCCGAAACCCACAGAGGTAAATGACTAGTATCAGACTGAGCTTCAGCTGCCAATGTCTGCAGGGCAAGCAGCAAGCAGGTGGACAAGTGGCATCACCATGGAGACCAGAGGAGGGCTAGGACATGGCCCCAAGGACTCTGGCTCTTCCATTTGTCCAGGAAGTGCCAATAGCCTTATCATCCCCCTTATTCCCAGAGACCATCTTAGAAGAAGGGAAAAACTAAGATACAGAACATTTTATCCAAGAGACATAGTCTAGAAGGAACTGTTTGGATGATCACATCAGACTGCTCTTTAAATCAGATTGACTCAAGCAAATCTTTCCTCCTACTCACCAATGGATACGATTTGGTGAGAAAAACCAGATCAGCATGGAAATGACATTTTTCTTTGAATATCTGAGTTATGAGGTGAGTGCATTTTGCGCTACCCTCTGCTTTTTATTTTTCTTTCATGAAAGTACATAATGCAATCTCAGAGATCAAAGAAGTCATTAAAATGTTTCAGTAAGCAAAATGCTGATTTCATATAAACAAATTACAGAAAGCTCTTGCATTTTGAAAGTAAACTCCAAAGACTATGTGATGACCTCTGATTCCAAGAGCCACACCTCAGGAGGGAAGTGAGGAGCGGAGGTGTGGGGACTGGAAAGGCCTGAGGATTCCCAGGAGGCCAGTCGTGCCTGGTGTCAGAATAGGGATTGTTGTGTTAAGTCCAATACTCTCTGTGATGACGATTAGCGTGGTATTGGTCTTACTAAAGAAAGAGAAGAGAGGTGAATTTCAGAAGGTGCCTGAGCAACTTCCACCCTCCTTGGAGTAAAATCACAATAATAATGATTGGAATCATGATTCGTGCATATCTTTCCTGCATTATCATGTTGACTCTTCACTATAATCTTATAAATAATTACTCTTATTATTTCCCATCTTACAGATGGGGAAGCAGAGGCTTAGAGAAGGGTTGTCTGCAAATATGGCCACCAATCCCCCCCATCCCAGGATGCACATGGCCCTCCTCCCTCCAAGCATCGCTCTTTACAGTATTTCCCCTCCTCTTGAGGTTCAGCTGGACCGTGGCTGCTTTCAACAGTAGAAGAGGTTAGAAGTGATGCTGGACCCATTCTTGTCAACGTCATAAGATGACTGGCAATTTTCGTTTTTATTCTCTTGAAAGCCAACTGCCATGTAAAGAAGCCTCTCTAACCTGTTGAGAGAGAGAGAGAGAGAGAGAGAGAGAGCTCACAGAAAAGGAGGCCCAGTTTTAATGAGAGACTCAAAAAAGAGAGAAAAGGCCAGCCAGTCCCCAGTGATTCTAGCCCTCCCTGCCGAGGGGCCAGACATGTGAGTGAGGCCTTCTTGGTTATTTGAACTCTCGCCAAGCTCACTGATGAATGCAGCCATGTGAATGACCCCAGTGGACACCATGTGGGGTCCAAGAATTGACTCAGCAGACTCACAGAATTGTAATGAATAATGAAATGGTTATTGTTTCAAGCCACTAAGTTTCAGAGTGTGTTGTTATACAGCAAGAAATATCTAAAACAAGAGGTTAGAACCTCGCCCAAGGTCATATGCTGTGCAAGTGGCAGAGCCAGGACTTGAGGTCAGGTCTTTCTGACTCCATTGCCCAAACTCTTCACAGCCGAGTGACACTGAAGAAGAAGCCGCGTGACCAAAGTTTATACATCATTAAAGATAGGGAGATTATTGGCAGAGGTCAACTCCATCACCGTTTATGAGAGCCAAAGGAAGAATGAGGAGGAGAAAATGGACACACCAACAGTGGAAATGAGCTCCTAGAATTTAGAATAAAAGACCTTAAATTCATCAAGTATTTATTGAGCACCTGCAATGCTTGAGGCAATTTTCTAGTTGCTCTGAGGGATTCAGAAGGGCGTGCTCTTGATCTTAAGAAGGTACCAACTTAATTAGAGAGAAGAAAAGTGAATAAGAATAACACTATTAAATGGAAAATGGTACAGCCACTAATGAAAACAGTTTGGTGATGCCTTGAAAAATTAAAAATAGAATTAACATATAAGCCAGTGATCTCTACTTCAAGCAGAAGAATTGCCCAAACAGATATCTGTACACGCATGTTCATGGTGGCAATATCTACAGTAACCAAAAGATTCAGGTAACCTAAGCATCCATCGAAAATGAACAGATAAACCCAATGTGCAACGGACATACATATAATATCATTCAGCCTTAAAAAAGAAGGAAATTCAGACACATGTCACAACATTGGATGGACCTTGAGGACATTAGGCTAAGTGCATTAAGCCAGTCGCAAAAGGGGAAGTACTGGAAGATTCTGCTTACATGGGATCCATAGAGTGGTCACAGTCCTAGAGACACCAGAATGGTGGTTGCCAGGGCCTGGGGAGAGGAGGGAATGTGGAGTTATTTTGTAATGAGTACAAAGTTGCAGTTTGGGAAGATGAAAAAAGTTCTGGAGATAGGTGATGGTGATTGTTGGAAAACAGTGTAAATGTACTTCATGCCACAAACCCGGACACTTAAAAAAGGTTAAAATGGTAAATGTTATGTATATTTTAACACACTGAAAAAAGAAATGTTTACTGTAAAAGAATTTAACACTATACAAAGCAGGGAGGGGTGAGTAGCCTAAATGCCGGCAGAGTGGGAGGGAACCGGTAGTGAGGGCTCACTGTGGGCCAAGCGCCGAACTCGGGCACTCCGTCTTCTTTGTGTCGTCTAGTCTGCCCAAAAGCTCAGGGAGGTGAAAGTATTACATCTCATGCTATCAGAAAGTAAATTTATAGACTTAATTGCCCATACAGTGTATCATAAACACAATTTGCCACAATGTTATAAATTGGTTCAAAAGTTTGAACAGACTTAATGTGACAGAACCAGAATGAGTATTTGAGGAAAGGTGGAGATGTTGAGGGGGGTGATGAGTTTTTTTTTTTTTTTAATATTTTAAAATTAATTCCACAGGGGAAAGTGTACCATTTTTTTAAAGTTTATTGTTTTTTTAATTATAAAAATAGTAAGCAATTATGCAGAACATTTAAAAAGTTAGTGAAAGAAGGGGCCGCCTGGGTGGCTCAGTTGGTTCAGCATTTGGCTCTTGATTTCGGCTCACATCATGATCTCAGGATCATGAGATTGAGCTCCGTGTGGGGGCTCTGCACTCAGTGCGGAGTCTGCTTGAGATTCTCTCTCTCTCTCTTCCTCGGCTCTCTCCCTGCTCAAGTGCATGCGCGTGTGTGTGTGTGTTTGTGAGAGTGCATGTGCGTGCATGCTCTCTCTCTCTCTAAAATAAATAATATTTTTTCCAGCAATTGCACTACTGGGTATTTACCCCAAAGATACAGACGTAGTGAAGAGAAGGGCCATATGCACCCCAGTGTTCATAGCAGCATTGTCCACAATAGCTAAATCATGGAAGGAGCCGAGATGCCCTTCAACAGACGAATGGATAAAGAAGATGTGGTCCATATATACAATGGAATATTATTTAGCCATCAGAAAGAACGAGTTCTTAACATTTGCTGCAATGTGGACGGCACTGGAGGAGATTATGCTAAGTGAAAAAAGTCAAGCAGAGAAAGACAATTATCATATGGTTTCACTCATTTATGGAACATAAGGAATAGGAAGATCAGTAGGAGAAGGAAGGGAAGAATGAAGAGGGGTAAACAGAAGGGGGAATGAACCATGAGAGACTATGGACTCCAGGAAACAAACTGAGGGCTTCGGAGGGGAAGGGGATGGGGGACTGGGATAGACTGGTGATGGGTAGTAAGGAGGGCATGTATTGCATGGTGCACTGGGTGTTATACGCAACTAATGAATCATCGAGCCTTACATCAGAGACCAGGGATGTACTGTATGGTGACTAATATAACAAAATAAAAATTATTAAAAAAATAAAATAAATAATATTTTTTTTTAAATAGTGAAAGAAGACAATAAAACTATGCATGATTTCACCCCTGGAGATACCTTGTTAATTTCAGTGTCCATCCTCCCAGGCTCTGTCTCTCTGGCCATATAGCTATTCCCTCAAATTGAAACCATAAACCGTGTGTATTTTTATGTTCTGAGTTTTAAATCTTAATATATAAGGGAAACATTTTTCCCACATCACTAAGTAGTCTTTAAAACTTGCTTTGTAATGATTTGTAAAGATTTGTAGTGATTTGTGATGATTCGCACACATTTTATCAAACCTCTCTTTTACAACATTTAGAGGGTTTGCATTTTTTCCTCTTTTAAGTAACACTGTAATGACCACCCATATATTATAAATATTTGAACATATATCTGATTATTTCCTTAGAATGGGTTCCTAGAATTACACCAAATGTTTTAAAGCCACTGTCAGAGATCAAAAAAATTGGTCCAGAGAGAACTCTAGCTTCGAGCCAGGATGGCAAGTATACTATTTTATATAAAGAAGCATCTTTGGATTATGCCTTAAAAATTATCTGTGCCTCTTTCACCTCTGAGAGTTCAGATAAATGTATACATAATTTATTGATAGTCAGCTAAGTAAGTAATGGGTATAGAGTTCAGACCAGCACATCAGTCTGTATTGTTTTATCTTGGCAGCTCGCATTGCTTGGCACATAACAGATATTCAATAAAAATGTGTTGAACGAATGTCTATTGGATGAAACCTTTCATAAATAAAGACACTTCCAGCGGGAATGTGGGGACCTAAAATTGAAAATGTGAAATGATAGTGCTTTTCACTATCACTAATCATACGTAGTGTGATTCACGGGCCTGGAGGGCTTCGTGCCGATTTACGGAGAAGCACCACAGTGTGATGATTGCAGTCTGGGGGGCGGGCTCCGCGGACTTGGAGCAGATCTTCCGTGCGGGGTCTGACAAAGCAGCTGCTGTCCGAGCCAGGGCGGTGGCATGCGGGCTTCGGCCAGCAGCAGCCGCGGCAGCGTGGGTGGCCTCAGCTTCTCGGCCTTCCTCCAGTTGTGCGTGTACAGCCTACGTTACTCCTGTTTTGTGTCACCAGAGCCCTGGGGATGACAAGAAATCTGCCCCCAAGTGTAAAACCACCTCTTACTGAAAGAATTTTCAGAAAGGCAGCGTACACGGAGGTGACTGGAGATTTCAGAAGAGATACCCAGAAATGGCAAAACGTGAAACAACGGAGTCCTCTGGGGTTTGGCATCCTCAATCATTGACTGCTGCCCATCAAAGAGGGCTCCATGTGCTACAAGCTGCTGCCTCACAGAACCTCAACCCACGTGCTCCGCAGAGTTTCCAGAGCTCACTTCCAGAAGGAAGTTTTCCGTCCTGTAGTTGGGCAGGAGAGTGTGGCCAGGAAGCATAGTGTGGTGCAGAGGACGCTCGGTGGATGGTGGAACGGAAGAGGGAGTGCGGATCAAGGGAACCGGAGCCTTCCTTTTGAGCCTTTTTAAGTGACCTGGGTCAAGTCGCTGAACTCATTCATTCATTCAACAAACATTCGAATGTGCTCCTACTTGAACATTGCCATTGAAGAGAAATATAACACAAGCCACATGTGTAATTTAAATTTCTAGTAATGACTTTTAAAGAAGTAAAAAGAAACAGGTGACATTGATGTTCATGTGTTTTATTGAACCCAATATGTTCATTTTTTAAAAATATTTTATTTATCTATTTGTCAGAGAGAGAGCACAAGCAGGGGGAGCAGCAGTCAGAGGGAGAAGCAAGCTCCCCACTGAGCAAGAAGCCCTACACAGGGCTTGATCCCAGAACCCTGGGATCATGACCTGAGCCAGAGGCAGATGCTTAACCAACTGAGCCACACAGATGCCCCTATTGAATCCAATATATTCAAAATATTACTACTGCATCATGTAATCAATAGAAAAAATTATGAGATTTTTCTTTTACATTTTTTTCCATATATGTTTTACATATAAGGGCACATCTCAATTCAAGAGCCAAGTTTTCATCGGCAATAATCAATCTGTACTTAGATTTCATCAAGTTGACAGTTGGAGTAGGTTTACATACCTGAGTTGTTCCAAGCATAGTTAAAAGTTTTCTAGTGGGGCGCCTGGGTGGCACAGCGGTTGAGCGTCTGCCTTCGGCTCAGGGCGTGATCTCAGTGTTCTGGGATCGAGCCTCACATCAGGCTCTTCCGCTATGAGCCTGCTTCTTCCTCTCCCATTCCCTCTGCTTGTGTTCCCTCTCTCGCTGGCTGTCTCTGTCTCTGTCGAATAAATAAATAAAATCTTAAAAAAAAAAAAGTTTTCTAGTAACTGAATTAGATTTTAAACTTAAAGTAATTAAAATCTAATGCAAGTAGAAATTCCATTGCTCCGTCTCCTTTGCCACACTTCAAATGCTCAGTCACTATATGTGTGGCTAGTGGCTACTGTATTAGACAGCACACTTCTAAAATTCAGGATGCAGACTTGTTTAAGACATTGAACTCTGTCCTCTAGATTTCAATCCAATAGGGACTTCAGGCAAAAAAGCTAATAATTACAATATAAGAAGCCCTGTCATCTAAAGCAGTTGGGTCTAGAGAGTGTTTGGTTCACTCTGAGCAAGTCTAGTTAAAGAGGAGAGTTGTAAGAAGGGTACCTCGCTTTAACATTTTTTAAACTTAAAACAAATGAAAGTTCATTCATTCACCGATTTAATGGGGTATGGCCAAAGGGGTTTCTCTGAATAAGAATTGACTGGCTGGAGTTTTGAGTTACCTCTCTTGCATAAGTCAGATCCATTTTGCAGGAACAATAGTTTTCAAGAAATGGGGAAAAAAGGCAGAGTTGTAAATGAAGGCCAAGGTCAGGGGCTGTAGGTTATAGCAAAGGAAGAAACAGGCTGCAGCCCCTGGAGAAGTCACACGAGCAGGAACCGTTAGCACTGGTGAATGTGGCAGACGCTGTTTCCTGTCTACTCCTCTATCATCACCACTCCCTCCTCTGCCAAAGAGAAGTCTGGTTTTGTTCAGAAAGTGAGGAGAGATCCCTTGATCTCATGGAAGCTGGCCGTCTACCCCAGACTGAGGGGATGAATCATGAATGGCTTAAATCTTTGCCAGTAATTCGCTAGAGGTAAGCATATGATTTAATTCTGGCCAATGAGATTTCAGGGAAAAGGGCTGGAGAGTCCACCAAAGACATTTCTTCTTAGAGGGAAGACGGAGCCTCAGGAGGAGAATGTCCTTGGCCCTCGCCCCTTTCTTCATGCTTGTAATGCAGTTCTGTGGGAATTGCAGCCACCATCTTATGACCATGGGGGAAATTAGCCTTAGGACATGCAAAAAATTCCACGGCAGTTGGCAGAGTGAAGGAAATAGCTTGGGCCCTACAGGATGTATGGGGGAACTTATAGTAACCACAGACTTCTTGTTTTGTGAGATAATTAAAGTTTATTGATGAAGCCAATGTTGATCAAGCTCTTTGTTATGGAAGGTGAGTGCATCCTAAGCCTATATTTTTCTCCAGGTCACAGAACACACCTTCCAGATAGGTACCACATTAAGGATACCACACAGCCTCTAAAACACACCGTGACCAACCAATCACCCAGCACCCAGAAACCAGATGTTTGTCCCTGACTCTTACTCTTCTCTCACTTTAGGAAAACAGCAGAGACATCATTTGTTGATTTTAACTTGAGACAGCTCGTCTACAGTTTGTCATACGTAATGAGAACCCACTGAACCATCGCTAAGCATGAGTCCTCTTTTCCTTTACAATCTTACCTATTCATCAAGGTCCCTTGAGGCGCCTGTTCTCTGTGAACCCTCTGTGATTCCCTCCAGCCTCCAGGGGTGTTTCCTCTTGAGGACACACAGTACTTATTTAGTTGGTACTTAATCATATTCTCTTGCAGCACCTTTTGTTTCTTTACCTAACTCCCCTTTCTGTGTCTATCTTGAGGGCACGTACTATGTGTTATACTTCTTTTTATCTTCCGTGGCATCTAGCAACAGGCAGGCACTTGGCTGGTATTCAGTAAAATACGTCAGCGAAGGAATGAAAGAATAAGGCCAGATCGTCTCACGCTTTTGATCAGGGAATGGTATTTACGTAAAATAGTGGTAGGCAGCTGTGAATTCGTGATCTGGATTATTATGACTGCATTTTATAAGATCGAAGTCTGACACAGATTCTTATGTTCAACACCAATATTTGACTCAATATTTTCCCCTATTTCTTAAAACCCTTACCAGTTTTGGATGCGTGATTTTCTTCACCACTTGACTGATGCTTTAATTTTTCCCCTATATTTCTTTTATCCAGATTGCAAAGAACTTATTCTGAACCACTTTCCACTCCTTTCCTGAAATTTCTCTCTTCCCACATTTCTGCCACCCAGGGACAAGAATCCTTCAAATACTCCTTGTGACCTGTGTTCCACCACCCCCTCCACCTCCCAAACTTGACAGCCTCTGAAGGCCTGGGCAGATGGGAAAAGCCTGGCTGTAGCATCTAGAGTTGGTTCAGAATGGGACCAAAGCGAGTGTGGGGTGTTCTGCTTGGGGCAGCCAAGAATTGAAACAGCCTAAGTCCCCAGGGAGTGCTGCCAGTACAAACACAGGAAGCCAAGGGCCAACACCAGTTTCTGGAGGCAAACAGAGGGGTCAAAGGTCAGCAGCTCTGCAGAAGCTGGAATGAAGTGGAAGCAGGCTGGAAAAGAAGCAAGGAGGGTCCTGGGCATTTCCAAGAAGAGCCCAGAGTGGCCTCACTTCCCATTACCAGTTAGAAGCCACATGGCACACACAAAAGAAAGGGGATACTTCCTTTTATCCCTTTTTCATTTCTCAGCTCCACATCTTTATACTTAATTTCGTCTGGCTCTTCTATGTATTAAACAAAGTTAATGCCCCCACATCCTCTGAGGACTGGGTTGTCCCAATGTCAGCTGGCTACTCACCAGGCTGCCTGCGCATTTGCAATTGAAGGACCCTGTCACGTTGGACCCTTCCAAGGACTCCAGTAGGATGGTGGCTTCCCTAGGCTGCCTCCTTTCTGAAGTGCTTCTGACATGCCTGGTCTCAGCAGGAAGTAGACAAGGAGGGAAACAAACAAATGAAACGCAGTAAAATGTGGACAGCAAAACGCTAGTGTAAGAGGCTGCTTAGAAAAACAAACAGATCTATATCTAGTCCTAGAACAGCAGCAATGTCCAGAGGGCAGCCAAAAGCCCAGTGGAGCAAGTAAAAGATAGCAGACAGCAAGCAGCAGGGAGCAACTGACAGATTGCTCAGAGCAGGCGGGAGGCAGTGTGAGCAATTACACAGGGAAGAAGCCAAGCCCCAGAGCAATGAGAAGACATGGAACGACGCCAACAAAGACTTAGGGGTAAATGGGGGCAGCAGAGGGAAACATGAACAAAGCTTCCTATTTGCCATAGAGTCCAGATAAAGTTCCAGATCCAAAAGACAGATTGGGTCATCTAGGAGGAAGGGAGGAGGAGGAAGGGAGGAGGAGGGGAATGCATTTTTCAGTACAATTGCTTAGAAAACTTCTGATTTGTTCCTTTTTACAAAGATGAGCTCAACATGAGATCACTGGAGACCTTGTCACTGCCGCCTGCAGCTGTCATAGTCAAGTAGGAAGGGTGAGGACTTCTAGAACTTCTAGGCCTGCTTCGACTCATTGGGGGATTCCCTGAGGTCTTAGCTAGCTGTTGGCCCTGGACTGTGCTAAGTGCTGCAGTGACAGAGCAACGAGGCAGGGACAAGGGAAAATTCTAGTTCCCGAGGGCCCCTGGAAGACCTTGATCTATAAGGCAAGTTTTCACTGGCTGGAAAGACTGTCAGTCTAGGCCTAGAGATTGCTCTCCAGCGGACATTGTGATTGCTTTGATAGGATAAGACAAGGGTGTCCACGTAGGAGACAGTGACTCTCCTTGTTTGTACCGGGGAAACCTCTGCAAGCCATGGGATTGTTTAGGTATGCAAGGCTCAGCACTTCTTTGGCATTTAGCCTCCCTCCCCTCCCTTGACCTTCTGCCACATCCTCTGGCCCATTTCCAATCCTGGATCATTTCCACGATCCACTTTCTCCACCTCGCTCTGGAGCCCCCTGAGCCCAGCACGTGACCTGGTCTGCCAGGCGCCCATCTGCCTGGGTGCTTACAGACACCCTACCGGCCGCCTAACAATTTCTCATCCATTTCTGAGCACACTTGCCACCTACTTTCTTTACTCCCTGACCTCAGATGAGCTTCATTTCTATAGAAAGGTGTTCCGGCTACTTCTACCCCTCTCCACCAACACACACACACACCCACTGGGACCTTTACTTGTCTCTGTCCTTTGATCCTCTACCCTCCCATTGTGTTCTTCTCCACAGCTGCCGGGAATCTTCTCTTTTCTCAGGCTCCAACCTCACCTTCACCCTGCCCCTGCTCTGGTCAGCAGATGACATCACCTCTACTTAAGGAATTAGGTCATCCGATATTCTTTCCTTTTCAGAGGGCTGTGACTTTCCTCCTTCTCTTTTCTTGGTTCCCAGCCACAGAAAACTCCTCCACTGGACCCAGCGCCCTGGGGACCCTCACGCTGTCACCCATTGCCCCAAACTCCCATGTTCCTCATCAGTTCCTCTGCTCTCCTTCTCATTTGCATGAAAGGCATTCAACCCTAGCTGCGCTTCAGATCACCGGAGGTGCCTTAAAAAAAAGTACGGATATACTCAAACAATGGAAGACAGGCTCTTGAAGAGATATGACACTGATGTTCACAGCCACATTACTCACGATAGTCAAAAGGTGGAAGTGACCCCGCTGTGCCTCCATGGATGGATGGATACACAAAACATGCTGTGTGCGTACGATGGAATACCGTGCAGCCTGCCACAGGAAGGGTATTCTGGCATATGCACAGTTTGGAGGGACATTGAGGTCCTCGTGCTGTGTGATATGCGTCGGTCACAAAAAGAGAAATACTATATGATTCTGCTTATCTGTGGTACTAAGAGCAAATTCATCGAGACAGACAGTGAAATGGTGGGGGCCAAGGGCTGGGAGGGGACTTGTTTGAGTTTTAGTTTTGCAGGAGGGAAAAGGTTCCGGCTGGTTGTGATGGCAGCACAACAATGTGAATGTACTCAAAGCCACAGAGCTGTAGACTTAAAAATGGGTAAAATGGGGAAAAAACAGTTAAAATGGTAAACTTTATATTATCTATATTTCACAGCAATTTTTTTTTAATATTAAAAAAGAAGGGTGCCCTTTCTCCACCCAGATCCCTACATCAGAATCTCCAGAGTGAAGAATATTTCCCAGTCCCCCACCGGATAGCGGCTCTGCCCCAGGCACCGTGCAAGAGGCTGGGGTTGCAGACCTGCGGCACATACCGTCCCCTCCTGGCAGAGCTCATGGCCTTGGCCTTGCAAAAGGAAGGAGTGCTATCTGTAGAGCTGCAGGATGGACGAGTGTGCAGGCTGTCTGGGAAATGAGAGCACAGCTCTCAGCCCTGGGCTCAGAAGGGAGAAGAGAGGCAGGCAGCCCTGAGTTCTCTCTACCTGCTCACAGCTACAGCCTCTGCTCTTTCCCTCGCTGCTTGCACCTGGACCGTGCGCTCACTCTACCGAAACGCTTGGTGGGTTTAATTGCCCTCCCCTCCCCCACCCCTCATGTGTACACTCATCTTGTTGAAGGTTTGCCCTAAGTGCCAAGCACTAGCGCGTACTCCATGCGGCCGAGGTAATGGTGTGGGTTCAGCCAGCTTCCTTCCGTCTTCCTCCTCCTGGGTGCTCGGGAGCCGATCTTTCTCCTCCCTCCCTGGAAGGTGGCGGCCAGGTGCCTAGGTTCTGGCACACGGGGGTGTGCAGAGAAGTATGCAGGCCACTCCAAAGGCAGACCCTTAAAGTTCCCCAACCCGCACGCTCCAGCTGCCTCCCCCTCTTTCTGGCTGTGAAGGGCAACTCTTACTTGAGAGGGACCAGCCACAGAGAAGGGTCTCCTGACCAGCACTGGTCTCTCTGTGAGTGAAAAACAAACCTTTACTGGGTTAAACCAACTGAGAATTTGGGGTTTTTTTCTGTCGCAGCTGCTGGCTTTAAATATCCGAGTAGTTCTCCATTTCTGTTCATTCATGCAGTCAACACTTTTCTCGCACAGACTGTTGTGCCTGGAAACGTAGCTGTGAGTATTCTCACGTCTCCCCAACCCCCGTTTTCTCCTCAGAATCCAACATCCTCCTGAGATTTGCGCTCTCTGCCTTGTGGTCACCAGGCTTTCTGCTGCGTTTCCTCTTACCTCCGTGGTGCTTTTCATTCTCCTCCTCCCTCCTAAAAAAAAAGACATTTCCAAGCATTTCGCCCTTAGTGTCTCTCCTTGTCTAACTCTGAGTGTCGTGTCGGGGCAAGAGAGGGAGTGGGAATGGGTTTGGAGAACCTCGGACCGTGATGCAGATACGACACCGGGAAAAGGAGAGGGGAAAGGAGGAGGTTTGGGTAGGAAGCGCCCCGGGCTGCAGGGCAGCTCCAGAAAAGGAGCTCCAGAGCAAAGACTACCTGTTGGAAGACTCCGCTGTGGGGCAGGAATGACCTGCTCTGGTACTTTGTCAGGCCCTGCCCCTGGCCGGGAGCAGCCGGGGAGCGAACACTGCACGGACCCCAGCGGGGCCGCAGCTGGAAGCTGTCAGCTCCTGTAGGCCTCACATCTGCTTCTCTGGAGGGAGATCCGAGGCTGCACCCCCCTGGCTGCCACATCCATCTCCTTCCTATCTTTGGTTCACACAATGTTTCCTCTTAGAAGCTCCAGCATGTCCACAACCGCTTGACATCCTGGGAGGGTTAAGTGCGAGACAGACCATCTGGGCGCGCCGACTTGGGATACGTGGCTCAGTCAAACGTGGCCTTCGTTGCAAAGCCACTCTCCCCGCACACTACCCCATCCTGGAGCGGTTGGGCTCCCACGACCATCTCTGCGCTTGCCAGACTCTGCCAGATTTAAGTCTGTTTTTCCCAGTGGTTTGCAAGCGTCACTACACATATTTGTCTTCGCATCCCTGTAGCGTGATACTGCCTAAGATACACAGTAGGTGCT